>NC_139344.1:282131613-282731613 GCF_055883805.1 Amblyomma maculatum | reverse complement strand
TGGATCTTTTCCGCCAACGCAAGAGCGTGCTAAAATCTGTTCTTCACTTAAACAATAAGCCGACAGCAAAAAAAAAAAAAAAATCTTTCTTGCGGATTTCTGACCCATACCGTGTTATTGATAGTTGCAATACAAATAAATTACGCAACACATTGCCAAGGCGTCACCGAAATTTACATCTTTCTTTTACGGATACTATGGGATCGGCAGTAAGGCAGTCCCATGAGAGACCATTTACTCTAGCGCTGAGCAATTACAAAGCGTCGTCGGATGTGCCTTCGATGCGAAACAATTTAGGCCTAGCGACGACTGGGGAGTTGCGCTCGACGAGAGTGCCGTAGCCCCAGCGGGCGGCGCCGCTTTCGTAAGCGCTGCTGTATGTGCTGCGAATTTGTCGTTTTCTTTCATGGTGCAGCTGAGAGCGCACGTTTTTCGACGTTTTGCTCAACAATTTGCCGTGCAAACGATGCTGCTACGACGTACGGGACGGGGGTATACGATGTTGTGCCGCAGGACGAACACCAATTGAGGCTTTAAAAACGTCGACAGATGGTACTTTAGACCCTACTTCTTTTATGTGCTAGCCTTGAACCGTCATTTAACTTGAAAGGACAGCTCGATCGAAATGGGTCGCACTTCATGTTAAATCAATGCGGCGATAACTGTAAAGCATCTTTCGCAGTATCTACATTCCGCGTTTGGTAGCTGCCCGTACGGTTCATTCGCTGTGTGTTTGTGTGTGCAGTTACCATTGCGATTATGAAATATAATTTAAAATACATATATCGTGAAAGATATAACCGATACGTCCTCACTGCCGAAGTGGAGCGCAGTCCTCCACAGTCACCCCGGCCGCTAGTGCTGTTTCCAACAGCTGCCGCTATGTCAAATGCATGGTATACGGTTTGCTGGCGCGCTCAAACAAAACACAGATAGCACCAAGGTGTCGGATAGCTTTCACGAGCACCGCAAAACAGCACTTTTACACTGCCGCACCGCAGCATCAATACGCATAGCACATGCCCAAGATGGCGTCAAGAGGAGCCGGAGCGGACGTTCCCAGTTTGGATCACACGGGGCGCCACCATCAAACTAAGATGGCTGCACCCAGGCATCGAAACTAAAAAGGTCTATACATGCAATCGCCCTGAGTTCATGGAACGCGCGCGTTCATGGAACGCGGTCTATGCGCAGACAAGCGGCTTAACCCTTGTCTGCGTCGTCCTTTCTGTCCGTGTGTTCTTCGCGCTATTTTTTACATCATGAACGTTCACCAACTCGCCCAGACTTCTGCTTTACTTAATCGGAATACATTTCTTGGCATCAAGGCTGTACTATTTGAGCTTTAACGGCGCAATGGTTAATCCGCCAGCTGAGAGTTAGGCGGGTGTATTCTTGTTCCAGGTTGTGCGCAAAGACAGCCATGCAATATAGTCCGAAACGTCTAAAGACATGTCGGGCTCACCCAGTCGATTTTTATTTAAGGGACCATGACACTAATATCGAAATATAAACTGTTTATTGCATCTTATTCTTGATGCGCCAAGCAAGCAAACCTCAAAGTTTCAGCTGCATCGGAGCTGCAGATATTTTTAAAACTAGTATTTTCGTTTCTTTTATTTATTTATTTATGAATACTGCAATCCCATGCGGGATTTTAGCAGGGTGGGATACATCCTTATAGACAATAACATAGGCAACAACAACAAGAATACAAAGTTCAATAAGAGGCGGAAACAACAAACAAAGTAAGTCATGGCAAAACAGATGGTTGTAATGATTACACAAAACCGGACAGATTAAGGCGTGAACAAAATAAGTTTACAGATGGCTGTGAAACAGTGTCATTGTCTAATTTATTCCATTCGGTGATAGTCCTGGGAAAGAAAGAATATTTGAAGCAGTTATTGCGAGTGGAATAAGGAGCTATTGTTAGGGCGTGTCTTTGTCTTGTGGCATATCCTGTAGAGAAAGAAATTATATGTGACACGTCAACTTTGTAATCACCCTTTATCAACTGAAATAGAAATTTTAGGCGCAGTGCTCTGTTCCTTTCGGTAAGAGAAGGAAGTTTGGCCTTTGCTAAAAGTGTTGTCATTGAGGTGCGCCCAAAGCTATTGTAAATAAAACGGACTGCCCTCTTCTGCAAATTTTCAATCATATTGGTGTGTTTTTGTGTATAGGGATACCAGATAATAGAGGCGTATTCTATGCTTGGAAGGACAATGGTTTTATAAGCCATTAACCGGACAGCGGGTGTGGATAGTTTTAATGCTCGTCTTAGAAAAAAGAGTTTTTGATTAGCATTACTTTCTACGTATTTAATATGATTTGTCCAGCTAAGATCTTTTGAAATCCAAAGACCGACGTATTTAAACTGCTCAACTTCAGATAGAAAAATATTCCGGGCTGAATACCTGAAATGAAGAGGGTTCTTTTTATGGGTTATTTTCATAAATACTGTTTTCTCAAAATTAACCTCCATTTGCCATTCTTCACACCATGAAACAGCTCTTTGAAATGATTCATTTAGCTTTAACTGATCATTAGCGCTGTTAATTTCAGAATAAATGACGCAATCGTCGGCGTACAGGTTAATCTTAACATCAATGTTATTTGTAATATCATTGAGAAAAATCAAGAATAAAAGAGGTCCAATAACAGAGCCTTGCGGCACGCCGGAGTCAACTGAAACCTTAGAAGAACTCTGATTCTTAAAAGAAACATATTGTTGTCTGTTCGAAAGATAGCAAGAGATCCAATTAATGAGCTGTGGGTTTGCTAATATTTTATCTAACTTAAATAGTAACTTTTTATGTGAAACTTTGTCAAAAGCTTTTGCAAAGTCCATAAAGATTGCATCGATTTGTTTACCTGAATTTATTGTAGCTGCGAAATCATGTACGGTAATAGCTAACTGTGTGGACGTGGAAAAACCTCTTCTGAAACCATGTTGAGCGCTTGATAGAATGTTGTACTTGTCAAGAAATTCAGAAATATGTTTGTGTATTATATGCTCAAGAAGCTTACATGATGTTGAAGTTAATGAAATGGGGCGGTAATTTGTAATTTGATTTTTCTTACCACTCTTATGGAGAGGCTTTATTTTTGCTGTTCTCCAGTCTCTTGGAACTTGACTGTCACACAAAGACTTAGAGAACAAAGCACATAAATACTTTGAAGTCCAGGGAGCATAACGTTTCAGAAATTCATTGGGAATGCCATCTGGCCCGGGTGATTTTTTAACCTCTAGATTTAAAAGTAGATTGAGTATGCCTTGTTCAGTGATGTTAATGTCATGTATTGGTGGATATGAATTATAGAAGTTTGATAGAATGCCATTGTCTTTAGTGAAAACAGACTTGAAATGGGAATTAAAAGCACTTGCAATTTGACAACCATCTTCACATTCAACACCATTAATTTCAAACACTTCATTCGTTCTACATGTAGGTGTAATCAGCCTCCAGAATCTCTCGGGGGACGATGAAATGAAATTGGGAAGTTTTACACCATAGTATTGATGTTTTTCAAAAGCTACTTGTGCCTTTAGCTGAAAAGAAATTTCAGAAATTTTCTTCAGTAGTGCAGGTAGATCCTTAGCAGTACCTTTCTTATGCTTTAAACGCTTAAGTTGCCTTTTCAGTTGCAAAGTCCCACGAGAAATCCAAGGGTTCCGACTTTTCTTTTTCAAAATTTGAGGAACAAAACGATCAATGCAATGGTTTATGAGGCACTTAAATCTTTCCCACAAAACATGAATATCATCGGTGCTGTTCAAAAAGGACTCAAACTCAAAAGATAGCATATCTATTATTGACACATCATCTGCACGCGAGAAATTGGGCACGGATATTTTCATAGGCTGCTTACGTAGAGAGACATCGGAAAGCGTTAATAACACAGCCTGGTGATCTGAAATAACAGGGAGAACTTCACAGGTGCTGTTTGTTCCAATTGCTCCACTTCTGAAGAATATATCGAGTATTGATCTCGAGTTAGTTGTTATTCTCGTAAAATTTTCAACGACTTGAAGTAGATCAAACTCAAACGCTATGTCTATCATCATTTCGCCACATTTATCTCCCCGAACATTTTGTGAGAAGGAAAGCCAGTCTACGTATAGCAGGTTAAAATCTCCGGCCAAAATAATCCGATCACCAGGCTTCACATGTTCAATCATATAGTTTCTAAGACCATCTAGTACTTCAGGGGAAGAGTTAGGTTGCCTATAAATAGCACCTATAATATACCTAATGTTGTCATGATAGGCTTTGCAGAATATTCCCTCGACGTTTTGTATGTCGGGCATTCTTGCCATCGTTAGACAGGCTTTGAAAAGGACACCCACCCCACCCCCTTTGCTACCACGATCTTTT
This sequence comes from Amblyomma maculatum, assembly GCF_055883805.1. Taxonomy (NCBI): domain Eukaryota; kingdom Metazoa; phylum Arthropoda; class Arachnida; order Ixodida; family Ixodidae; genus Amblyomma; species Amblyomma maculatum. Next base: position 282,727,234 of record NC_139344.1, on the reverse strand, counting down.
CTATGGATATAGTAACCGCGAGGCACAAATTCGCTATCGTAAACGCTTTTGCTTAACCATGTCTCCGTTAATATAGCATTGTCCGGGTCACAGGCTTCCAAGAGTCCTTCTAATTCTGTGCATTTATTAACAACGCTCCTACAGTTCACGTTCAGGATTTTCAGTACGCGAGTGTCACGCATATTCCGTCAAACTGCCATTTTTCTTTACTTTGACTCGCATGCCCTTTACATCATCCCAGTAATAAAGCACACCATTTACACTGAGCTTGTCGTAAACTAGCTTTACTTTTGCTTTATCGCCCCTTTCTTTTTCTGAGCTCTTCCACAGGTTTTTGCGCTTTTCACGAATTCTAAGCGAGAAATCTTCTGAAATAGACTCATTAGAGCCCTTCAGCTTGTGTGCAGCCGCTAATACCGACATCTTTTCACGATGATCGAGGAATTTGAAAATTACAGGTCGGTCTTGATTTGCTTGGGAACAGCCTCCTGATTTGGTACCCGACGCAGCCTGGGACGACATAAACCGACGCCGCGTCGTCTTTGCATGTTCTGTGCACGAGCAGCGCGTCAACCGCAGTTACGTGAAGCCGCGGTAAGCCGATGCGGCGGACCAAACAGCAGTCATGCCGTTAACAGCGGTTACCGCCAACTGAGCTTTTCGATCTCTGCTAGCGGCTTTAATCCAGGAAATAGCCGAATTATTGAGGATTGGGCCAGCTGGTGGTGATCCATCGTTTGCGACACAGACAGTGCACGTTATGAAACAAACAGAATAAGGGACTGAACTTACAACTGAATTATGTTTGTACAGTGTTGCTTGTACATGAGGACCAGCGCACAAGAGAGATTGCTGAATCATTCCACATTATCAGAAAGGGAGAAAGCTGCGTGAGTAAAGCCTCGATTAACTTCTCCAGTAGGAAAATAAGCATGTTTCTCTGTGGGTTGCGGGTCTGCAATAATAGCACTCGTGCTTGGGAAGGTGTTTCTCGTTTCTTCTATCATTTTTGTATCGCAAGTGAGCGGTTGCAGTGAATCTGTGTTGCCTTCGCGAGCGCGTGTGTAAGTGCATAAATCGACTGCTTACTTTCGAATTAAACTTAGTTGTAAGTTCAGCGCCTTCTGCTTCGTCTCGTCCTCCGTCTGTGCCGCAAGGGCTGGGTTTTAAACGATGGATCAGGAAACAGCGAAGTCTATGGGCGGGATTCAGGTGCACGTCGGCGGCCGAATACGAAAGGCGCACGAGCTGGCCCGCTCAAACCACGTACACATTGTACACTGAAACACATCTCAGAAGCAACATATAAAATACCCAATATATATATATATATATATATATATATATATATATATATATATATATATATATATATATATATATATATATATATATATATATATATATATATATATATATATATATGAAGGGGAAATGAGGGTGCTCGTTATAATACATGAATGAAAGAAGCCAGCAGTCAGCGAGGTTAAGGAAAGCATTGGGGATTGTACTTTGTCTTTTTTTTTTAATTTTTGCTTCGAGAATCACATAAATTAGTAATCCCCTTTTATAATTATTTAATAATTATAATTAGTCCCCCCTGCTACTTTCTTGGGTATTAATTGTCTTTCGCCCTCGCTCTTGATCACGTTGAGGGTGGCGCTGGTGAACACTCTCAAGGTTCGTATACAGACAACATTCAGAACTAATAAGAATTAGGACAATTTTTCTAATTTACAAAATATTGCCTTTAGATAATGAATGGGATTTGCAAAGTTGGAGAGCACCTTCAGAAACCTCCATTCCACTAATTTGAGATAAAGTCTCACGTATATCGTTCCAAGCTAAAAAGAAAGCCCGCGAAATGCAAAAGATATCACCTGACTGGCGCATTCTTGCGCCACGATTACCCCCCTACCCATCCATCCATCCATCCATCCATCCATCCATCCATCCATCCATCCATGCATCCATGCATCCGTCCGTCCGTCCGTCCGTCCGTCCGTCTGTCTGTCTGTCTGTCTGTCTGTCTGTCTGTCTGTCTGTCTGTCTGTCTGTCCGTCCGTCCGTCCGTCCGTCCGTCCGTCCGTCCGTCCGTCCGTCCGTCCGTCCGTCCGTCCGTCCGTCCGTCCGTCCGTCTGTCTGTCTGTCTGTCTGTCTGTCTGTCTGTCTGTCTGTCTGTCTGTCTGTCTGTCTGTCTGTCTGTCTGTCTGTCTGTCTGTCTGTCTGTCTGTCTGTCTGTCTATCTATCTATCTATCTATCTATCTATCTATCTATCTATCTATCTATCTATCTATCTATCTATCTATCTATCTATCTATCTATCTATCTATCTCTCTGGCTAGGGGTAGTTTATTTAGGAACAGGACACCAATGCAGGCAAGAAAACAAGGATCTTGTTGAATGTCTCAGTGACGATATAAGCCAGTTTGTAGACGGGGCCGATATTATTCTGCTGGGGGACATGAACGGCCACATCGACGATCTGAATGGATACACGGATTGTAATGGAAAGCTAATGCTAGATTTCTGTGAGCGACACGATCTAGTTATAGTGGAGGAGGAGGAGGAAACAATTTTATTTAACGCATTACATTAAGCGTTAAGAATGTCCTGGGCCAGGGTCACCAAGGACAACTGACCTTGCAGCTGGTCAGAGGCTAACCAAGCTCGCCACATTGGGGGAGGAGGGTGTGGAAAATGAGGAGATTGGAGGGCGACAGGGCATGATAAGATGCAATGCTCCAAGTTTGCATAGTGTTCTGGGCAATTTGGGCATGCAGGGGAATGTATGATTCTGTATAGAAAAGGTCGGGCAGGAGTAAGCAGTGTATTTAGTTGTATGCGTCTAAGAATGCAGATTTTCGTGGTAGTGAGAGATTTATCAGGAAGAGGAAGTGTTGCTCTAATGTTGTCGTAGTGAACGTTGCTTTCTTTTTTGTAGTGTAGTTATAGTAAATAGAGAAATAAAATGCGAAGGACAAATCACGGGGGAATTCCGCAACAGGCAGACGACCACTGACTACTGTCTAATGTCGCAGGGAATTTAATGCAAGGTCCCAAAAATGGAAATAGACGAAGAAAGGAAGTGTAGTCTGGGAAGTGATCATAAACGTATTAGTCTGCAGATGGGGCCCTTGATGAAAAGAGAAATGGAACTTAGACAAAACGTAAACGCAAAATTAAACGACGATCAAATAGCGCAGATAGCAGCAGACGTAGAGGAAGCAATAGAGAAAAGCCCCATGGAAGACTGGGATTATGAACAGGTAGAACTACTCATAAGGAGGAAAATTAAGGAGGTTAAAGTCGCAAACCGCTGGAATGGAAAGAGGAAGCCATGGAGCTGGTGGAATAAGGAAATCAAGGAAGCCTTTGAACAACGACGGGCTGCTTCAACGGAACACCGAGAGGCAAAGAAAGCACAGATATCTCAGGAGGAAGTCGACCAAAAACAGGAATCATATCGACAAAAAAACTTGATATACAGGCCCTCGTTCAAAGTAAACTAATGCAGTCCACCGATCGTTGGAGGGCTGACATACATGATGCCATAGAGGCGGACCGAGAAAATTCTGGAACCATATAAGCTGGCTAGGTTAAAAGAATCGAAGAAAGCAGGACCGGATTCAAGATAACGAGGGAAATTGTTTAAAGGGAGACTACGCAGTGAACTACATTACATCAGTTAAAGCCGAGTAATTTAAAAGCGACGATAGGGTAATCTCCGCAAATCAGGAAGCAACACAAGATAGCCGAATACAAAGCAGCTTAGAACTGACCAATCTAAACTGAAAAAGGCAGAAAAAAAATTCCTAAAAACACATCTACAGGAATAGATGGAATTCCGATGAAGCTGATTAATGAACTTGGTTGAAGAAGTAAGGAAACGTTAAAAGCTTTGGAAACAGTCATAACGAATAAGCAAATTCCGGACAGCTGGCGGCAGAGTAAAATGAATTTGATTTATAAAGGGAAAGGAGAAAGGATGCCATAAAATCCTACAGGCCGATTATAACATCTGTTATGTACGGGTTAGCCATGCAGGCGGTGAAATTAAAGGTGCAAGCATACGTAGAAAGTAACAAGATACTCAGAGAACTTTAGAACGGTTTTAGATATGGTAGGCGCTTAGATGATAGCCTGTTCGTGCTTACCCAATGCATCGAATTATCTAGAGTGGAAAATATACCTTTGTATTTGGCCTTCCTGGACATAAACGGGGCGTACGACAACGTAAGCAGGGAACTCCTGTGGAACATATTAAAAGAAGAAGGTATCGGTTATGAGATAATAGAGTTCCTACAGAAATATACCGGGATAACAAAGTAGAAATTACATGGGAAGGGATAAGGAGTACGAAAGCTGTCAATGTATGCAAAGTATTAAGACAAGGTTGTCCTCTATCACCGCTGCTGTTCATGCTTTATATGATAACCCTGGAAGGGGGATACAAGAAAGTAACCTAGGTTTTAACCTGCCATATAGATTAGGTGGAAAGGCGGTAGAGCAGCGCTTCCCCGGTTTGATGTATGCAGACGATATTGTGCTGCTAGCTGAGAGTCTGGAAGAATTTCAAACTCTAGTTAAGTATTGCGGAGACGAAGGGGACGATCTAGGCTTCAGTTTTATCGCAGTTAAGTCGGGTCTGATGATTTTCAACGGCTCAACTGGTCACGGTTTTAAAATACAAGGCCATGAAATACCCAGAGTAGCAGAATATAAATATCTGGGGGTATGGGTAAACGAAGAATTGGCATGAATTGGAAAGCATGAGCAATCACTTAAGGCCAAAGGGCGAAGGAATGCCGGGATAATGAAGCATATGGCATTGTGGGGATACAACAGGTATGAGGCTTTGAGGGGTATTTGGAAAGGAATTTTGGTGCCCGGACTTACTTTCGGAAATGCGGTTTTGTGCCTAAAATCAGAGGTACAGTCGACATTAGAAATAAATCAAAGATCCATTGGACGATTAGCACTAGGTGCCCACGGCAAAACCACAAATGAGGCGGTACAGGGAGATATGGACTGGGCATCTTTCGAAGTACGGGAAACTCAGAGTAAAATATTATATGACGGACGCCTGAGGAAATTGGACAGTAACAGATGGGCAGCTAAAATATTTAAATACCTGTACTTAAAAAGCGTTGACTCACAATGGAGGAAAAGAACTAAGAAACTAACTAGTAAGTATGCTAGTCACAAGGACGGAGAAATAAAGAGCATTAAGCAACAGGTGAAAAACACAGAAGGTAAAAATTGGATAAATTCGATGGAAAAGAAACAGTGTGGAATTATACCGAGAGTGCCTGCCTGCCTGCCTGCCTGCCTGCCTGCCTGCCTGCCTGCCTGCCTGCCTGCCTGCCTGCCTGCCTGCCTGCCTGCCTGCCTGCCTGCCTGCCTGCCTGCCTGCCTGCCTGCCTGCCTGCCTGCCTGCCTGCCTGCCTGCCTGCCTGCCTGCCTGCCTGCCTGCCTGCCTGCCTGCCTGCCTGCCTGCCTGCCTGCCTGCCTGCCTGCCTGCCTGCCTGCCTGCCTGCCTGCCTGCCTGCCTGCCTGCCTGCCTGCCTGCCTGCCTGCCTGCCTGCCTGCCTGCCTGCCTGCCTGCCTGCCTGCCTGCCTGCCTGCCTGCCTGCCTGCCTGCCTGCCTGCCTGCCTGCCTGCCTGCCTGCCTGCCTGCCTGCCTGCCTGCCTGCCTGCCTGCCTGCCTGCCTGCCTGCCTGCCTGCCTGCCTGCCTGCCTGCCTGCCTGCCTGCCTGCCTGCCTGCCTGCCTGCCTGCCTGCCTGCCTGCCTGCCTGCCTGCCTGCCTGCCTGCCTGCCTGCCTGCCTGCCTGCCTGCCTGCCTGCCTGCCTGCCTGCCTGCCTGCCTGCCTGCCTGCCTGCCTGCCTGCCTGCCTGCCTGCCTGCCTGCCTGCCTGCCTGCCTGCCTGCCTGCCTGCCTGCCTGCCTGCCTGCCTGCCTGCCTGCCTGCCTGCCTGCCTGCCTGCCTGCCTGCCTGCCTGCCTGCCTGCCTGCCTGCCTGCCTGCCTGCCTGCCTGCCTGCCTGCCTGCCTGCCTGCCTGCCTGCCTGCCTGCCTGCCTGCCTGCCTGCCTGCCTGCCTGCCTGCCTGCCTGCCTGCCTGCCTGCCTGCCTGCCTGCCTGCCTGCCTGCCTGCCTGCCTGCCTGCCTGCCTGCCTGCCTGCCTGCCTGCCTGCCTGCCTGCCTGCCTGCCTGCCTGCCTGCCTGCCTGCCTGCCTGCCTGCCTGCCTGCCTGCCTGCCTGCCTGCCTGCCTGCCTGCCTGCCTGCCTGCCTGCCTGCCTGCCTGCCTGCCTGCCTGCCTGCCTGCCTGCCTGCCTGCCTGCCTGCCTGCCTGCCTGCCTGCCTGCCTGCCTGCCTGCCTGCCTGCCTGCCTGCCTGCCTGCCTGCCTGCCTGCCTGCCTGCCTGCCTGCCTGCCTGCCTGCCTGCCTGCCTGCCTGCCTGCCTGCCTGCCTGCCTGCCTGCCTGCCTGCCTGCCTGCCTGCCTGCCTGCCTGCCTGCCTGCCTGCCTGCCTGCCTGCCTGCCTGCCTGCCTGCCTGCCTGCCTGCCTGCCTGCCTGCCTGCCTGCCTGCCTGCCTGCCTGCCTGCCTGCCTGCCTGCCTGCCTGCCTGCCTGCCTGCCTGCCTGCCTGCCTGCCTGCCTGCCTGCCTGCCTGCCTGCCTGCCTGCCTGCCTGCCTGCCTGCCTGCCTGCCTGCCTGCCTGCCTGCCTGCCTGCCTGCCTGCCTGCCTGCCTGCCTGCCTGCCTGCCTGCCTGCCTGCCTGCCTGCCTGCCTGCCTGCCTGCCTGCCTGCCTGCCTGCCTGCCTGCCTGCCTGCCTGCCTGCCTGCCTGCCTGCCTGCCTGCCTGCCTGCCTGCCTGCCTGCCTGCCTGCCTGCCTGCCTGCCTGCCTGCCTGCCTGCCTGCCTGCCTGCCTGCCTGCCTGCCTGCCTGCCTGCCTGCCTGCCTGCCTGCCTGCCTGCCTGCCTGCCTGCCTGCCTGCCTGCCTGCCTGCCTGCCTGCCTGCCTGCCTGCCTGCCTGCCTGCCTGCCTGCCTGCCTGCCTGCCTGCCTGCCTGCCTGCCTGCCTGCCTGCCTGCCTGCCTGCCTGCCTGCCTGCCTGCCTGCCTGCCTGCCTGCCTGCCTGCCTGCCTGCCTGCCTGCCTGCCTGCCTGCCTGCCTGCCTGCCTGCCTGCCTGCCTGCCTGCCTGCCTGCCTGCCTGCCTGCCTGCCTGCCTGCCTGCCTGCCTGCCTGCCTGCCTGCCTGCCTGCCTGCCTGCCTGCCTGCCTGCCTGCCTGCCTGCCTGCCTGCCTGCCTGCCTGCCTGCCTGCCTGCCTGCCTGCCTGCCTGCCTGCCTGCCTGCCTGCCTGCCTGCCTGCCTGCCTGCCTGCCTGCCTGCCTGCCTGCCTGCCTGCCTGCCTGCCTGCCTGCCTGCCTGCCTGCCTGCCTGCCTGCCTGCCTGCCTGCCTGCCTGCCTGCCTGCCTGCCTGCCTGCCTGCCTGCCTGCCTGCCTGCCTGCCTGCCTGCCTGCCTGCCTGCCTGCCTGCCTGCCTGCCTGCCTGCCTGCCTGCCTGCCTGCCTGCCTGCCTGCCTGCCTGCCTGCCTGCCTGCCTGCCTGCCTGCCTGCCTGCCTGCCTGCCTGCCTGCCTGCCTGCCTGCCTGCCTGCCTGCCTGCCTGCCTGCCTGCCTGCCTGCCTGCCTGCCTGCCTGCCTGCCTGCCTGCCTGCCTGCCTGCCTGCCTGCCTGCCTGCCTGCCTGCCTGCCTGCCTGCCTGCCTGCCTGCCTGCCTGCCTGCCTGCCTGCCTGCCTGCCTGCCTGCCTGCCTGCCTGCCTGCCTGCCTGCCTGCCTGCCTGCCTGCCTGCCTGCCTGCCTGCCTGCCTGCCTGCCTGCCTGCCTGCCTGCCTGCCTGCCTGCCTGCCTGCCTGCCTGCCTGCCTGCCTGCCTGCCTGCCTGCCTGCCTGCCTGCCTGCCTGCCTGCCTGCCTGCCTGCCTGCCTGCCTGCCTGCCTGCCTGCCTGCCTGCCTGCCTGCCTGCCTGCCTGCCTGCCTGCCTGCCTGCCTGCCTGCCTGCCTGCCTGCCTGCCTGCCTGCCTGCCTGCCTGCCTGCCTGCCTGCCTGCCTGCCTGCCTGCCTGCCTGCCTGCCTGCCTGCCTGCCTGCCTGCCTGCCTGCCTGCCTGCCTGCCTGCCTGCCTGCCTGCCTGCCTGCCTGCCTGCCTGCCTGCCTGCCTGCCTGCCTGCCTGCCTGCCTGCCTGCCTGCCTGCCTGCCTGCCTGCCTGCCTGCCTGCCTGCCTGCCTGCCTGCCTGCCTGCCTGCCTGCCTGCCTGCCTGCCTGCCTGCCTGCCTGCCTGCCTGCCTGCCTGCCTGCCTGCCTGCCTGCCTGCCTGCCTGCCTGCCTGCCTGCCTGCCTGCCTGCCTGCCTGCCTGCCTGCCTGCCTGCCTGCCTGCCTGCCTGCCTGCCTGCCTGCCTGCCTGCCTGCCTGCCTGCCTGCCTGCCTGCCTGCCTGCCTGCCTGCCTGCCTGCCTGCCTGCCTGCCTGCCTGCCTGCCTGCCTGCCTGCCTGCCTGCCTGCCTGCCTGCCTGCCTGCCTGCCTGCCTGCCTGCCTGCCTGCCTGCCTGCCTGCCTGCCTGCCTGCCTGCCTGCCTGCCTGCCTGCCTGCCTGCCTGCCTGCCTGCCTGCCTGCCTGCCTGCCTGCCTGCCTGCCTGCCTGCCTGCCTGCCTGCCTGCCTGCCTGCCTGCCTGCCTGCCTGCCTGCCTGCCTGCCTGCCTGCCTGCCTGCCTGCCTGCCTGCCTGCCTGCCTGCCTGCCTGCCTGCCTGCCTGCCTGCCTGCCTGCCTGCCTGCCTGCCTGCCTGCCTGCCTGCCTGCCTGCCTGCCTGCCTGCCTGCCTGCCTGCCTGCCTGCCTGCCTGCCTGCCTGCCTGCCTGCCTGCCTGCCTGCCTGCCTGCCTGCCTGCCTGCCTGCCTGCCTGCCTGCCTGCCTGCCTGCCTGCCTGCCTGCCTGCCTGCCTGCCTGCCTGCCTGCCTGCCTGCCTGCCTGCCTGCCTGCCTGCCTGCCTGCCTGCCTGCCTGCCTGCCTGCCTGCCTGCCTGCCTGCCTGCCTGCCTGCCTGCCTGCCTGCCTGCCTGCCTGCCTGCCTGCCTGCCTGCCTGCCTGCCTGCCTGCCTGCCTGCCTGCCTGCCTGCCTGCCTGCCTGCCTGCCTGCCTGCCTGCCTGCCTGCCTGCCTGCCTGCCTGCCTGCCTGCCTGCCTGCCTGCCTGCCTGCCTGCCTGCCTGCCTGCCTGCCTGCCTGCCTGCCTGCCTGCCTGCCTGCCTGCCTGCCTGCCTGCCTGCCTGCCTGCCTGCCTGCCTGCCTGCCTGCCTGCCTGCCTGCCTGCCTGCCTGCCTGCCTGCCTGCCTGCCTGCCTGCCTGCCTGCCTGCCTGCCTGCCTGCCTGCCTGCCTGCCTGCCTGCCTGCCTGCCTGCCTGCCTGCCTGCCTGCCTGCCTGCCTGCCTGCCTGCCTGCCTGCCTGCCTGCCTGCCTGCCTGCCTGCCTGCCTGCCTGCCTGCCTGCCTGCCTGCCTGCCTGCCTGCCTGCCTGCCTGCCTGCCTGCCTGCCTGCCTGCCTGCCTGCCTGCCTGCCTGCCTGCCTGCCTGCCTGCCTGCCTGCCTGCCTGCCTGCCTGCCTGCCTGCCTGCCTGCCTGCCTGCCTGCCTGCCTGCCTGCCTGCCTGCCTGCCTGCCTGCCTGCCTGCCTGCCTGCCTGCCTGCCTGCCTGCCTGCCTGCCTGCCTGCCTGCCTGCCTGCCTGCCTGCCTGCCTGCCTGCCTGCCTGCCTGCCTGCCTGCCTGCCTGCCTGCCTGCCTGCCTGCCTGCCTGCCTGCCTGCCTGCCTGCCTGCCTGCCTGCCTGCCTGCCTGCCTGCCTGCCTGCCTGCCTGCCTGCCTGCCTGCCTGCCTGCCTGCCTGCCTGCCTGCCTGCCTGCCTGCCTGCCTGCCTGCCTGCCTGCCTGCCTGCCTGCCTGCCTGCCTGCCTGCCTGCCTGCCTGCCTGCCTGCCTGCCTGCCTGCCTGCCTGCCTGCCTGCCTGCCTGCCTGCCTGCCTGCCTGCCTGCCTGCCTGCCTGCCTGCCTGCCTGCCTGCCTGCCTGCCTGCCTGCCTGCCTGCCTGCCTGCCTGCCTGCCTGCCTGCCTGCCTGCCTGCCTGCCTGCCTGCCTGCCTGCCTGCCTGCCTGCCTGCCTGCCTGCCTGCCTGCCTGCCTGCCTGCCTGCCTGCCTGCCTGCCTGCCTGCCTGCCTGCCTGCCTGCCTGCCTGCCTGCCTGCCTGCCTGCCTGCCTGCCTGCCTGCCTGCCTGCCTGCCTGCCTGCCTGCCTGCCTGCCTGCCTGCCTGCCTGCCTGCCTGCCTGCCTGCCTGCCTGCCTGCCTGCCTGCCTGCCTGCCTGCCTGCCTGCCTGCCTGCCTGCCTGCCTGCCTGCCTGCCTGCCTGCCTGCCTGCCTGCCTGCCTGCCTGCCTGCCTGCCTGCCTGCCTGCCTGCCTGCCTGCCTGCCTGCCGCCCGCCCGCCCGCCCGCTCCGCGCGGCGGAGGTGAAGCCGCGCGACCATGTTGCCATGGGCAAGAAACGGGAGCCGCATCTCGCCCGCCGCGCTTGATTCCTTGCCCCACCGTGGTTTTTAATTGTTATGGTGATTATTTGTGGTAGTTCATGATTAATAGAGGTTATAACAGACATTGTAGAGGTAATGAATACAAATAATAACAATTATGTCTACAGCCCGCTCCCACATACTTCGCAAATTTAGGTCATTAGGAAACCTGTTTAGAAAAAAATAAAGAGCACTGCAGAACCTGTATTGGAGTAATTCGAGAGCACGGATGCTGCTGTTGGTTGCTTCTAGTTGCTTAATTCACTTCTTGTTTACCCATTTTAGTCTTTGGTACTTTCAAATTGCGCGAAATCCCTTGCTATGCCCTTTTTCGGCTCTAGCTCCGGTTGCGAGACGTCACATCCTTAACGTCACAATAATTCACTTCTTGTTGACCCATTTTAGTCTTTGGCCAATCCCTTCCTGCGTTCTTTTTCGGCTCTACTACCAGTTGCATGACGTCACATTCTTGACGTCACCCTAATTGACTGACTTAATTAACTATTTTAGTCTTTGGTACTTTAAAATCGCGCGCCAATCCCTTCCTATGCCATTTTTTGGCTCGACTTCCGGTTGCGTGACGTCACATCCTTGAAGTCACCTTATTGACTTATTTAATTAACTGTTTAGTATTTGATACATCTTAACGTCACCCTAATTGACTGACTTAATCAGCTATTTTAGTATTTTATAGATTCAAATGTGATGCCAAGATATTGGCTGATGAGACCATTTTCGCCTTTATTTTTACATTTTTTGTCTCTAAATAAATACCTAATTACTTATTGGTCTAATTATATTTTCAGACACATCGGTCACCCTTATCGATTGAGACCTTTAATTAACCTCTACCCCTTCTCAATTACCCACAAGTGCTGCGGACATGCTTCTGTGAACATAGCGAAGTAATGCTTTCGCAATAAAAAGTTGTGACCGTGAGATGTGAAAGCTGAAGCAGACAACGAGCTGTCAGCATGCGCCGCGACAGACAGATACGTTCTCAATGTGCTAAAATTGGTACTTACAAGTGCAATGTAATCCCGGAGCCCTTTTTCGCTCGATTTTCTCAGCCGTACGCAACGAACAAAGAAACCATTTTTAACAGCAGCATCCAGAAGCCGCCGCGCCAGGACCAAAACAAACGACCTAAAAAAAGAAGTGGTTCGGCTCTAGACAGGACAAATAAACTGCTCTGGTTGCTACTGAACCACTTTCAGCTCCACTCAGAAATACCTCGTTGGATTTTTTATTTCTGTTTCGTCTCAGTAGCGACATTCACAGGCTTGTCACTCATAGCCGATGTTACCATTCGTTAGGCAAGCATAATTTTCTGAGCGATATTTCTGCTGGCGATGTTTTATAGTTCTGGCTGTTTCTAGCACCTTCATGGTAAGCTGGCTACATTTACGATTTTGTGGCGTTTTTTTTTTCTTGTAGTGTAACCAGACACATAACTTTTTCTAGGGCTGGGAATCGCTATTACGGTGCCAGGTCACACTGCGATGGCAGTTTGCAATCGCTGCAGACGCAGTGCGCAAATGTAAGAAAGAATGTAAGAAAGTTGTGAAGTATGTTCAGTGTGTGGCGATCCGTCAAGCAAAAGCAATATGTAAATAAAAGCTATAGTAATGCTTATGCTAAAGGATATGCACATTTCCTTTTTGCGCATTTTACCCGTATGATGCCTAGGTCGAAATACAGTCTGGTTAGAAAATGGGAATGTATACCCTGTTTACAGTGGCGTAGCCACAACTTTTGTTCGGGGGGCTGGGGGAAGGGGGGGGGGGGCTCATGTTGCAGCGCGGCTTCCTCCATATAGCATTTGTTGAGGGATCAAAAATAACCATTGTGCATTAGGTGCTGCAAACGAATTCTTGAACGCTACACACTGTCAAGATAAGTAAAATATTCATTTTATTATAAAATAACATATATTTACGTCCCAAAACTTGTGGCAGAAATAACTGATATCAAAGCTTGCGTGAATATTTCTATTTAATAAGTACAGAAAATATAAACGAACTTTAGAACTTTATCAGTCCGGAATCAGCAAAGCAGTGCTTGCCGCTGATATAAAAACGTAAAGGCTATAAAATGAATACTTTGAGAGCAAATACTTTATTGAATCTTTGTCATCCAAGACCCTTGTTTACGTTTTTGTACATGTGCAACAGCCAATGATGCTGTCCTGTATTCCAGTTTATTGCACAGAAACTGCTGTCACTGGTCGTGTATTGTTTATTGCCCCAAAATCATAGTCGCAACAGAGAGCACACATAAAAAGCAGGTGTTCCGAAACACACACACACACACACACACACACACACACACACACACACACACACACACACATATATATATATATGTATATATATATTGTGAGCCTTCTGTGGTCCTTCTTTCATTTGTACATACCATCATCATCGTCCCGCGGCACGGGCTCCGGCGCGCGCCTGGGTTCGTGATCAGATGAAAACGCTAGACAAGGCTTCGCTGTCCTTGCCGTCATGACCTCGCCGTCTCGACCTAGCCTTCTTTTACAAGTGGTGGAGGTGAAATTTGATCCCCTTGCTGCCTTGGGCCCTGCCTCTCGCTGGAGCTACGTTCCGGTCGCCGTTTGGTAACTGCCACCATCGCTATGTCAACTGACAGTACCCACGAACCGGCCGGACCCTCTACCTCGGCTGCACCACCCCCTCCGACTGTGCCCACACGACAGCGCGACCCGCCACTGTTCGCTGGTCGTCGCGATGAAGACGTCGATGAGTGGCTTGACACCTATGAACGCTGCAGTGCCTACAACCGGTGGGACGATGCTCTGAAATTTCTCAACGTTTCTTTCTACCTTACTGAGGTCGCCAGGAATTGGTTCATCAACCGCGAGCCCCACACAACTAACTGGCCCACCTTCAAACAGCAGTTCCGACAGTACTTCGCCGACCCGGCAGTTCGGACTGAGATCGCGAAGACCAAGCTCGCTTCACGCCTTCAAGGTCCTGATGAGTCATATGCGTCTTACATAGAGGCCATACTTGCACTCTGCCGGCGTATTAGTCCCACCATGGCGGAACCTGAACGAGTACACCACGTCTTGAAAGGAATCAATTCTATGGCGTATAACACCTTAGTTGCTCAGAATCCTTCAACTATTGATTCCATTATTACAACCTGCCAACCCACGACCAGCTGCAGTCCTCCCGATTGTAGCCCGCCAACGCTACTGGCCCGACCTATGCTGATCTCGATCTGCGGGCACTTATTCGAGCCATCATCCGCGAGGAGCTCCAGGCCCTCAAGCCTGTCTGTCGACACGGGTGCGATCATTCTTCCGTCACTTCTAATGACGCCGGTCTCCGCAGCATCATCAAACAAGAGCTCGCAACAATCACCAAACCTATGGCATCTGACCCTCTTGCACCCCGCCCAGTACCGACTTACGCGCACGTCGCAGCATCCCCCCCTCCTTTGGTTACCCCGCCCCGACCGACACCAACCTACAATCACGTCAATGCAATAGCGACGGCTCAACCTTCACCACCCTATTACACACCTTGGCGCCCCTCCCGACCAATTAGCTATTACTGTGGCATCAGAGGACATATATCCCGCTTCTGTCGTCGCCGCCTCCAGAACGAGCGCTGTGGTTACGACACCTTCGAAAGTGACATGCCTTCAACGTCATATTATCAACGCCGGTTTATTCCAAGCCCACCTCGAAGATCATCCCCACCTCCAGAGTCCTCGTCTGAGCCTCGTGGAACCCATGCATCCCGACGCCGGTCCCTATCCTCATACCGCGGCTCAGTTTCCCCTCTCCGACCCGTAACAACTCTCCCTGTCCGCCATCCGGAAAACTAGGCGTTGCAGTTTCCGGAGGTCAAACTGCACTCTGCGAACTTACCAAAAGTCCTCCAGATCGCCCGTATAATGTGATTTCTGTTTTCGCTGAAGGATTACCGGTCGAAGCATTGATTGATACAGGGGCTGCAATTTCTGTCATTGACGCTGATTTGTGCTACCGTTTGCGAAAAGTGACGACACCATATGATGAGCCTGAACTCCGTGGAGCCAATGATATCCCTTTGCGCCCTTTAGCGAAGTGCACCGTACGAGTTGTTATTGATGGCGTCCGCCATCATGTGCAGTTTGCTGTGCTCTCACCATGTGCGCATCTGATGATTTTTAGATGGGATTTTTTGTCAACCGCTTCGGCGTTAATTTCTTGTGGTGACCGTGTTATCCATATGACAGACAGCGATTTTTCATCTGAAGTTTCTGAACGACATCATCCCCTCGTTGCCGCCGCTGATACTGTTTTGCGTCCTCAGTGCGAAAAACTGCTTACCGTTGTTTCTGACCACATCACTGACGGGGACGTACTCATCGCACCATCTTATCGTCATCTTGCACGCGGTATCGCCTTCCCGTCTAGTCTTGTGAGGTTCTGCAACGGCTCAACGACAGTAGCGGCCACTAACACTTCACGTGAATCCCTCGTGCTCCCAAAAGGACGTTCTCTCCCCTGCATGGTGGACTCAGTTAAATAACCACTGCATTCTGTCCAGAGGGGAATGAGAATCAAGAGACATAGAAACTTGAAATGGTCTGAATTCCCTCGTGCTCTTTCGCAGAACGCGCAAAAGAAATAATACACAAATATCCGCAAATCTTGGTCTCAAAACAACGCAAAGTCACCAGCTTTCAATAAAATAGGCCCCTTTTCTAAAGCTTCATTGTCAGCTCTCACTCAATATCTCAACAATCCTAAATATGTGGCAGTGAAGAGACATTCTTTAAGACATCAAACACGTTTGGTTTGGTTTATGGGGTTTAACGTTCCAAAACAACTCAGGCTATGACAGATACCGTGTGTAGGGTTCGACGGCGCAGTAAGACGCTTAGTGCTAAACTTTGTACTTTTCTATGTACAGGCGCTACTGGCATAGAGTGGATCGGGCTGTGGCGATTTTCAAGTGCCTCCAGGCCATCTTTCTTCTGTGACTTCATTGATGTGACACCAAAAGCCACGTTTTTATCCGGTTTTATCAGTTACATCAATGCCTACAGATGGCAAACACGAAGTAGGTTTATCGACTTTACTTCATTTGGACACATCGGTGGGGCGGCAGCATCCGGAAATTCGTGGGAGCAGCCTAAATGCACAGGACGGGCAGCAGAGCTCTTCAGTAGCCTCGCCGGCGCGGTAAGGCACACAATGCTTAACTTAGTATTCTTGTTTGTACAACTTAACGAAAAGGTCATCCACGAGTTGCCTTAGAAGCGTTGCGCCTGCCTTCTGGAGCTGCTGAGGCTCCAGTAAAATCCTTGTTGCTGCTTTGAGTCGTCGCGTGTGCTTTGCATGTTGTTCAAGCTGAGTAGCGATGTGGAGGTGACCCCTCGCTATGATGAAGAAAACGTGGGTCAGATTCCGAGCACTATCATGGAAATTAGGCTATCCAAACGGCTTCTTCAGCTGGTATTAATGGCGTTCGACTGAACGCCTTCAATACCAGCTTAAGAAGCCTCTCTGAAATAAAAATTACGGTCTCGTTAAAGCTGCGCAAAGAAAACGTTAAAAAGTGACTAGATTGGTTAGGTTTGATATTGTGGGGTCTCACGTCCCAAAAGACTCAGGCTATAAGCGATGCCGTAGTGAAACGCTCCGGTAATTTAGATCACCTGGCATTCTTTACCCTGCACTGACATCGCACAGCCCACGGGCGCCTTCGCTTTCGCCCTTTTTTATTTTATTTTATTTTATTTTTTTTTTTTAAATAAACTTTTCTCTCTCTCTCTCGCCTCTATCAAACAGCAGTAGCCGCGGAGGGGATTAGATCCCGCATCCTCGGGTTTAGACGTAGTGCCCCCTAACCACTGCACCACAGCGGCGGGGACAAATATGAAGAATCGATAGAGGTGATGCAAAAGGAAATATCAGAATTCGCTGAAACATTGGACGACCTGTAAAGTAGAACATCTAGAAATAATATTGTGATCTACCGACTGAAAGAGGATGAGAACGAGAGTGGAAATTAGAAAAGGAAGTCTTTATTAGCAAGTTGGAAGTTGAAATGAGATGAGATCTATTGAACGCATTCCTCGCGTGAGCAGCAAAGATGCTGGGCCCGAACTGTCTGTCACCTTATGCTTTTATGATTTCATTGAGAAGGATAAGTTTTGGGGATTGGCCAGAAGCTGAAGAACAGGCAAATATATAGACCGTTTTACCGACAGCAAGCAGGAGAGGAAGAAAATACTCTCTAGCCAGATTCCTTGCGCCGGCCCATTGTTGACAGTACCGAGCACTTCCGCCAACCCAGCGACGCAGCCCAGTGACGGCCAGCCGTAAGCGAAACTGAGCCAGTTGTTTTAATTAAGTATGTTTAAAATTATACCCCGAGTCTGTGCCTCTGTCTCCTCATGCCTAGTGTGGACCCAGTACCTCTTCAATAACTCGAGTCATCACACATCAGTGTCTTGACATGATCGCTTTAAAAAATATTCTTTTCTGTAACATGACGGGCAGAAGTGAACGACCACGGCGCTTCGTCTCATTAGACCTCGCTGCGTGCTGTTTAAAGGGGGGCGCCGTTGGTTCGCCTGGGATGTCTCTCGTTGGGCCGAGGTTCACGGGTTCTTACTCGGAAGGCTCCTGCTGCTGTGGAGTGACGATAACAAGAGACGGGCTTCGAGGTGTGGGAGATGATGTGATCGGGGCTCGGGGGCCTGACTTCACAGCAGTAGAACCATGAGGAACTGAGACGAAGATGAAGGAATAGCAATACAGAACAGCAAATACAGCACAACAGAAATATGTAGAAGTTTAAAGAAGAAAAAAAGCTCTCGGCGAAGACAATTTCCGCCGTTTAAATATGGTCCATTATGCCCACTTTTCTGGCTGGGGAAACAAAGTTCAATCTGTACAGTCCAAGCAGCGGGGCACAAGGAAGGACTTGAGATGCCGCCTACTGCTGAGGGTGGTGCTTGAGCCTCCTCGAACATCTTTCGGTGGCGAGGGCTAGCTTCTCCGATGTCGATGACGATCTTGTGCATGCTGGCGGTGCAGCCGGAGAAGTCGTCCGGTGGCAGAGGTCATTTCCCCGGCGTTACTTTTCAGGTCACCCGCCTGCCTCGAGAAGTCGGCGAGCAGGTCTAGTGCTGATCGGCGACGCGCCTCCGAACCTTTCAACAAAGGGTCAGGTTCCCGTTGTTGCCGCCGTGGGCGCCAATGGAGAGTCTGAAAGGGCAGCTCATGTCCATCCCGAAAGGGAGGAGGGGGAGCTTTGGCGCAGCAGCAGGAAACAAAGGGTCACTACGCAGCCGTCGGCGCCGCATCGATGCCTTTGGTCGCTCAACGGCGTCCGCTAGGTTCGTCTCTGTCTCAGCTGCTGGAGAATCTGCGCAATCCTCGGCTGGAACCGAAACGGAACTGCGCGTAGAGAACCCCGTCTTGCCTGCGCAGCGGCGTAGGAAAAAAAAGGGTGAAATAAAAAACCCAAAACGTCCCTGGGCCAGCTTTGCGCGAACACGAAAAAACAACCACAAACAAAAACCACAGCCACGGAGAGAGTGTAGTGTACGGGGAGAAGGGAGAGGGAGTACCATAAAGAGCTGCTACAGAACGATGAGGATCCGCAGAAGGCACGAGAAAAAATAAAAGCACAAAAAGAAACATGCAGCAGTCAACAGGGGCTGAGGGCAGTAGGAGAGAGACACAGGGATTTTGAGCAAGCGGGGAGTCGAAGGCGATTGAAATACCGCTTTTGAAACAATGAATGGGAGTAGAAACCTGGCTTCGAAACTGTCTTTTTTCGTCCACCCCCCACCGCGGCCGCCGCGAGTTGACGCGAAGAATCTGCTCGCCATCCAAACGCCCTTGAAACTTTGTGCTCGGAAGTGACCCCTTGTTTTATGTGGCTCCAGCTGCATGGGCTTTGTTACGAGATGTAGCCCAAGTTCGTAATGTTCGTGCCGAAATGTCTTCGAACCGGAAAATGATATTGTAGACAAAATCCAAAATGCTTTCCAGCGCCGGTGGTTGTTTGGTCAGCGGTCCATATCAGCACGAAAAAATTACGGGGGGGGGGGGGGGGGCTGAACCCCAGGAGCCCCTCCCCCCCACCCCTGGGCTATACGCCCCTGCCTGCTGATAAGAGACCTCTAATATTGGAGACAAAACCTGCTCCCAGTGCACGTACCTTATAAAAGGGTTCAACTGTAATTGTAAGATTTGCAAAAGGAGTCTCCAGGAGGTTGAGAAGTGATGCACCCTGGGAAAGAATGGCGCAGTGCCACAGAGTGTGCCATGTCTCTCCAGGCAAGGTAGTGTCGTGACGCTGGGACGAAGTCGACCCGGCCTTCACTTGGTAGCGTGCAGAGACTCCGGGTTGACGAAGGATTGAATCTTCGAAGTTGGTAAAATATATACAAGCAGGTTTAATGGCACTTTGAGAAAACTTATTTACACGAAAAAGAAGGGTATATCAGCAAAATGGCAAGCGTTCAGAGCTCATAGCGAGAAGCGTCTGGATGAGCCGTTTACCCAGGGCTCAGAGTCTCATTTCGTGCTCTCCAACGTCCTTAAAACCCCCTATGTCCAGCCCCTCTGAAGATGCTGACCGACCAGTTCCAGGGCACGCCCCTCAGATATCGGCATCCAATCGAACACATCACTGCACTGTTGGTCTGATGCACTGACTGGTCCGGTATTGTTTCGTTGGGCGTGGTCACTTGTTGGCGGGTAGAGCTTGAGAACGGCGAGGAGGTACATTTCTATTCTTCAGCAAAGATCCGATATGGTGGTTCCGGCAAGTGGATTTCCTTCTCAGAAACCCAAGTGCACGTGCGCGCCACATACTGCTCCCAGCATTGTCCCTTTCCGAAAATTGCAAATCTTTCCTGCATTCCCGAGAATTCCTCTAATGGCCGTATTCGTCATGCTCCTTTCTTGTCCTGTAGGTCAGCGGACGTGTCACTGTCGTCTCCTTTGGACAATAGGCATTCCTCACTTGACAATAACGCTTCTCGACGGGAAGGGTGAACAATTGAACAAAAGCACATCCGGCTATTTCTCACAGGGGCGACGTTTCTTTGTATTTTTCTTGACGTTCCCTTGACAGGGCCAATTTGGCATTTGCAGGGTCTCGACAAAGCAAAGCAGGCTCACACAAAAAGATTCATGGAAACAGGCTCACTTAGAGCCCTTGCACCTACAGCACATATCCACAGCCCATATCCATGCCCACAGGCGAACAATAGTGCGCGCAAGTGCGGACCATGCACTATCATAACAGCCTCCTCCCCAGCCAGAAGAGTCACGGAGGGCAGCAGTCGCAGCTGCTGCATGAAGAGACGACTTAATGGCCGGCACATGAACGCTTGAAGCTCGCTGTTGCTTGTCGCGTTGTCTTGATTGTCGTAGGCCAAATTGCTTGAGCTGTCTCTGAAACTCAACCACATGTCTAAGCAAGCACTCGGCTCCCGTCTGAAGAGACCAGGTGAACAGAAAACTGCCATCGTTGTCCGAGAATAGCCCACAGTCAAGACGTTCAGGACCCACGTATGCCTAGAAAACCAAACGTGCTGCTTTACATAGTCACACATATACAAGCGCACGAAAAAAAAAGAACCTGAGTATCAATTTGGATACATGGCGAGGAGCACCTCGGATCGCTTAGAAACAGCGGCTAAGCGCGTCCGCATTCCTATTTAACTTCCCCTTTTTGTATGTTATTTCAAAATTGCACTGCTGTAAAATCAAGCTCCACCTCATAAGGCGACTGTTCTTCGATGTCGCAGTTTGCAGCCAAGCCAGGGGACAATGGTCCGTCTCTACGGTGAATTTGGGCCCTCCAAGATAGCACTGCAATTTTTGAATGGCCAATACAATGCAAGCGCACTCTTTCTCTGACGCGCAATAAGCCCTCTCTCTAGAACTCAGTTTTCTGCTCAGGTAGAGCACGGGGTGTTTATTACCGTCGTCATCTCTCTGGCAGAGAACAGCACCTAGCCCTCGATCAGTTGCATCGCACTGGACCGTGAATTCTCGGTCATAGTCTGGAGCTCGCAATACCGGACGGCTAATCAGCACAACCTTCAGGTTTACGAAGGAGGCTTCCTTTTGTTCGTCCCAGACTACATTTGTCGGTTCTGTCCTGCGGAGAGCGTCGGTCAGAGGGCTAGCCAAAGCTGAATAGGTAGGGAAGTAGTGATTGTAGTATCCCGTCAGCCCCAGGAATGCCCGAATTTCCGTCTTCGTGCTCGGCCGCGGGTAGTCTGCTACCGCAGAAATCTTAATCTGGCTGGGTTTCCTGAAACCTTGACCTACATTGTGACCCAAGTAGTCCACGGTCGCCCTTGCCAGGCAACATTTCTCGGCCTTTACAGTTAGCCCAGCTTGACGCAAAAGGCTCAGTACAGCTCTTAGATGTACCATATGGTCCGCCCATGAGTCGAAAAAAACCGCAATGTCATCTAAATAAGGCACCGCGAATGTTTCACACCCCTTTAAAACCCTATCCATGAGTCGGGAAAAACAAAATGGAGCATTTTTGAGCCCGAAACTCACCATTGTTGGCTGGTAGCTGCCCGTCGGAGTGACGAAAGCCGCGTATCTGCTGGCGCGTTCAGTGAGCGGTACTTGCCAGTATCCTCGAGTAAAGTCCAGCGTAGTCACATATGCCGCTCTACTGACCTGTTCTACTCTCTCCTCGATATTCTAAATAGGATACACTTGATCCCTGGTGAGAGAATTTAGCTTTCACTAGTCTACCACAGGCCTAGGGTCTTTACCTGGAGCTTCTATTAAGATCATAGGCGAAGCATAATCGCTTTCCCAGGGTTTTATTACTGCCAATTCCAGCATGCGAGTTACTTCCCTATCCAGAATTTCTCTTTGCCTTGGAGAAAATCGGTAGCACCTTGATCGCACTGGCACGTCTGAAGTCAGCTCAATATCGTGCTCAGTCAAATCAGTCCTGCCTGGCCTGTCCACGAAGCAGGCCTCAAACTCTGTTATTATCTCGCCCAGATCGGACAGCTGGGATTTCTTTAGTTCTCCTCTCTGCTCCGTCTTTTTGAGAAGCTCCTGAGCGTTGCTTTCTTTTCCGCTGAGGCAAATCAAGTTGTCCCCCATCTCCTCGGGAAGGTTTAACGTTAGATTTACCACGGCTTCCCTCTGCACATAAGGCTTCATAAGATTGCAATGATAAATGCGCACTTCTTTACGCCTACCAGGGATTTTCACTGCGTAGTTAGTGTTAGAAAGCTTTGCAACGACTTCAGCAGGTCCTTCCCACTGTACTTCGAGCTTATTCTGCTTTGAACCTCTCAGCAACATCACCTGGTCCCCGAGACGAAACGTCCTTTGACGGGCTGACTTATCATAGTACACTTTGGAACGAGCCTGGGCTGACTTCATGCTGGCCTCAACGAGTTCCTTAGTGTTATGTAAGCGATTCAAGAGGTTCAGAATGAATTCTACTCTGTTGGGTCTTCTCCGCGCCCCTCCCAGGCTTCGCGCACCATTCGCAAAGGTAAGCGCAGTGACCTTCCGTACACCAACTCGGCTGGGCTAAATCCAGTGGATTCGTGCGGCACTGACCGCAAAGCGAAAAGTGCTGCAGGCAGGCAGGTATCCCATTCGCGCTTGTTTTCATAGCACAGTCCCCTCAGGGCTCGTTTGAGAACAGAATGCCATCTTTCTACGCTGTTGCTCTGCGGATGGTGGATCGAGCTGTGCACTACCTTAATGCCGCATCGCTCGAGAAATGAAGTGGTGAGGACACTTGTGAAAACGCTACCCTGGTCACTTTGGACCTCGGAAGGGAATCCAACTCGTGCAAACACTGACTGCAGCGAATCCACTACATTCTCGGACGTCACCTCGCGCAGCGGAACAGCCTCGGGAAACTTTGTGGCTGGGCATAACATAGTGAGGATATAACGGTACCATGACTCTGTCACAGGAAGTGGCCCAACTACATCTATTACTAACTGGTGAAACGGCTCGGTAATGATTGGTACTAACACCATCGGAGCTTTCCACTTATCTTGTGCCTTTCCAACCCGTTGGCACGTGTCGCATGACCGTACAAAATTTTCTGTGTCCTTAAAACATCCAGGCCAATAGTATTCTTGCAACAGCCTCTGCTTTGTTTTCCTTATTCCAAGGTGACATGACCACGAGCTGCCATGGGAAAGTCGCAGTAAGTCTTCGCGGTACTTTTGGGGAACGACTAATTGGTCCCGCTTTACTCCGCGCTTATCCTTGAATAAGCGATACAGCACTCCCTTTCTCATCTCGAAAGAAATATTCTTTGCTGTCTTAGTGGCGCGGTGGCGCTCCCTTATCTCCTGTATCTTGGGATCATTGGCTTGCTCCATAGCTAAGTCCTCTCAGGTTCCAATTAAAAGTCTCGTGAGATTACTAGACACTGGCGGCAAGAGGTTACTCTCAAGAACGTCCTCATTCCGCGTCTCATCAAGCTCACTTTCAAGTTGACTTATCTGAGATGCCTCGCTCTCAAAGTTTTCTGACCCGCTATCTTCCGCATCGACCACTGTTTTAACTGCCGTTTCCTCCGCTGTGGATTTTTCTGGAATGAGCAGTGTAGCTAGTTCTCGCGCCTTTGAACGTGTTAAGGCTTGCAAAACTCTGTCTCCGAAAAGGATGCCCCTCTTTCGCAGTAGCATGTCCGATTTGTTGGAAAACAAATACGGATAGCACTTAGGAAGCTTTCCTGAAACGGCAGCCTCGGTTGTTAACTCGCCGAAAGGGCCCTCGATGACCACGTTCGCGATTGGCAAGCACACACTCTGTTCCTCCACTACCTGGCGGATCCATGCACACTGTCCTGTATAGTCGGAAGGCGACACATACGCCAGATGGACAACATCCATCGTTGCGGCAGAATCGCGCAGTACCTTGCAAGGTTTCCCGTTGACTACTAGGTCATGCAGGTAGGGTTCCAAAAGCTGCATATTTTCATCGCAGTCACTGACATACGAGAAAGCAATCTTTTCTTTCCGGCAGTTGACGGCAATGTGACCTTGCTCATTACACCTAAAGCATGTGAGCGGCTTCCTAGCCTCAAGCTTATTCTTTGTGTTCTGCGCGTTGGTCACTTCCCCACCTTTCTCACTGCCGTCCTTTTTAGGGAGTTTGCCTGAAGAAGCCTTCCTTTCTTCGTTTCCAACTCTAGCAAAGTGCCTTTCCTGACGGTTATTCACACTCAACTTGGGATTGCGGGGCCTATCCACTGCTGGGTTGCTGAATTGTCGGCGCGAAGCATACTCCTCAATGAGTTCGGCAGCTTCAGTTGCCGACTTAATGTCGCCTCGGTCCTGTAACCAATGTCTTTCTTTTTCTGGGAGGCAGTTATAAAACTGCTCCAAAAGAATTCGCTCGACTACAGCGTCCCTATCACTGTAGGAATCTGTGCTCTTTAGCCACTCGCCCAAGTTTACTCTTAAATTGTACAAGAATTCAGGGTAACTCTCGTCCCTGGACTTAGTAGCGTTCCGAAAACGTTGTCTGAACGCCTCGGCGCTAAGCCTATACTTTCTCAGAAGGCAAGCTTTGACCTTCTCGTAGTTGTCCGCGTCCTCCTTGCTTAGCCGCGCGACAACCTCCGCTGCCTCGCAGGGCAGAACCGTCAATAATCTCTGAGACCAAGTGTCTCGCTGGAAGGACAGTTTTTCGCAGGTTCGCTCAAAGTTAGCCAGATACAGACCGATATCCCCTGATATCACATATGGCTGCATGTACTTTGACATCTTGAAATCTGCCTCCTTGTTGAGAAGAGGTACCGCTAGCTGGGGACAATTGCCCGACCTCTTGCTCAACTCTAGTTATAATTTCCGGAGCTCAATTTCTTGCTCCAACCTTTTTGCTTCTCTCTCAATTTCACGCCTCTTTTCCTCTTTTTCCCTCTCAAGTTCACGCTCACGCCTCTTTTCCTCTTTTTCCCGCTCTTTCTGCTGTTTGAGTTGCTCCTCCTTTTTTTGTCCGATGAGGTTCCATGCTTCACTGAGCTCCTCATCATCGGTTCCCAAATCAGTGATTGCCTTTATAATCAAGGGTTTTCGTGCCAAACCACTTGTATCAATTCCCAATTCCTCACACAATAGCAACACTTCCGGTTTCTGCAGCTTTTGTAGGTCCATGATCGCTCCGAGTGTCGGCTACTTCCAAAACAACTGTGCAAACTACCAAACCTAAAAGCGTTTCAACACTCTTTACCAGTTCTAAAAGCTAACCCTGTTCTAGAACCTGGTCCACATCAGAAGAAAAGCCAAGCACTCACCCACACATGCGATCGATGTTCCGAGCTGCTCTCTTGTTGGCCGATTGTTCCTCCTGCTTGTTGCTTGAGATGCCACCTCCGATCACCAGATGTTGTGGCTTGTAACTTCAGATGCCACCTCCGATCACCAGATGTTGTGGCTTGTAGATTCTGATCCACCTCCAATCACCAGATGTTGTGGCTTGTAGATTCAGATCTCACCGCTGGTCACCAGTTGTCGTGACGCTGGGACTAAGTCGACCCGGCCTTCACTTGGTAGCGTGCAGAGACTCCGGGTTGAAGAAGGATTGAATCTTCGAAGTTGGTAAAATATATACAAGCAGGTTTAATGGCACTTTGAGAAAACTTATTTACATGAAAAAGAAGGGTATATCAGCAAAATGGCAAGCGTTAAAAGTTCATAGCGAGAAGCGTCTGAATGAGCCGTTTACCCAGGGCTCAGAGCCTCATTTCGTGCTCTGCAACGTCCTTAAAACCCCCTATGTCCAGCCCCTCTCTGAAGATGCTGACCGACCAGTTCCAGGGCACGCCCCTCAGATATCGGCATCCAATCGAACACATCACTGCACTGATGGTATGATGCACTGACTGGTCCGGTATTGTTTCGTTGGGCGTGGTCACTTGTTGGCGGGTAGAGCTTGGGAACGGCGAGGAGGTACATTTCTATTCTTCAGCAAAGATCCGATATGGTGGTTCCGGCAAGTGGATTTCCTTCTCAGAAACCCAAGTGCACGTGCGCGCCACATACTGTTCCCAGCATTGTCCCTTTCCGACAATTGCAAATCTTCCCTGCATTCCCGGGAATTCCTCTAATGGCCGTATTCGTCATGCTCCTTTCTTGTCCTGTACGTCAGCGGACGTGTCACTCTGTCGTCGCCTTTGGACAATAGGCATTCCTCACTTGACCAATAACGCTTCTCGACGGGAAGGTTAAACAGTTGAACAAAGCACTTCCGGCTATTTCCCACAGGGCGACATTTCTATGCACTTTTCTTGAGGTTCCCTTAACTGTTGCTTGTCGCGTTGTCTTGATTGTCGTAGGCCAAATTGCTTGAGCTGTCTCTGAAACTCAACCACATGTCTAAGCAAGCACTCGGCTCCCGTCTGAAGAGACCAGGTGAACAGAAAACTGCCATCGTTGTCCGAGAATAGCCCACAGTCAAGACGTTCAGGACCCACGTATGCCTAGAAAACCAAACGTGCTGCTTTACATAGTCACACATATACAAGCGCACGAAAAAAAAAGAACCTGAGTATCAATTTGGATACATGGCGAGGAGCACCTCGGATCGCTTAGAAACAGCGGCTAAGCGCGTCCGCATTCCTATTTAACTTCCCCTTTTTGTATGTTATTTCAAAATTGCACTGCTGTAAAATCAAGCTCCACCTCATAAGGCGACTGTTCTTCGATGTCGCAGTTTGCAGCCAAGCCAGGGGACAATGGTCCGTCTCTACGGTGAATTTGGGCCCTCCAAGATAGCACTGCAATTTTTGAATGGCCAATACAATGCAAGCGCACTCTTTCTCTGACGCGCAATAAGCCCTCTCTCTAGAACTCAGTTTTCTGCTCAGGTAGAGCACGGGGTGCTCATTACCGTCGTCATCTCTCTGGCAGAGAACAGCACCTAGCCCTCGATCAGTTGCATCGCACTGGACCGTGAATTCTCGGTCATAGTCTGGAGCTCGCAATACCGGACGGCTAATCAGCACAACCTTCTGGTTTACGAAGGAGGCTTCCTTTTGTTCGTCCCAGACTACATTTGTCGGTTCTGTCCTGCGGAGAGCGTCGGTCAGAGGGCTAGCCAAAGCTGAATAGGTAGGGAAGTAGTGATTGTAGTATCCCGTCAGCCCCAGGAATGCCCGAATTTCTGTCTTCGTGCTCGGCCGCGGGTAGTCTGCTACCGCAGAAATCTTAATCTCGCTGGGTTTCCTGAAACCTTGACCTACATTGTGACCCAAGTAGTCCACGGTCGCCCTTGCCAGGCAACATTTCTCGGCCTTTACAGTTAGCCCAGCTTGACGCAAAAGGCTCAGTACAGCTCTTAGATGTACCATATGGTCCGCCCATGAGTCGAAAAAAACCGCAATGTCATCTAAATAAGGCACCTCGAATGTTTCACACCCCTTTAAAACCCTATCCATGAGTCGGGAAAAACAAAATGGAGCATTTTTGAGCCCGAAACTCACCATTGTTGGCTGGTAGCTGCCCGTCGGAGTGACGAAAGCCGCGTATCTGCTGGCGCGTTCAGTGAGCGGTACTTGCCAGTATCCTCGAGTAAAGTCCAGCGTAGTCACATATGCCGCTCTACTGACCTGTTCTACTCTCTCCTCGATATTCTAAATAGGATACACTTGATCCCTGGTGAGAGAATTTAGCTTTCACTAGTCTACCACAGGCCTAGGGTCTTTACCTGGAGCTTCTATTAAGATCATAGGCGAAGCATAATCGCTTTCCCAGGGTTTTATTACTGCCAATTCCAGCATGCGAGTTACTTCCCTATCCAGAATTTCTCTTTGCCTTGGAGAAAATCGGTAGCACCTTGATCGCACTGGCACGTCTGAAGTCAGCTCAATATCGTGCTCAGTCAAATCAGTCCTGCCTGGCCTGTCCACGAAGCAGGCCTCAAACTCTGTTATTATCTCGCCCAGATCGGACAGCTGGGATTTCTTTAGTTCTCCTCTCTGCTCCGTCTTTTTGAGAAGCTCCTGAGCGTTGCTTTCTTTTCCGCTGAGGCAAATCAAGTTGTCCCCCATCTCCTCGGGAAGGTTTAACGTTAGATTTACCACGGCTTCCCTCTGCACATAAGGCTTCATAAGATTGCAATGATAAATGCGCACTTCTTTACGCCTACCAGGGATTTTCACTGCGTAGTTAGTGTTAGAAAGCTTTGCAACGACTTCAGCAGGTCCTTCCCACTGTACTTCGAGCTTATTCTGCTTTGAACCTCTCAGCAACATCACCTGGTCCCCGAGACGAAACGTCCTTTGACGGGCTGACTTATCATAGTACACTTTGGAACGAGCCTGGGCTGACTTCATGCTGGCCTCAACGAGTTCCTTAGTGTTATGTAAGCGATTCAAGAGGTTCAGAATGAATTCTACTCTGCTGGGTCTTCTCCGCGCCCCTCCCAGGCTTCGCGCACCATTCGCAAAGGTAAGCGCAGTGACCTTCCGTACACCAACTCGGCTGGGCTAAATCCAGTGGATTCGTGCGGCACTGACCGCAAAGCGAAAAGTGCTGCAGGCAGGCAGGTATCCCATTCGCGCTTGTTTTCATAGCACAGTCCCCTCAGGGCTCGTTTGAGAACAGAATGCCATCTTTCTACGCTGTTGCTCTGCGGATGGTGGATCGAGCTGTGCACTACCTTAATGCCGCATCGCTCGAGAAATGAAGTGGTGAGGACACTTGTGAAAACGCTACCCTGGTCACTTTGGACCTCGGAAGGGAATCCAACTCGTGCAAACACTGACTGCAGCGAATCCACTACATTCTCGGACGTCACCTCGCGCAGCGGAACAGCCTCGGGAAACTTTGTGGCTGGGCATAACATAGTGAGGATATAACGGTACCATGACTCTGTCACAGGAAGTGGCCCAACTACATCTATTACTAACTGGTGAAACGGCTCGGTAATGATTGGTACTAACACCATCGGAGCTTTCCACTTATCTTGTGCCTTTCCAACCCGTTGGCACGTGTCGCATGACCGTACAAAATTTTCTGTGTCCTTAAAACATCCAGGCCAATAGTATTCTTGCAACAGCCTCTGCTTTGTTTTCCTTGTTCCAAGGTGACATGACCACGAGCTGCCATGGGAAAGTCGCAGTAAGTCTTCGCGGTACTTTTGGGGAACGACTAATTGGTCCCGCTTTACTCCGCGCTTATCCTTGAATAAGCGATACAGCACTCCCTTTCTCATCTCGAAAGAAATATTCTTTGCTGTCTTAGTGGCGCGGTGGCGCTCCCTTATCTCCTGTATCTTGGGATCATTGGCTTGCTCCATAGCTAAGTCCTCTCAGGTTCCAATTAAAAGTCTCGTGAGATTACTAGACACTGGCGGCAAGAGGTTACTCTCAAGAACGTCCTCATTCCGCGTCTCATCAAGCTCACTTTCAAGTTGACTTATCTGAGATGCCTCGCTCTCAAAGTTTTCTGACCCGCTATCTTCCGCATCGACCACTGTTTTAACTGCCGTTTCCTCCGCTGTGGATTTTTCTGGAATGAGCAGTGTAGCTAGTTCTCGCGCCTTTGAACGTGTTAAGGCTTGCAAAACTCTGTCTCCGAAAAGGATGCCCCTCTTTCGCAGTAGCATGTCCGATTTGTTGGAAAACAAATACGGATAGCACTTAGGAAGCTTTCCTGAAACGGCAGCCTCGGTTGTTAACTCGCCGAAAGGGCCCTCGATGACCACGTTCGCGATTGGCAAGCACACACTCTGTTCCTCCACTACCTGGCGGATCCATGCACACTGTCCTGTATAGTCGGAAGGCGACACATACGCCAGATGGACAACATCCATCGTTGCGGCAGAATCGCGCAGTACCTTGCAAGGTTTCCCGTTGACTACTAGGTCATGCAGGTAGGGTTCCAAAAGCTGCATATTTTCATCGCAGTCACTGACATACGAGAAAGCAATCTTTTCTTTCCGGCAGTTGACGGCAATGTGACCTTGCTCATTACACCTAAAGCATGTGAGCGGCTTCCTAGCCTCAAGCTTATTCTTTGTGTTCTGCGCGTTGGTCACTTCCCCACCTTTCTCACTGCCGTCCTTTTTAGGGAGTTTGCCTGAAGAAGCCTTCCTTTCTTCGTTTCCAACTCTAGCAAAGTGCCTTTCCTGACGGTTATTCACACTCAACTTGGGATTGCGGGGCCTATCCACTGCTGGGTTGCTGAATTGTCGGCGCGAAGCATACTCCTCAATGAGTTCGGCAGCTTCAGTTGCCGACTTAATGTCGCCTCGGTCCTGTAACCAATGTCTTTCTTTTTCTGGGAGGCAGTTATAAAACTGCTCCAAAAGAATTCGCTCGACTACAGCGTCCCTATCACTGTAGGAATCTGTGCTCTTTAGCCACTCGCCCAAGTTTACTCTTAAATTGTACAAGAATTCAGGGTAACTCTCGTCCCTGGACTTAGTAGCGTTCCGAAAACGTTGTCTGAACGCCTCGGCGCTAAGCCTATACTTTCTCAGAAGGCAAGCTTTGACCTTCTCGTAGTTGTCCGCGTCCTCCTTGCTTAGCCGCGCGACAACCTCCGCTGCCTCGCAGGGCAGAACCGTCAATAATCTCTGAGACCAAGTGTCTCGCTGGAAGGACAGTTTTTTGCAGGTTCGCTCAACGTTAGCCAGATACAGACCGATATCCCCTGATATCACATATGGCTGCATGCACTTTGACATCTCGAAATCTGCCTCCTTGTTGAGAAGAGGTACCGCTAGCTGGGGACAATTGCCCGACCTCTTGCTCAACTCTAGTTATAATTTCCGGAGCTCAATTTCTTGCTCCAACCTTTTTGCTTCTCTCTCAATTTCACGCCTCTTTTCCTCTTTTTCCCTCTCA
This sequence comes from Amblyomma maculatum, assembly GCF_055883805.1. Taxonomy (NCBI): domain Eukaryota; kingdom Metazoa; phylum Arthropoda; class Arachnida; order Ixodida; family Ixodidae; genus Amblyomma; species Amblyomma maculatum. The sequence goes on along the minus strand of NC_139344.1, from coordinate 282,696,758 downwards.
AGTTCACGCTCACGCCTCTTTTCCTCTTTTTCCCGCTCTTTCTGCTGTTTGAGTTGCTCCTCCTTTTTTTGTCCGATGAGGTTCCATGCTTCACTGAGCTCCTCATCATCGGTTCCCAAATCAGTGATTGCCTTTATAATCAAGGGTTTTCGTGCCAAACCACTTGTATCAATTCCCAATTCCTCACACAATAGCAACACTTCCGGTTTCTGCAGCTCTTGTAGGTCCATGATCGCTCCGAGTGTCGGCTACTTCCAAAACAACTGTGCAAACTACCAAACCTAAAAGCGTTTCAACACTCTTTACCAGTTCTAAAAGCTAACCCTGTTCTAGAACCTGGTCCACATCAGAAGAAAAGCCAAGCACTCACCCACACATGCGATCGATGTTCCGAGCTGCTCTCTTGTTGGCCGATTGTTCCTCCTGCTTGTTGCTTGAGATGCCACCTCCGATCACCAGATGTTGTGGCTAGTAACTTCAGATGCCACCTCCGATCACCAGATGTTGTGGCTTGTAGATTCTGATCCACCTCCAATCACCAGATGTTGTGGCTTGTAGATTCAGATCTCACCGCTGGTCACCAGTTGTCGTGACGCTGGGACTAAGTCGACCCGGCCTTCACTTGGTAGCGTGCAGAGACTCCGGGTTGAAGAAGGATTGAATCTTCGAAGTTGGTAAAATATATACAAGCAGGTTTAATGGCACTTTGAGAAAACTTATTTACATGAAAAAGAAGGGTATATCAGCAAACTGGCAAGCATTAAAAGTTCATAGCGAGAAGCGTCTGAATGAGCCGTTTACCCAGGGCTCAGAGCCTCATTTCGTGCTCTGCAACGTCCTTAAAACCCCCTATGTCCAGCCCCTCTCTGAAGATGCTGACCGACCAGTTCCAGGGCACGCCCCTCAGATATCGGCATCCAATCGAACACATCACTGCACTGATGGTATGATGCACTGACTGGTCCGGTATTGTTTCGTTGGGCGTGGTCACTTGTTGGCGGGTAGAGCTTGGGAACGGCGAGGAGGTACATTTCTATTCTTCAGCAAAGATCCGATATGGTGGTTCCGGCAAGTGGATTTCCTTCTCAGAAACCCAAGTGCACGTGCGCGCCACATACTGTTCCCAGCATTGTCCCTTTCCGACAATTGCAAATCTTCCCTGCATTCCCGGGAATTCCTCTAATGGCCGTATTCGTCATGCTCCTTTCTTGTCCTGTACGTCAGCGGACGTGTCACTCTGTCGTCGCCTTTGGACAATAGGCATTCCTCACTTGACCAATAACGCTTCTCGACGGGAAGGTTAAACAGTTGAACAAAGCACTTCCGGCTATTTCCCACAGGGCGACATTTCTATGCACTTTTCTTGAGGTTCCCTTAACAGGGCCAATTTGGCATTTGCAGGGTCTCGACAAAGCAAAGCAGGCTCACACAAAGGGATTCATGGAAACAGGCTCACTTAGAGCCCTTGCACCAACAGCACATATCCACAGCACATATCCATGCCCACAGGCGAACAATAGTGCGCGCAAGTGCGGACCATGCACGGTCATAACAGTAGTATATTTTCGTTGTGTAATACCAACTAGCCCAAAGCGCCACCTTCGTAAACTCAGATTTACAGCCGTGATCAGAAGCCAAATTAAAGTTTATAAAAAGATTTATGCAGTAAATGATGCTGAAAGCAGGGATACCGGGTGTTTGGAGAAGCATCTTTGGGTAAAGGCAATGAAGGCGCCTAACGGACCAATCTCAAAAATCATTCAAGAGAGCTGCAGGTTGCCGCTAAGATTCTATAATTGCAGCCGCCTGTCTTTGCTGCGGCTGAGTGAACCAGCTGTTTTATCGACGTAATACTAGTATGAGTTTCGCGTCCGGAACTTAACTTATCTGATATGAACCCACCATCACGTATAGCTGCGCTCTTCACGAATTTTGTGACGGAGTGAGACACTCCTGTACAAGCTGAGGAAACAATATTTTGTTAGACGACGTCTCTCGCTTCGAGCACGCTGAGCGTTGGTGAAATCAGCGGCTACCAGTGACAAAAGACTCTCAAGTTTTTCGAGAACCCTGGCTTTAGCGCACAGTGGCAGAAACAAGTTGTTCAAGTTTAGGTACTCAGGTCGAGGAATTGCCGACAGAGCAGAGTAAGGATAATCCCGCCATAGACACCAGTCACACCACCACCACCACTGCTCTCCCAAAAAGCTGCACAGAGCACGAGAGCATTATTTCTTGTTTCTTTTACATAGTTGTCAAACAGATGCAGGTACGATTGCTTGAGTTCCATTGTTCAAGTTTAATTTAACTGCTCCAACTGCAAGGTAAGCATGTACATTTAATTCAGTATTCCTCTATGACATTACGCCTGTTCCGCTGAAACAAAGTATGTCGTTTGTTTAAAATAAAGCAGCACTTTTCACGACTCCCACTCTTAAAAAAAAGGTGATAACACTTACTAAATAAAAGCTAGTGACTGCTCGTCACACCATTCTCTAGGTTCTGGGTAACTGTAGGCAGTAAAAGTGTTGTTAGTAACTGTTACTAATTCAGGAAGCTAGTACCCTGAACTGGATCAGGGATTCCTCTAGTTGTCAGTACTAGCCTTTAACTACAAACAGATACTAACCACCCCCGAAAAGAAACCTAGTTGCAAGAACAACCATAAGCTAGCAACTTTTGCTAACTGTTTTATTACTTTTTACCTGGGCATTTCATCAAATGATACTGTTTTAGCTCTATAGAATATACCGCGAGTATTAAATGCTCCTGGGAGAAACTAATAAGCCTTGCTTGCTACGTTGCTCTGTAGGGCATGCACCGCTTCACAAAGCGTGGACAGACAGACAGTGGCACTGAGAAATCACTTTTCAGAAATTATTCCACTGAAATGACTCGCTTATTCAATGTCTTCGTATGGCTTCTCGATAGCTGAAATGGCGCGAATAACCAGCGGGGAGGGGGCTGCACTCTTCAGTCCACAAAATTGTTCAAGAAGGGAGAACGTGTTTTTGTTTTTGGGCGAGTACTTGACGTTCACAATCCAGTAATCTCAGTCACCTTCAGGTCTTCAAAGACGGCAGAGATATATTCCCATCTTCGAAGACAAGAGCAGGGTAGACATCCTGAGAGGCAGAATTCATGAAAATAGAGTACCTTGAGCCCAACACAGGACAATAAAAACGCCAAACAAGTTCTTACCGGCCCCTTCAGAAACACAGGCTGCTCTTTAACCAGGGTTGGTAATATCTGAAATATGTCGATAGCAAAGGTATCTGTTCACGCACAGAGCATAATAAGCACAGCAATTCACATGGCTATAAAGACTAATTAACAAGCCGACAAATACCAGAGACGAGCCCGCGAGTACATACATATTTTTTGCATCTCCTTCCACTTCTGTGAGGACCTCTTCCAGCTATCGTAGTATGAATTTGGCAGAGCGTTGAAGCTTAGCAAGGTGGAGGCATCTCTCCCCATGTATATTCATTATTTCGAGCAGCTTTGCTTCTAAATGAACGCCTGTTATTGCAGCGAACTTCTGGTGGAGCTGAAAACAGGTGATAATATATGTGACTTTATAGTGCAAACACACTCGACTCTCGCTATTGAGAAATCAAACAACAAAAATTCAAAGCAATATTTTTTTTACAGAAGCCCCGCAAGTTGGACATCCAGACATCATTGTTGGTAACGGGCAGCACACTACGACGCATTTCACACTCACTATTTTCAGCTACTGTCCGTACTGGGCACCTTTCAAGAACCTCGGCTGCAGACGGATTTGTGGTGGTGATCCACACTCTTTGGGAAAGGTGAGTCTTGTTCATCGAGTCGTTCAGCTTTTATAAGTCAGGCGAGCGTCTTTTCAATTCCCTTCTCATGAAATCGAGATGAGCAGCAATAATATGGTTTGATTTTCAACATCTTCGGTGCTGAGCGGTGCACTCGCAGTCTATAAAATACAAAACGGATGACTTAGTGACTTCGTAAGAAGTGATATTTATTAGATTAAGTATAGTTTTTATTCACCAAAGGCATTCTCGTTTCACAGGTATATTATCCTGAATGTTCCTTTTTCTGCCAAACTTCCTATTTGCTTTCAGTACAGCAGGAATGGTGGCAAATGCCTTCCTCATGTTTTCCATCTTATATTAGAAGCAGACCTTCCACGAGTCCTGAGGAAAAATTCAGCTTCCCAGAGTAAAACTTAAAAACCTGCAGCGTAGATCGTCTTCAGTTTTCACTGCATTAATCTTAAGACTCAGACGCTTTGTTCATACACATGAGAACAAACAAAAGGAAACCGTTTACGTCTGAAAAAATGCATCGACTGGATTCGTCAGATTGTTCAGTAGAAAGCAAGAAATGGGACTGTACTCACATAGCCCGTGCCAATGGTGTCTCTGAGGGCCGGGTACTCAAGAACCAGTGCTTTAGCTGCTGACTAAGTTTTCCGGGTACCTATGAGTACAGTAAGAAAAATTTTTTTTTAGGTGGAGCGTTCACAGCAGAGAAAAAGAATACTTACAAGTCAATTGTGCGTAAGTGCGTCGTTATCCATGAAACAATTCTGGTTTTCAAAGACTGGGCACCTCTCCTGATTTAAGATTGACGATATCCACTTGTAGGTCAAATGGGACTGGAGGCAGCCAATATTCTCTTCCACAACTACCATGTTTATTGTCAAGTTAACTCGATCCTGGTGTCATGGTTAGAGATACTTCATTCCTGCAGTGAACAGAAAAAAATAACGAATAATAAGAAAGAAGGAGGGAGCACTGCAAAACCGCCTGATATATATTACGAAAAAAAAATAATGTATTAAGAAATAACCATGTTTTTCTTTTAAATAGAAACTTGAGCAAGAAATGGCGCTTAGGTGGTAGCCAAACTAATATCCAAGCTAACATACTGATCTGCCGGGTGGCGTTGCATGAGTGATCCTGCAACCACTAAAGCTTGAGATTGTACCACTTGCCTGGTTTCCGCAGGGAAGTTTCACTCTTCAGTAGCGTGTGGAATGTCATCAGTTACCAGTTTAATTTTATCGCCGTCCAAAAACCTGAAGTTTTCCAGCACATCCACGTATGTTTCAAAGCGGGCGTTGAAAACCTAAAGGAAAGTGAGCGCCACTGTAGAATAAGTTCATGTCGCAACATCACAGTCAGTTTTCAGTACAATTCCTAGTTATTTGTCAACCCGTCGGAGATGAAGGGCAACTAACGAATACAGATCGACAGCCTTCCTAATTTATATGCAAGCATAGTCTGCACTTTGCAGTGAGAAAGATAACATGCGTTTCTAGCTCTCTTGTTGTATTCTGATAACTGCTGCCTACAGACCCTGGGAAGTGCACGCGGAACCAGCCTCGCTTTCCAAAGTTATGAATGATCAGCATCGCGGTAAGAGGCGCACTCTTCAGTATTCAGTAACAATAACGAAAGAGCTCCTAAAAGCATTCATTACACCAAAAAAAAAAAAAAAGTCTTCTTTTCAGCGTCGTTAAAGGAAATGGGACATACCTCGATTCGGTCGCCATGTGCTGCATCTTGAAAGTTCGTCGCTTTTAAAGCCACTAGGATATCTTCTTTCTTGCTTTCTTGTGCTCGCCGCTGACAAGAATTTGTCTCTTCTTTTTTCATGTGACGAAGCATTGGATTTCGGACAAAGACATTGTTTTTTGGAAGAAAAAAAAAAGTGAGCGCACAATGCGGACGAGCAAGGAGCCGACGAGGCGAGGCGGTGGCGCGCGCGGAAATGAATCTGCCCGCCAAAATGCAGCCTCAGCCGATGACGTAGTTCATATCCCGAAGTGCCTTGCGTTGGTCATGCTATCAAGGCACAATCTGAAGGCCTGCCTTTAGAGCTGTAGTTTCTTTATTTTCAGTATTTGTTTTCCTACTCTACTGCGCGTTCGAATGCTAGAGCGACCGCCCGCGTTCCCGAGTCGCGCCTCCACCAGGCGTGAAAGCGTAAGGGGGTAGGAAGAGCGGCATACACCATGGACGCTTGGTAGAAACCTGAGCGCCGCCAACCCTCCCTTCTTCTGAACACGCTAACTGAGAAGCCTCGGCTCGACTGCTCGGCGCCACGGCACGGTGCGGCCGCTTCGCCTTGGCGTGCGCAAGCATGGACGAAAAAAAGAAAAAAAAAAACGTATCTGGGTGAGCCGCCGTTCCCGCAAGCAGGTGTCCCATATACCTCTCTACACATACATATATTATGCTGAGGCATGAAAAAGGAAAGAAAAATAAAGAGCCTCATACAGGCGGTCTAAAATCTAAAGCAATACTTATTCATGTTGCGTCTCGCACCGGGTGCAGACAACCATTGACGACAACTGTACGCGATCGCCATGCACTCCTGCCCGCGTTATCCGTTTTCATCCACAAGATTTTCAACGGTCGTTTGGCACATATAACATCGTCACGACAATTTCTCAGTGATGTGTGGTGTAGAAGGCGTAGTACGAGTTGCAATCCTACCGGAGGCACCTATATCGGGTTCACCGATGCTACATGGATATCAAGAAGCTCGGCATACGGTTTAAGTTCCAATCCTTTGGAAAAAGCTTCCGAATTTAAATTTGTGGGTGTGCATATCAAAATAGGACATTTCATGAAGATGTCATGTCGAATACATATCTAGCAAAGCATACAGGATATTTAATTGCTTGGCGAAAATTTCACACAGCCTGAGATGTAAGAGAGCTGCTGTACCTCCCACTTATTACACCGATTCTTAATTATGTCAGCACAGCATAGGATCCACGTATGGTTACATTATCAGATCTCTCATAACGCACACAGAACAGTGTAGCCGCTTTTTTTGTTTGTGGCTAAAATTTTCAACACAGCGTTTCAGCAATGAAGGAATCTTTTGGCTGGGAATTTTATAGTACTGCTATTACTCGGCGCATCTGCTCTGTTTCGATAAAATTGGGATTGTTAAAGCTGTGTAGGCTGCTAGTGCTAGCACTACTAAGAAATTCCCAGCCAAACACCTGGAACACTTTGCTAAAAATTGTAGCCACTAACAACAAAGCGGGTATACACGGTTTACGCGTTCTAAGAGATATGATAATGTAGCCATACATGAATCCCACACGGCGCTGACATATTCAAGAATCGATATAATATGTGCGACGTGCAGCAGATATTTTACACCTAAGGCTCTGTGAAATTTTCGTCAAGATATTCAATACCCTGTATGCTTTGCTAATTACATATTCGATATGGGTTCGAAAGGGTTGGAATTTAAACAGTATGCCGAGCATTTTGGATTATGTTTTCTTGTCAATGGAGCATATTTGCATTAATTTCAATTGAGCGTCCATTTAACCGTGATGCGTCATTGGTGATGCTTTCTAGATCGTACTGTAAGACGTAAACGTCGTATACGCTGACTGTTCGGCTGTACTCGATGCAGTCATCTGTGTACAGGTGGTTTTTCCGTGAAACCCTATGAACAATAGTGTTGCTATGTATTAATAATAATAAAGGTGCCAGTAGAGACCCTTGCGGCAGACTGGTATGTAGCATCTTTTAGGACGTAATGAGATCTACTAGATCGATACAGCTCAGTAAGTCATAGTAGCACTCTGACGAGCTCTATTCAGGCGTTTGCTTTCAGCTTACATTGCTTGAAAATGGCTTAATGTTTCGTCTTGGTAATTATCAGAAAAGACAACCTTGAGAAATGACGTACTGGAACCACCGTTTAAGCAAGTCATGCAGGGCAGACTGTGAGTAATAATGAAAACAATGGAACAAATCTTCCCGCTGAAGAGGTCCTTGGGCGCCGCACCAACAAATCCACGTGGACAGCCGACATCCACTTGGATACCAATGATAGGTAGGCAGTTTTCAGTTTGCCTTTTCTGTGCGCCCCGACCATTACCCACCACATCGCACTAGAAATATTTGCTTTCTCCTTTTTTCGCCATTATTTTTTTCCGTTTGGTGCTGGGAAAGTAGCACGGGCATCCCCTACTTTCTGACTGCATGAACCTCACTTGTGAAGAAAAAGATACTATTAGATTGAGAATATTGATGATGAGCGCCGCCTCGCAGATGTAAGTGCTTTTCACTCACGCAGCGCAGGTTGAGGGTGGAGCATGCTCAAGGCACCCAGTTGGAATTCTCCACGCACTTACGCTCACAATCAAGCGGACGATGTCTGCATGTTCCATTTCTTAAATTATCCGTGAGTTAGAAAGCACAGCGATGGTCAGTAAAGGGCCACTTTGCAGGGTATGACTTTTTAAGCAAAGGAGCCCAATGCTTCGATCAGGTACCGGAGATAGATTATGCAAAATGCTAGAGCGATACGCGCGCTGCAAAGCAGCAAAAACACAAATCAAAGCTCTCTCATCCTCCCATTCAGGAAACCAGGTTCCCTGTTCTCTACGCTGGCCCGTCAGGCCGCTAGGCTTACGTCAGAAGGCAACGACATCCATTGGTCCCTCTCGCTGACTGATGGGTGAAGGATGGGCGTACACGCGTTTCCGTCGCCACGGCCGGAGTGAATGCAATGAATGCAGCGGTGCGCGCTCTCTCGCCCATTTCGTTTTCGCGCACGCAGAGTGCCACGCCCCACCTTCCACCAAACGCGGACAACGAAGGGGAATTTCGCTTGCGAAGGCTAGACGAACGGGCAGGAGAGTGAAAACATTTGCGAGGGAACGGGAGGAGAGAAACACGACAGAATCGGGTGATTGCGGTGGCTGTAACTGCGTTAATTACTCTTTTCGAAAACATTTTTTCGGTCGCGTTCTGGGAGCGATGCCTCACAGTCACCGGGGAAGAAAATATTTTCGACCTGAGGGTGGACAGTGGCCCTTTAAAGACATCACAACGCTTGCTGAACTCGCTGGACTAGATGCAGCAATGAGCCTTGCCGCCTTGCTATTTCCCGTTCTCAATCACGCCCTCTTGGCAGTTATTTCAACTTAGACATGGTCCATAGGGTCACGAAGAGTCGGACACGACTGAACGACTGAACTGAACTAAAATTCACAAAACACTACGTAACCAGCACCTCAAGCCGTAAAACGCTGATAACATGAGAGGATTATTCAATATAAAACCCCGTGGATCGAAAACGAGAACTAAACATTCTAACTCAACATGCAAAGCAGGAGTCATGCTTGTACAGTGACGGACTCGCGCAGGACCAGAAGCTCATGAAAGGTGCCCAGTGTCAAGGTTCAGCAAAAGTTCATCGGGGCTACGATATCCGATGGAATCGTTCTCGGCCACGCAGTCCAGCCAGTGTGCCAACCTCTTCCAGCACGCAATACACACCATGCACGGAGCAAGTGCGCAAACCATGAGGCAAGAAGATGAGACCAGCGACAGCCATCGCAAACAAAATTCGAACAAGATTCTAGGTATTGCAAGTAACAGCTAACTGACCGCCTACTGTGCACCCACTGAAGAGCAAGACTCTAAAAAAAAAGTACAATAACAAAAACATCAACCCTCACCCCACAAGGATTGCACCCAACAATACTTCCCATTGCCAGCGAGCGCATATTCCGAAACACGGCTCGTATAGTATAGTGTACTAGAAAATTCTAGTACACTATAGCTCGTAGGTTTCCCTCTGTTCTTTTTTTTCTTTTCGCCCCCTCTGGAGGATGCCTCTCGTGCACAAGGCCTGAACATCTGCAGACCGACTCGGCAGGAACAAGGCGCTTAAGTCATAGAACTTAAGTCATAGAATTTCACTGAATAAGAAGAACCCAATCATCTAGTTCTTTGTAACATTCGCCTAGTGGGCGCGCTGCCAACTTGTTTTATCCTGCTCGATAAAAAGACGTTCGACGTCTGTTTAATCGCACAGACGTAGTCAGGGTCATTCACAGGTTAATATATACATGAAGGCTCGTAAGAATGTTGTATATATATATATATATATATATATATATATATATATATATATATATATATATATATAAAAGGGATGTCACACAACATTCCCGATTATCTATTTTATTCCAACAGTTGCGGACGGTGGACCGTCCTTTTTCAAGGTAGAATTCTACCTTGAAGAAGGACGGTCCACCGTCCGATACTGTTGGAATAAGACAGATAATCGGGAAAGTTGTGTGACATCGTGTTTGAATTTAACTCTGGCCCATTAGTAACAAGCAAATCGTGTTTATATATATATATATATATATATCCCGGCCTCGGCGGCCGCTTTTCGATGGAGGCGAAAAGCAAGGCGCCCGTGTGCTGTGCGATGTCAGTGCACGCTAAAGAACCCCAGGTGGTCTAAATTTCCGGAGTCCTCCACTACGGCGTCTCTCATAGCCTGAGTCGCTTTGGGACGTTAAACACCACAAACCAACCAATATATATATATATATATATATATATATATATATATATATATATATTGCTATGAGCGCAAATACAGTGTTCTCCACGATGTCCACGATCCTTGCAGTGCAATTTGCGCGATCTGCTGAGCATTTTTTTATATATTGGCAAAATTTTTATTCAAATGCGCGTCATCTTATTCTGCTTATTTTTTATCCCTTATAGCCAATTCCACTTTGAGACATTAAACTTAATGTACCGTATATACCACAATTAAATATCTTGCTCAATCAGAGCTGGTTGTACGTGGTTATAATTCGTTCATTATGATCTTAATGACCTTCAAAAATAAAATGTAATACGCTGAGAAATAGCGCTGCTTGACTTTGTCCTGATCCTAACGATGTTCACTCGATTCCTTGGACCGTTGATGAAGAGTGCGTCTCTCGTTGAAATTCGGGAAAGTGAAAACAGAGAAAAGCTACTTCACAACTCTTGGCCTGTTTCGGCAATATGTCGCGCTGGAGTGACCGATCAAGGTAACTGCCGTTGCCTTCGCAACAGCTTTTGTGTCAGTTTCTGTGCGAAAATATGCGCGGGTAGTACCGCAGATGAATGGAACGCAAAGCGCGGTTTCCTAGCTGCGTTCGATTAAGATCATACGCGCACGGAATATCACGTGTAAACTTCTTATGGCCAAAACGTGAATGAGCTGCAGGCGTTTGTTATTGCGCTATTCGTCGTGTGGCCGAAAAGCACTCATGACAATTAAGAGTTGCAAACGAACTGATGAAGTTTCAGTGCAGAAGTGCAACGCACGTTAGCTGCCAAAAGGCAATCCCTCGGCGAAGGATCTACAATTGTCGCGCTCGACGCCTCTGTCATTCGCTCTCACCTTTATCCGACCGCAAGAAAGAAGTGCAAACAGGTATCATTTTCTTTTTTGCGCCTTGTGGCGCAACCAACCGCACCACACATTGCAGGAATATCGGGAATTATGCTCGAAAACGCAGCAAGCGCCTCGCATCCAATGCAGACGGCCTATGCTTTTGCCTACACCACGAAAGTCACTGCGGTCGCCAGCGCCGCCGCATCTCCACTGACGTCACGGGCTGACGCTTGTCTATAGGGAAGAAAGATGGCGCGGCGCGCTCGGAAGGAAAGAGCTTTGTACTGCGACCTCAGTAGCTCGCCCTACTTTTCCCAGAAACGAGGGACGCGCGGACAACGCTTGAAGACAAAGTGGGAAAATTACTTGTATTGTAAATACGACTACACACCACTGGAGTGGTGAAAAGTGCAGCTTACATTTTAAACAAACGTCATGCTTTGTTTCAGCGGAACAGAGTAATGAATGTCGTAGGGGAGTACTAAATTAAGTCTACATTCTTAAGTTGTCGTTGGAACCGTTAAATTAAAATTGATCAATCGAAAGCAAGCAACGGTACATGCATCTGTTTGACAATTATCTAAAAGAACCAAGGAATAATCCTACTCGTTCTCTGTGCAGCTTTTTGAGAGAGTCGTGGTGGTGGTGCCTATGTGCAGGCGGGATTATCCTTACTCGTTTCTGTCAGCAATTCCTCGACCTCAGTACATTAATTTGAAGGATGTGTTTCTACCACAGTCCGCTAAAGCCAGTGTTCTCGAAAAGCTTAGAGAGTGTTTTTTGTCCCTGCTGGCCTCTCATTTCAAGAACGATCAGTGGACACGGCGCGAGAGACGTCGTCTAACAGAACGTTGTTTCCTTAGCTTGTACAGGAGGGTCTCACTCCCGTCACAAAATTCGTGAAGAGCGCCGCTATGCGCCATGGTTGATTCATATCAGATAAGTTCCGGACAAGAAATTCGTACTAGCATTACGTCGATAAAACAGCATGTTCACTCAGCCGCAGCAAAGACAGGTGAAAGCAATTATAGAATCTTAACGGCAACTTGCAGCTCCCCTTAATGATTGTTGAGATTGGTCTGTTAGACGCCTTCTTTGCGTTCACCCAATGATGCTTCTCCAAACACCCGGTATCCTTGCTTTCAGCATCACTGATTGTGTATAATCTCTTTATAATCTTCAATTTGTCTCCTGATCAGGGTGTAAATCCTTGACTTTACTAAGGTGGAGCTTTGGGCTCACACAATGAAAATATACGGCCATGCCTGGAGAGATATGGCACACTGTGTGGTGTGGCCTTCTTTCCCGGGATGTACCACTTCTCAACCTCCTGGAGGCTCCTTTTGCAAATCTTACAACTACACGAACTCCTTAATAAGGTACGTGCACTGGGGAACAGCTTTTGTCTCTTATATGAGAGGTCCCTTATAAGCAGGGTATACTTTCCCCATTTTCCAACCAGACCTTATTTCGACCTAGGCATTGTTGTGCCGGTGGGGTTATCACACAGTAGCCCACCGTCAACAGGGTTGTGCCAAGGAGTTGGTTGCGTAGCGCTCGTCACCCGTTTCGTGAACGAGGGCTGTCAGCTCCCTGGCCGGTAGCGATGAATCCGAGTCGGCGCTGGTGAGATGAAGAAAAAGCTTTATACACTATTTACAGGCATTTACACAACGAGTTCGGCTCTGGGGCCGAAAGCTAACATAGCCATACGCGACTGTTCTCGCGCAGCGACGGCCGGGGAGATTCCCCCGCGTCCGCTCTCTCAGGGGGCGAACTGCTCCCGATGGACGCTAGTGACGAACTCGCACTCGGAGTCTCGAACGGAAGCACTTGAGTCTCCGTAACCGAGAAACCGTTGACGCTCAAATGGTCCAATCCGACGGCAGTACTTTCGCAGGGCCAATGGGGGAGCTTACTGCGCCCTGCCGCGGGGCGAGAAGCGGTCCACCGCCAGGGCCACGGCGCCGTGCTGTCTGTATGCTCAGCTCATGTTCAAACACGTCGCTTCTCTCCCTTTGACATGGCTCGCCTCCAGTGCACTAGTGCTTTGCAGAGAAGTATCCGGATTTTGTGAAGGAGGCGTTCGCCGGAGAAGTTAGGCGTCCGGCTGAATTTCTGGGCGGCTTTGGCCGGGCATAACAGCATACTACGGGTACAATGCGCACACAGCAAATATATATCCTTCAGAATAAGCGTGATTATAGCTTTCATTTACATATTGCATTTGCTTGATAGACCACCACACACTGAACAGACTTTGCAACTTTCTTATATTATTTTCGAACTGCGTTTGCAGCGATTGCACAGAGTCATCGCGATGTGACGTGGCACCGCAACTATAGCGATTCCCAACGCCGGAAAAAGTTGTCTGGTAACACTACACGAGCTCAAGTAAAAAAAAAAAGCGTCACGAAGTCGTAAATGTAGCTAGCTTACAGCTTACCACCAAGGTATTAGAAGCAGCCAGAACTATAAAACATCACCAGCAGAAATATCCCTCAGAAATTTGTGCTTGTTTGTCAAAGGGTGACATCGGCTGTGGGTAACAAACCTGTGAATGTCGCTACTGAGACGAAAAATAAATAAAAAGATAACAAGGCAGCTCTGAGTGGAGTTGAAACCATGATTGAATAGCAACCAGAGCAGTTTACTAAAGCAGAACCACTTCTGTTATGTTTGTTTTGGTCTTGGCTTGGCTATGTCTTGCTTTCTGGTCACAATGGTTTGTGTGCGTCAGCAACACCAGCTGATCGCTTTCTTCGCATTTACCGGATAGATTGTTGTTTATACTGATAATTGACAATTCCCGCTGTATTCTTTAAACTAGCGTACACGTCTACGTACTCCCTGATGGGAAACTCAAATAACTGGAGAACCCAACGCGCACTCCCGATATGTTCGTGCAGATGCTGCATGTGCAGTCGCGCTTGTGCTCCTCGCGGCAAGCCTGAACAGCTTATCTGCGTTGCATTCCCGCTGCAAGGGCTTCTTTTAGTCATTTAATAGCTGACCTACCTGCTTTTTGTTTACTGAAGTTATAAATAATCATGCCCACGCAAGCGTGTCTCTCTTTTTTGGCTTTCACTATAGCTGTAACTGAACCTGGCGATGGATGGTGCCACACCAAATGTTAAAATGTCTGTTACAAGCGAGACTGAGTATACCAAAATTCAAGGCTAACTTGTCCTTTATAGCCGACTGTCGTCTACGTCCAAAGAGAAAAAGAGGTCCGAATAATAAAAATCATAGAGTGGCGAACTATTTGGGTGAACAGTGTCTCTTGTATTAGACTGTCTATTACATCCATGTCTCTTGTAACAGGGTGCGACTTTCTAATTTTATATTACGTCACCAATAACGTCAACAATTGTTTGCCTCTCCCATATTCGACAGAATGTGAAAGCATGAAATGGTTAGGGGCTCGTGATGGGTGTGTTATTTCCTTGAGACTAACGCACAAGTTAGGGCTTGCTGGTAATACATGACATGGAAGTACAAGCGAACATCCAAGTGAGGACAAGTAAGGACAGGACACACACGAGCGCTAGCTAGCAACAATTTATTTCGAGTTACAGAGGCATATAGCATACCGATATCTTGTGGAAAAAAGTATGTAGAGCAAATTGGAAGTTCTCTTAATATCGCCTCCCTGAACACCTCAGGAATGTCTTGATGTGTGGGGAGGGTTCCTTAATGCGCACTGTAGAAAATTTAAAGAAAAGCTTGTCAAAATGTGAAACCTTTTAAGTGCTGAACTAAGTTCAAAATCGAAGTGTTCACCTATCTACCATGCATGAATGTACCATTGTCGCGAAAAGCAGGTCCAAACAGCCGCGCGAAATCATTATGACAGATTAGCTGATTCCTGGGCTTGGAGGCCATCTATTGCCCTCTATACAAAAGAACTGAAATATTTGCGTAGTCCCTGAACCTTTTGCCTAGTGCGCTTGTGCAAAGTCAGGCCACGACTTGCCTTTATTTAGCTAGAACGGCTAATTGGGCTAGTTGGTAGTTGGTACGAATACCATAGGAAGAGCGCAAAAATACAACGGACAAGAAAAGCCCAAGCAAGGCGCTGACTATCAACTGAATTTTATTGGGAAAAACGCATCTCTTTTTTAAAAGTATCGCTGTGCTGCAAGTCATGTGCTTAAACAATACATGCATTTGGTCAATCAACTATCAACATGAGCGGTCAATAAACATGAATTCTTTTTCATGCAAAATCAATGTGGTGATGCTGACGCATGAGTCCCCCGCTTTTTGTATTTGATACGCCCCTGCAAGCTCTTGGGTTACTTTATCTGTATGCCTGAATATCACTACTGTCCTTTAAAAAAAAGGCGAACACCCTTGGCATTAATTGCAGTTCTCGGCGAGGTTTCTGAAGGGCCGACATGAAAAGGAACGATAGCGCTCCCGCAATCTCTTATTAAGGCATCTGCTTATTTAACCTATATGCTCTTCCGCACTTCAGCGCTCCCGCAATCTCTTATTAAGGCGTCTGCCCATTTAACCTATGTATGCTCCTCCGCACTTCAGCGCAATGCTGTAAACAACGCCTATGGCATATACGACATACTTGAACTTGTGCCGAATGCCACAGCCACTCTTGGCGTGTGACTCAGCCCTTCTATGGGCCTATGCGCAGATGTGGCCAAGCTTCTTTGGAACTGAAGATATGACTTGTACCCCGTATCTCAGTCCCACCTTCTTCAAAAGATGTGTCATTCTGTGGACGCATGGCACCTTTGCATAATTTTGTCTCTCTCTTGGTCGAGGGTCAGCGGCGCTTGCCTGATCTTGCCTGGAACGCTTGAGCAAACCTTCGCTTACTGACACCAAAGCGGAAAGCCGGCGCTTATCAATCTGGTTATGAAAGCTGCTTTCGATGGTGTGAAAGCAAGACTTCGAAATGACCGATTCTAAGCATGTAGCCGCAATACCTTTTTTTTTTTTTTTAATTTTTGATTGAGCATACCTGTAGTCGAGCAAGGGTTTTGCAGTCCGGGGATAATAAGTCCAACACACGTGGTCCCTCCGAAACCTCAACCTTAGGTACAAAGAGCGCAATCATTGCTCTGCGGCTGTCCCAACGTGAAGGCACGGCCGATCTCGAGGGAGAGAGCGCTTCTCTTCTCTTACGGCCTCTCCAATGGGGTCTGTTTCCACCGCCCGCCGCGTCTCGGTGGGGTCGCCACCGCCCCACTGCTGCTCCTCCGCTACAGCCGTTCGCGCGCAAGGGTAAAGCGCGCTCGCTTTTAGCTTCGCCCGCGTCAGTTGCAACCGGCAGGTCCTAACATTTCACCCCTTATGATTTATACAAAGTCCGTAATCAGCGTCGAACATTTATCGTGTACGAGGAATAAAATACAATCAACAATCCGCTCACGCGCGCGCTCCTTCGTCAGTGCGGCCGTGCACGGTCGAATGAAGCTTCGGGTACACTTCAACATTTTTTACCCCTAAGTTTTGTACAAAAATAAATTTGCCAGGCTATGCAATGTGCCTTTGAATGTTTTAAGCAGGTGTAGCGCGACCTGACGTGAGTGCATGGTGAACTGTTGGGTGGAGATTCTGTCAACCGCTACCGTTTTCGTTTAGATCAGAAGAGGTACCGGCAAAAATTCATGGCGCGTCTTAGATTCAGAGACGCAAAAATTTATTCATATAGTAAAAATTTCACTTCTCTAGTGGAGTGGGCTGTTCTAGCTTCGTTCAAAACATATCAGTCGATGAAAGACCGAAGATGTATATGTAGTCTCGCGACTACTTTTAATCAAGGAAAATGGCATAAACAGTTAAGCAGAATCGAAAAGAGCGGCAAACAATAAAAAAAATTGTTCTTCAAAGTTACACATTGCACTATATGTTCATCAATTCATCAAAATGCGACCTGCGTCTAGAAAATTAAGTCTCAAAATCTTCCTGCACGGCTTGTGCACATAAGGACTTGGCCTCTCGTTCTTCTCTGTCACTTCCCTGGTATAATTAATAGAAGAATTCTGAGAAATGTTTCAAATATCAAAGAAGCGGACCTAATAACATAGCTGTTGTCAATTCCTTTCGGGCAACTCAGTGCTGAATTCTGAAATGCTGACTGAATCAGGAACTTAAGTACTTCGAGAAGATTTGTGTGTATAGTAGGTGCACGGCAGCTTTTTCGGAAAAAAAAAAAAAGAAGCTTGTCCAATAGGGCAACAAGCTCTGGTTTCGGATAATGCAGTCCACTAGAATATTCTCCTCGTAGAAGAGCGTACTACATGGGTCAGCTTCTTTCGCTAGTTTCAAGAAGAAAAGCGCAAGCGTCACACCCGAAGTTGATTAACTAAACGATATATCCAGCGGCGTAAGGTAAACCGGAATATGTGACAGTGGGAAATGGGATAGTAGGAGATGCCATCACTTCCTTCAGTGCCTTGATTTTGCTCTCAGATGAAACGTCCGTCTTGGCAATGTAGTCATGTGCCGCTAGCTGTTACGGCCCTCGCATCTAGCATATGTCGTTCCCTTCCGCACATTAACTTTACTTTCCCGAAGAGAGCCTCAATGGGTCGCTATATAGGGCTTGAAATGAGTCTTCAGTGAGATTGTCCTTCTTTAACGCTTTAGAAGTTTCTTGCATACTTTCGATATAGCAGGTGAACTCATTTGTAAGTCACTGCATCGAGTATCACCTTCATCATTTATTGGCCTCTTTTTACCACTTCGAGCACAAGTGGTGTCATGAATATCAAACCATTTTTTATTGCTTTCATAACAAGCTTAATATCATGTAAAAGTTTCATTAAAACAATGTTTATTTGCAAAATTAAAATAATGTTTATAATACCACACACTGGCTAATATATGAATTGTAATCACATTTAAAACTCAACCCTACAACGTTTACTTTGACTGTTATACTAATACTTTATATCATGCAAGCATTTTGCAATTTACATTAATTTTTATGAAATTATTTTCATCTTCGATGTTACATGAATGGTTTCGCATCTAGCGCTAAAGACGGTTTTGCTGTAACAGACGAGTTGCTGTCATGTTAGCCTTGAAGAAGCTTCGATGTGATCACTTCTCATTCAGTTTTTTTTTTTTTGTTCCTATTCTTGTACAGGGTTTGGAAAAATTCGGATTAATATGGACAAAAGTAGCTACCATGCCGCAATGTATGGCATGCTTGTCGAACGTTTGCTGAACGACAGTGTTTTTTATATCCGTTCACGTGTGAAATACGTTGACGACATGCCGCTGCAGCATCTACCTTCTGTGGTCTTTAATTTCGGTTCTGCATTCACCACGAAACTAACGAGCGACAGCGCGAAACCAGGCAAAAGCCACCCGCCGCCGCTGAAGCAGACGCGGAGCGGACAGTGAGCAGGTCGCGCCCCTTGCGGTGGCGGAGAGCGCAACTCAAGGAGAAAAGTTCCCATTGTTCCCGCGCGCTCTCCCCCGAGACCGGCCGTGGTGAAGGAAAGACCCATTGCGCAATCCCCAAAAACCTTTCGTACATCATCGTGAATACGAGGTCCCACAATTTCTTTGACAATGACAAGGTAATCGTCCACAAAACAGAACACACGCGCAATTATCTCTCAGAGTTGGGCTTGTATACGGCGGTCAACTTTTCCGAGAGAAATGTCGCTAAAGCAGGGCGCCATAAAGGAGCCGATACAAACAGCAGCTTTTTGTACAAACGTGCCATTACGCCAAGACACAAAGGTCGATTTCAGGTAGAAGCCCAGTAACTGAAGAAAGGACTCAACTGATACACCCCACTGGCTTCTCAACACACATTCATCGTTGTCATCGATGATGCACTTTTTGACAGATTGAAGCAAAGCGGCCTGCGGAAGCGAGTAATAGAGATCAACCACATCGTTGCCAAACTTTCGCCTGCAAAAAACTGCGCTACTGTCTCTGAATTCTTGACTCTGACGGATGTTTAACAGTAACTTGCTAAGACGTTGCTGCAAATACAAGGAAATTTCATGCTGCCAAGTTCATGCCTTGTTTGTGAGATTTGATGGTAATCAATCGCAAGCCGCTCAGCGTTTTTATCCTAGCGGAAAGGCGTTCAAGGTTCAAATCCTGCGCCAGAAGCCTCGCTTTCTCTTTTTTCTTTGAAGATCTAACAGAAAGAGGTACAAAATTTTTCCCAATAAAATTGAGTCGATAGTCAGCGCCTTGTGTGTCCTCTTCTTGTCCGTTGTCTTTTTGGGCTATTCCTGATTGTCTTTATTTGCCGCTCACTGAGTAGAAATAAATTATTGCAAGTTATCGCTCGTGTGCCCTGTCCTTTCTCGTCTTCGCCTCGATGTCACCTACATGACAGGCCGCATGACCATGGCGTTGCTGAGGGGGGAGGGGGGGGGGGGGGAGAAGTCATCTGCTGCGTCGTATATCTCGCAAACCGATCGCCTTCCCACTTGTCAAGAACGCGTATAAGCATGCCAAATTTTGGGGGTTGCCCATCTAAATTTGGAAAAGACCATTGAGTTGGCCATAATCAAAATAGGTTCCACACCAATTTTGGCCCAATTTGGACTATATCAGAATTTGGCTTCCAGAGCCACGCGCGGTGGTGGTGGTGAACTCTTTTATTGCGCCCAAAAACAGGGGACCAGTCAAAGGACCGGTTGCGCTGACTTAGAGGAGGTCGGCGGGGATCCTTTGGGATGCCGCGGCCTCCACCGCGCGCTGGATAAGCCAGCGTTGGTCTGTTGGCTCGGAAGTACACAGGAGAGACTCCCACGTCTCTGGGGTGTTTGAGTTGTCTGTGTTGTAATGTGTACAAGTCCACACCATGTGTATGAGTGTGGCCGGAGTTTAGCAGTGTTTACACATGGGGGCTATCTGATCCGGAAATATCTTGCTGTATAAGAGGGGGTGTGGGAAGCGGCCAGTTTGCAGTTTGCGCCATTGGACGGCCTCGCGTCTTGTTAGATAGCGGTGTGCGGGAGGATATGTGCACCTTTGGAGTCGGTAGTGCTGGAGTATGTCCGTGTAAGTGGTGAGTAGAGAAGCGCGTGAGATATTAATGTCAGCGGAAGCAGGGTGGCTGATCATACTCTCGGCTCGGCAGCTGAGATCTCGAGCGAGAGTGTGTGCCTGGGCGTTTCCGCTGAGCGACTCGTGGGCTGGAGCCCAAAGAAGTAAGCGAGAAGTGGAAGAGGGCGCTGTAGAAAGTAGAATGTGTAACGCCTGGCAAGAGATACGGCCAGCATCGTAATTGCGAATAGCCTGTTGAGAGTCACTGATGACGACTTTGGTATTATAGGGTCGGCTAGCGCTAGCGCAATGGCAACCTCCTCACTGCAGCCACGCGCGGCGGATTCCTCTGTTTTGTGGACAGTGCTCGTACACTTGCGCGCGAGCGATGCGAACTCGTTGACCGTCTTTACTTTGTAAATAATGTACAAAGCTCCCCCTGTCCTTTCTTCCTATCGCTCCCCTCTCTACTTCCCCTCGCTATCCTCTCCCTATCCCCTTTTCCTTCCCGCCGGCCGCAGCTCAAGTGCTTCAATTTTTTAGATAGCAGTTGCCGCGGCCGGCAATACTCTTTTCCTTCTTTTTTATTATTTAAAAAAAAATCAACCACTACCACCACCACCATTCCTCTGTGCGCGCCCTTCGTGTATTGATGGTCGCCAGAGGGCGTTTCGTTTTTTCTATGGCACCATATCTCTACGTCTGCACTCTTTTTGTCTGCTCTTGGCCGCGCAGACAGCGGGGTGCACTCTGTGCGCTGACGTCCCCTTCTTTTGTTTGCTTGTTTATTTTTTATTTGCTCACTTTCTACACCCCCCCCCCCCCCCCCCCCCTGTTACGCATTGCAGTTTTCTCCGCTGGGCGTACTGGCAAGGGCTTGTTCTACGTACGCGGCTCAACTTGTTTCTTTTGTGTGTTGGTTTGCTTGGTTGGGCACCAAGCACGCACCCTATGTGCGCGGCCTAGTCTGCATCACTCTAGAAAACTCTGGCTCAAAGTTGAAAAAAAAAAGATAAAGTAGTGCGCAGTGCTCACATACCAGCGGTACACGAGAAAGGACGTTAAAGCTTAACGAGAACCCACTGCTCATATGGTGTCCCAACAAAAAGCACCATGGAGGTTCGGTTCAGGTGGAGGTTCGTATGTAGACAATGATGCACCGATGCAAATTAAAGCACAATGAGGGGCTGGTAATGAGATATATACAAAGGGAGCCAACAGTCACTACTCACACAAAGGGAGAAAAAGGGGGGGGGGGGGGGAGGGGGGTTCATCACTGAGCTCTGAGTGAGCTCTGAATTTCACGTTCAAAGTAGAAATTAGACGAATTCTTGGTACATCGACATTTATTCACTCTGTGTACCGTCATACAGATTCCACGTCTGCTCTGATGGCGTCCAACAACATTCACGCGCTCCACTCAAGGCGGAAGTTCTTGCGCCAGAAATGTTTGTAGTTGCTATAGAATTGCAAACTTGTCTCAGACCCCAATCCATATAACTCCGCTTAGTACGTGTCAGTACGTTAAGAGATAGAAAGCGAGCAGAGTGGGCCAGAGAAATAACTCCAATTACTGACATTCCAGTGGAAATCAAGAAGAAGAAATGGGCATGGGCAGGACATGTAGTGCCTAGACAGGACAACCAATGGTCGCTTAGGGTAAAAACTGGATTTCAATGGAAGGAAAGCGTAGCAGGCGGTGACAGAAAGTTAGATGGGCGGATTAGGTTAAGAAGTTCTCAGTGGTCAAGTGACTGGAACTAGTACAGGACTGGGCTAAATGGAGAAATATGGAAGCTTTTTTGGCCGGCAGTGGGTATAGTCTGGCTGATGATGATAATGAGTATGCTGCAGACCCGTCATAGTCATTCGCTTCCATTAACACCTTACTGCGCGAGGACCACTTCATTCAAGAACCCATTTTTCCAATCTGATTTAGTATATCGGATTGGAACAAGTTACCCAATAACTGCATTTAGTCTTTGAACATGATTGAAACATACGGTACATGACTGAAGCATGCGGACCTGGCTGGGCTCTGGCTTTCGGGTAAGCCCGAGCTTGGACAGTGCTTTGAACCACCCATCCGCGTGCAACAGGGATGCGAACGCAGTGTGAGGGTGACATTCTTTGCTTTTTCTTGTTTCTTGCATATAGTCTTGAAAAATGTAATTAGTGCATACAGTTCTGCTCTGCCTTTTCTCCCTGTTATTCTCCTACTAACCTCTTCAGTCCCTTTTGTTTACCATTGACTGCAGCTCAGGTGCTTACGGAGTAAAACAGCAGCTTCTGCGGCTGACAAACACTTTGTTTTTTTTTTTTTTCGTGTTTATCTTTTTGTGTAATAGCCACTTCAGGATCTGCAGCGGCTTGGAGGCTTTTAGTACAGTGAGTGAATTGCGGGTAGATGACTGCCAGTCAATAATTAAGCTCCTGTTCTATAAGCAAAGCTTTCCTGGAACATCTTCGCTGAAAATGTACTGTGTGCTTCCCGCTTGCAAAAAGTGAGCTTTTGGATCGGTCCCTTTTGGGTTGTCGCGACTGCTGCTGAACAAATAGATGCTCCTATTGCTCAGCACTAGTGCAACGATGCAGGCCTGCCGCCCTCTCCAAACGGCCGTACCCTTTTTGTGCCTGACTGTTCTTTGCTCTTGTGGGACCCCAGTCGCCCGCTGAGTGTGAATAGGGGGAGAGAAAGAGAAAGAAATGGGGAGACTTCTTAACTAAAGAGGCTTCGCTATCTGTATTTTGTGCCGTTTGCTCTGTGCAGGGCCACGCTTTTCCAACTGACTCCTTCCCGTTGGTCTGCGCCTGTCGTGTGTCCTACAAAAAAAGAAAGCATATGCATCGAGACGGTCAATGAAACAGACATCTCTTGATTTAAAGCCCAGTTTGTTGCTCGCCTGACGAGCCTGAAACATCGCAAGCCCTGGTCAAGCAAAGAATGTGGTGCCGAAACGTCTACGCTTGACCTGAAGCTACAGAACTGATGTGCGAACGTCCTCCTTGCAGTTACTGAGAATTCGAGCATGCGACCAGCTGCAGGAAGAGGTCGTATCCATTTCCTTAACTCCACGAAGGCTGTGTTAAAAAGAAACAAAGAAAAAACGGAGATGTCTGTCTCCGCAAAGTGGGGTTTGGACACTTGGGCCACTGCGGGCAGAGCAATTGCTTTTTTCGTGGAAGCGTATTCGCATATTCTGAGAATCCATGCCAAACGCGTGGTAAACGGGCTTATCAGCGGGTCTTCGTTAATTCTTTTTCGATTCAAAACCCAGCAACGCCCACCCGTCACAGGCACCAGAACAAATAGCACCGTACTGTCGCCTTTTTCTTCCCTGCATCGCCATTCGTTTTGTCAGTTCTTTGAGACTGACGTGGCTGCCTCACTTGCCCTTCCTGATGACATATTGGTGAATATAAACTTCAGTAAAACGGAGCGAGTTGGTACATAATTAAGCAAAAAACGGCGCAACAACGGAGACAAGGGAGTAGAAAGAAAACGGGACCAGCGCTGGCGCAACTGAAGATTTTATTGAAAAGAACACAAATATATATTCCATTCACAACCAAGAGCACGCATGGGCAGAACTAACAGCACTGACACCTGAAAACGTGAAACTTAAAAATCAAGATACCGCAGTTCGCAGTCATGAATCAGAACAGATGGGGTGCAAAGACATGTGTCGTGGTTTTTGTGAGTGTGAAATGCCTCGCTGACTTCCCTGGTTAATTTATCGCGGTGCTTGTACAGAATCCTGGTATCATTAAAGAGCGGACGACATGGATCTGCTTTAGAATTAGGAGGGTTACGACGGCATTCCCTGTGCAAGGCCAAGTTTGAGGAAGGGGCCCTATCCAAAGAAGCGTTGTGCTCACGTATGCGGGTATTCATGCACCTGCCCGTCTGGCGTATGTATCTTTTTCCACAGGGAAAGGGAACTTCATACACTGCGCCCGTGGCAGAGGGGACAAACTTCATGTCATGATTTATCTGGCATTCTTTCTAAGATCTCTTTTCTGTCTTCGTTCTTTTTCTTCCTTGGCTATCCTATTCACCATGGCACAAATTTTGCCTAGCTTATTAGAGGCAGAAAAGAGTACGTCTACATCATATCTGCGGCCTACCTGCTATAAACGATGGGACAGCTGGTGAACGTGGGGGAGGACAGCTATTTTCTTTTTCTCTTTACTTTGAGGTTCGGGTGCTTCGTGCCTATGGGATATTTTCACCTTTTTAATTATCTTATTGCATGCTAGTAATATAGCTTCATCGGGAAATCCTGCTGCCCTGAGCCTGTGAACTTGATGGTCAAAACTCTGACCGACAGCATGCACACATGATTTACGAATCGCAGAAGCTAGGCAAGAAACGCTATGCCAGTTTTGACTACCTTGGAATGCCCAGAACGGTAACTGAGCAAGGGCTTTTTCGACCTCTGTGGGAAATACCAACAAACGTGGTCATGCTGTAATACCAATCTTATGTCCAGGAAGTGCAGCTAATTGTTGTCCGGGGTTTAAAAGGTGAAGTTTAAGCCTTCTCCGCAATCCTGAAAAACCATTAAAATCTCATCTAACCGTCACTGGGACGTTAAACCCCACAAACCAACCAACCAAAAAATGCCAGATAAATCATGACATGAAGTTTGTGCCCTGTGCCACGGGCGCAGTGTATGATGTTCCCTTTCCCTGTGGAAAAAGATATATAGGCCAGACGGGCAGGTGCATGAATACCTGCATACGTGAGCACAACGCTTCTTTGGATGGGGCCCCTTCCTCGAACTTGGCCTTGCACTACAGGGAATGCCGCCGTAACCCTCTTAATTCTAACGCAGATCCATGTAGTCCGCCCTTTAATGATACCTGGATTCTGTACAAGCACCACAATAAATTAACCAGGGAAATCAGCGAGGCATTTCACATTTTAAAAAAACCACGACACATGTGTTAGCTTTCTGTTCTCATTCATGACTGCGAACTGCGGTATCTGGATTGTCAAGTTTCACGTTTTCAGGTGTCAGTGCTGTTAGTTCTGCCCATGCGTGCTCTTGGTTGTGAATGGAATATGTATTTGTGTTCTTTTCAATAAAATCTTCAGTTGCTAGTCAGCGCTGGTCCCGTCTTCTTTCTACTCTCTTGTCTTCGTTGTTGCGCTGTTTTTTGCTTAATATTGATGTATGACACCAAGAGTCAGGACAGATGCGCGAAGAGAATAACGGGTGCTGCATACGAATGCTTTAAGTAGTGTTGGCCGCCCGGCCAGTGCGCGCTTATCAAGCGGCGTAGGGAATAGGTATGCGCCGACATGCGCAGTAGCAACCCAGGTGGGCATAACCCTCCGTTTATAAAACACGCGCAACGGAACGCTTGTGGAACTGGCAAGGAGAGAACGATTGACGGCGGGAGCGCTGCCTCGGATTCCGCGTGAGTGCTAGTCCGGGCCTTCGGGATCTTTTTTGAATTATGATTTCATTTCCATAATAAAGGCCCCTCTCTTTTGGAACTGCGTTGCTTTTCGGGTGGTTTGCCATTATCAAACCCCTTTGATCAGAAGGCGTATCCTTCATTTGACGCCCAACTGCAGATTTCGAACCTACGGCTAGCCAGCTAGATGGGGCCAGATGAACGGAAACAAAAGATGGACAAGTCTTCAGACGCAACCCCCGATAAGGAGAAAAGTGAGTTCTGCTGCTCTCGCTCACCTACCCGCCCAGCTGGCCGCTCTGTCAGCTCGCTTAGAGTCAAAGTTCGATGAACACGAAATGCAAATAAGGCAACTCCAAGAGGCCCAACTTAACCCTCTCGAGCTCAAGGCTCCGATAGTCACAGCAGTAAGAGCAGCCCTGGAAGCAAGCCAGTCTACTTCAGAAACTTTTCGCCTACGCCTCATAGTTCCCACTTACGAAGGGCACACAGATGCGAAATCTGTCGTAGACTTCTTGAAGGAAATTAGACTACCGCAATGCCGAGGCCCTCTCCGAAGACATCATGCTGCAGTGAGTCCTTCCCGCCGCACTCACAGGTTCCGCCACTCGTTGGCGTCGCCGCCAGACATTCTCTAGCTGGAGCGACTTCGAGCACTCGCTGAAAGCGGAATTTCTTCCTCCAGACTACGCGCGCCACATCAGGGAAGAACTTCGCAGGCGAACACCAGCCGCAGACAAGTCTCTTGGAATACAGCCGCTCTTTCAAAGAGCTTTACGACCAGACGAGAACCCTACCGCCTCGGATACAAAAAAGGTATCGATGGCGATACGACAATGTCATCCTTCTTTTCTAGTACACATCCGGGCGCGAGGCTATACAGGCCTGGATGAACTCGCCAAGGCAGCTCCGGCAATCCAGGCTCCTATGCTGTCAGGGCTGGACTACAGCCGTCCCCCAGCACCGGAAACTTCTTTGGAGCCGTCCTGTGCGTGGAGACCAGTGACGTCAGGATCCTCATCAGTGCCAGCCCGGGACGGCACTTCGGCCATTCGAGCTTTGGACCCGTTCGGTGCTCGAACTGTTACCCAACAAAGTGAGCCAAGGCCCCCTTTTAATCACCACCGCCGTATTTCCGCAGCAATTGCAGGAAGACGTGGCCAAACCCATCAGACAAGTCGCAGACCAAGGTATGGCGACCAGTGAAGCAAGGAACATCTAGTCTGCTTCCGTTGCAAAGGCCAAGGTCACTACGTGAGCCAGTTTCCTACGCCCCCCACCCTAGCATTATCGGGAAACCACTCTCGCCGGCAGTAGTAAGTAGAGGTGACCAGCAGCCGGCCCCAGAGCCTTCGACTCGCCTCCTGGCATGACTCAGAACCAAGTTGGCACTGCCCGTGGGTGCGCCGCCCGGTAGTGCTCCGCGAGCGGAGGAGACGGTTGGGTCGGCCCTGCCCGTGGGTGCGCCGCCCGGTAGCGTGCCGCCAGCGAGGGAGACGGCTGGGTCGGCACTGCCCGTGGGTGCGCCGCCCGGTAGCGTGCCACCAGCGAGGGAGACGGCTGGGTCGGCACTGCCCGTGGGTGTGCCGCCCGGTAGTGTGCCGCCAGCGAGGGAGACGGCTGGGTCGGCACTGCCCGTGGGTGTGCCGCCCGGTAGTGTGCCGCCAGCGAGGGAGACGGCTGGGTCGGCACTGCCCGTGGGTGTGCCGCCCGGTAGTGTGCCGCCAGCGAGGGAGACGGCTGGGTCGGCACTGCCCGTGGGTGTGCCGCCCGGTAGTGTGCCGCCAGCGAGGGAGACGGCTGGGTCGGCACTGCCCGTGGGTGTGCCGCCCGGTAGTGTGCCGCCAGCGAGGGAGACGGCTGGGTCGGCACTGCCCGTGGGCACTGCGAGGCAGACAGCTTGCCAGTACCAAACAAAAATTAAGGTGAGCTGTAAACAGTCATTGGCATCTGTCTCTACCACAGGTTACAGAAGACACGTCCCTAAGATATTCTGGGGATCCCGCGATCGAGTTCAACCAAAAGATCGCCCACCTCTTCCTCCGGCGGTTCCAAACGAGACCTCTGTCAAATGCCTGCTGCCACCCAAGTAACAGACTGCTACTGTGACTCAAAGACCAACCATCAAAGAAGCTTCAAAACCCTTCGGGTATTATGCCTTCTTCCATCACTTTCTTACCGTCCGTCTTACGGGTACAAGGAGGCGATTCTGTGAGCGCACCGGTAAAAAATTACGAGACACTTTGGCGACTAAAGTGGTGAAAGGCGAAAGCCTGAGTGCCGCACTCTGCTACGCACTTGTTGCCAATATGGCGGTGAATGATGCTTCGAGTAAAGAGGGTGACTACTGTTTCACATTCCTCCCTTCCTTTACGGTGTGGTACATGTGTATGCGGAGAATTGTGACAGATACTGCACCTTTTCTATCCTTTAAATCAATTTCAAACGCCGCTGATGCCTGCTGTGCTAACGCCTCCTAGACATCGGAGTCTGCTTCTGTTTGCTGTGTGGTGCGGCGTTCGAGAAAGCGGCAAATGAAAGGGCACACGGACGCCTGGATCGGACGCCAGGTGAGGTCAGCTTCGTATATGCCTGAATCGCCTTGCGACGTCTGACCTGTCATGACGGTACATCGCGCGTCCGGTGTCGAACACAACCAGCATTACATTGAACGCATTAAAGTTCACCGGCGTTCTATAATTCGTCTACAGGAAAGGAAAGGCGCAGTGTCTGTCACTCGCGGAATCTCGCTATCATTCTCATTGTAGACAAGGGAAACTATGAAGAGCGTTTCATGATCCGGGGCGTGGCGCAGTGGTGAAGCACTGGGCTGGGATTCCCCGATGGGAGGCATGGTTTATTAATCTATTTTTTAAGCATCGATTCAATGGTGAGTGGGCATAAGGCTCCTGGTTGGTCGCTTCGAATTTGGCGGCTAGTGACGTCATCCCGTCTCGATCAATCAGAGCCACCGGAAAAGCGGGACACATTTTGTCCACGGCAACGATGAGGCATTAGAGGCTTTCGCCCTAATGGTTCGAGTGGCAGGCCGCTCATTTCCAGCATTCTTCGATACCGGTGCAACTTTGTTATCGGCGGCGACATCAAACAGACCTGCACGGAAACCAGCCGTACCTTGAATCAGGTACACACGCAACCACGCATGGCAGGTAATCAAGTAGCCACAGTCACGCCAGCGATAAGAATGAAAGTCTGCATTGATGGCCCGAAACTCTAACGTTTTTTATATCTCAGGGGCTTGCATGCCCTATCATCTTGGGCCTCGATTTCATTGCAAAGAGCGGCATCACACTTAATCTAAAGCCTGTACAGTACAGCTATACTGCGCCTTTCCTTTGTTATAAACCAATGCAGTACAATATACAAGAAAAAATATGAAAACATGATCTTGACCTGGTTAGGTGTAGGTATCTACAATTATGTGGCGTCCATTCAAAAGTATAAGGCTTCTTCCTTTACACAAAACTTAGTTTAAATAAAAAATTTGAAAAAAAAAACGCGGATTGAAAAGCTGGTGTTAGAGGCTATCACTGTAACACTCACAGCTTTCGCTATATCACCAGGTTCAAGCCAGGCTTAAACCCCCACAATTTTTTTCTTAGCAGTGAGGAAGGGATGAAAATAAGGGCGGGCAGGCACGGGAAAGTAAACAGCGCGGTTTCAAACCACTGACGGCTTGGAGCTGCCCTCGGCAATGCACAGAGCAGTATGCACGCTTGCTTCCTTTTTTTTTTTTTTTTTTGCCTAGCAGTGAGGTATGGGCTGCTTTGGCCTGAGCGGCAGCGGGTGGAGGACTGCAGGTCTGACTGCTTCTGTACACAGCGCGTTAGGGCCCAAGGCTCAATAGGCCGCTTCTGTAGCTTATAAGCTACGCCCGTTATGTGAAACAACTACAGTGACGGAAAATAGTCTGTACACAAGCTAAGCAACATGTATATTTTCATAACTTAATTCCAAACGTCTACGTTGCGGGATTCTCTACGGGGCAGCGGCTCCGCTAGCTCAGACCACAGTAGTGGCCCCAAGAACAACACGAACACCGAGGACCAAAGGGTAAACCGATTTAATGGTTTCCTCGGCCGCGCGCGCGCGATCAACCAATTCTGTTTACCTGTGCCAGTCCCGATTTTCCGGACGCGTCCGCTCAGCTGGCCCGTCTGGTCCGCTCTCTGTCCAGGTTGCACGTCACCACACACACACACACACAATGCAAGCCTCCCTCGCCACAGCAGTCGAGGGAGAGAGAGGGAAGGAGGCTGCCACGTGATGTGGAGAGGAGAGGCCAAGCCTCACCCTCGCCGCCGCGTCGTAGCCAGGAGGGGAAGGAGCGGTGATACGTGCCTTCCCACAACGTTTACGCGGATTTAGAAGACGCTTTCAGTGTAGACAGTTATTCCGCCACTACAAAACTGCATGTGTGTTGGCGTGCGTGCGTGCAAATAACTCATGAGCAGGCCCTCAATATATTTGCGGCCCCGCATACGGTCAGTACTCTTGCGCGTTTTCATTACAATGAGGAAAGCAAACGCACAAACTATAGAGCACTATAGCACAAACCCTACACCGCACTGCGAAGAAGCAGACTCACGACTCCGAGTCCCTGCGTCGCTTCTAACACCGGCCACCCCACCAAACCACCGGAAGAGAACTAAAGCAAAAGATTGCGAACGCAGAGAATCGGCGCTCACTCTGCATTTCCTCGCATCTAAAATCTTTAGCGCTCCCTCCGAATAGAAATAATAAAGAAGCAAGCGTGCATACTGTTCTGTACTTTCCCGTGGGCCGCTCCAAGCTGTCACTCGTTGAAATCGCGCCGTCTGCGTTGGTCAGCCACACACACAGACACACATACACAGTTAAGCGAGCGCTGAGAGCAGCTGGAATCCATCACTTGTTTCAACGCGCTTCGACGACCAGCCTGCCAGCCCACCCTTTCATCCTTCCCGCGCACTGGACTTCAGGAATCGGGAATTTTGCAGCCCACTCTCACTCCCTCACAATAGAAAAAAAAAGAAAAAAAAAACACCGCTAAGACACACAGAGCTTTTGGATCATACCAGTTGGGAAACTCCGCTTCACAAAGTGACCGACTTTAGTATGCATTTTTCGGGTGTTTATGATTTGTCGCGCCATCTACACTCACGGACAAGTTTTTCTGGCCATGGATCCAAGGCTACGGGGCGGAGCCTTCGAGAGGCCCTGACGTCATTTTTTTTAAGCCGGCGCGGCCGCGCCGCGACCGGACGCTGCAATGTCTCTCCTCCTCCTTTACCCTCCGCATTCTCTTTCTCCGCGACGCTCACGCACCTAGGGACCTTAGCAACGCTGTTGCTAGTGGCCCGAGTTTTCATAGTAACAGCGTCGCCGTTGCTAATGGCCCGACTTGGCTAATCCTAAATTTTGACATCACTTCCGCCACATTTTCTCCAATGCACAGGGAATGCCAAGGGCCTCTCCTAAGTTGTTTCCTTCCTCCATGTGGTATTACTACACCATGTAGTTCTAGGTTTTCGGTTTCAGTTCCGCCTTTACTTTAAATGCCTTTCTTTACACTACTTAAGGTCTAAGTGAACGTATATTCGTGATCAATAAATATGACACGCTACGTACGTTGGCGCATTGCGAAAACGCACAGAAACAGACGTTTAGACGCAGCAGCAGCAGCCGCCGCAGCAGCCTTCCACGGTGGCAGCCTTCATACGCTGCGGGAAGTTCCCGGCAGATGGCGTAGCCGTACCGTTTGCGCAGTGTCGTGTACTGATTTTAAATTGCACTACACTAACGTTGTACTGGCCTATATTTTAGTACAAGCCTGATATGATAACAACATAGTCATTTGATAATCCAGAGCGCGATCCGCGTAATTTATCAAGGGACTACGTTCTGCAGCGCAGTGAGCTGATGCGTTTTGGCTCTGTTGCTTTGGTTGCATAGCCACAAAAACTTGTTCGGGAGTATAGAAGCGGCCAATAGAAGCCTTCTGTTATTTCCATCATAGATTTCTGGAAATCATTATTTTTCTTTATTTTTCACGTTAAATACCAGTAGGGCTTTTATGTCAAGAATTTTCGTTACTGCCACTCTTGAACATATTTTATTTTCCTGGTGATCGTGCATTTATCAACAATCTAAAGTTTTCAATTTAGAGACAGTTAAATGGCCGCGGGCGCAGCCATTATTCGTAAACACCCGAATTTTGACCAATCAAAACGGCCGTTTTTTAATACATGAGGCCTATGGGAAGTTTCGCAACTGGTAATATTCAGGTCATGGAGGAAGGAAACAACTTAGGTGAGGCACTTGCCCTTCCCAATGCATTGGAGAAAGTGTGGCGGAAGTGACGTCAAAATTTAGGGTTAGCCAGGTCGGGCCATTAGCAACAGCGACGCTGTTGCTATGAAAACTCGGACCACTAGCAACAGCGTTGCTAAGGGCCCTGGGTACGTGAGCGTCGCAGAGAAAGAGAATGCGGAGGGTAAAGGAGGAGGAGAGACGTTGACGCATCCGGTCGCGGCGCGGCCGCGCCGGCTTCAAAAAAAAAATGACGTCAGGGCCTCTCCTAAGTTCTTTCCTTCCTCCATGTATTCAGGAAACACAGAAATGACGTAGACATACGTCACTTTTGTGTCACGTGATTGCGCGTCCAGGATCTGCAGAAATATCCTTCCCTCTTGACAACATGGCTGTTGTATGCATGGTTATATGTGGGGCGCAATTTTTGCATGTTGGGCGGGGAGGATCACGTGACAACAAGGGCGACGTAGGAACTATGTCACGGCTACCTATTGCTATCCTGGTCCTTCTTGTAATAAAGTTCTCTTTGTTTTAAGGCGAAAGCCTTTCTAGGATCATGGAACGAAATCCCGTGCACGAGAGTTGTGCGCGACATCTGTCATATTCCGCGAGGTTAGTTCTTGTCATAGCGTTCCTGCCATCTGCAGTCCCACACTTGAACGCGCACCAAGTAAGGCCACACGACAGGAACGATGGTGTACCGTCCAAACTCACACTTGCCAGAGAAACTGTGACAGATACTGCGCCTTTCCTTTCCTGTAAACCAATTATAATTATATGTAGCACTGCAACGAACGCCGATAAGAGGCAAATTATAGGAGAGGAAAGGTAAGCTTTCGCCATTCTCATCTTAAGACTCTTAAGAGACATCTAAGAAAACCTCTATTTTTTTTTTTTTTTGTTACTCCACCCCCCCCCCCTCATCTTTTTACGACGGGGGGGGGGGGGGAAGAGTGGGCGCTTGGCGTACAGAAGAAAGCCTACACAACGGCTGCGCACTCATTGCTCTAATGTACGTATTTCTTCACTTTACTGGCGTGTGCGCGTGCGTGTGTGTGCAGTTATCGAGGAAGAGGTTTCGGGGGCGATGTGCGCGCTGAAAAGCTCTCCCATTGTTGTCGATAGCACATCCTTATTTCCCTGATTTGTATGCGCGAAATGAGCAAGATGCGCGCTCTCTCCCGCTCATCTTTGCGAGTGCGGCTCAGCACGTTCTCGTTGAATAACTCGAACTGGTTCATACTACGCAAGATAAAACAGCGCAACGTGGACGAGCAGGAGGAGGCAGGTGCCTTTACTAAGCAAAAGTTTATTCCGCTTGCTCGAGATGGGAAGCTTGGTGGCAAAGAAAGGAGAAAAAAAGTTAGAGGTTGTCTTAAATGTCTCTCAAGAGGAAAATGGCGAAAGCCCACCCTTCCTCTCCTATCATTTGCCTCTCATCGTTTGCCTCTTGTCGGCATTCGTTGCAGTGCTACACATAAATATAATTGGTTTACAGTAAAGGAAAGACGCAGTATCTATCACACTTTCTCCGGCAAGTGTAGTGATGGTGAAAACTTTTACTGCCAAAAACGTGTAGGGGGGCAAACCCCACTCCTTTACATGGCACGAAGCAGCCCTTAGAGGGCCGCCCTTACAGAGCAAAAGACAGCCCTTGGAGGGCTGTTCGATTCAGGGCGTTGGTGATGACCCAGCGCTGCTCTGTAGTAGTAGAGCTGGCCAGGAGAGTCTCCCAGTATGACTCCGCTGGGCTTGGGGATGGAGGATGTGAGAAGGTACACTCTTAGAAAAAAGGGTAAGAAGCTAGTAAGTGCAGCAGTTACTAACTTCGAATAGGTTTTACTACCTTTTTACTACCCTTGAACTAACTCACAACTTTCTGAAGTAGTAACGGCTCCCATTACTAACCAGTAAGGTTCTGTTAGTAGTTTTGATGAGTTAAATATTAAAATCCCTGGACAACTTTACCATAGAATCTTGCTAGCATAAATTTACCAAAATTTTCAGAATCGAAGTTTTGTGCAACGCACACTTTGGCTGTTCTTGAAAGTTTTCTTGCTCATAGATTAAAACTTATTCCGGAATTAGCGAGATACATAATTTTCGATTATTTGATGGCGCTTTTGCTCACAAAGAGCTTTGCCAGGAATCTCAAATGAAAACGTCAAGCTGAACACCAGGCGCCCAGTCAAGCATGGGCATAATTTGAAAGTCTATATTTTTGTGCACACTTGAAGCTAAAGAAGAAAAAAACATTACAGAATTTGAATTTTCGTGCCCCTTGCGAGCTTGTGACAGCGTAATGCAGTGAGGAAAAGATCAGAGCGATCCTTAATAGCTCTTCCAGGGAAAGCCTGCAGTATAGTGAACTGTGACGCTTTGTGACAACGACCTGCAGACAGTCGCGGACAAACTCGGATGACGTCCCTTTATAAGTAAGACATTTTTGAAGAAAATAGAAAATAGTTTGTATTCACGTTGCATAAGTACATGGTTTCTGCGTCTACTGCTGTTGTTTTCGTCACCTTACCATTGTGCTTTCCACCAGTGCAACAGAAATGCACAACGACACGAAATCAATACCTTTCCACCTCGCATGGATTGCCTGCCATCAATTTTTATTCCGTTTTGTTTCATTCTGGTCCAAGCATGAATACCCCGTAAGCAAGAAAAACACAGAACAGCGCCGGGAGGAATGCGCGAGGGCTCGACGGCTAGCAGGGCTGTAGCGTCGACACTTGATCCAAGCATCCAAGCACGCCGGCACTGGTGGCCGAGGTATGGCGGGAGTCGGCGCCGAAATATGAAGCGGTTTCACGCGCGGGTATAAAAAGAACAATGGGGCGATGGCTAATACTCGGGCATCCTCTCCGTCCTCTCCCCTCACTTTACGCGTGTTTTCCGCTGTACGAAACTGCGCGCTGTGGACGGGAGCGTCGTCGCTGTGCTGGTGAAATGGCGGTAGTCGAGTCCCATATTTTCGTAAACGTCGGCGTGTTCTGGTCAACATTGTAAGGTTAATGAGTACCATCGGGAAGTTCACACATCAAGCCCCACGTGAGCTTTGCTATTGCACCAGTAAACAGACATCGACTCCACGGTCCCATCGCTTCTGACAGCAGCGCCGCCGCTCATTTGCCGCGTATTCAGGGGCCAGCGTGGACTCGACAGTCTGGATTATTTTCATTTGTTCTGCTTCGAGGTGTTCATCGTCTGCCGCTAATACTGATTTTGGCGGGAAAAGTGACGCCGAATAATGTCGGAGGAAAGGCAGGCGTTGTGTTCGGCGCCCATGTCTAGTGATTTGGAAAGACCGGCAGAGAATGATTCAAGTTGGCGGGCAGCATCGGCAGGAAGATCTGATAAATGCTTTACTGGATGGCGATTTAGGGACGGTGCAGAAAACGTGCGCATCGAGGTAAGTTGCCCCGTTTTCATCTTCATTGCTTGGAATGCAAAGACCTGCGCATTGCATAAGTAATTATTTAACGCCATTGTTGGTAAATTGTTGCCGCGTGTTTCCTGATCCTGAGAAAAAGTAAACGCCGTAGAAATAATGCCAACTTTGTTGAAGTGAAATTGAACAGAGTAAGCTGTGGAGCCATTTGCTACAGACATTATGCTCAACTAAAACGACGCGTGTTGAGAGGACAGTAGCACATGTCCTGTTGTCGCCTTTCTTTATCCTGTGAAAATTCTGCTTTTGTTGAGAAATAAACACCGTTTAAAGTAAAACGAACCTTACACCGTAAAAATTAGGCCTCGGGCGAAGAAAGAAATCTTTCAAGATTGAATTTTTTGAAATCAGGTTCGCACAAGTCTACTAAAGCATGTTTTTTTCACACGTGTTTATATCGCAGTTCTATCGTGTCTTTTTTTTGTAATTTATAGATTTGTAGTAAACCCAAACCTTGTTGACATTTTTGTTATTTTTCGGCACCCGCAGTCCTAGCATTTTTGTGGTAAACTGTAAGGTTTGTAGTAAATTCAAACCTTTGCTGACATTTTTGGTTTTTGTCGGGAACATATAACTCTGTCACAAACGTACTTCAAGACCATATGAGCTGAGTCTTTCTGCTTCGTTTTGTATACAATTATTGGATGCTAGTGCATCTGCTCGAGCTACGCACGTTTTTTGAAATATGTTTTGTAATCTGTATGCAGTTCAAAGAATTCCTACAGCCTTGTCGCAAATTGGAAATGATTTAGTCAAGTGAAACCAATTGCTGGGCTAGTTGGTGCATTTCACAGAAAAGGAAAGATTTACAGCGCTAACAAATACATACAACTAGAAACACACGGGACAGGCGCCGACTCCAACTGGTTTTTCGAAACGACAGCAAAATGAACACCAAAACGTAGTAACGTAGTACAAGTCTCTAGGTGGGGTAGTATTGCGTACTACCTAGAAGGCAGCATTTTCTACTACCCTTCAATCAGTGGCGTAGCGAGGGGGGTGGGGGGGGTGCAGTCCGCACCGGGTGCAGCGCTCAGGGGGTGCATCTTGGCAGTGAGAGAGAGGAAGGGGTGGGGGCGAAATGAATTATTTTGGAAAGACGCGAAAAGGCGCGCATCGAGGCCACTGATGGCAAGGATGATCTCGTAGAACGAATTATTTTGTTGTGAGTGGTTGAAAACACATGCCTTAGTTTAGGCCAGAGACTTCACGCAATTTTGACGTTGGACTAGGCCTGTGTACGTGTGTGAACCCTGGACCGCGCCGCGCCTCCGCACCGAGTGCGGGTGACCCTAGTGACGCCACTGCCTTCAATGGCAAACTATAATGCAAAAAGGTGTTGGTGTTCACTCACCTATATTACTAACTGGCGCTACTACTGTTCACTAACTTCCTGGGGTAGTAAATTTCACTAGCTGTATTTTTGCTACCTCTAGTTACTAAGAAGGTAGTGATCTATGTATCGGGCATGAAGGAGAATAGGGTAGGGAGCCGTACGTGACTGGAGTCGGCGCCAGTAGGTCGGCGCCTTGGTTAGGGTTAGGGAGGAAACCGGCGATGCGTAAACACGCCGACTATCTCGGTAGTAGGTAAAAATATCTCTGAAGGTAAGCAGACACTCCTGGGCTGGCGCAGGGGATCCGGCTCCTACTCGGAAAGTGGGACCTCGAGCGACGGACTGGACCTCCTCGTTACCCGGAAGGCCTGCGTGTGCTGGGGTCCAGATGAGCGTTACAGGGTGTGTGGGATTCCAGGAGCATAGAAGCCGAACCGTGATGCTGGATAACAGGCCATTGGGGAAATTTGATAGCGCTGATTTTTAGTCAAAAGAATTTTGGTAGCAGAGGTGGAGATGAGAGCGAGCGCAATGGCTGACTCCTCTGCAATTTCGGAGGTGTCTATGGTGATAGAGCCTGATGCGAGTAATCGGCCTAATTGTTAGCGACGGCGAATACCATGCGTGAGCCCGATGAGTACTCTACGACGTTCACGTAGGCTACTTCGGAACCGTCGCCGTACTCCTTGTGCAGGGCTTTAGCGTGGCTGCCCTGCGTTCCCCGTCGTGCTCGGGGTGCATGCGCTTGGGGATAGGAGGGATGATGAGATGAAAACGTAGATCAGGAGGTAGGGACCCCCTGCGTAGAATGAATGCTCGAGGTTATGCCTAGCTGAGGGAGCAGAGTGCGGCTTACCACGGTACCCGACAGTCCAGTCAGCTGTGCTGTTAGGGTGGCTTCTGCCAGCTCCTCAAATGTGTTGTGCGTACCGAGATTGAGAACACGGGTAGTAGAGGTGCGGGGGGGTAGACGGAAGGCGACCTTTGTTCAGCTCCTGAAAAGTTCGTTTATGCGGTCCCGCTCCTTTTGCTTTAAAGAGAGGTAGGGGAATGCGTACGCCGTGCGGCACGTGATGTAGGCTTGTGTGAGACGAAGTGTGTTCCGTTCCCTCAGACCCGCGGGCCGGTTCGCCTCGCGCCGGATGACACGAGTGACTTGCTGGGTTTGGGCCTAGAGAGCTTGGATGGTGTCTCCGTGCGCGCCGTGGGAGTGAATGATGAGGCCCATGATGTGAATCTTGGAGACTAGGGGAATGGGGTGATGACCTAGTGTGAGTGAGATGGGCGGTTTGGCGGGGTCGTGCGGCCTGGGGCGGTGGAGGAAGAGTTCTGATTTGGAAGGGGAGCAGGCTAAGCCACAGGTGCGAACGTACGAGTCAATTATGTTGAGGGCCGATTGTAAGTTGTGTTCCATGTCGCCATCACTGCCTCGGTTTGCCCAGGCAGTGATGTCGTCAGCGTATATGCTGAAATGCATGTCGGGGACATGGGCGAGTGGGTGGGGGAGTTGGAGGAGGGCTACATTGAAGAGGATGAGAGACAGAACAGCACCCTGAGGCGTCCCCCGGGCTCCCAATGAGACACCGGAAAGCTGGTGGTCGCCCAGGATGAGTGTGGCTGTGCGTTTGGAGAGGAAGTCGCGGATGCAGTTGTACATTCGCGGGCCTACGTCAAGGGCGTGGAGGCTTTCTAGGGTGGCTGCGTGATTGCGTGGGAAACGTTGTCAAATGCTTTGGTTAGGTCGACGCCGAGAATAGCCTTGATGTGACCCGTAGGGGAGTCAAGAATGTGATGTTTGAGTTGTAGAAAGATATCCTGAGGGGACAAGCCCGGGCAGAAACCAAACATGCACGAAGGCATGAGGTTGCTGTTCTCAAGATACCGGCGTCTGGAGAACATGCTCCATGTGCTTGCCCACACAGGACGTAAGGGAAATTGCATGCAGGTTCGTAATGGAGAGAGGATTTAGGAATCAAGACTATCTTGGCGTCCTTCCACTGGGCGCCGCGCAGCCAGCATTTGTTGAAATAGTTGGTTAGGGCTGTGATGGAAGGGGAATCAAGGTTGCAGAGTTCTTGTTATGCACTCCGTCGGGGCCGGGAGCTGAGGACGTGTTGAGGCGCTGAAGTTCTTCCCTAACTTCCGCCTCGGTGATGGGTTGGTCTAGGAGGCCGTTAGGTGAGCCTGTATAGTCGGGGTGTTCTGCGGAGGGATATGCAGGAAAGTAGAGATTAGAAGTTCCTGAGGGGAGGCCGCAGGTGTGTGCATAAGCTTGACGAGGTTGTGTCTGGTGTGTCTTGGACTGAGTCGAATCAATGAGATAGTGGAACAGGTTCCATGTTCGGGGCAGGCTCACGTTGCCGTCCAGCTTGCTACAGAAGAATTTCCAAGTTTGGCGAGAGTCGCAGCATGCGTCTCAATCTCAGTGCTGAGCCGTGCCATCCGGCGTCTAAGTGTTCTATGGCAGCGCTGGCACCGCCACCTCCGCTCGAGACTCGCCTTGGCTTCCCAGAGGTGCAGAAGATGCGAATCCGTCGCCTCTGCAGGGCAGTCCTCTGGAAGGGGGCGCGTCACGGCACGGACATCGCTCTGAAGTTGGTCAGACCAAGCAGCTATGCCAGAGATGATGTCTGGATTGCGGGCTGCTCTAAAAGTGTGGAACGAGTCCCACTTCGTAATGGTAGCTCCGGGAGGAGGTCTGCGTGTTGGGCTTGCTTGCAAGAGAATCTCGATAATGTGATCACTACCGAGATTCTCCTTGGTGTTACACCACGCAGCAGAGGGAGGCGATGGGTGACTTGAGGTCGGGAGTAGTGTCTGAGAAGACACTGTTCCCAGTACGAGTAGGGGTGGTAGGGCCTGTGAGTAAGGAAAAACCGGCCTGCTGTGCGGCAAGCCATCCTGCATCCCTGGGGGTGTCGGTTGTGTAGCCCCAAGCCGTGTGTGGGGCGTTGAAGTTCTTTACAATTAAGAGGGGGCATTTGTGTGCGACGCGCTTGGCGAGCTAGAATAGACGGTCGAAGTCCTGCCGCAAGCATTTCGGATGGCTGTATATGTTGAGGATGAAGAGATTATTATCGCGAGTGCACTGCGGCACGAGTTCAATCAGGAGATGATCTATGCCCGTAACGTCTAATTGGTGAGAGATGGTAGTGATAGCATGGCGTACCAGAAATGCGACCCGAGGGGGTGTTAGGTAGGGTGAGGGGATTGGAGGGCTCTTGTAGCGCGAGCACATCGGAGCCGTCCGCCCGAGCTAGGAACTGGTGAACCAGACCTCGTTTGGAGCCAAAGCCTCGACAGTTCCACTGCCAGATGGTGAGGCTAGTGTGTGTACTCGCTATTACTGAGGGTATCGTTTGCCGTGGAGGGGTTAGAGGGGGTATGCAACTTGGCCTTTTTCTTTTTTGACCGCACGGTAGCACCGGCTGTCACTTGGCGGGCCTCTTGTGCTTTAAATCGCTCGTCAATTTAGCGAGCGAATTCGTCGAGACGGGTAGTGGGGTTAGAGAATTCTTGAGTGAAAGTCTGAATGGCCGTCTGGACCGCGGCTTGAATTCTGGCCTCTACGAGTTGTTCGAATTGAGGGGGTAGGGCTGGGGTTGCCTCGGGTGGGGTTGGTGA
Source organism: Amblyomma maculatum (assembly GCF_055883805.1). Lineage (NCBI taxonomy): Eukaryota > Metazoa > Arthropoda > Arachnida > Ixodida > Ixodidae > Amblyomma > Amblyomma maculatum. The sequence continues at coordinate 282,656,388 of NC_139344.1, read as the reverse complement.
AGTCGGGGAGTTAGTGGGAGTTGCGGCCCGCTTCTTGGCCGGCGGTTCATTAGTAGGGGGAGGTGGCAATGGGAGAGTAGAGGTAGGAGTGACCGGGCTGCTGGCGCCAGGTTAGTTGTGGGGATTTTGGCCTGCTGGAGGACATGCAGTTGGGCCTGGAGGTGGAGGTTAGTGGTTTGGAGGGAGGCGAACTGTGCGCAGACACGCAGCAGTTCTTCAAACAGGGGGTCGGCGGAGTCATGGGAGACTACACCTGCCCAGCTCACCTCACTGGGGCGGGGATCGGGTGCCTGGACAGACGTTCTCGGGGGGACTGGAGGTGGTAGTTGCATTGTTCCGGTCCAGGAACGGCACCGGGCCTTGAGCTTGTTAGGTTTACAAGGCTGTTTCGGTGCAGTAAGCTGGAGCACAGGGAAGGGCTCCGGGGTGAGATGCGGGGCCTGGGACTTGCGGGTAGAAAAACGGCTGCGGTGTTGGGGTGGAGTGTGACAGGTGGCAGCCTGACTGATGCTTGCCTCGGCGGCTTGCTTGGCATTCCAGTATTTTTTGACGTGGTATGGGGCGTGAAAGCGTGCCTTGCAGGCTCTGTCCGCCGTCACCGTCAGGGGTGCTTTGCCGCAGATTTTGCACTGCAGCGCGCAGGAGTGGACCTCGGGGGGCTCTACTTGGTCGCAGCCGGGGAAGTGGCCGCGACGTCCGCGCGGTGACCGAGTGCGCTGCAGTTCCGGCAGTGCTCGATCTTCTTTTTGAAGAGGTAGCACCTATAAGCACAGATGAGTAGTAGATGTGCTTAGGCACTCAATATTGCTCGAAGAGGATGATTATGGACTCTGTCGAGCCCATGAATCGAAAGTCGAGGATGGAAGGGTTCCGGTTGTGACTGAGGCGGTCCTTGATGTCTTCGTATGAGTGGTCGAGAGGGACGTCATGGACTACGCCAAGGGCGAAGTCCTCCGGGGCCACTTGGTAGGAGTAGATGTCGTAGGCGGCTCCTTTGATTAGTATGACTTGATGGCGAGGTAGCGGAGTCGGCGTTGCGAATCGGGAGTGTTGACGAAGACGAGGTGTTAGAGGGTGTTGATGATGAATTTGTCGGGCTTCGCCTCTTGGGGTTCGAGGCGGGCTGCTTGTAAAATCACGAAGCACAACGCCATTCACGGTCGGGAGATTCAGGCCGCCACGGGGGCGCAGAATGATCTTGTGGTCATCCATGGGTAGCTTGGGGTGGCCTATGGCAGAGAGTTGGGGCGGTTGGGGCCGGCGTCCCGGCGTGGCTTGAGACAGATTCGGAGTAATCGTTGGAGAGGATTTGCGATTCTGGCTTAGCTTGTCGTGTGCTGATTGCCAGCCGTTGGTAGCTATTAGTTCCGAGGGTGATTGCCTTCTTCCTCTACTACAATAGGCCCCATGCCGCCGTCGAAGCGCCGACGCGCAGGTAAAACCCCTCTATCTTTGAAAGCAGCGAAAGGTGATTGCCTTCTTCCTCTACTACAATAGGCCCCATGCCGCCGTCGAAGCGCCGACGCGCAGGTAAAACCCCTCTATCTTTGAAAGCAGCGAAAATGCAAGATCTTTGCTGCCATTTCCCTCGCCCGACGTTTTCCTCCTCGCTTTCATACGCTCCCCTCTTCAAAGAGAAAGTGGGGGTGGTTTTTCTGCTTTGTCGTTGGCTGCCGGGCGCCGGAATGCCCCCTCATGTGGCCGACGCGTCACCATACGTCATCAGGGCGCGCAAAACCTTGTGTTGCTTGTTTTTTTATTTTCTCGCTGCCGCCATTAGAATGCCCCGTGGTGCCGTTTCCTGTGGCTTGCGCGCGTACAGTTTCGTGCGCGCGATGCCGTGCTGCTGCGCGTTTCAGTGTTCAAGTAGAGCAGAAAGAGGATTGACTTTGTTTGCCATTCCAAGAGGAAAATGCGACGACCTGCGCACAAAAAAATGGGTGCACAACATAGGAAGGAAAGACTTCGTCCCGACGAAAAGGACTGTTTTGTACGAGGTACTGTGTATCGTGATATTTCTGCATGACTCGCGGTGCATTTGCCAAATTTAAGAGACCGATACATTTTTCTCTTCCTGCCCTTGCTTTTGCTTCTTATATGACGCATTTAACCGTTTGAGATTTTCAGAAAATTTGATGTCTACAGTGAACTAGGCGGCAGGTTGAGAATAGTGAAGTAAGGTGAACCTGGAAGCGGCGTCAGCAAAGCTACAAAGTTCTGTCGTTCGTGCCTCGATCTAATGCAGACCTAAATTAACTTTATTCAGAGGGCACATCTTTTTTCCCTCTTGTGCCTCTTTTTTTTTTAAGAAAGTGGCCTTTCCGCCGAAAATATTCGTACATGGCATTGAATATCGTTGTTAATCACCAGGCATGTTTTGGTTGCTAAAAATCATACATTTGAAACATATTTTAAGCAACGCGTATATGTTTCAGTGTTTGTGCATTTGCCCATTCTTTACGCAGCTACCCTGTGGACATACAGATGCGCCTTACGCTTGTCTGATGTTTTTGTCTTTGTAAACATATATTTCCATGGTATCATAGCTAGGCATCTGCTTCGCTGATAATTTTCCATTTAAAGTTTACTTGCAGCCTCAAATGAAAGCAAAATTTCAAAATTCGTCACTTCCTCATTTTTTTTCACATTTGTAATTTCATCCTGAAATAATTTGAAACATTTGTGAAAGTTGTGTTTTGAAAATCTGTACAATTATTATTTTGCCTGTCGTCTGATTGAATCTGTAATTAGCTCAAAATTTCTGGTAACTGCTTGCATCTTTTGAAGATATTCTCGTGCATATATGAAGCTTATTATCATCGAAATTAAAATTAGATTGAAGCATGTGTGAAAAATGTTTGTACGAAAATTATTCCCTTGCGCTTCGTTTTCATATCTTTCATTTCGTTAAGGGTTCTCGGCATCTTCCAATTGTCTAAGAGTGTTTTTGTGTGAATTTATTTTTATTTGGAAATGTGTGCTTTGAATCTAATGGGCCTGCGCCACGTCTTACGACCCTTTCCAAAGCGGCCAGTGGTGTGTCAGTAAAATCAAAGATGCTACGTGGGATTGTGTTTCAATGAGCAACACTGTTTATTGCTACATTTCTTTTGTATTTGGAACTGTGTATTTTATATGCGCCGCATCTTACGACCTTTAAAGAAAGCCAGTATTGTTCCAATAAAATAAGATGCTATTTTGCCTTAATCACTTTGCTGATCAATTGATTTTGCGAAGAAATAAAAGCCACTTTTTGCACGTACACTGCCTCTAATTAGCAGCCGTAGGAGCATTGCTTCATCTTTTTCTTACAGACTGCGATTTGGAAATGAAAGTATACAACAAGCAACACTTGCTTATAGGTTAGCCAGAAGCGATGTCAGAATTAGCCGGTTTACCGTTCACGCACAAAGATGCAGAAGATTTCTGAAGTGGCCATCGGCCCTCATTCAGTGTCATCTATCTGGCACTCAAGACAGATGACACCATAACTTCCCGTTCAGTTTATTTCTCGTTATTGATGCTTCAGAGTACCCGAGCGCGATGCTAAGTGCAAGCATTTCTTACCGTTTTGAGCGTGTCTTCTCTTTCCTTCTTTGTTGTTGCTAGCAATATGTGCTGCTAAAACCAAATATAACATTTTCAAATCGATTATTATATACCTGTGCAAAGCAGTTTTTAAAAGAACGCTTTAAAAGCCAGCGCAACAAGCCCCCGCCATTCACTACCATTGACCCTTCCGCGGCGCCCCTCGAGCGCAGGCAGGTTCAGCTTGGTTCAGCGTGCCGTGCGCAGCACTCCCGCCGGTGGGAAAATGAAATCAGAGGAGAATTGAGGAGGAAAGCAGCCGAAGGGAGGAGAGTGTCGCTACTTTTGCGGAGCGCATGTGAAATGCGTCCGCCCTTTCGCAGCGACCGAATGCTTCCCAGGCAAGTGTGAGATTGGACGGCACACCATCGCTCCTGTCGCGTGGCGTTCCTTGGCGCGCGTTCAAGTGTGGGATTGCGGACGGCAGAAAAGCTAGAAACACATCTCGCGGAATATGACAGATCTTGCGCACAACTTTTTTCGTGCGCCCGACCACACATGCACTATACATTGGTACTGCACAATTTTGGCGCTAATTAGTACTGAATAATTAGTCTTAATTAGTAACCTATTAGTATTGCTTAGTGCACAATCAGTCGTAACTAACTCAGTTCAGTTCAGTCGTTCAGTCGTGTCCGACTCTTCGTGACCTTATGGACCATGTCACGGCACGCTTTCCGGTCTCTCACTATTTTCCTAACATCACATAACTTCATCTGCAGTGCCTCGAGGATGCCATCTAACCACCGCGTTCGCTGCCTACCCCTTCTCCGGCGACCCTCAACCTTTCCCAACATCAAATCTTTCTCCAGCGACTCCTCTCTTCTCACCAGATGACCAAAGTAGCTGAGCTTTTACTTTAGAATTTGACCCTCCAATGAGCAGTCAGGGCTTATGGTCGACAATATCGACTAATTTGATCTTCTGGCAGTCCAAGGAACTCTCAAGAGTCTTCGCCAGCACCACAATTCAAACGCGTCAATTCTTCGGCGGTCAGCCTTTTTCACAGTCCAACTCTCGCATCCATACATCACAACTGGAAAGACCATAGCACGAGTTATTCGGATCTTGGTTGGCAGACTAATGTCTCTGCTCTTTACTAGGCGGTCAAGGCTAACCATTGCTCTCTTTCCAGAAGCAGGCGTCTCCTAATTTCATGGCTGCAGTCTCCTTCCGAGGTAATCTTGGAGCCCAAAAAGAGAAAATCTGTCACAGCTTCCACTTCTTGTCCATTGATGCTCCAGGACTTGATAGGGCAAGACGCCATGATCTTTGTCTTTTTAATGTTCAGTTTAAGCTCAAATTTCTCACTCTCTTCTTGTTCGCGCATCAGAAGTCTCTTGAGTTCTACTTCACTTTCTGCCATTAAAGTGGTATCATCCGCATATCTAAGGTTGTTGATACGTTTTCCAGCAATCTTCACTTCAGCTGAAGACTCGTCCAGACTGGCCTTCCTCATGATGCACTCTGCATATAGGTTAAATAGGCAGGGCGACAGTATGCAGCCTTGCCTCACTCCTTTCTCAATCGGAAACCAATCAGTAAGACCATGCCCAGTTCTGACTGTGGCCTCTTGCCCTTCATACAGGTTCCTGAGGAGACAGATGAGGTGAATTGGAACTCCCATCTCTTGGAGAGCTTGCCACAATCTGCTGTGATCTACGCCTTCAAACGCTTTCGCGTAATCAATAAAGCAGAAGTAGATGGGTTTCTGGAACTTTCTTGCTTTTTTCATGATCCAGCGAAGGTTGGCAATCTGGTCTCTAGTTCCTCTGCCCTTGCGAAACCCAGCTTGCACGTCCGGAAGCTCCCGATCCACATACTGCTGCAGCCTACCTTGGAGGATTTTCAACATCACCTTGCTAGCATGCGAAATAAGCGCAATCCTGCGGTAGTTGGAACAATCTTTGGCACTGCCTTTTTTTGGAATGGGGATGTAAACTGACCTCCTCCAATCCTCTGGCCCCTGCAGGGTTGTCCATATCTTCTGACATAATGTATGCAGAATGTTAACAGTGTCATGGTTGAGGTTTTGAAGCAACTCAGCTGGAATGCCATCAATTCCGCTAGCTTTGTTCTTAGCAAGGCTGGCTAATGCCCATTCAACTTCACTCTTCAGGATGCCCTGCTCGAGATCAGTAATCACAACCGTCTTATGTTGGGTTTGCACATCCGGGTCCTTCTTGTACAGTTCTTCTGTGTATTCCTGCCACCTCTTCTTTATCTCTGAGGCTTCAGTGAGGTCCTTGCCTCGTTTGTCCTTTATCACGCCCAGCTTAGCACGGAAGCTTCCTTTGATATCTTTGATTGTCTTATACAGAGCTCTTGTGTTCCTTAATTGGCTGTTGTCCTCAACTGCTTGGCACTGTATAGTGCTAACTAATTAGTCTTAATTTGCTCCCAATCTACCTAATTAGTGTTATTTAGAACTAATTGCTGTTAATTGTAAAGTGTTGTGGTTAGTCTAACAGCTAGTAACCGATAGCTAGTAAATGTTTATGGCCATTTTTGGGTCGCTGCCAAAGGTATGACACCCTCTGCGAACGTACGACAGTATGAGCCATTAAAGGCTTTCGGCTTCAAAAAAAGCGGGAGCGGTGAATGCATGAGCATTACGTTACCCTCTATTCATATTTTCCTTCAGGCGTTCATGCATTGCATTGATCATTAAATTTTCTTCACTCAAATTTGCTGAAAAACCATTAAGAAACTTTCTATTCGCCGAGTCATATTATTTCTAGTTATTTTCATTTTTACATTCTTTCCGGAACAGCCACCGCATGGCTGCCCCTCCTATCCACTGGGCCAGGACTCAGACTTTTCGCTCTAATACGCGGATTAAAACATGAACAAATATTTTATTTCATCGTTCATTTTGTTTTCGCTGGTCCGCTTTGAATTTCATTGGTGTTTATGCATTGAAATATGCTTTAAAAGAGCCTTGAACAGATATTACTGAGGCGAGCAGACGTGGCCGTTATTTCCGCAAGCTGTTGCAGCGCCGTTGAGGACGAGAATCACGGAACAACCCTTTTAGCTGATAAAACTGCTTGGCATAATTGACAACAGTCGAGAGCCCTGGTCTTGGTCTAATTACTGATTTTCTGGATATCTTACTAGAATTCCTCTTGGCGTATGCAATGCCCAAAAGTAATTTTCGACTTTAGTAGAGAGAGAAAAAAAAAAAGGAATCGTCTTTTCGGGCAAAATGATCTTCCCTTCCATACTGAGCGACCATGTACAAAGTACTACGCGCGGATAGCAGTGGTATAGACAAGCGTCAGCCTGTGACGTCAGTAGAGATGCGGCGGCGCTGGCGACAGCAGTGACTTTCGTGGTGTAGGCAAAAGCGCGGGCCGTCTGCATTGGTTGCGCGGCGATTGCTGTGTTTTCGGGCATAATTCCCAATATTTCTGCGAGCTGTGGTGCGGTTGATTGCGCCTCGAGGCACAAAAAGCAAACTGGCTATTGTTTCAACATGTTTCTTGCGGTAGGATAAATATCAGAGCGAAGGACAGCGGCGTTGAGCGCGACAAGTAGACTCTTCGGTGACGGATTGCCTTCGCGGTTAACATGCGTTGCAGTTCTTCACCGAAACTAGATCAGTTCGTTTACAATCGTTAATTGTCATTATTGCTTTTCGGTGGCACGACGAATAGCGCAAGAATAAACGCCTGCAGCTCGTGCCCGTTTTGATATACTATCAATTGCCATAAGAAGTTCAGACGCGATATATTCCGTGTGCGTATGATCCCGCAGAGAAGCTGCAATGTGAGTTCCATTCACTTGCAGTACTGCCCGTGCATATGTTCACGCAGAAATGACACAAAAGGGCTGTGAAGGTAATTGCAATTACCTTGAGCGGTCACTCCAGTGCGATATTGCCGGCAATAACAGGCCCGGACTTGTAAAGTAGCTTTTCTATGTTTGTACTTTCGCGAGTTTCAACGAGTGACTCTTCATCGTTATGATCCGGGCAGTCCCGCAGTGTTATTTCTCATATTTTTAAATTTTATTTTTAGAGGTCATTATAAGATCCTGACAAACGAATTAAATATCCACGTACAACAGCTAGCTCTGATCGAGCAGGATATTTAAGTGTATATGGTAAATGGAGTTTATTGTCCCAAAGTGGAATCGACTATGAGGGGTGCGAAATAAGCAGAATAAGATGACGCACATTAGAATAAAAAAGTTCCAAGTATATTAAAAGAAAGCTCAGCAGATCTCGCAAATTTCGCTACAAGCGATCGTGGAGAATGTTGCATCTGCACTCATGCGTCTCTCCTATAGAGCAAAGAGAACAAAATCAGAGCTTTCTTACTGGCCTCCATGTACATAGTAACCTATGAATGACCTTGCTACGCATGTAAGATGAGACAGACGTCAAACGTCTTTTTATCGAGCAGGCGAAAACAAGTTGGCAGCACACTTTGCGAACATGTTACAAAGAACTAAAAGATTGGGTTCTTCTTATTAGATATGAAATTCTATGACTTAAGTTGCCGGTAAAGTGAGCTAGAAATGTGATTTCTAGTTTGCTATATATAGTTGCCGATAATATTGTTCTTTAGAGTGAGTGCTTGAAGCAGCAGAAAACCAGTCAATAGAGTCATCGTATGAAAAACACACTTCCAGTCATTCCTATTGTCGTGCTCCTTGTATGCGTTAGGAATAGGCCCGGAAGTTGAACAGGGTTGGCTATTAGTCTTTCTTATACATTTCTCTTTCTCGTTTTTATTTAACTTATAATTACTCACGGCAGTCTCCTACGTACCGTAGCCGCGCCCTGTTGAGGCCACGGAGAAGGAAGGCAATGCAGCGCTCATCGCCAGGTAATTCCTACTGTAATCGGCTGATAACGTGCGGAAATACTCTCCAGGCATAAACCAAGCTATTTTTACGCATAAGCGAAGCTTACGTTTCATAATATTCGCACGCGCGAACTGGTTTCGAAGGCAGCGTCGCTTTGCGCAATGTAGGCACCATGGATGATAGGCACGCTGCGCTTTTGCCTACACCCCATTGTTTTGTATGTGGCGACTTCTCGCTTTTTGTCTTTCGCTGTTGTGTAGGGGGTCCATGTTTTTGGGAATTGGAAGGACCTGGTATTCAGCTCTGCTTTCGGGAGTAAATGTTTCTGTTAGGGGGCTAGTTTTCTCGTCGATGGGTCGTCCCTTGATGTTCAGTAGGTGTCTACCAATCCGACTTTGTTCTAGTCTGCGCTATTGGCAGACCAGGATTGCATCTTTGTGTTCTTCGTAGGTGGCCGAGATGCCCATTGCCATAACAGCCTCATTGGATGCATGACTTGGTAATCCGAGTGCTAGTTTATAAGCTTTCCGAAACTGCGCATCAATTTTCTGTGATTCCGTTCTGGTGATGTTGTGGTACGGGAGGATATAGGTCCAGCGGGGGACTATCATCATACTCTATGTAGACGCCAGTCCATATCTGGGGAGAAAAGCGGCGGCAGCCACCACAGTTGACTACACCGAAAGAGAGGGGACCAGCTCATCGATCAAGACCAATAACTACATAGAAGATGCAGAGGAAGTTGCAATCGCCCTTGCAGTTAAACACGCCAGCAACCAAGGTAGAAAACACATAATACTGAGCGATTCCCAAAAGGCCTGTCGTGCCTTCCTCCTGGGACGCGTATGCAAACAGGCACACCGAATAATGGAGCAGGAAAAAGAAGACGGGCAACATGAAGCACACAATCATGTGGATACCGGCACACGAGGGAATCGACGGCAACGAGGCTGCCGACAGGATAGCCCGAGGGCATACTTTCCGGGCACCTGCGCCAGCTGCCCCAGAGCCTTCAACCACTCTCACATACGGGGAACTAATGCAATACTTCAAATTAGAAAGAAAACGATACGCAGAACCGCACAAAGACCTCAGCAGACAGGAGGCAGTAACCTGGAGGAACATACAGGCTAGGACATTCCCAAACCTATCAAAGTACCACAAAATCTGGCCCGAAAAATTCAAAAATAACACATGCACTGCATGTGGTGAAGTTTCTGACATGCTTCACATGATATGGAACTGCAAAGAGCAATTAGAGAAATATAAAGCTCGAGCACTCAGCCAAGCGGAGTGGAAGGCAGAGCTGGCCCACACGGGTCTCTCTAAGCAGCGCAGCCTGCTCACCAGGGCTCGGGAGACAGCCCAGGCCAATGGTATCCTGGACTGAGGAAACCACCCACGCTATTCCGTTAAACAATTAAAGTTTACTCTCTCTCTCTCTCTTGCCTACACTGCGTCAAGCCGCAAAGGGCGCGACCTGCTCACTGTTCGCTCCGCATCTGCTTCAGCGGCGGCTGGTGGCTTTTGCCTGGGTTCGCGCTGTCGTTCGCTTGTTTCGTGGTTAGTGCAGTCCCGAAATGAAAGAACACGGAAGGTAGATACTGCAGCAGCATGTCGTCAGCGTACTACACACGTGAACCGAGTATTTATATAAAAACACTGTCGCTCAGCTAACGTTCGACAAGCATATGACATGCATTGCGGCATGGTAGCTACTTTTGTCCATTTTAATCCGAATTTTTCCCAAGCCAGTACAAGAATAGCACAGAAAAAAAAAAACTGAATGAGCAGTGATCACTTCGAAGCTGCTTCAATGCTAACACTACAGCAACTCGTCCGCAACAGCAAAACCGTCTTTCAGCGCTAGATGCGAAACCATCCATATACTATAGCACCGAAGGTGAAAATAATTTCATAAAAATGTAATGAAAGTTGCATTGCTTGCGTGATATAAAGTATTAGTATAACCAACTAGCTCAACTTTCCGTATTACAACAGTAAAAGTAAAGACTGTAAGATTGAGTTTTCAATGTTATTATAATTTATATATCAGCAAATGTGTTGCATTTACACATTATTTTATTTTGCAAATAAACGCTGTTTTAATGAAAGTTTACATGATATTATACTTATTATGAAAACAATAAAGAAATGGTTTGATATTCATGACACCACTTGGGCTGGAAGCGGTAAAAAGAAGCTAATAATTCACTGCTGGTGATACTCGATTGCAGTGGCTGACAAAAGAGTTCACTTGCTACATCGAAAGCATTCAAGAAACTTCTTAAGCGTTAAAGAAGGAAACTTTCACTGAAGAAACATTTCATCACGAAGTATACTGTACAAGTGGTAAAAATACCTCCCGCGAAAAGGTGTTGGCTCCGTCCTCACCAGGAAACTCAATAGTGGCCCCATTGAGGCTCTCTTTGGGAAAGTAAGGCTATTGTGCGGAGAGAACATGCTAGACGCAAGGACCGTAACAGCGGCACTTGACCACGTTGTCAAGACGGACGTTTCATCTTGGAGCAAAATCAAAGCAATTTTCGTCGAATCCGCAGAAATCATTTCTGATCGGCCACAATCAGTAACCGAGGAAATGAAGGAATTGTGGTGGCATCTCCTGTTATCCCATTACTGTCACATATTCCGGTTTAGCTTACGTCGATGGATACATTGATAAGTTAATCAGTGACCTCGGGTGTGACGCTGCGCTGTCTTTCTTGAAACTACCGAAAGACGCAGCCCCATGTACACTCTTCTACGAGGACAAGAATTTTAGTGGATTGCATTAGCCGAAACCAGAGTTTATTGCCCTATTGGCCAAGGTTTTCTTAAAAAAAAAAAAAGAAAACTCTTGCATCTATCACACACAAGTAATCTCGAAGTACTTCAAATCTTGATTCAAGCAGCACATTTGAGAATTCGCCATTGCTGAGTTGCCCTGAAGGAATTAGCAACAGCCTATAAAGTCCGCTTCTTTGATATCTGAAAAATTTATCAGAATCCTTCTTGTGAATTATGCCAAGAAAGTGACAGACATAAATTACAGGCCAGCTCCCTATATGAACAAACCGGCCAGGAAGATATTGAGACTGAATTTTCTAGCCGCAGGCCACGTTTTGACGAATTGATGAATATGTAGTACAATGTATAACTTTGAAGGACGATTTTTTTATTGTTTGTCGCTCTTGTCGGGGGGGGGGGGGGGGGGGGGGGTCTTGAGTTTTTTGCATTCTGCCAAAACATGCGACAGGGTGCCTTTTTCTTTTTTGCAAAAAGGACAGAGCATATCGTGTTCCGCAGGGTCATGCGGTTCATCAGTACGGGATGCGCAAGCGATCCCGCCTGCGCTCGACGCAGGATCGTCTGTTGTTGCCTGGTGAGTTTGGGGTGCGGTTCTGGCAGTCTGCACCTTTCATCTCGTTCTAAAACAGCGCAAAAGAACAGGGACGAGAGAACAAAACGTACAACACGAGCGCTTGTGTTGTACGTTTTGTTCTCTCGTCCCTGTTCTTTTGCGCTGTTTTAGAATGTATACATACCAACTCGCCCAGGCTTCTATTTTGGCAGCTTTCATCTCGGTACATACGGGTTATCTCCCGAAAGCTGGTAATCGGATGCGGTAACTCTTCCGGCTCGTGCTCGCCCCGGATTGACATTTCTCGGGCATGGTAGTCTGCGATGGTGTTGCCTGCTACCTGCGAGTGAGCCGGGACCCACACGAGCTCTATGAATCTTCCCGGAAGCTTGCACTTGGATAGAATGGCTCGGGCCGCGGAGTGAATTACCCCTGTGCGAAAGTTTCTGTAGGCTGTCTTTGAGTCGGTGACCACGGTGTCCACGCTCGGCTGTGCGAGTGCGAGGGCCACGGCCGCTTCTTCGGCAACTGCGGGGTCTGTTGTCTTTATGGACGCGCTGACGATCAGCCTGTCTTTTGACGTAACCACCACCGCTGCACGGTCACTGTGTTTTCGGAGCGAGGCGTCCGCGTAGAGGACCCTGGGGTTCTCTTCCAGCTCCCGGAGGCCCAAGCGGTGCGCCTCTCGTCGTTTTTGCCCGGCGTCATGTTCCGGGGAAGGGGTTTGGTCTGAATGGTCGTCTTCCACTCTTCCGGAAGGGCTTCCTTGAGGGGTACTGGCTCAATCTGCCATCCCATCTTGCGTAGGACGGCTCGTCCATGTTTCGTGTGACTGAGCCGGATTCTCTGATTATAGAGGTGGGCTTCAATGAGCTCCTCCACCGTGTTGTGGGCGCCCATGTCTAGCAGTCTTTGCGTGGAAGAGTATATGGGTATGCCCAGTGTTTGCTTTGTTGCCTTACGAAGCATCGTGTTTAGGGTGTCCCTATTTGCCTTCGTCAGTTGGAGATAAGGGGCGGAGTAGGTAACCCGCGACACGACGAACGCGCGTATCAGGCGCATGGCATCGTCCTCTTTGAGGCCTTGGTTTCTGTTAGATACCCTCTAATGCTGAGTATCTGTTCGGTTGTAGTCTTGATCTTTGTGACGGCGGCGTGTGCCTTCCCGTCGATCTGAAGTAGTAGGCCGAGGATCCTAATCTGCTGTGTTGGCTTGATGGCCGTTCCGTCGATGGTGACGATCACGTTCGGCGGCAGCTCTTTTTTGGATTTTCCTGGTTGGATCATAAGCCTCTCTGATTTCTGGGGAGCGCAGCTCAGTCCGCACGACTTTGCGTACTCGCGTGCACGGTCGTTGCCGCTTTCTGCAAGGCTTCCTCCATCCAGGCATCAGACCCGGCTCGAGCCGTTCACACCGCAATATCGTCGGCGCAGAAAGCGTGGTCAACGCCTTCGATTTGCTTGAGTAGACTAGGCAGGGGCAGGAGGGCCAGATTGAAGAGCAGGGGCTTCAAGACCGATCCCTGTAGGGTGCCCCTATCACTGATCTCGACAGTGTCTGACTTCTCCTCCCCTATCCTGATGGACGCTGTTCGGTTTGACAGAAAATCCTTGATGTAGCCGAATGTCTTTCGGCCACACCTGGTCATATTCAGATTCCGCAACACGCTCGCGTGGGACACGTTATCAAACGCTCCCTTCAGGTCGAGGGCGAGTATCCCGCGCGGCGCGTGCCTCGTTGCCGGCTTGACAACCAGTCCGTGAAGTTGGATCATCACGTCTTGGGTGCTGAGATGTTGCCTGAAGCCGTACATCATCTCCGGCATCTGATCCGTTTCTTCGAGGTGCTGCTGCAGGCGGCGGAGGACCATGCGTTCCATCACCTTCCCCGCGCAGGACGTGAGGGGGATGGGCCGCATGTTGTCTATCGTGAGGGCCTTGCCGGGCTTTGGAATGAAGCAGACCTCGGCGTCCTTCCATTCCTTCGGCAACCGCGAGCTCTCCCAGGCTTTGTTGATGTGCCCTAGGAGGCCGCGGGCCGCTTTACCGCTCATGTTACCGAGTAGTTTGTATGTTATAGCATCCCTGCCGGGTGCACTTCTGTTGTTACTTCATCTATCGCTGTCCACAGTTCCGTCATGGAAAACGGCCGGTCCAACTCCTCGTTGTCGGGTCCTTCGTACCTCTCGGGTACTGGGTACTGCTCCTTCTCTGTCTTTAGGTACTTCGCCTTCAGGTCTTCCAGGAACCTGCGGCCATCTCCCTTGTACACGTCAAATACTTTGGTAAGGTTGCGATTGGTCGCAGTTCTGCTACTCAGCGGGTCGATCAGATGCCTCAAGAGACACCACGTCTTCCACGTCGAGAGCGTGCCCTGCAGGCCGTCGCAGGTGTTCATTCAGTTCTCCCTGCATAGTTTGGCCGCGTGCTCGGCGATCTGTTTATTCAAGGCTGCTATGCACTTGGCCAGCTTTCTGTTGTGCCTCTGACGTTTCCATCGCCGCGTTAACGAGTGCCGGGCCGCCCACATGTGGGTCAGTCTGGCGTCCACGTAAGGTGTCTGCGACGTCGTTGCGATTTATTAGGTAAATTTTTGGAGGGTCTTCTTCTGGTCCCTCGACCATTCGGTGTAGGTCTGTTGCAATTCAGCTTGTCCTGATTCTTCCTCAGACGCCTCTTTTTTTTCCTGGGTGAACTTTCTCATCTTGGTAGGCAAAATAACGCTTCAGTCGCCTTGCCTACCGTAATTGTGCGATGGCTTGCTGCTGCCGGGAAATGCAGAGCACCATGCCAACTAATCGCGTCGCTATGACATGTCCTGAAAGGCACACACGAGGAAGTTTAGTAAGCTTGCACTTGTTTCTTGCCTACAATGGTCGCCGTTAACAGTTATGGGCCGCCGCGGTGAAGCGCCAAGGCTGGATACCGACGCCTGTTCATCGAATATGCGCCAAACACTTCGTGACGACTAAGTTGGAGCTTATTCGCTTTTACGCCAGAGCGGTCTACTGGATCGAAGGTCGCGAATAACTAGAGTTTGGCCTATTTACGACGCGTGATTGGATCTTGGTGTGCGGGCGCGGGTGCGCAGGTAACATATGTAGACGAGGTATATATATATATATATATATATATATATATATATATATATATATATATATATATATATATATATATATATATATATATATATATATATATATATATATATATATATATATATATATATATATATATATATATATATAATATGTTGTAATGCGTAGGCCTGTTTCTTTGTTCGAGCATGCACAGATGTTTACCTATGTAAGCTGTTCCTCAAGCCCATTTTCTCACTTTGGTAATTGTATGTATGCGCAGTGTGAGCTGCTACGCGAGAGATCTGTGTTGCACTCCTCGATCCGTGATATATATGTTGCATGGCTAACCTTCGCCGCGTTCACGTCAGATTATTTTAATCTACTTTCTGATGAAGATTCCAACTTCACGTTGACAGCTACTGATTTGGATTGGAGCTGCATTTTTTTTTATTTATGCCGAGCGCTTTTATTTGTATTCACAGCGACTGTGAATGCGAGTTGTGGGGTTTATCCTATTTTAACGCAGCCACACTGAGATCGAACTGGGCCGCCCTAACTACGGAACCACGGGTGAAGGTAAAAACGGCCCCAGAAAAGAGTTCCCCAGAAGATACAGTCCCGAAAAAAAAAAAAAAAAAACGTCCCTGGAATATACTGCCCCGGAATAAACGTCCAGAAAGGTCCCCTCAGGAAACGGCCCCTAAGAAAAAATGTCACCGAAGAAATTGACTGATATCCGCCCGGAACTCACTTAGCGAAAAATTGAACATCTTATTGGATGCCCTTTTTTTAGAATAGATGTAACCATTCTTTGGGCACTGGGTCCTCTGGGTGCTTTACGCGTTTACAGGGACTGGAGAAGGCTTGGCGAGAAAGCACTGCGAAAAAAAAAAACAAAGAGCCCCACCACTGTATAACATCCAGCGAGTATTATGCAGTGCATATAGTTCCCAGTTTCCAAGCTGGGAAATATCGCTCTTTAATATAGGTCGAATCACCCAGCTAATATATTACAAGACGTGCTAGTCCTCGACCGCACAAATGTCGGCGCCATAATGTTTTTTTTTTTTTTTTTTTTTTTTTTTTTTTGCGAACGCATGGCATCAGTACCATGTGTTGCAAATTTCAAGCGGACAGGTAGAAAGAAGCACTGTAGCATACATTACTGCGGCTAGACATGAGGAAACTCAGTCTAGGCCTTTAGTAAAAGAACTACAGAATGTGAAAAAAAAAAATGAAACGGCGGGGTTCAAAATATAAATAATGTTCAAGCTAAAACCATGAACACAGATGTAAGATAAAAACAGTAAAAGTTGATTACAGTGAGCGCAATTCATCGCTGATAATCCAAGCACCAGGCAAGGCGAAAGCTCGACTTTGTAATACGTTTGATTGCATCTATTTGGGGACGTTTTATCCGAGGCCATTTTTTTCCCGGGACCATTTTTTCCTGGGACGTTTTTACCGGAACCCACCAAACCACATTGGCCGCTGCGGCTCGTAATTGTAATGCAAGCTATAAGTGTGGCAGCCCGTGATAAAATTGCTACCATTAACGACGACAGCCGCCCACGAACAGAGCAGATATAACAGACGCGTAGCGTTGTGATTTCAACGAATAACGAAATGATACGCAAATCCGTGCGGTGTCAAGGCTACTGTTGCCGTTCTGACCTAAATCGATTCTGTTTTTTGTTCTGTTGCTTGTGATTTACGCGTATACATGTGAAAACAGTACGTTTATGTTTTTTCTTCTCTTAGTGTAGTGTCGTAATACATGTATAATTCTCGTTCATATCTGCCTCTTATTTGTTTTTTGTTTTTATATTATGTTTCACCATTTTTGTACCCTATGCTTTTCACATTCTTGATTTGCTTTGTACATATGATCATGTCATTGTGTGTTTCTTATATTCTCTATATACACTTCTCTGTACTAACATATGCCCAACTGCAACAATCCCGAATGGCTTTAGCAGTATCTGTAAATAAAAAAAATTTGGCTGAAGGCTTAGCTTGGTTAAGCCTGGTGATTGCGAAAGCAATACCGTAGCTGCGCTTAGTTCAGCTGGTAGTGTTGCTGGTGGCGGTGCTTGTGACTGGACTTGTGGTTATGCAGTGATATTACCTGGTCATTCTGTGTACAACTAGTAGCGATGCGAGAATTGCTGTGGCTGCAATGATATACTTGGTTGTAGGCGAGGTTAATGCAGAATGCATAACTGCTACTCCGGCACCGGCTGCAACGGCATTCTTTACACCAGTAGAGAGCACGTTAGAAACACTCTTAGTAGCTGTACTGCCCCTGGTGGGTTCACCTCCTATAGACTGCAAGGCTACACCGCCTACAGAAGTAGCAACCGAAGTGCCGACAATATTGTTGAACCCACCTCTACTACGTGCATGAGAATGTGTCAAACTTGAAATTCCAAGTGCACTCGGCTGAACACTAAGCGAGTTCGGCCTTACTCTAGGTGTGTAAGGCTGTACTCGAACCGGTGCTTTAAATGTAGGTTTAAGGGGCAATTTGAAGATTCGGCCATTTTGTTTTGAAAATGAAAGACACATTGTATTTACTTTGACTCAACTTTATTCAATCCAAAAAAGACACTCTGGTGATCAGTAAAGAAATGGCTCCTCGTTTGCACATCACTTATCCCATATTGGTCCGTGTTTCTATACATGACCAAGTCCAAACTGTTCCCACATTGAGTTGTTGACTGTCGCTGTTCCGGAATTTCTTGGGCACGTCTCTGCCGTTTAGTCGCGTTCCGGCGTTCGGTCCTCAAGCGAGATACGCAACTCATTGCAGTATCGCTATCCATGGCGTTTAGCATACTCATAAAGTCAGGACGCTCGTCCGTAGACTCTTCCGTAGATTCTGCTGTCGAGGCTGCACGTTGAGCTAGAGATACGCTGCTCCCTTCTGTATCGTCATCCATGGTGTTGAGCATACTCATAAGAGTAACTTCCGTAGAGGGTTGCCGTTGAGCTAGAGATACGCTGCTCGCTTCTGTATCGATCGTCATCCATGGCGTTTAGCATACTCATAAGTAAGGACGCTCGTCCATAGATTCTTCCGTAGATTCTGCTGTCGAGGCTGCACGTTGAGCTAGAGATATGCTGCTCCCTTCTGTATCGTCATCCATGGTGTTGAGCATACTCATAAGAGTAACTTCCGTAGAGGGTTGCCGTTGAGCTAGAGATACGCTGCTCGCTTCTGTATCGATCGTCATCCATGGCGTTTAGCATACTCATAAGTCAGGACGCTCGTCCATAGATTCTTCCGTAGATTCTGCTGTCGAGGCTGCACGTTGAGCTAGAGATATGCTGCTCCCTTCTGTATCGTCACCCATGGCGTTGAGCATACTCATAAGAGTAACTTCCGTAGAGGGTTGCCGTTGAGCTAGAGATACGCTGCTCGCTTCTGTATCGATCGTCATCCATGGCGTTTAGCACTCATAAGTCAGGACGCTCGTCCATAGATTCTTCCGTAGATTCTGCTGTCGAGGCTGCACGTTGAGCTAGAGATATGCTGCTCCCTTCTGTATCGTCACCCATGGCGTTGAGCATACTCATAAGAGTAACTCCCGTAGAGGCTGCACGTTGTCGCCGAGCGGCATACTGAACACGCCGCTTAGAAAGTCTCTGTTCACGCTCTTCTTCGGTCTCCGTAGCTCGAAGTTCTTTTCTCTTCGCATTCTGCCGAGCGGCTTTCGTGGTAGGCGGCATCGCAACGTCTGGCCGGAAGCGCGCCGCGGCGTGATGTCACACCGCTAGGCACGCCGCGCGCGGCAGCGGGCCCGCATGGAGCGTTTTTCCGAGCGATTCGCCGGCGTCGACGGCAGCGGAGCGTTTTTTTACCGCCGGAGAGGACGATTTTGCCAAATCGTCGGGATCTGGCCGAACAGAGACGACGCGCCGATGCCGGAAGTCGGCAGCGGCAGAGGGCCAATGAGAGCCGGAGCCGCCGTCACGTGATTCCGGTCGGAGCCACGCCCACGTCGGCCGAGAGAGACTCGCTCGCGAGAGCGGCAAGAACGACGGGGGTTTGGCCTTGGCGCTCCGACGGCGCCGAGGGTTTCGGGTTTCTCGGCCGAAACGGCCGAGCGGCAATGTAGTCTTTCAGAGTCGCTCCGCGCACGAGGCGACGACCGCAAGGTTTGGGCATCGGGCACCGTGCATTTCCTTTTTTTTTTTTTCAGGTTTTTGGGTTAGAGTTCGGTGAAGGTGGGCCGTCCGCTGGGGCCACGAGTGTTTACGCTGAGCTCGGAGGTTGTTTATGAGCTGCTAGCCTTGCCAGCGGACCTCTGATACCTCCCTTGTGCTATGGCTTCTGCATTTAGATCCATAGCTGTTGGAAGTGATGCCTGTGCCTGTTTTCTTGACACACACACACACAAACCACAACAATTGAAGCTCGCGGCGACAGGGAAATCAAGATGTGCGCGACCTGGACGCACGGCCGGATGGGGGCGCGTGCGTCGCGCAACTGGGCGGCAAAAAAAAAAAGAAAAAAAAAAAAACGCCGCTCGGCTGCTGATCATGCGGGAGTGAAATGGTCGACGCCGGCGTGGGCGTCGGGCGTGCGACGCGTTTTCGCGTGTAAAAAACGCTCCATGCGGATGAGCAGGGCTCCAACTTGTGCCGTCGCGAGGCGAGGCCGCGCGTTTAGGTAGCAGCCACCACGCGCGGCCTCGCCTCGCGACGGCACAAGTTGGAGCCCTGCTCAGCTGTGTCGGATGAATGGATGGAATGGAGGGATGGAATATAGGAGCGTCCCCTTTGAAACGGGATGGTAGCAGCAGTAGCAATAGCTATCATGCTCATTTTTCTACCTATATCCTAATTATTGATTTAGATTGGTTAACTAAACCATCATTCTATTTATTAAATTTTTGTTTCTACATTACTACCATTATGTCACTTCTCTGCTTTTAAGCCACCAATCTTCCAGTCGTTTTTTGCTAGTTTCCACCGCCGGTTTATTCATCCGGCCGCTGGTATCTCTAAACCCCAGAGCTTCAGGAGCAGTGACTGCGCCTGCATCAACTTCCGGATGGATACCATTACATTCGAGTATAATATGGTCAATTGTTTCACTGGAGTTTTTTTTTTTTCGGAGAGTTTGCCACAAGGCATAAGTTGAGAAAGGGGGAATGGGATGCAGGAGATAGAAAGTTAAAAGAAGGAGTGAAGTCCAGTTGTGCTTATGTATTCGAGAAGGTTGGCAGTATAGCGATTGTCCATTGTCCATTTCTCATAATCACTATCGCGATTCCACCGCAGGCCCACCTTCATGATTATCCGTTGCCTAATGTGCGTCGTTGATGGGCACGTCCACAACAAGTGACGCACATCGCAGACGTCAGGTGGAGTCTCACAGTGAGGGCACCTGTCAGTCACTGGTAGATCTTTTTCCCGACATCGATGTCGAACAGATGGGGTCAGAGCCGCCCCTGCCCGGATCCGGCGCACTGTCACCTCCTCCTGCCGAGTAAGACTACGGGGGAGAGGGTGCGAACACGGAGGAATGAGAGCGCGTGTTCGCTGGCGCAGAACTTGCGAATCGGAAACGTGGGACAGGAACGGACCTGGGGGAAGAGGGGAAGGTGGTGGATCGTCTGTTGTGTTTATATGCGTCATAGCATCTGCTTGTATGTTATGTGGATCGCGAGCATGGCCGCGAATCCAGTGTATGCGAATAGGACATGGGTACTTTGAACATAGCAAATGTATGGACGTGTTATTTGGAATGTGCGTCGAACGGCCTTAAGCTGTTTAAGGGCAGTAAGAGAGTCTGTGTAAAGATGGACTGCATTGAATGTAGGAACTGGTGGAAGGGAATGTATGGCATTGTAAATTGCTTAAGTTCCAGTGCCAGAGGGGTGCACGTATCCGCGGTATATGTCACGTGAGTGTTGAGATGCGGATGAGAGGGACTATACACAGAAGTAACTCCTCGCTCTGCAGTATGTGATGCATCGGTATATAATATGCACCCTTCAGGCAGATGTGCGGATGATACCGACGGGGAAGCAGTGGGGCGATTGTCCGTGAGCTGGCAGTACGACCATGGAGGTAGTGTCTTTAAATGATGTAGTTGTAAAGACTGTTTGCGAGCTCTGTTTGCCATCCGCTGATCAACGAGTTCAGTGAGCGTATTTAGCTGGGCATACTCCTGAAGTACTGGTATGGGTGTTAGGCGGGGAAGATATGTAATTGCACGCATAGCCTCACGATTGATGGCCTCAAGGGAGTCCCACTGTCTGCGGGTGAGACGTTGAAACTGTGCCTGGTATATTATACGTGGCTGGAGGACAGAGCGAACAAGCTGGCGGGCCGTGTGAGCACGCGCGCCGCCAGAGCGCATAGCTATGCGACGAATGAGACCTAAAGTAGCGTGAGCGGTCTTACGGATGGC
Source organism: Amblyomma maculatum (assembly GCF_055883805.1). Classification (NCBI taxonomy): domain Eukaryota; kingdom Metazoa; phylum Arthropoda; class Arachnida; order Ixodida; family Ixodidae; genus Amblyomma; species Amblyomma maculatum. The sequence goes on along the minus strand of NC_139344.1, from coordinate 282,635,121 downwards.
TGTCAGCCACGGGGTGCCAGTCCCAGAGGAATGAAGAAGAAGACCAAGAATGCGAACGGTTTGTACCTGAGGAATTGGGGTATTATCTATCATAAAATTTATAGTGGGAGCTTTCCGTAAGCCAGCTTTATTTCCAATTCGAATGAAACAGGATTTTGTATGCGAAAGAGTTAGGCCCAAAGGAGGGAGGCGAAATGTCAATACATCCAGCGCATGCTGGAGGGCCGCCTGATGGACAGACGTATCTGGATGACAGCACTATAAGGTTATATCATCGGCATACGCAAGCACCCGTATAGAAGGGATGGCCTCTAGGTCTCGAACAAGTGGAATGAAGGCCACATTAAATAATGTAGGGGCGAAAGCGGAGCCCTGGGGCACTCCTCTGTTTGAGGGGAAGTGACCAAAGGGCTTTCCATGGACACGCACACTGAATGTTCTATTTGTTAGAAAGGCGTGAATGGCGAGGAGAAACCTGTGAGGAAGACCAAGAGTTTGTAGGGAGGCAAGAATGGCTGAGTGAAGGATGTTATCATATGCCTTTGCTATATCTGTAGCGATCACAGTTCTAACAAGATGACTGTGCGGAGAGTGGTGAAGCACGTCAGCAGCCAAAGTAGCAAGACCGTCCTCCGTTCCTATTTGCGGGCGGAAGCCAATTTGGGATTCTGGACAACAATCATGGGATTCCAACCACCACAATAAGCGAGTGGCTAGAATGTTTTCGTAAAGCTTGCAGGTTGTTGGCGTCAGGGAAATTGGACGAAGGGCCGAGAGAGATACTGGAGGATGACCTGACTTCGGTATTGGAACAACAATAGAATGCTTCCACTCGTCCGGCATGACACCAGAATGCCACACGTCATTGAATGCATCAAGCAGAGCCTGCAAAGCAGTCCCTTCCAAGTTGCGGAATAAGGAGTTAGGTATGCCGTCGTGCCCGGGAGCAGAGTTAGATTTGAGGCGTTCAATGGAGGCCAGCAGCTCTGCCATGGTTAGGTCAGAAGTAATCGCATCGGGGGGTTCGGTAACCGGTAAGCAAGGTGGAGAAGTTGAGGTGGAATCATAGTGGGGAAAAAACTGTCTGGCCGCCTGTTTTGCAAATGTGTCCTCATCTACATTCATAGCAAGGCGAATGCTCTCTGTGTAATCAGAAACTTGAGAAGAGCGCTCCATGGCGTGAAACACTCTCCAAAGTTGTCGATTACTCTGCTTGGAGGACAGGCGCTCACACCATGAAGCCCAACGTTGCCTTCCTAGACGCTTATCATACCGCCTCGCACGCGCGGTAGCCCGGTGAAGAGCGGGGATAGCCGATGGGTCATCGGGGTTACGAGCAGCATAATGATCTGCCTGGCGACGCAGAGCCCAAAGATTCAGGAGGTGGATGTCCGGGTTTGGCTCGTCTTCATTTACAGTGGTGGTAATCGTGTGGGACGCAAGAACAGCAGAGAGAGTAGACAATGCTGATGATGGGGTGAAATCAGACAAGCGATTGTCTGCGCGTACAGAGTCCAATGATGTTATTCGTACGCTACGGCGTATTTTACGTATCCGCGAAGGAGTGAGAGAGATAAAGATAGGACTGTGATCACTACCCCAGGTATCTGGTTCAACAGCCCAACGAGGGCTACCAGGGCATAACCACCAAGTCAAATCAGGTAAATAAGTCCCACCTCGTGGACGGGTAGATGTATGCGGGTGGTTTAAAAGATGAAAAGAATTACCTGAAAAGCTTCCCTGGATGTGTGCACCCCTGGGAGAATCCGATGGGTAACCCCACGAGGTGTGTGCGCCATTGAAGTCTCCACCGACTAGAATAGAGATACCCAAGTAGGTAGAACGCAGAAAACGAACCCATCCAAGATTAGGAGATGCGGAACCAGGACGGCCATAAAAGGAAACTAGTATAAGTGGCGTGCGTACAGGCTTAACTAGGAGTGCTACCACCTCTTGGCGTGTGTTACACCAGCGTGAAAGGTCGATCGGTGTGTGGGGAATTGAAGTGTGAATATAAATTGCAGATTTACCTGGGCTGAGGGAAGAGGTAATACAACGGCGATCAGGAATGGAAGGTGAATGGTAAGCGCAGAATCCTGAAAGGCGAGGAAGTGAGTTATGCTCTTGAAGTAAGAAGGCCCACGCCTTTAGCTTTTTGTCGCGAAGACGGATGTTCACTTCAGAGGCCTTATTCGCAAAGCCTCGACAATTCCACTGCACCACCAGAGACAGTGCATTATCCATTGCGAGGCCGAAGAGCTTCTACGATGGGGGAGGTCACCTGCTCCATAAGGGCTAATATTTTATCCACTGTCGGGGTACTCGGGGTTAACGTGTTGTCTGCACGTGATTGTGGTTTGATGCTTATTGGAGGTGATTCATTTGAAATCTTATCACGAGGTATTATAGTTCTTCGAGAGGGGTGAGAGCGACGCTGTTCTCGGAGCTGGGTGAGTTCGTCTAGACGTTGGCGAGCCTCTGCAATGGCATTGTCTAAAACAGCGTCTTCATCTGCGGCATCCACATGTGATTGGTGCACTGGCCGTTTTGGTGTACCATTTGATCCACGAGGGTGGGTCGCTTGTGCGTATGAACCATGCTGAGAAGACGTATGATGAGCAGGTGGGTCAAGTAAAGGAAGTGCAGGGAAGTCGGTTTCATCACATGTAAGAGCAGCGAAGCGATTACTTGTAGGAATATCTGCTTTTCCAGGCGGCTTGCGCGACGGCCTCGTTCGCTTCTTCTTTGGACAAGCGGGGGAGCGCATGTCATGGTCCGCCGATTTGCATAGGGCACAAAGCGCTATTGGTTCATTCATGTCGGCCACAGCTGCCGGATTAGGGCAGGTATTTTGCATGTGCCCTTCTTTATGGCAGTGATAACAAAATATACGACGAGGTCGGAAGGGCTGTGGTTTGATAATCGCACCATAATAGGTTAGGTACTCAGGCAAAATCAGCGGGCCTTGTAGGGTGAGTAGGTATGAACCCCGGTGCCCCAGAGGCCGTGCTTGCAACACTGCGTGAGTTGAACAGCGAATGTTTGCTCGCACCTCCTCAGAAGGACTTCTGCTGTCAACATAGTAAACGACGCAGCGGAGGGTGTCAGGGCCAGAGGCAAAATGTATTTGCACTGGGATATGCTCATTCGCATCCAGGGGAATTTGAGTAACTGCACACATTTTCTGGGCGTCCACCAAGGATGGCAAGTTCACCGTAATGGTGTTCGATGGGCGATGGACGACAAATCCACAGTAGTTAGTAGAACCTAGAACTTGGTGAATTGTGGCTTGGACACACCAGGGAGGGGTAGTCGTTATATCAAAGCGCAATGTAGGCTTGATGGTGACGCGGAACGAGTTAGCAGCAAGTTGAAGCGAGGCTCGACTCACTGGCGGCATCTGTGGTGGTGTCAGGGGCTGACACGCTGTAGTTGGCCTTGAAAGCGAAGACTGAATCGGTGCGACGGGCACAGTTCCTTGAGGGAGGGTTACAGGCACAGAGGCGGCGGAGCAATCCATGGGACAAGCCGAAGTCGTTCCATCCGAAGACGAAGCAGACTGGGGGCATGTAGCGTTGATGATTGCGTGGACGTGGATGTTGCGCCAGGTTGTAACACAGCGGAAATCCGCTGGAGTTACCACATACAGCACATGCGTCATATCCATTGTTAAATTTCTTTTCGTAGCTGCGTGTTCTAAGACACCCTGATCTAGCTTCAAAAAGTAGGGCACTGCCTCTTAAGTTATCAAAGAAATCTTCCTTCCTGACCTGCATTTTCCACTTTCGGTATAATTCCACATTCTGTTTCTTTTCCATCGAATTTATCCAATTTTTACCTTCTGTGTTTTTCACCTGTTGCTTAATGCTCTTTATTTCTCCGTCCTTGTGACTAGCATACTTACTAGTTAGTTTCTTAGTTCTTTTCCTCCATTGTGAGTCAACGCTTTTTAAGTACAGGTATTTAAATATTTTAGCTGCCCATCTGTTACTGTCCAATTTCCTCAGGCGTCCCTCATATAATATTTTACTCTGAGTTTCCCGTACTTCGAAAGATGCCAAGTCCATATCTACCTGTACCGCCTCATTTGTGGTTTTGCCGTGGGCACCTAGTGCTAATCGTCCAACGGATCTTTGATTTATTTCTAATGTCGACTGTACCTCTGATTTTAGGCACAAAACCGCATTTCCGAAAGTAAGTCCGGGCACCATAATTCCTTTCCAAATACCCCTCAAAGCCTCATACCTGTTGTATCCCCACAATGCCCTATGCTTCATTATCCCGGCATTCCTTCACCCTTTGGCCTTAAGTGATTGTTCATGCTTTCCAATGTATGCCAATCCTTCGTTTACCCATACCCCCAGATATTTATATTCTGCTACTCTGGGTATTTCATGGCCTTGTATTTTAAGACCGTGATCAGTTGAGCCGTTGAAAATCATCAGACCCGACTTAACTGCGCTAAAACTGAAGCCTAGAGCGTCCCCTTCGTCTCCGCAATACTTAACTAGAGTTTGCAATTCTTCCAGACTCTCAGCTAGCAGCACAATATCGTCTGCATACATCAAACCGGGGAGGCGCTCCTCTACCGCCTTTCCACCTAATCTATATGACAGGTTAAAACCTAGGTTACTGTCTTGTATCCTCCATTCCAGGTTTATCATATAAAGCATGAACAGCACCGGTGATAGAGGACAGCCTTGTCTTAATCATTTGCATACTTTGACATCTTCCGTATTTCTTATCCCTTCCCACGTAATTTCTACTTTGTTATCCCGGTATATTTCTGTAGGAACTCTATTATCTCATAACCGATACCTTCTTCTTTTAATATATGTTTCACAGGAGTTCCCTGCTTACGTTGTCGTACGCCCCGTTTATGTCCAGGAAGGCCAAATACAAAGGTCTATTTTCCACTCTAGATATTTCGATGCATTGGGTAAGCACGAACAGGCTATCATCTAAGCGCCTACCATTTCTAAAGCCGTTCTGAAGTTCTCCGAGTATCTTGTTACTTTCTACCCATGCTTGCACCTTTAATTTCACCGCCTGCATGGCCAACCTGTACATAACAGATGTTATGGTAATCGGCCTGTAGGATTTTATGTGCATCCTTTATCCTTTCCCTTTATAAATCAAATTCATTTTACTCTGCCGCCTGCTGTCAGGAATTTGCTTATTCGTTATAACTGTTTCCAGAGCTTTTAACGTTTCCTTACTTTTTGGATGAAGTTCATTAATCAGCTTGATCGGAATTCCATCTATTCCTGTAGATGTGTTTTTAGGAATATTTTTTTTCCGCCTTTTTCCAGTTTAGATTGGTCAGTTCTAAGCTGCTTTGTATTCTGCTACCTTGTGTTGCTTTCTGATTTGCGGAGATTAGCCTATCGTCGCTCTTAAATGATTCGGCTATAACTGATGTAATGTAGTTCACTGCGTTGTCTCCTTTAAACAATTTCCCTCCTTATCTTGAATCCGATCCTGCTTTCTTTGATTCTTCTTCCCTAGCCAGCTTATATGGTTCCAGAATTTTCTTGCTCCGCCTCTAGAGGCATCGTGTATATCAGCCATCCAGCGATCGGTGGACTGTCTTAATTTACTTTGGACGAGGGCCTGCACATGAAGTTTCTTTTGTCGATATGATTCCCATTTTCGGTCGATTTCCTCCTGAGAAGCCTGTGCTTTCTTTGCCATTCGGTGTTCCCTTGAAGCAGCGCCCGTCGTTGTTCAATAGCTTCCCTGATTTCCTTATTCCACCAGCTCCGTGGCTTCCTCTTTCCATTCCAGCGGTTTGCTACTTTAACCTCCTGAATTTTACTCCTTATGAGTAGTTCTACCTGTTCATAATCCCAGTCTTCCATGGGGCTTTTCTCTATTGCTTCCTCTATGTCTGCTGCTATCTGCGCTATTTGATCGTCGTTTAATTTTGCGTTTACGTTTTGTCTAAGTTCCGTTTCTCTTTTCATCAAGGGCCCCATCTGCAGACTAATACGTTTATGATCACTTCCCAGACTACACTCCCCTTCTTCGTCTATTTCCATTTTTGTGACCTTGCTATAAATTTCCTGTGACATTAGACAATAGTCAATGGTCGTCTGCCTGTTGCGGAATTCCCACGTGATTTGGCCTTCACATTTTGTTTCTCTATTTACTATAACTAGATCGTGTCGCTCACAGAAATCTAGCATATTAGCTTCCCTTTACAATCCGTGTATCCACCCAGATCGTCGATGTGGCCGTTCATGTCCCCCAGCAGAATAATATTGGCCCCGTTTCCAAACTGGCTTATTACGTCACTGAGACATTCAACAAGATCCTTGTTTTCTTGCTTGCATTGGTGTCCTGTTCCTGAATAAACTACTCCTAGCCATGTCCTTATGCCGGTAATTGTTCCTGATACCCAGATATGTTCTTTACAAGATGATTTAATTCTTTGCCAATTTGTTCCCTAATGTATCAACATACCTACCCCTCCACCCTTTTTTTCCGTTCTCGTTCTGTTGCACCCTTCCCAGACGTAACCTTCTATAAACGGCGGATCTTCTAGATCCCTGAGATGAATCTCGCAAAGAGCGTACACACCTATTTTGTCATCCTTCCACTGCTGTTCTATCTCAAGCCATTTCGCTCTTTTTCTACCCCCTTGCATGTTTATGTAGCTGATCCTAGTGCTAAATTTCTTTTTTGTACTTTCCTTTCTCGACCTCCTCCTTGCCATTTTCTGGGCCTCAGCCTCCGTTATTACACTTTCTTCTGCTTCACTTCTAACTACCTCTCTGCACGAAGTCCTCGCGGACCCCCTGCCAGGCGCCAGCCGATCTCTGCTCCCACCCTTCTGTTAAAATGAATGCCACACGTCACACCACTAGGCGCGTCACGCGCGGCGGGCTTAGGAGCAGCCACCACGCGCGGCCTCGCCTCGCGACGGCACGAGTTGGGCCCCTGGTTTTTGCGGCAGATGGTATGACGTCATAGCAGAGGTCAAGCTGAAGGTCAATGGTAGCTACCGCGGCCTCGCCACGCGAGGAGCTGAAAGTGAAAGTAGTATTGCTTTCGCAATAATAAATCTTAACCATACAGCTGCTCGACGCTAGCGAGGTGCTTCGTGCTTATCAAGAACGCTTATTTACCGCCGCTCGGTGTGTAGAATCATCCGATAACGCAATGATGCTTCCAGCGGACTACTTCGTACGCGGTTTGCGCGCGAGCGAGAAAAATCCTATGACCCTATTTAACGTTTGCATTTGGAAAAAATAAATAAATAAATAAACGGCTGAAAAGTCGTTGCAAGTGCAACTATTACAACGTGTGTCGTCTGTTCGCGCTGAGCTTTAGCATGCATAGTTCAGTTCGTTTTTTGTTGATTGTATCATGCAGCCGCTACATATATTTTTAAAATTTACTGTAAGCATTTTTAGAGGTATATTTCGCTAGCAGAAGCCAGATAATTAGACTTCCGGCAGCCGCAGTTTAGCGATACGTAGGAATTACGGACTGTCGAGCAAATTGTAGCTGCGACGGCTAAGAGCTGAAAGCATGCAAATGCCAGTAGGACACTGTGCACTTTCTTTTGCAGCCTTTGCAAAGCTTTATCGGTTTATACTGCACTGCCCGAGAGAGTCAGAGCAGCTAGGGTTTCTTGTCTCGCGGCGTACTGCAGCTATCTGCGAGCACGTACGGCCGGTACACCGCGTTTTAATAAGTTGCTCAGCTAAAATTGTGACATGCGACTCAGACAGTGTGTTCCCAGACGGCCATAGACGTCCGACGGTCGACCGACGGACGTCCTTTTTCGGACATCCGACGGAAGTCCGGTTATGTTCGATATACGTACAGCGGACGTCCGTCGGACTATCGTTCGTGGATCCGGATCGCGTCCCACGGACGTCCGACGGGCAGCCGGAGGCGGACATTCGGACGTTTCCCGGAACATGCTTGCAGGGCCCGCTATTGGTGTAAAAACTTGCCAATAACTCGTGTAAAGCTCAGCAAGCATGTGCCATGGAAATTTCAGTCACATACTAGTGCTCAATGCCTTTGTCGTGAGAGTAAAGCAGACAATAGAATATGCAACAGGTTCAAGTTTCCTGTTGTCTGCTTTACTTTCACACACAAAGCACTGAACAGTAGTGTGCAATTAAAACTTCCATCAAAGAGGCACATATGCTAGCTGAGCTTTACACAAATGCACCATTCCTGAAAACATGCTAAGTGCATAGGCATACCAGCATGCGTGGTTGTAAAAACAGCATTTTTTTTTGCTTTATCGCAAAAACTGCATGCATAAATAGTCTACACTAAAAAAATATCGATGTTAAGGAATGGCATGGTAAAATGCAGGCCGACTGGAGTATTAAGAATCTGCTTGAATAATTTTTTTTAATTATCCTTGGCCGTGACAGCTCTTCCCTTGGGGAGGTGGTGGAGGAAAAGGTATTTATTGAAACCTAATATTTCGGAATTAGCGAGGAGATGATCGAGTTCTCTGTGGGCGGCCTCCGCAGGCCGGGATTCCAGGAGCAGTTACTATCCTGTGCATTTGCTCGATCAGCTGTTGCTGGTCTTTCAGGCCTAAGATGGAAAGAGCAGGCTGGGCTCCTCCTGCAATAGAAGGGAAAATGAAATTCAAGTTATCTGTGCTGAACTTTGATTACACATCTCCAAGGGCAACTGCCAGCTTCTTTCAATTGCTTTTTCCAGGTGGCACTGTACGCATGCATCTCCATTCAGAACTGTCACATACTATATAGAAAGGTCATATAACTGCAGCAAAACCCATGCAGAATAACAAAAGATACAAACGTAGTTTGATCAGAACCTGGCATTCAGTATTTTAATGTTTTTATGTCGTCTTTTTGAACATGCCACTCTGACCAAACATGGCATGTTATGCTTGCTGCTATGCGCCCTCAGCAATGCCCAAGACATGGAGTGCACATGCAGAGAAACTAAGCATAAAGGATGCTGTATATGAACATAAAGCACAGCCAGAGCTTTGCAGTATTACACAGGTACGCACTGGCGGCAGAAACCTGCATTTTGAGCGGTTTAACAGGCAGATTTCTAAAGTCATTGTTCCTGCTCTGAAAAGAAGTGATCAATAATAACATCATTTAAAATTGTTACCTTTTTGTTCTGTAAACTGCACATTTCGCTGGTTTCCATGTGCCCTCTACCGAAGACATTCCCTGGGCGTGTCGGGGGTATATCGACACCAACATCTAGGCTACAAGCGTCTAGAAAGCGTCTCCTTAGAGCAGCTGCGACGAAGTAACTTATCTGATAACATGCAAGCTGCTGCAGCAGAATAAAGATAGACATTTGACATGTGGCTAAAGCCCAATGTGGATGCATAGCCCGCGGCAGTGATTGCGCAGTGTTCATGCTTCTACAAGAGTTAAAAGTAAAGTTAAAAGTAAAGTTATTTGTTTACCCACAGCGCTATATGTGACATTAAAATAGCAAGGCTTATAGTCACACAAAACACAAAAAGCTGACAACCACAAGCTCCTGATGTATTACCGGCAGCATGCAGCATGGATGTTAGTTACTGAAATATGGCTGCACAATTCTGGCAACCAGCTGTGCATGTATGTCATGGATTTCTCAACTACGCACAACAAATTACAAAAAAAATAATGGTATTTATAAATGGAGCCAGCTGTTCACAAGAAACACTGTAGCTTATTTATGGGGAAGGTAGTGGGCGCCAAAGAAACTGCCCCTGTAAAGGCGCCTAATTTGCCCCTATGTAATATCGGGGACAAGTGTATGGACTACACAAACTGCAATCAAAGCACATAACTTTCACATCGACCAGGAAACTCTGATCATACTTGTTGATGTGAAAGTTGAACGTTAGTTCTTTCATGTGTGCAAGAGAAATAAGGTCACAATTCGTTTACATCGCGATTCTAGTCCAAAATCTACACATACTGTCCAGAGACTTTCACCCCCGCAGTATAAGCCACCACTTGGGTAAGAGATTAGTAAAAGAAGTGTATAAAAGACATTAGTGCTGTTGGACAGCCATAGCTATAAAAATGGTATTGACATTGGAGTACTGCCTTAAGGCGGGGCCTAGGGCATTACAAAAGCAAGAGTTAGTGTCCGCTGGTCCTCATTTGAACGAACAAAAAGAGGGGGGGGGGAAGAAATCTACCTCAACTACATGTTGTGAGTGACACCAAGCCGCAGTTAGTATTAAAGATATCACACAGTTTTGTGGAAGATTTGGGAGCGCTTTGCTGCTTTCTTACAGGATTGGACAAAAGAGCTCACCATCTTCAGAAAGGCACGTTATATAGAAATGAAAATAGTGAATTTACTGCATCTGGCCACAACAACTTGCACACGGAGAGGAAGATGAACTGAAAATTTTATACATGAATGTACGTATTTACAACAGGTGAAACAATGACCATGATCTATGCCGAAGAGGAAAGAGATCAAAATTTAGCTCAGAATGAGTTCTCCAGGCCGCGGGGCCGTTTCATTAACTTCGGGACTCCGCCCACATTTCTCATCCCCAATGACAACGAACTCACACATGACTGGCTAACAAACATTTTGGCATGTCTTTCCACTTTCATAAGTTCTTCACCCTCTCCCTAATACAAGCAATGCAAAAGGGACAACAAATTCGTTTCACAACAAACAGAATTTAGAGAATGGACCTCGAAATGATTGGCTCACTAGGTCACATGCCAAACTCTCTCCCCTAGGAAAAAAAAAAATTAGAACCCATCAAAACGGCGTCCCACGTGCGCAACCATTGCCCAAAGCTTGCATCCTTGGCGGCTCCTTTTACAGGGCAATTATTGCAATTATTGGCGTCCGAGTCAGCACCATTGCGGACCAAATCAGAAGAGCCAACCCACATCCTCCCGCTCCGCATCATACCGTCACTGTTACACACTTGCCCTTTTTCAACGCCGCCATCTCCCACCATTGTTGACATCCAGGGTTGGAATCCTCAACGAGACTCCACTCAGCGCGCCTGCACTGAATAATTGTCACTTTTATGGGCTCCCCAATAAGGAAGCGGGCCTTACACCCTTCAACCTGACAGTGTTTTTTCTTTGAACGATAAGCAGTTCTTCCAAAAGAGATGCTCGTTTCAAAGCTGTGCTGCCTCCGGGTGATGGGTCCAGTCAGCGTACTAAGGACCCCTTAGTACGCTTAGTACTAGTACGCTTAGTACTAAGGACCCCTTAGTTGTATACTGTTCGTCAGTTCAGTTCAGGCGTTCAGTCGTGTCCGACTCTTCGTGACCCTGTGGACCATGTCACGCCACGCTTTCCGGTCTCTCACTATCTTCTTAACATCACATAGCTTCATCTGCAATGCCTCGAGAATGCCATCTAACCAACGCGTTCGCTGCCTACCCCTTCTCCGGCGACCCTGAACCTTTCCCAACATCAAATCTTTCTCCAGCGACTCCTCTCTTCTCATCAGATGACCAAAGTAGCTGAGCTTTAACTTTAGAATTTGACCCTCCAATGAGCAGTCAGGGTTTATGGTCGACAATATCGACTGATTTGATCTTCTGGCAGTCCAAGGAACTCTTAAGAGTCTTCGCCAGCACCACAATTCAAACGCGTCAATTCTTCGGCGGTCAGCCTTTTTCACAGTCCAACTAAAGCTCCTTAAATAAAAATGAGCCCCCTACATGACACAGCAACGAGAACAAACTGCCTGTCCCCGCGTCTTCGAGTGCGACAGCAAAGTCCTCGGAAGAGGGGACTTCTTTCCCTCTCTGCCTACGTTTCCGTTAAGCACTGTAGCTGCCTCTCTGTGCGCGTCTCTCCGCCTCCTGTCCGAGGGCAAGTGGGAGACGGCCGCAGCTGGGCATTGAACAGGTGACTCAAAAAGAGCAGACTAATAATGGTGCCTAGCATACCCACCGATACCTTACAGAAATCATTAAAGAAATGAAAGCAACACATCAGATAACGCTACAATGTTTCTAAGTGCAAAGTCGACAACTCCAAGCCATATAAATATATGTACATCTCCGCACATTAACTAGACAGAAACAGTGCAGAGTAAACTAATAATTCAGTGTCTAGCAACACTATTAAAAGGGGATAAAGGCCATGGGGGGCTGCGATTATTAGTACCATTTTGCCTTTAAACTACAATAACATACTTGTTGCAAGCTTAAAATCAAAGATTCACACCTGTCCCACCCACAGCAATGGAACACACATCTGACTCAAGTCTGCAGAGAAAGAGCAAGCTAGACTATTGCAGATGCACCCTTGGTTATTTTTCTGGCATTTCTGAGGGTGAAGAATCTGACTTGTCAGTAGCATGTATATGAATAAGAATCCTATGACAGTAAATGCATCAGATTTTCTGGAGTGGCTTTTTTTTGCTGACCACATATGAGGTGAGCTATAATTTATCCAACTTGGCCTAGGTTTATTCTATGAATAACAAAGCTATAGCAGGTACACAGTCGTCCACTCAGACTGAACATGCGAGTGCGTGGCATGCACTTTTTGAGATGCCACTGCATCCATCGCAGCTGCGCACCGTAGCGAAGAGGCAGACAGCGTGAAGTACCAGCCTCTAGTCCCTCTACCACCACTGGGGTCCCAAACTAGGGACCCCTTGTTTTTGTCAGGACAGGCCTCCTCAGGGTCAGCTAGTGAGTAACCTCCTGTATTTGTATCTGACGGCAATGTTTTCCACCACCACCCACAATACGCAGCTGCGCATCATAGCAGATGTGAAGCAACAGTTCCTGGTCCTTCTATGCATAAGCTACTTTGCCTTGATGCATGCCTGCGCACGATAGTAAAGAGGCAGACGACATGACGCAGCAGCTCATGGTACCTTTACACATGAGCCCCCCCCCAATGTACTTCAATATGCACCATAGCAAATATACAGACTACGCCACACAGCAGCTCCTGGTCCCTCTATGCATAAGCCATTTTGCCTCAATACGCACCTGCATACCTGAGCGAAGAGGCAGACGTGAAGCTGCAGCTCCTGGGCCCTCCATGCACAAGCCACTTAGCATCAATGCACGACTGTGCACTGTAGTAAAGAGGCGAAGAACGTTAAGCAGCAGCTCCTGGTCCCTCTACACATCAGCCATTTTGCCTCAATGTGCATCTGCACACCGTAACAAACAGCCAGATGTGACAAAGAAGCTCCTGGTTTCTCTACACATAAACCACTTTGCCTCAATGCACGTCTGCACACCGGAGCAAAGAGGCAGATGACGTGAAGCTGGAGCGGCTAGTCCCTCTACGCACAAGCCACTTAGCCTTGATGCATGGCTGCGACGGATGCATTGCTATTTTGCAAACTGCATGCCACACATTCCCATTCAAGCTAAGAGTGGACGACTGTGTAAACGTAAAATACTGGTTATTTACTTCTCCCTCCTCCAGTCACCGAACGGACAATGACAAAAAGTAACATGGTGGACAATGTAAAAAGAATTTGCTGCATAAAGTTTGTTGAAACCAGTTCTACATCCTACATGTAAACAAGCTAAAACCTTAATGTCGAAGGGATGTCCTGTGTGTTTAAAATCATCACGCTCAAACAACTTCAACACTGACAATCATGATTCAATATTAATAATATAGATAATGATACTATACTCACTTTTAGCCATACCAAAGAAATGAGAATGCAAAGGGATGTTGCTGTTTTTCCCCCGTGGATGACAGTTTTCCATGTTCAAAGTGCTGCTTCCTGTTGGCTTACGAAATCGGCTACAGCAAATGGCATCTGAAAAATTTTTGGAAGCCTCATGCTAGTCTTCAACGAGAAAAACATTGCCATACAGAAGCAGAACACAAATACTTTTACAACACACTAAAAGCACCAACTGCGGTGCTGTTTTTAGGATGACTAGGTAGAGGTTTTGCTGTAGCAAGCCAAATGTTAGCCTTCAATAAGGAAAGCATTCCCATACAGAAACAGAACACAAAAACTTTTACAACACATTAAAAGCATCAATTGCACAAATGCTTGTAAGATGACCAGGTACAGGTTTCTGCTATAGCCCACATCATGTGACCAGCGGTTATCAGAAGCCTTGTATGTGAGCATGATGCCCTAGATTCAATTTATGGCTATCACTGTATTAACAAGCATGGGTTTAAAGCTACTTTAATATGATAATCTAAGAACATGGTAAGAGCTTTCAGTGCGAGACATAAGCTCAGTATCATGCACTATAAGGTGCTGCATGGCTCTAGTGTAGCTTTGGCATTATCTTGCTGTCAATAATGCAATGAAGTTCTGAGGAGCCTTTGAATATCTGTAAGGACAAAGCAACAACAATTTTGTTTTCATCTCACTTTTGCTCAACTCGTTTGTTTTTTTTTCTTTTGAGCCCGCGGCTTGCATGGCCTCCCAGTATGCCTGTTTTGCATAAAAGAAGGCGTTGCAGGCACCAGAGCTCACAGCCCAACTGTGTCGCGGCGGCGGTATGTCAAATTCCTGCCAGAACCGCGCAGAACAACGGGTCAAGAAAAAGACAAGTGCTGACTTTTTTTTTTCTCACATCTCCTTGTCCGGTTGTTCTGCGCGGTTCGGTCCCACATGCATAACCAACATGCGCAAGGTGCTGTCCTGGTTTGTCAAAGCTGAAGAAGAGTACTAAACCTTTAGTTATTTAGTAGCTACAGCCGTTCCTTCTAGAAACTGTAGTTGCCGTAAAGCTCGAGAGAAAGATGAGCGGCTGTCCATAAAAAGAAAAAAAAAAAAAAAAAAAAAAAAAAAAAAAAAACGCGCGACGTTTTCACAAGTGTAGGCATGTCGCACGATAGGCTCGCGGAGTGCAAAAGTTTTCTCGTATAGTTTTTACAACTCAGCACGTTGCGCATGGTTAACAAATTACCTCCTTTAAAGCTCGGGCAGGCACTCCTTTATCAGAGACAGAGAAGTTGCGCGGCTTACTGGCGCAGCGTCCAGTAATGCCGAGAAAGATGGCCCTCAGACTTGAGGCTGCAATTTAGTTAGTCGGCGCGGAGCCATCCTGTCAGTCTCGCCTAAAACACTCGACCGTTCGGCTGCTGTACAGAGCTGTTTCCTTATCCAAAAGCTCAGCACCATCGGTGCATCGAAAAGTTCCACTAAAGAAACAAAAGTTCGGTGAAATACTTACTTTGGAATCGGCGGGTGAACAAAGTGTGCCAGCCGCACCAAGCCACAGCAAAAACAATGCTAGCAGTGCATTACAGCCGTAGGTATTTGTAACTGCGCAGAAAATGCAGAACACGGAAACGTGAAGCCATCTCCCATGACTAAACTTCAACTTGTCAGGTGGATTGGATTGGCTCATTTCAGATTTTTTTGAGGATAGGTTCGGTTTCGTTCTTTTTGAGCTTGCTGCTTGCTGCGTCTATTCAGCCACTGATTAAAATTTCACTGAAGCATCATGATAGAAAATGTTTAATGGTCATCTAACTTTTCATCAAAAATTTTTGATGGAAGAATTCAACGATGAAACATGCGGAAAATAAAAAAAAAGCTGTTTAATGGAAACGCTTTCTATCGCATCGATTCGCTCTGGCATCATATAATGGACTTGACGGCACTACTGATTTATACGCAGTTCAGATGAGCACGACGACTACAAACTATATAATAGCTGTGTAAAAGCAAATCCAGTGGCGGACGTACGGCGGCTGTCCGCTGGGCGAACGGATTCGACCATCCGCTTTCGTACGTACGCCGGAATTCCGGCGGACGTCCGAAATCGGCCGCCGAGTTGAGGCCGAGTTCGGTTGTCCGTCGGACGTCAGTGGCCGTCTGGGTTGTGATATTCCCGCAGAAGATCTAGATTTACTTACCAGTGCTTCGAAACCTTAGAAGTGTGCACAATCTTCGCTATTTTAAGCTACATGCTCTTGACAGCTCAACTTATTTTGTTTACGTATGTGCGTTGTTTTTTTTTTTTTTCTTAAAACTGTAGGAGTACTAGAATGCCAAGGAACTGTCTCATGGTTAACATCATACTGTCAATTAATGAAAACATTAGAAGAGCAAAGATTCTTGGAAATGGGAAACTGTTCTCGAGCTGTAATTACACCTCATATTACTTTCTCCAGCAAAACTTTTGCAGCACATTTTTACAGCATGTGATTAATGACCTCCAAGCAAGGCTGGGAGTGAGGAGTAAATTGTGACAAAAGGCCTAGTACAGGCTGTAGAAATGAGCTTCAATAGACCTGTGGGCGAGTGCAGAGCACAAAAATCGTATTGCCTCGCCAAAATTCATACTTCTTACCTGTATAGATATAAAAGCTGCTAGCTAGGCTCCCGAACGAAAGCAAACAACCAACACAAAATGTCCTGGCTTTCACAGCGCTATCCAACACAATTGTCATTGACAAAATACTCGAAATAAAGCCTCGTAGTCGCTAGCCAATATCACACACAAAGAAAAGAGGATGGGGATAGAACATTGAGGAAGCAGCGCTGCTTGAGGTATCAACTAACTAGCGACGGTCAAAAAGCCAGAACAGACGCACCGCGGATTGAATTGCGGGCGACAGGCGTTTTCCCACGCCTTGTGGCTGGATATCACGTACTTGCTATAAGCGCGCGTACTCGTTGTCGTCCACAGGGGCTCTCTATCATTTTCTACAAAGCCTGTAATACACCCTCACGTGTGTGCTCAGTCACAGCTAGCTTGAAAAAGAACCCATCTGCTCCTGCTCAGGGCGTCGTTCGGGGCGCCTAAGTGATCGTAAGATCAACTCTTGCAAACACGGTACTGCCAGGTGCCACCGCAACAATCCTTTGATCAGCGCTGCGGCTGTTCCAGGCAGGTTCCAGAAATGAACGCACCTCAGAAACGTTGCAACCGGAAGTCTTCGTCATGCGCTTTAGCTGTCTTGGAGTGTTCGGCTGCATATGGTTAGTACCAAGCGAGGTAGAAAATGTCAGCGAGGTAGAAAATGGGAGTTTACATGCAGAGAAACACTTCCAGCTCACTCTGTAACCGAGCCCGTTCCTGAAAACTTTCAATGCCACGATCAAGTTGTAGTCAGATCCCAAGCAAGGCCTTTCACGTGCCACATGCATAGGTGAAAGCCTTTTACTAAGCATTGTATACATTTAACTTTTCTCCTCTCCTTTTCTCCAAAAGATGCAAGGTGACTTCCGCATCGATCCAAAATAAACTGCAAAATTACCAACACGCGTTGATGCCGTAACTATACCGTAACAGAAAATAGTATAAGCGCGAAGCTGCCTTTTGAAGCTGGAAGACTATGAGCATCTCAAGGTCGTTTTTTTTTTTTCTTTTTTTTTTTACGCTTTCAGTTGCCTTTCTCATATTTTAACAATGCCAGTGCCTTTTTTAAAGAAAAAAAAAAAGGCAAGAACTGCATGAGCACCCTTGGGTACATTTACTCTTAATTCCCCTTTTAAAGCACCTGGTATTGCTAAAGTTGCCCTCCTTCTCATTATTTTTTTCTAGTTTTTAGCCAGCGCGTAGTGATCAGACTTGCCATTCCACAGTGCAACACAACACCACATTCCCAGCAAATTGAGCGCAAGTATCAAGAGAATAAAGGACGAAACCGCACGCCTGCAAGCAATGCCAGCAGAAACCAAATTGACCAAATCACAAAAAAGACCCGGAAGTAAAAAAATTGAGTCTCGTTGTATATACTACATAACTGTTGTGGATGGCCAATTTATTTCGTATTTTACGCATCCTTGCGTTCGTTTGTTTTCGTTTC
Organism: Amblyomma maculatum; assembly: GCF_055883805.1. NCBI lineage: Eukaryota > Metazoa > Arthropoda > Arachnida > Ixodida > Ixodidae > Amblyomma > Amblyomma maculatum. The sequence continues at coordinate 282,617,395 of NC_139344.1, read as the reverse complement.
TCTGAAGGAATGACTCGAGGACTCAAAAATAAGTATCTTAAAAAGTCATTATCATTATCATCATTAAGATGGGCGGTAGGGATTAGCTAACCTATGCTTTTGCTGCCGCATCCGCATGTTTTGCTGTGGTAGCTTCTAGTGCTTCTGTGTGTGACCGCATGGTTGCATGCATGGCTGTGAGGAACACTTCGGTTCAAAGTTACTTTTACCCGTTATTTCTTCCAGTTTCTGGTGCTGTCTGCTGGTGACCTACCTATGAGTGTACGTCTAAACTTTTACTGCGGTTTGAAATGTTTTTTTATCGTGGACACCCGTACCTCCAACAATATTCAGGGTTTAGCAACAAACGTGAGAGAGATGCAGTGGGAGCGATCGAGCAGTTCCTTCGCATGCTGTGAAAAGCTCTTCTGTACCATACTGCTAATTCCGGTAGTATTGCGATTACTTTTTTGTTGTTGTGAACTGCTTCCTTCTACACTTCTTTTTTCTTCTTTTTTTTTCTAGAGCTGATCTTCAAACGTGTGTGTGCGAGTAAAAGCACTTACAGTTTTCAGGCATTGTGAACGATGCGCCGGTAAAATCGTGTCAGAAGTGCACCTAAACTAGCAGTCTGTTAAAATATAGTCAGTTTTAAGGAGGCGAATGCAACGCTGTAAGCTGCGTCTTTGCCCAGTGAAGTACTAATTGTGAGATTGTTCGGCTGCGGCAATGAACAAGCTTCATCTGCCTTCTAGAATGAGAGCTTATATCATTCAAATTGGTGTTATCCCTTTACGTCGCCCGTTTCACTTTTCATCTGAACTGTGCTGAACTAACACGGAAAGAAACGACGCCACCTTAGCGCAATGGCTTTTGTGGAATGTGTATTTCGATAGGTATTTGCAGAACAGGACCAAGTTCTGCCGTGGGTAAATGTTATTGCAGACGCTAAACTAAGACCATTATGTTTTCAGGGGACACTGAAGCGCCTTTTTCACCTGGTGTTTGTAGAAAAGCAAGCTAGGTGGCCCTTCTTAACCAGCATCATGTCAGATCTACAGAATGTGATAAGTATGAAGCATGCTTTGGAGAATGACGGAGAAGAAAAAGACATTAAGCGGCTGAAGTCGGATAGTGAGGTATTGCTGTTTCCTCTCTGTATGTCATGTGAATATTCTTTTATAGGCTATATGGGCTCTTATGTATTGCATGGTGTTCTGTGTAACAAACCTGATATTTTCTTCTTCCAAGGCATCAAATGCTGAAGCCCTCAGAGTGAAAGCTAAGAAGATGGCCCTTTGTATGTGTTATAGTGGAAAGGACTACCTTGGAATGCAAAGGTATCTGGTAAATTTTAGTTGTTGCAGAGCATATTAGTATTGCTAGAGCTGTGTTGTAAGTGTAGTTTGTTCCAGTTTGCAAAATACTTGCTGTATTAACTCTTTCAAAACCACCTCATAGTTTGTTTATATATTCCTTTCCATCCTGAAGTTTTTGTGCAGTACAAAAACATTTCTGGTGTTTTGGTTAAAAAGCTGTTGAGAATGTGAAAAAAACAATGAAGACCAACTACAACACTGTTCAAGCCCTGTCCGGTCGCTGGACACTGGGATTTATTTCACTAGGAGCTGTACATAATATTATTTGCTCGTTGAGACAGTAAGGCTTTAGAACAACTCATGACTAGTTACCTTGTGTGAGTTTATTTACTTGAATTGCACAAAAATAAATTGTTACTTTCCTTGCTCGACCACTTCTCAAGTGGCAATCTCCTTGTGGGCGACGGCATTCTCTGTGAGGCCTCATCACAAAGAAAATTATTCAAAAATAGATATATCTTGATCGAAATATTGCCTATCTTTTGAGGAAGCCATCATAATGGTTTTGGTTTTGATGGGTGCCATTCCTTACTTTTCTTTGACTGTTTTTTTTTTTTTTCCTTAATGTCCAGTATGCAGGCGGTTGGATCGGAATGGAATACGAATGATGGTTTTGCATGCACTACTATTCTCATGCTGCTAGACGTCGCACCATCTAGAAGCTACTGAAATCCAAACTTGTGGGCTTAGCCTAGCTTTTCTTTTTTTCTCAGCAAGCAGCAACGCATGAGATTTTTATGTGAAGAGTGGAAGCGGCTGAATAGCAAAAAAAATGCTAAGCATACATAGTGCCATGCGAAAAGAAAGCAACGTCAGTTGTGTGGTTCAGCCGTCTTGGCTATGGTTTTTTTTATCAGACTAGCAGTAAAAACTTTGAAGACAATTTTGAAGCCCTAATTTCAGCTCAAACAGTAATTGAGGAGTACAACTACCTAGAACATCAGCTAGTGGCTGAAAGTGAGCACAATTTCAGTTTCCGCTAACTCTTAAGCACTTACTTATGAGCCCTCAGTCTGCTTGGTAGGGTTTCCACAAACTGTGGTAACAATGGCCTGCTGCTGATGCGCAAAGATGTTGAGTTTTAGCCTAGAAAGAAACATGGTACCCACCTGAGATAAGATGTAGGCGTTGCAGCTGGAACCACATAAAGAAAACTTCGGCTGCTGCCCCTGAACTTCTTAATTTTTTTTTTTACCCAAGTGCTATAAGCTACATGTAGAAACACAAATAACTCATTGGCACTGATTATCAAAAACTAACACATTCTCATTCCGACCGCTCTTGGTATTCGAAGTGCACTCCAAGGGAAATGCTCAAGTTCATGTACCTCGTCATCTACTTGGGCATTGTGAAAGTTCCTAGGCAGAAACTGTGTTGAAATTTGGGTAATATCTACAGTAGTATGCTTCCACCACAGATAATACCTTGAAGCTGCTTATTTCAATGCTAGTGCTCCTGCAACTTGCAGACTTGGACAGTGCGAGTCCATGGTTACGAGGAAAGCTTCGTTACAAGTGGCGGCTTTGCAGAACATTAATAATGTGCAATTCTTAGCCACAGTGAGCTGGGTTTGACCACGTAGCTTTCAAAGATTTTTTTTTGCACAGATTTTCAATCTTTTATGGTAAACTAGCTTGCACTCCTTTGCTAAACATGCTTACCATAAATCACAAAAAGTCAAGAACTTAACTGTAAGTTGTGCTGTGAGCAGAAAGAGGCTGAGCTGCAAACGGGCATCTCTAGTAATTTAACAGTGTTGTTGCAAGAATGTTACAAGCTTTCACAGTGGACTTCACCACATACCATATACCAGTGCAGTCAGAGTCTCAACAACCACGGTGGGAACTGTGTGGTGACTACTGGTGCCAAGCAACACCAAGGAAAGAAACTTCAGAAAAGTGTGCCAGATTTTTACAGCTAATAAAGGAGGCACTGTGGGGCATTTAGCATGTGGTTTAGCATTCATAATTATTTTTATTATGTTGTCTTTATTTTGATATTCCTTCCCGTTTCAATTGTTAATTTTTCAGCAAACTCTGAGGGATTCTTTCATTATTTTATACATTATGTTTAAACAGAACATTTTGTATGTGCTTGAACAATCGTTCTAATAAAAATTTAGCTTCACTAAATATTTTTTTACAAGTCTCTTTAAGCAACTCCAGAGCTTTTTTGACATTTGAATATTCTAATAAAAATTTTACCATATGTTCTCCTCTCCGTCCTGACACATTCTACAAAATTTGGGCGCTGTACGATAGTTTGTTCACGTGCAACTCTGCTTTAAAATATGCCGTTTTCATGGCTTAAGTTGAGAGTATTTCTGTGGGCAACACTGAGTTTCTGACATCACAAACAGTATACCGGTGTTACTGTTTACTTCCCGTGTGATTATGAAATTGTGAGGTTTATATTGAACTACCTCGGACATTTTGTGCAGTGCGTCATGATTTCCATACTTTAATTTCACCATCCAACGCACATACGAGTGTTTTTCTAATATGAGTGTGACGTCACCATTTCGTGAACTGGGACGTCGTTTCTGATCGTGTAAGCTGTTTCGGTTTCGATTTGCTGTTTTTCTTTTTTAAAAATACTTCTAATTGGAATTTCGAATTCAGCTAAAAACACAAAATGATGAAAAAAACACCTGAGTTGCCCTTTAAAGTTGCCTTTTTTCTCTATGGTCTCAAAAGGGTTAACACAATATTTTCAAAAGTAGAAAAGGAGCATCAGAGTACATTTTGCTTATTGTAAAATGTTTATTATTGTAATATGCGTTGTGGCCCTAGTTCGTTCATGCTCGTAAGCTTATATAAGCATGACAAAGACGACACAACAGTCAAGAAGGACAGGACGGGGCCCCCTTGCAACTGGTTGCTTTTATATCAGTGCTTTTTTCAAAACTTCTGGTCTGTTTCTTCCCAAGAGTATGCACTGAAAAGGTTTTCATGTTATGTATAATTTTTAAGTGAAATATTATTTACATGTTTGAAGAGAGAATTTAAATAGCCAGATTTTGGTATATGCTATACCAGGGTTGTTTATTTGCTTCATTCATTGAAAAAGATTTTCCTATACCCCATATGTAATACCCTCTTCAGGAGTGCTTTTAAGGTATTTTAATAAATAAATACCCCTTAGAAATTGCTTGTTTTTTTCGTAGCCCTGAAAGAGGTAACAGAGCTGATTTTCGCATTGTGTTCCATAATGTCTGAAGGTCAACAACCGATGTTCTTTCTTTCTTACTGTACTTTTATTTAAAAATTTAAAGGAAAAAATTACTCCATAAATGAGTTTCCATCCTAGGGTGGCACCAGCTGTGCCAACTGTGCCATTTTGATACAGTTGTGTATTTTTGTGCTAAGCTACACCAAAAGCTTGTAATTTGATGAAATTGTGCCACACTGCATGAAAATGTTCCGACTAGCCTTGAATAATTATATCACACTAGTTTTAGCAGGAAATGAGAGCCAGCCACGTTGGCAGCCTGCAGTCTTAAGGGAAGTACACCAGAATCTCTATGACAAAGTAACAGTTCATATGTATTTCAGCATGGCACATTGTAAAATTTCATAACGTGTGCATTTTCGAATTTGCTACCACTTTCCTACACCAGTGCAGACGACACAGGCATGCAAGTCGAGACCACACTCTAGAACACTTGAGTGCTGCCCATGCCTTGGTACATGCTGTGCAGTGAGTGATAGCACACGACTCGCACATCGCTGGTGCTGCATTCAGCAGTTGGAAGTAGTCAGTGATAGCCACACTGCCATTTAAAAATTCCATTAGCTGCAAACAGATCTGCATGAATGCATTTCCTGTACTTAATTTTGTTCGCTTTTGATTGTATGAATATTGGCCCTGTGAGGTTTGTATTATCGCAGTACTACTGTATGCACAGAGGATTGCTGTTGAAGAAAGCTGGAGCAAGTAGAAATCAGCAGATGCTGCCTCTGAGCAGCCCACTTTTGAAGAAGAACAAAAGAGCTTTGGGGGACTAGGGGATGGCTAGCAAGCGATCACTCACTAGTACTGAGAAAATAATTAAATTGGATGTCAAGAAAAAAGCATGAAACAAGGTAATTTTATCAGCAGGAATTGAAAACCTTAAGCATATTGAGAACTGGAGCACAAATATTCAGAAAGGCAAAGAATTGATGTTATTGACAGGTACACTGTATAAGCTGCTATCGAATTTATACTTGTGTGCAAGAACAGTTTGGTCTTTTCATGTATCTAGTCGTGGCCTAGTCTAATGATATGGTACTCTAAAATACTATTGAGTAAAAATAGAAGACCTTTTATACCAGCCTTCGGTATGTTCTACACTCCTTTGCTTGAGCTTGTAAATAAAGATTTGCACCAACATAGCTTGTAAGGACCTCTGCAATGGAGTTAATCCCATAACCTGCTCTAAATTTTAATTTTCTGCTTCAAAGCTAATATTTTCCTGCTCCAAAAGTCACTCTAAATCTTGTTCCTGCAGTTGGACCCCTGGCATCCTCCTTTTGTGTGTGTGTGTGTGTAGTATCATACATATTGCAACCTTACTTTGTAGTAATCGTTGACTTGTACGTGTTTCTGTGTTTCTTTAGGAATCCAGGAACCAAGACAATAGAGGAGGACCTGCTCACCGCCATGTACAAAGGAGAGCTCATTCAGAGGGAGCACATTGACATTCCTCAAAATGTCAAGTTTCAGCGTGCAGCCCGTACAGATAAAGGTGTCTCTGCTGTTCGGCAGGTGGTGTCACTCAAACTGCCCACTAACATTGCTATTGATGAAATGGTGGCCAGAATCAACAGCCACCTGGTCGACCAGATTAGAGTTATTGGTAAGTGAAGTGACACTGTTGGTATGCAGTATCAATCCAAATAGTGTGACTGTGTTTTCTTGCAACAGTTGCCTTGCTTAAGGCAGATTCATAGTTGAGCTTTGACTCCTTTCTACGGACTGAAAAATTTACGGGGATATCTTATTATATTATCTGTTGCCAGTGTGATGGTCTTAGAAGCTGTTGATGCCTTTACATCGAGTTTTGAAGTGGTGGCTCCTTCATACAGCTTCGAGGTCAAGTTGGAGCTTAAGCCACAACCACTTTGGGTAGCTATGTTCCCACCAGAGGTCAAGGTAAAAGGTCAACTGATGGGGGAAGTAGCTTAATGTGTGAGCAGTTGCATGGCGAGACACATAATCACTGACATCAATCTCAAGTATATATAGAGGCGCGCCGCGTCCCTCGGCCGGAGCTATCACTTCACACTAGGTTTAACCAAAGCTAAACCGTTGTCAATTTTTTACCACTCTTTCATGGTTGTACTTGCAGACCTTAACATGTCTGTCTGCAGTTTGCCAGACATCTCTTTAGGTTATCCAGTTAATAATTAAGGTGTCCCTGTAATCCTGTTATTCCTGGAAATTATCTGACTGATGTTGCATTTTTTCCCCGATTAGGCTTCTGATGGTATATATGGCATTTAAACTCTGCTAGGAAGGTGAGACGAAGTAGGAGGATCAGAATTTATCGTGTATGTTGAAGGGATCTGGCCAGAACATAATGGGATTCTGTAATTAAATTTCTGTACTGCTGGTGTATTCCGCCAGCATGATCATATTTTGGTAAACAAAACCTAACATTTTGTGAATGCAGCCTGTATTTTTTTACATCAAAAAGTTTTTTTTTTCTTTTTTTGTTCGTTGTTACCTTATTTGCAAAGGAAATGGCACTTCTGTTGTGGTAATAAAGGGATTGGAAACAGCAGCAGAAATCATAGTGTAGCAGGATGTCGGTAGTTTTGTGTCTATAGGTGGATACAAATGTGGGTATGTTGGCATAGAAGTAATGCAACAGCCATAGAGTCGCATTCTGACACTGCAGTTTCCTTGTTGGGTGCAAGATTTGTTCCTTGCAGGGGGCACTGTGCTTGCTTAATTCTGCCATCATTCGATTGCTGTCAGCACTAGCTTATTGCTGTTTTCAGTATCAGAATACATAAAATCGACAGTGTCCACTGATCAAAGGTGAACTTGTTAAAAGAATCATTGTTTATTGTGCTACTGTGACAAATGTTATTCCAGCTCACTTTTGGCAAAAAAAAAAAAAAATCAAAAATTCTTGCCATGGCTGCTGTCTTAAATTTGCAAACGGTACCAAAACCTAGTGTAAGAAACAACAACAACAAAAAAAAATTAGCTACCTCATGCTTGACAATGCATTTTTTATGTAAATAAAAGATCAAAGTTTTATACAAACTAATTTTTAATGAATTTTTTTTATTCTTGCTCAGATATAGTTGATAGGAAAAAGTACAGAATGATGGGATTTGGAAATGTTCATCATATTGTATGTTCCCACAGTCGTTATTCCAACTATTAATGCAATAGCATTAGAGTCCGTCACACCAAAACCCTGCCACCATCTGAGGTGAAATCTGTTAATTGGTTGAGACTGTGATGACATACAGTTTACGTGACCACGAAGGACCGATCGCAAGCACTGCCCATGGGAGTCTGTCAAAAACGGCCCCTTGGCCCACCCGAAACATTTGGAGTCCTACCTAAACCATCGATGGGTGTTCGGTTACATGCTGGTAAATGCAGCAAAACTGATTCAGACATATAAAGGAAATGCAGCTGAGAGCACAAATACTGTAGCATTCCCTCTTGAAAAGTCTTAAGCAGCCTCATAATTGTTTTTTTCCTAATCCAAGAAACAAAGCTGAAAAACTATTTCAGAGACCAGAAAATGTAAGCTTTGCTGGAGAAAAATGACAATAGTTGAAAAAAGTTGCTTTTTTTTGGCATATTCAGCCATTTCATGCATATTGAGAGGATCCTAGTTAAAATACAAAAGATGGCAGTATGTTGTACACTACCATTCAGAGATATTTATTTCAGGAAGTTTGCAACGCTTTTTGTTTTAAGCGAGAAACTTATTTTGCAAAGAACCCATGCCGTACACCTACGTTGCCGCGTGCTTCCTTTTTATACTCCAGAGCTGACTGCAAATGTACACATCAGCAGTGCTCCACAGTTCTCCAAATGACGGCTCCTGATGATTTTGCATGCTAAAAGGTCGGCTGGCATGTTCATTCACATTTTTTTCTATTAAAAGGTAGTGCTCTTTCAACTGGCCAGCAAGTTCAGCTTTCTTTTTTTTCAATAAGTTTTTATGGCACCCAGAGGGCTGCAGCACAGTTTTATTCATCCGTGTGCTCAGCTCACAGGGGCCATTATTTGGCCCCTGAAGAATGCCTTCTATCCAGAAGACTTAGAATGACCGACTCGTTCGCATTGACTTGTTACTGCAATGGGCACTGAAAAACTCCGTTTTGATCATGTAATGCGGCATTATCTATAGGAGCAATTTTCACTGCGCTTGTGATCAGATTTCAAAGAGCACTTCCTGACAGGACTCAATACATTTTACTTGTTGCCACTTTGCTCTTGCTGAGACAAAGCAGCGCCTTCATTTGATAGCTGTTCTCACAGCTGCAGGATGAAGCCTTCATTTTTATTCTTTGTAACTGCGCCCTTGAACATTCTGTATTGCCAAAGCTGGTGGCGTCCAAGTGCGACGCACCATAGTATTTAGGCTGTGCAGCAATATTTGTGTGTACAGCTAGAAGAAATATGAAAGGGAACACTGGAGCGCGTGGCCTCCTCGCTTTGCAAAACGCTGCCACCAACGCAAGACGAGAATGGGTGGCACCAAGGGTATGCTCGGGAAGAGCAGCCAACCAAGCTTACTTTCGATGTGTCTTTACCACTGATTCTTATCTGCTGTCGCTGACAGCGTATTTGAAAGAGTGGAGACCACGAACTCCCATGTTCCCTTTCATATTGCTTCTAGCTGTACATTTGCAATTGACTCAAGCATGCAGTGCAGTGAAATGCGGGCATGGAGCAACGCCAAATTGGGACTTCAGTTCTTAACTTGCGAAAGTGCTTTCTCACCTCGAACAACAGTGTTTTGTTTAAACTTCTTGGAATAAATGGCATTGAATGGTAGGTGCAGCATATTACCTTTCATACTTTTTTCTAGGACCACCACACTACGCAATTGATGGCTGCATGTGCCCCAAAAAGCAGATTTTCTCATCTTGAGAATCTTTTTTTCTGACACAGCTTGCATTTTCTCATTTTTGAATCATTTTGTAATTTCTTTGTCTTCTGCATTTGGAGAATAGTTAGTATGGCTACTGTGAGTACATGAAATTTTATAAAGATTTCAAACTGGCATAGTTTTGTACTTTTTCTTGTTTTATATTTGAGGGGAATAAACAATTTCAAATTTTTGTGTATGGAAGCATAATGTCTTTTATTCTTATAGTCATGCATAAAAATATTTTAAACATATTTTTATTATAATGACGTTTGCTACTACAGTCGCCGACCGTTTTTTTTTTCCGGACTTAGCGGGACTCGGGAAATGGTCCGAGTAATCGAACAGTTCAAAAAATCCATGAAGTTGAAAAAATATCGCCTTTCTGCGAAAAGTCAGCTTTACAAATAAAAAAACTTCACAGCTCCCCATGCTTTGCTTATATGCCGATAACAGAGTTATAGCATAGCGCTATCTGCTTATGCGATACTGTGATCGGCTTCCGGGCGCCGCCATATAGGACGAGCTCAGCCGCCAGTGTGTGCACGCACTGGCTGGTGCAGATGCGACAGGTGTGCGGGCTGCCGGGAAGCATGCAACTCACTCAAGGCAGTCACCACGTGTGCAGTGGTGCCTCGCAGAAGCGGATCATGCTAAGCTTTAACCGCCATAACTCTCCAGTTAGAATATCTCGGCCAGTCATGCTTTGTTCACGTCCATGCCGCTTCGTGTACGTGCTGCGACGCAGTCGATCATGCCGGGAACGAATGCACATGCCGCGCGAAGCGAAACATTCAGTTTTCATGGTTAACGACAGTAGCCAAGAACGCGAGATTGAACTCATGGGGAAACAAAGCGAACGGAACCAGAGCCCCCATGAATCATGAATGCATCCTCCCCCCTTTTCCCCTCATGTGGCGGCGGGCGGCGGTGGAGCGAGCCGCGGTGGATGGTGCTCACGTTCCATTTTCAATCCGATTGTGCGCTCTTCGTGTGCTACTGTCTCAAATGGCGGGTGTATGAAAAAGTCGGGTGCTACTGTCTCAAATGGCGATGATGAACAGAGAGCCAAGCTAGTCCGTCCGAATGACTGCTTTGCCTAGCTTACATGGCCCCACAGAACCGGTTGTTTGCGAAAACGACGCTCGTTTGCGTATAAGTGATGCAAAAAAAAACAAGCCTTCGACCAAAAAACGATCTCCACAGTATTGCTCGTGCGAAATTTTGTCAGAAAAATCGAACTTTTGGACACCACAGGGTACGAAATATCGGTTGTGAAAATGTACAGTCGTGAGCGAAAGGGGTATACAACACTCAGCCGGTGACTGAGCTCAAGAAAATTGCAAGCCAACTTTACCTAGCAACAGCTATCTATGATGAAGACAATAGTGTCAGTGCCCCATTTGATCCACATGCATGTGTCACTGTTGCTGCTGCTAGATAGGAATTCGATGCAATTTTCTCAAGCTCTGTCACTGGCTGAGTGCTTTTGCTCACGACTGTACACATTCCTATGGGCCGCATGACTGGTCCCGTATAAAGACCGAAATGTTGCGCTTGTCCGAATTTTCGGAGTCCGAAAAATTGGTTGGCTTCTGTATTTGCAAACTTAGATGGGTGTCACGGTGCAGAAAACATTTCTTGTAATGCATTAGGTTTCATTTTTTTTTTTTCCAAGAAATAGAAAATGGTCAAGCACAAATTCTGGGTCAGTTGGTCAAGCGCAAATCTGGGTCAAGAAGACTGAAATTGCAAAGTGCCTGGTTTCATCCATCATTTACACTCCTACAAAACGCTTTTATGATGCATATACACTTGAAAAATGCGAAAACCACATGACCTAACGCTGAGACTGTGTTTTGTTGCAATATTTATCAGCAGGTAAAACCACCATACAGTTTGCCATGAGGCCCTTTGTTTCGCCATTCATGATAATGTTAGTCTCACCATTTGAAAAAAGCGCCAACGACGGAAAGAGTTTGGTGTTGATGCTTCTGAATTTGTACATGATAGCTCTATTTGGGCCAAGTAGTCGTTGTACCAAGTGAGCAACGCTTATCATTCTCATATCTCAGCAGAACTCATCACACTGCTTTTCCGCTGGAAAAGCAGTGTGGAAAGCAGCATGTTCTGGAAGTACCTCCCTCAAAGTAGTTTTTCAGGGGAATGTGATAAGTCGTGTTGTCAGTGACATATTCACTTGATCAGACAAAGTTACCAGAATTCTTTTAAGTGCTGTGACTACGTTGTCAGTTTTATGTAATCATCTCGCTTATCCGAGCTCCATTCTTGGTTAAAATGTCACATCTGCAATATTATGGCATTAATGTTTTAATCTAGCTGGACGTCATGTTCCTGTTCACTGTCCTTTTAGAAGGGTCTGCTTCGTTTGTAATATGGCTGTTGAAGTATTGGGCAGTGCTCACATCAAGCTTTCCATAGCGTCAAAAACATTGCACCTTTAAAGGGACACTAAAGACAGCTAAAGATGGTATGAAAATCTAATAAACTACATTTGGTGACACTGTCGCCGCATATCCGGCAGCAAAAAATCGAATAATTGCTGAGATATTGCAATAAGAAGTTGAGGTTTTTTCTTGTTCCCGCCGGTTGAATTCAAACTGTGGCCTCCAACTACGTAGTTGAAGTTGAGTGACGCGCACTATGACGTAAGCGGAGACTCCGTGATAGCTAGCGAGCCGGCGCGGCCCGCGGCGTCGCATCCCTTAAGGGCCAACTTGGCAACAGCGTACTCGCAATGACGGCCTCAGCCGAAGTAAATAAAACGATGAAGAGTATTACCGAGTTATGGGCCCATAAAGGAAGAAAAAAAAAACATAGAACGCTTACATAGAGCGCTTGTAATGCACAATACTTTACATGTTTCTCAAGCTTTTGCGCTCCTTCTTGCACTGTGTATAAACAAACCGAGCCCTCGGTCATATCGCAACGCTTCCTGACATGTTTATATACAAATAAGATTTAGTTACCAGCAAAATAGTGTCCTCGCTGCTGTGCTTGTCAGTTTTGAAGCTTCGTCGCACTTTTTTCCTTCAAGGTTCGTGCTACAGCTCCGTGTTGAGCGAAAATTACGTCCACGGTAGCAGAACATGACCGAAGTGCCGGCGCCACTACATTTGCCAGCGCTGTGAAATTCCACATGTTAAAATGGATCCAGTGCACAATATAGTGCGCATAGGCATCCAGAACATTAGTTGCAAGACGTGAGAGCAGGCAGCGTGCGCCGATGATGAAGAAGTTGTAATTTTTAGACCGGCAGCAGAAACACTTTATTGTAAATGGGGCCATGACATAACAACTAGAAATATTTCCAAGGTTCTTGTGGCGCGGCGTAGCCGAGTGGTTAGCGCCGAACGTTACGGAGGAAGCAGTAGCGAGTTCGAGTCTTACCGCTTCTGGCAGATTTTTTTTTTTTTTTTTTTTTTTTTTTTACAAATTGATTTTTTAAAATCTTTTGTAATGTATTTCTGGTGCTTCATTATTTTTAGTTTTTACTTCTTACCCGAGACCCTTTTTTTCGCCGGGCGACGAGCGCAATATATCGACGCTCTCCTTGGTATGAGCGGCAAGTATGCCCCTTTTGTTTACGACGCCTGCAAATAGCACGTTGAAGGTCTTGTTGACGCAGTATATGTTGGTCAGATGTGCCATGATTTAGTGAACAATTGAATGATAATGCGTTTTTCCTTCGGTACTTAGCATATGTATGCTTTTCGTGGCGTACGTAGCTGCAGTCAAGCGGTCAGGTCGCAGTCGAAGCGGCAACGGCGGCGATTTGTTGGCGCAGAAGTATGAACGAAGGAGTGTGTCGGCGGTAGCGGATTTCGCTCGCTCGTGCCTCCGAATGCTCAAATGGGAACCATCAAGGCGCATCTGCTGCTCCAAGCTCGTAATTCAGGCGCTGCAGGTTCAAACAAACTATCCGAGTGCGCACGAAATGCCTGAGCCGAAACATAACCAAAACTGAAGTGGCGCGCCTCCAAGTATATTTTTGTATTTGCCTTGCAACGTTTACGTTGTCTTTTCGCCGTTGTTTACGTATGATAAAAGCGTGTTATCATGTTCGAGAAAAAACGTACTACCGCATTCAAACATGCAACGTAATTCGCATTTGTGAGCCTCCGGGATCCCTAGCGCGTCACGTTATTTGTAGTTGCGAGCCTCGGCCGTTTGGCTGTGGTGGCGATACCTGTATTTCTGTTATTCTTCTTTACTACCTTATAACAGCTCTGTTTTCAGTAAGAGTGGTCTTTTTGTAATCAGGAACTGGCATTCTATCGATGAAAACCCACTTCCTTTCTCTCTTTAGTGTCCCATCACTTGATCCAAAACTTTGTGAGGTGCTTAATTGCTCAGCTTCCTTCATATTGTTACGGGGATGTATGTATATGTGTAAACTACAGATTGTACAGTCTTAGCACAATTTGAAGAAAATCAGCATCAGTCAGTGATGGAGCAGGATACAAGAATTAGGCAGGTAAAGAAGCATCTATTGCATCAAGCTTTCTTGCAAATATAACCTTTGTTGGAGTGCTTTAATCTAAGTACATTGGGTCTGATGTGATCCCCTTTGAATGGCATCAAATTGTGCCTACTATGGTGCTGGTGCACATACATTACTAATGTGGTTTGCAGAAAAGATAAAAGCTGATATCAAAGCATGAGAATGAGTATGGCTAACTGAAAAATAATGTTGTCTTCCAAGCCCCTTCTGTGAATTGCATGATGTGAAAAGATAACTGATTTGTATTTTTTTGTAGTGTGCTCTGTTACATTATAATAGTATAAGCAAAACATTTTGGTGGGCACTAATTATGTGTGACAGTGCAATGGCATAATTACTCCTTATAGACACCCTAATATGTGTTCATTGACAGTTGAAAGCCCGACCAATGGCTGGTACAAGTTGTGGGTAGCACTTCTCTTTAGATTGCATTGATTTGAACTCAATCAGCCCCAAACTTGTGCGACAGTATAGGGGCCCACAATCTTTTTCCCCGAAACCACCACCTTATTGAGTGTGAAAGTAGCAGATTGGCAGGAAAATGCCTCAGCAGGCTCCTTATGAATGATCTTAAAGACGTAGAAGCAGAGACGTTTCATTTTTGTTTGTTTGTTTGTTTGTTTAAAATTTTTAGCAAAATTAGCTGAATGCTTTTAAACCTTACTAACAATATTCTTGCTGCTTCTGCTAAAGTTGCTGTTCTACTGCTTTGCTGTGGAAGATGTGGCTGAATAGAGGTTTTTATCACAGCAGTCTTGGAGACCCTGTTCGGAAAATCTGGCATCAGCATCGTCGGTGTTGGCATTGTGAGCGAAAAATCACAGGCATGACTGTGGCAGGTGATAGTTGGCTTGCACGGACTAGTTGTGTAACATCACAAGACCACATGACATAACGGCAAGATCTGCCAACTCGGGCTTCTCTTTTCAGATGAGAAGTGGTTGTCAGAATCCAGCCCTCTAAGACCCTTACATTCCTAATCAGATTGACTACCCCTAGCCCATGCAGGCAAGTTCATACGGTTTGGTTAAGCAGGACTTCATGTCTATGTCGGGTTGTGCACCTAGTTTGATCTTACTGCTGTATGCGAAAGAGTATGTGTAATATGATAAAGACACAAACAAAGGGATTAGTGATTAAGCAAGTTGCAAAGCGATGTGCGCAAACAAGAATCCATAAGAGGAGCCATTAATGCTGTTGTGTTATACGCTTAACGGCAGAGCTCACCCCACCCAATTTTTTCTTTCACATTCTAGATCAAATTTTGTCCATTTGTTTATCACATTGTGAAACTTGGTTAAAATAAGTTTTAAATGTGTAACAGACTGCGTTTTTATCGCCAATAACAAACAGATTGATAATTTTGCTCTCTTTTTAAGAAAGTGCTTTTCAATAAAGCATCCACCTCACATGCGAGAGGTGCAGTGTTTAATGTTCAGTGCCACCACTTGGTGCCCAGTGGTGGTGCAATGAGTACAAGCTTTCCGCTGACCTAGTGCTAGACTTCCCTGGGGTGAAATGCTCTGGAAAAGGGTCTTTTCGCTGTACCTTGTGTAAATGAAAAGGGCCCCACTGGGCTTTACTGTGTCCATGTTTGTTTCTGTCACTGTCCTTGTTCCACTTTGTGCACTCTTCGTTACCATTCAGATTGATTACCAGTGATCGATGATCACTGATTTCGATGTGTTGTAGTAAAACCTCGTTACAAGAGACACTTAAGAGACCTGAAAAAGATGTCTCTTGTAAGCAAGGTCTCTTGTAACCAAGAATTCTAAAAGCACTGTGTTGATCAATTTACTGCACATCAGCATATAAATGCATTTACTTGCATTAACAGGATATTGTTCAGGAAAGGTTAAAGAAGTTATTCATACAAGTATGTATTTTTGCGAGTGCAGAGTGTATTCCTTCCTAGTTCTGAAGCTAAAGCCCTTCACATTGCAAGCCTTCCTGTTGCTCTAATACCTTTGAAGCACTCTTACATGCTTGTCACCCTCTGATGCTGACACTTTTTTCCTGAAATGTCCTTGTAGTCATTCTCTATGGCAAATTTGCCATTTAATTGCGCGAGAATTGCAGTCTGTAAGCTCTTCGGGAGCACACAAGATCCACATCTGCAGATACGAATTCCTCAAAAGATTTTGGTACTTCAGCAGTCTCTTGGATCCCAAGCTTCTTCGAGGAAGCTTTCCACAGTATCTATTAATGGGCCCTCTTACATCATGTCACCACATTTAAAGCCTGCTTGTCTGAAACAGTTTTTCACAGCTTCACTTCTCAGGCCATTCTAGACACCTTAAATCACCTGAACAGCAAACCTCACATCACTTACTATTGTACAGTCTTACTGCCTGTCGAGCAACAGACGTTCTACAAACCTTGTTTTGTACAGCAACTTGACTGAGTGCATAATGCCTTTGTCTATTGGTTGAAGGTAGGGTGGGGAGTTTGAAGGAAAAAAACTAACTTTGGTAGCTTTAAGCACGAGAACTTTGGTGTTGCAAGAAGCATTGTTCGCAAAGAGAAAGGCATCCGGATCTGAGCTTTCATCTTGTGATCAAATTTTAACAGTGAGGATTTAAAAATGCTGGATGTCATTCATGCATTTTGATTTGCTTCGTAGGTGACAGTAATGCGATGCCAGTGGCTGAAACAATGGGGTTGTTTTGACTTTCCAATCATGGGGAAGCACTCCTTCTCTTTCCTGACATATACAACAAAAAGGATGCTAGGGGAATCTGAAGTGCATCATGTACGAGTTTTCATGCTTCAGCCGCGTTGCATGAGCACACCTGGGTTGTCTCTTCTAAATGGTGAATTTACTCCAGGGTCCTGCAAAAGTTGTCCTTAGTAACCGAGTGTCTCTTGTAACCATGTCTCTTATATGCAATGTTGTTTACATGGCAGACATAGGAAAACCAACCAAACCATTTTCAAATGTCTCTTGTAACGAGATTTTAATCGTTTGTTGTGCACCTAGCCCACCCAGTGGTTAGTCTAGGCACTGCACTAGTAGAACCAGTTCAAATTTTTCCGCTATGGTGACATTCTCATTTTTTATTTGAAATTTTCGAGAACTAATGTGCGTGTGTTGTTGCGAAATGGAGCATGGCGGCGACGCTTGAAAAAAAAAAAAAAAAACCTGCCATTTGTGGCAATGCAGCATTAACATGAAATTTATGTGATCAAAAGACTTCCAGCAAGTCAAATATGGAATCATATTGTCGGCTGTGTTATTTTACGGTGTTGAGTGGTTATAATAACCCGAAAATGGCGCCAGCTACTCACTAGTGAACTTTGACTCTTAGTCCGGGTGATTTTATTCCACGAAAACGCATTCCTGAAGGTCCGCCACTTGTCCAGCATGTATACTGGGCCTTTACAGCCAGCTTGCTGCAGTTTTGGCTTGGTACCTCACGAAAACCAGAAACTGCTTCACTGCATGGCATGAGAAATGGGGTTGTTTTTTTTCCTGTAATTTTTTTATGTAGCTGAAGAACAGCGCTGCACAGATAGTTAACTCGTTTACACAGTATTCCTGGGTAATTGATCTTAAAAATGTATATTCTAAATTTTTTTGTTAATAATGCATCTGTAGATATTGTGCCTTTTCTGTCTTATTTTTATCAACTCGCCACAAAAAATGGCAATTTTTCGATTTTTGTGTGTTCCCTAATAAATTCCTTGCCTTGTAACTTATGTTTTAGGAAAGTGCATTTCATTGTGTGCAGTTTTGTATCCTGCAACATGCACTGCAGTATTATTTATACTAGCAAAAAGTGATCTTTCGAGGCCTATGAAAAACGGCCGCTTTCTCGTGGTAACGAAAGAGCTGAAGGAATACTGTACTTCTCTGGCTTTTCAGTTATGCTGTCCTTTTCATCTTTTTCTAATATTGAACGTTACATCATCCTAGATATAAAGCGAACAACAAGAGGATTTAACTGCAAGAACAGCTGTGACTCTCGCACCTACAGCTACATGTTACCATCATTTTCATTCGCACCGCCTGGAGTTACCCCTGAAGAGTCCTTTCGCATCACAAGTATGTTTGCTTTTTATTTTTTGTTTGAACTGAATTTTGTAGGCTGTTGAGGCTATGAACATTAACTTCAAAGATGAAGTAGAATGACAGAGACTTGGGGAAATACTTTGGTGTGTTTTGTCCTAAGTTGAACCAAGATAGTTTTCAAGTGCATTCATATATCTCTCTCAGCAGTTGCAGAATTTATAAAAGGCCAGCTTTTGTTAACTAGGCCTCTTATTTTCTAGCCATTTTTAACTCATTGAAGGTAGAGGAAAGAAAAAATAACTGCCCTAAAGTAACTGCTAAAAGGAATCCTGCAGTATTTTCCTAACCATTCCAAAGGGTTCTTTATGATGCGCCCAGGTCAGGAGGATCTTGTTGATTGTTGCATACAAACCAGCGTTATCAACCTGATATGTACAATTTCCGCACTCTCATGTTGGTTTTCCGCAAGCAGAAGTTAATGCTGCTGTGTTTTCACTTGTTTCTTGGTTTAGTCGCAGGATGTGCACTGTTCTTGCTTGTACATGATCTGCAGTTCTCTCATACTTGTGCTGCAATATGCATTTGGTAGCTTTAAGTTTGGGCATTCATCATTACATTACCTTTATGTTAGAAACACTAGAACTCTTGAACAGGGTTCTTCTATCGCTGCTTGCCGAGTGTAGAAGCCATAAATGTTGGGCAGTCCACAAAATGCTTGAAGTTTTATGCAGATCAATACTTATAGTATTCCCATACTTTACATGTCCATGCTGGAGTAATTTGGTTCACTTGTGTTGAGCTATAATAGTGCTTATGAGGACAAAGTATCTCTGGGGCTGGATCCAGTGGAGGTTCCTTTCGAGAACCATTCTTTCAGGATGTCAGTTTGATGTCAGCGAGACTGCAGGTGCCACATCAGGGGGAGGAGGGGAAAGGCAGCGGCCAATCAGCTAGGGCGTCAAATCACAGGCATGTACATCATGAGCATGTGGCTTTTTTGGGAACCGAATACATATGTCAAGGTAGGGCTAATTACTAAATAAATATAAAAATACAGTCGACGACCGATTTTTCGCACTCTCAACGGACCACGAAAATGTCCGAAAAAACAAATGTGCACCAAAAAAGCTGAATTTATTGCCTATTGTTCACTTTGAGGCCGGAAAAAGTCATGAATGCTTTTCTGCACCACGCTCCGATTCCGTGCTAACAGGTCCGCCTGAATTTCACTTGCATCAGCTCAGCTTGCGTCGGCTGCACTGCTGCAAATGAGTCGTCGTCGTCGCTCTCAGACGCCACAAGCACTTGGCAAATAATTTCTGCATCTGTGAGCCCAGTGCACAGTTCCAACTCATGGTCCACGTCTATGAACTCTGAAAACGAGACGGCCGATGGAATTTCGACACCAGCAGTGCAAAGATCATGAATGAGCTGCTCACTGCCTGACAGATACTCGACGATGCTCTCCTCGTCCAAGGCAGCCGATTCGTCATTCAGCACAAATCCCGCGTGGCGGAAGCAATTGCACAGCGTTGTGGGTGCTACAGACTTCCACGCATCGGCGAGCATACTAAGTGCTCCAAGTAAATCGACAGAGTAGGTTTTCCCACTGTCGAGGCACACCACAACCACCAACCACTGGATCACAACGTCGACTCCGTTGAGTGCCTTCTCGCTGCCGCTTCGCACGCAAAAAAAAAAAAAAAAAAAAAATTCTTTTCATAAAATCCGGAAACAGCTTTTTGAAGAACTGAAGCCGATTCAATTAAATGTGAGCCACAGTAGCAACACAGCATAGTTCTCGCATCAGCACGACCACGGCTAGGCCTACTTGCTCCGCTTGGCAACGCATGTGAAACGCACGGCGAACACACAGAGGAACAGGCAGTCAAAGCGATCACGCTAAAAGAAAAAAAAAAGCACTCCGGCAGCGAGCAGCAACGTTGTCCCGGAAACGGACGCTGCTAGGCAAATAATATAGCCTCGATCCAGCGTCAGTTTAGCTGAGGAGCGGCACGCAAGGCCGGCACCGGTTTCGAGGCTATTGAAGGAAAAAGTAAACAAACAAGATAGCGGCGACACCGCTCAAAATGTGTGGCAGTTGGCCCGGCTGACGCTTGGAATGTCCGAAAAATTGAATAGCCATCCTTGTAGTGTCTGAAATTTTGAGCAGCGTAATACATTGACTTTGTAAGGTATGTCCTGGGGCCGGAAAAAAGTCCGAATAATCAAGCATGTCCGAAAAATCGGTCGTTGACTGTACATAGTAATGCGAACTAGTGAATAAAAGTTTGTAATTGGATGGAAAGCTTCTGTTAACAACTGCCATGGCATTTCCTTAGCTGGAGTAATAAATACATATATATATATATATATATATATATATGTATTTATTATGTATTTATATATGTATGTATTACATATATATATATATATATATATATATATATATATATATATATATATACCGGGTGTCCCAGCTAACTTGAACCAAGGGTTACAAAATAATATATCTGAGGTAGGTCAGTGAAATCAGTTGCATACAACTACCAGCCTGCTTGCGCACTACAGGCAATTTTTTGTTTCGCAATTACTTAATTGGCTAATTATGTTAATTTTTCTAATTTAATAAATATCGACTTTAGACCAAACATCTGAATTGGAAACTTGTAGAGCACCTTCAGAAACCCCCATTCGGTTAATTGCGATAAAGAAAGCCTCACGTGTATCTTTTTTTCCGGGCTCAAAAGGAAGCCCGCGAAATACAAATAATACCACGTGACTAACGCATTTGTGCGCCGCGATTGTGGTGCTCTCAGTCGTGGTTTGAGCGAACGAAATCAGCTGCAGCCGTGACCCGATGGTCCCGTTGCAGCGGCAGGCAGAAATGTTGACGATGGTTCGAGCGAGCTCGAGCTCGCCCGTCGCCACCGCGATTTTGGCCAGGCCTGTGCACTGCAGCAGCCTACATCACGACAGGCGGATGGTGATAAAGAACCGGCAAATGAAGGTGCAGCGCTAATTTTAGTCGAGTCACATGATGTCATCTCGCCCCTTTACCTGTATGCGCAGATTCAGTGGCTGATACCTTATCGTTCATCCGTTTGTCGTTACGTTCGCTGATGAGAGAGAAGGTGATGCAAAGGCCTTGTTAGAATGTCGGTGGTGTCGGCTCGCCGCTCTCGCTGCTACTGCACCGTCACGTGGGCCGGCTGTCTGACGCGGGCGAAGAAGCCTTCCCAGGCATATCGGCCTGCCGCTTTAACGGGGCCAAGAAGACACGGCCGCAGCTAATTTCGTTCGCTCAAACCACGACTGAGAGCACCACAATCGCGGCGCACAAATGCGCTAGTCACGTGGTATTATTTGTATTTCGCGGGCTTTCTTCTGAGCCCGGAAAAAAAGATACACGTGAGAGTTTCTTTATCGCAATTAATGAAATGGGGGTTTCTGAAGGTGCTCTACAACTTTCCAATTCACATTTCTGGTCTAAGATCAATATTTAATAAATTAGAAAAATTAACATAGTTAGCTAATTAAGTAATTGCAATACAAAAAATTACCTGTAGTGCGCAAACAGGCTGGCAGTTGTATGCAATTGGTTTCACTGACCTACCTCAAATACATTATTTTGTAACCCTTGGTTCAAGTTAGCTGGGACACCCGGTATATATATATATAAATATATATATATATATATATATATATATATATATATATATATATATATATATATATATATATATATATATATATATATATATATATATACATATACATACATACACAGTCGAACCCGGATAATTCAAATTCTGGTTATATCGAACTCACGGAATATCAGCTTGAAAATCCCATGTAAAAGTATAGGAAAGCTGCGTCGTATATTGAACTCAATTTCACCGGTCAGTCGATATATCAAACTCCTCACCACGCATTGGACGGTGTGGTGCGTCTTCCCCAAAGACGATCGCATCACCTCGATCGTTTGCCGCGTGACGTTTTCAAGCCACGCGCGGAAGGAATGAGAGGGCACAGTTCGACGACTGCTGGTCTAGGGCAGCGCAGCCCTTTCCCCAAAGGAGCGCGCATCTGCGGTGGTCGCTGCCGCGCTAGCACGTGACGTTTGCAAGTCATGTCTGTGTGAAAGAACGAGAGCGAACCAATGCAGCCGTGGTGTTCTGGAGAGGGGAAAAACGCGATACTCTTCTGGTGAGCTTTATCTCTCCCCTTCCTCTCTCTTTCCTGGTCTTCGTTCGCAGCAGCACACACTACGCATGCGCGGACAACCCAGCTCAACCCGTGGCAGACGCTTCTCCGGTGTGTGTTGTCAACTTTCTGCGCCCGGCGGCTGACATGCGATTCGAGTCTCGTGTCGTCGTGAACGCGCGGCAGATTTTTTTTTTTTGCAAGAGTCTTTTATCTTTGCCGTCGTGCTGAACGTATGCTGTGGTGGCTGCCGAGGTTAAGATGCAGCAATTTTTTTTTTATTTTGCGAGAGTTGTTCTTGTCGGACTGAACGTGCAGCGCAGCGTTCTATGGCGGCTGTGGACATTTAGAAGCGGTAGATTTTTTTTTTTTTTTTTTGCGAGAGTAATTCATTTTTGCATCTATGAATCAACGAAAGCACGCGGTGAGCTGCGATCATGACAACCATTGTTCGCTTCAAATGGCATTTGCAGCTATCACGCTTGCCAATGATTTTGTATCAGTGGACTATGCCCGCCCCACCCGAAGCGCAGCGCGATAAATTCAACCAGGCTTGTGCAGTCAAGCCATCACGTGGGCACTCTGCCAAGTTCGCTCCCTGCCACTGCAGAATCAATGAAAAGTATTGTCAAAAGAGACAATATCACTGCGCAGCATCTTGGCGCTGTGCCAATAAATGAGCTGTAGATTCGACGGTCGAAACGGAGGGACGCAGCACCAAACCTCTTTTCTTTTTTTTTTTTTTAAATTATCGGGAGCAAAAATGGGGAGTGACTCCATTATGCGAGTGGGTTGACTGCGCGACAAATACTTTTCACGATCGCAAGTGGTGTCTCAAGCCAATTTCTGTATATCGAATTATCAATATATCGAACTATTTTGCGATCCTCTTCGAGTTCGATATATCCGGGTTCGACTGTGTGTATATATATATATATATATATATATTGTTACGACGTTTATTTACACAGATGGTAGGATACGCTGGAGATTAGTACACCACAGCGGACAGACCCAGCTTCCTCGTCCTCTTCTGCTTATTCCGCCAAACCTCATCTTCCTTCAATAAGGACCGCGGGAAGTGCGTGACACTGCCCCTTTCGCAGACGATGCCCGCCGGGCGAGTCAAGGTTCGTCACGTTGATAGAAGGGCTTCATGCGGGCCACGTGGACTACTTGAGTCTTCCGAGAACGACGCCCTTGTGTGGTCACGCGAGATACTACGAAGTTTACTGCGCTGAGGCGTTCCAATACAACGAAAGGGCCAGTATAGTGGTGCAACAGTTTTTGGCACAAGCCGCGCTTACGCAACGGCGTCCAAAGCCACACCAAGTCACCTGGGACATAATTAACATCTTGATGACGCTTGTCGTAGCGTTGCTTGTAGCGTTCCTGGGAGGCTAGAGTGCGAAGTCTAGCGAGTCGATGAGCTTCTTCAGCCAAAGAGAGAGTATGCGCTAGTGAAGTTTCAGCAGGTAGTGAGAAAGGCAGAAACGTGTCCAAAGTGCTTCGTGGAGGTCGTGCATAGAGAAGAAAAAACGGACTGTAGCCTGTCGTTTCGTGCTTAGCAGTGTTAAATGCGTATGTTATGAACGGAAGGACTTCATCCCAGTTTTTGTGGCGGGAGTCGACATACATTGCGAGCATATTGCTAAGCGTCCGATTGGTGCGTTCGGTAAGACCGTTTGTTTGTGGGTGGTAAGGAGTTGAATGGCGAAAATGGGATGAGCAGAGGCGAAGAAGTTCTTCTACAACTTCTGCCGTAAACTGTCGGCCACGATCGCTTATTAACACACGAGGAGGCCCATGTCGAACAATGATGGACCGTAGGAGGAACGCCGAGACATCAGAAGCAGTGGCTGACGGTATAGCAGCAGTTTCACAGTACCGCGTAAGATAGTCTACGCACACTATGACCCAGCGGTTTCCGTTGGAGGAACGGGGAAACGGTCCTAGAAGATCAATTCCCGCCTGTTCGAATGGGGTTCGTGGTGGCGTTATAGGCTGAAGATGACCCGGCGGTGAGCAGGTTGGGTGCTTGAAACGCTGGCACTGGAGGCAGCTGGCCACATAACGTTGAGTAGTTTGACGCATCTTCGGCCAATAAAAACGTTCCTTAGTCCTGTACAATGTTCTTGCGAAACCCAAGTGTCCAGCTGTGGCATCGTCGTGCATTACCCGAAGAACCTGACACCTAAGACTTGTAGGAACTACCAGAAGAAGCCGCGCACCTACTGACGAGTAGTTCTTCCTGTATAGTACACCGTCACGAATGCAGAATGAGGTCGTAGGGTTCCGGGAACTTGCTGCCTCAAAAAGCGGCGCCAGCTCGTTGTCGTGCCACTGCGCAATCTTGAATTCACCAACATCAGGAAAACTTGTAGAGATAGCAGCTATATATTCATCCAAGACCTCATTGTCGCAATCAGTAGTTTCAAGTGGCAACCGTGACAAGCAGTCAGCATCACCGTGCTTACGACCACTCTTAAAAGACACAGTAAAATTGAATTCTTGAAGGCGCAAAGCCCACCGCGCAAGGCGTCCACAGGGGTCACGAAGGTTTACAAGCCAACATAAGGAATGATGGTCCGTCACAATTTTAAATGCACATCCATAAAGATATGACCTAAACCGTTGCACAGCGAAGCATTCCTGTTCAGTTACTGTATAATTACGCTCAGCCTTGCTCAAAGAACGGCTTGCATACGCAACGACATGTTCATCGCCATTGTGGCGCTGTATGAGCACAGCACCAATTCCAACTGCGCTGGCGTCAGTGTGAAGTTCTGTTGGAGCTGATGGACAGAAGTGGCGTAGTACTGGTCCTGATGTCAAAATAAACTTTAACTGACGAAAGGCGGAGTCACAATCGGCAGTCCACTTGAAAGGCACATCTTTTTGCAGAAGACAAGTAAGGGGATATGCTAGATCAGCAAACTTCGGAACAAAACGCCGAAAATAGGAGCAAAGCCCCAAAAAACTCCTGAGCTGTTTTAACGATTTCGGCGGTTTAAAACAAGTGACAGCTTCGATCTTTTTTGGATCAGGCCTGATTCCATCCTTGTCTATGAGATGTCCAAGTACCACAGTCTGGCTTTCTCCAAAACGACATTTCTTGGAATTGAGTACCAGACCAGCTTTCTCAATACACTCCAAGACAATCTCTAATCGACTGTTGTGTTCATGAAAAGTTGTCCCGAATATCACTACATCGTCCAAATAACACATACAAATGTGCCACTTCAGCCCGCGCAAAACTGTATCCATGAATCTTTCGAACGTGGCTGGAGCGTTACATAATCCAAACGGCATCACATTAAATTCATACAGCCCGTCTGGGGTTATGAATGCCGTCTTTTCTTTATCTTCCGGGTGCATGGGGATCTGCCAATAGCCTGATCGCAGGTCAACTGAGGAAAAATAGGAGGCGGAATGTAAGCAATCAGTGGCGTCATCAATACGTGGCAGGGGATACACGTCCTTCTTGGTAACAGTATTCAGACGTCGATAATCAACACAAAATCGCCATGTGCCATCTTTCTTTTTGACTAGAATCACAGGGGCAGCCCACGGACTAGACGATTCCTGAATGATGCCCTTATGCAGCATGTCACGAACTTGTTCTTCGATTGTTTGGCGCTCTGATGGGGATACACGATAATGCTTCTGGCGGATTGGATCAGCAGTTCCTGTATTGATTCGGTGCTGAGTACGGGAAATGGGAATCCGTGGTGGCGAGTCCCGAGAGAAATCGAAAGCCGCAGTATGTTTCGCCAGAACTTCCACTAAACTGTGACGGTCACTTGTTGGCAGGGATTTGTTAATCATGGCAAGAAATTTTGTCTCATCTTCTTCTGAGCATGCGATGGGCTGGGAATTGTCTGTACTGAGCACGGCCACTGATTTAAAAGTGTCTTCGTCAAAGTTGGCAAGTTTTAGACCACGTGGTAATACAACAGGTTCGTTAGAGCAGTTAGTCGTCCACAAGGAAGAATGGCCATTCATTACTGAGATGATGCAGCGGGGAATCAGAATACTTTTCTTCGCGCAGTTGAGGGTGAGTGGTTCAACCACAGCGTCGAACGCATCACTGGCACAGCTGGAACTAACAACTCGTATAAACTCTGCTGACATTGCAGGAATGACTATGTCTTCCGAAACCGAAAGCGTGCTAGGATGGGTCCGCGAATTTTCACGCAAAACAGATTCAATTCGCGTGCTCACAGAAATGTCTCCATTGCGAAAGTCGAGAGTGGCCCCACATTGCTCCAGAAAATCGAGTCCAAGAATTACGTCATGTGTTGATCGAGTAAGTACTGCGAGTTCAGTTCAGAATGTGTGGCCGGCGATAACAAGATTCACGGAACAGACTCCAAGTGGGTTAAGCGGTTCGCCACCAACACCACATAATGTTATCATACTATCCCAAGCAAACATAATTTTACGACCAAGGCAGTTTTTAAAAGCGAGACTTATAATAGAAATAGTTGCACCTGTGTCCAACAACGCCATAGCACGTACACCGTCCACAAACACTTCAATTCGGTTCCTTAACATCGAAACAGGCAGAGGCATGGTTAAGCTAGAATCATTTGCTACCTCACCTCCATCGGCCGCACTCACTAGTTTCCCAGAGGTAGCGACCGTCGTCGGGGAGAAGGGGAGCGTGGTAGGCGCCGAGATGGTGGTGTCAGACTACGGTCAGAGGCCGGTGATTCATTTCCGTTCAACGCCATTCTGCGTTCTTGTCGGCTAGCTGTTGCTGTGTACTCATTCCGGCCAGGTGTTGTTCTATATGAATCATCATTGTCAGCAGGAAGCCTTGTACGGGAGTTCACCCACTGTCGGCGATACTGCTGGTACGGACGACGGTTGCGGCAAAAGCGGGAAATGTGGCCGATCATTCCACAGGCATAACACACTGGCGGCTCACGTTCATTCGATGAATAAGGCTCATCGTCGCTTGTATTAAACGTTTCATGCTCTGGATGTGGTCGACGAGGAGGACGAGAGTGCTCGCTGTTGTAGGCGTTGATGGTGAGAGGCTGGATGTTCGGGCGATGAGCAGCAGAGCATCGGGTGTCCGAAGGAGACGTAACAGAGGGATCATAACAGGTAGAAGATGGGCTATTGTCTGACGAAGAGGTGCCACTGTAGACTGGTCTGACGTGGCCCCCAACATCTTGATGCCTCCGAAGCTCTTCGCGGACGATCTGGCGAATTGTATCTGCCAGGCTTGTCGTTTCAGACACATCCACACCAGCGACAGTTGTCACATTAGGCAGCCGACCAAACTTCGGAATGATACGGCGTCGCTTCAAAGATTCAAACGTGCGGCAGTGTCGTGTTACACATCAGCGGTGGAATTCAAATCGTCCTTGCAGATAAGGAAGTTGTACACGTCTTGCGCTATTCCCTTCAGGAGATGACCCACTCTGTCTTCCTCAGTCATCCGAGCATCAACTATTCTGCACAGCTTGAGGACTTCTTCTATGTAAGTTGTGCAGGTCTCCCCCGGTACTTGCACTCGTTGAGCAAGAGTCTGTTCGGCGCTTTTTTTTCGAGCATCGCCATCACCAAATCCCGCTCTCATTTCTTCCATGAAGCAATTCCAGGTGGTAAGAGATGCTTCATGATTGTCAAACCATGTTAGCGCAGTTTCTTCGAGAAAAAATACCGCATTCGCCAACTTGGTAGTCGCATCCCAGCGGTTGTATTTGCTCACCCGATTGTAGTGGGTGAGCCAGTCATCCACGTCTTCCCCGGGCTTGCCATAGAAGTGCCGGGGTTCCCGATAAGGCTGTGCGGTGGTCGGATGAGCTGCTGGCGTGGGCTGCGTTGAACCATCTGCTTGCGCCATCTCCGTCCGAAGGGAGGGTAGCCCAGCAATTCTTCTGCTTCGGCGAAGTAGGAGAGGTTCCGTGGTGATCTGTAGCCCGCAAACTCCACCACACTTGTTACGACGTTTATTTACACAGATGGTAGGATACGCTGGAGATTAGCACACCACAGCGGACACACCCAGCTTCCTCGTCCTCTTCTGCTTATTCCGCCAAACCTCATCTTCCTTCAATAAGGACCGCGGGAAGTGCGTGACAATATATATATATATATATATATATATATATATATATATATATATATATATATATATTTTTTTTTTACTCTTAGATAGTGACGTCTGCTTCCTCTTGCGCACTGTGAAGTGTTTCCTTGAATTGAAAGTTCAGCCTTTCGCGCAAAATGCTAACTATTGAAAGTAGGAGGTCTGCAACTCCTGTAGTGATGCAGCAGTCGCTGTGGCCTCCGAGTTACGCTAGCTCTATGACTGAAGAGTTGCTGCCGCAGCCTCCTACCTATGCTGCGGGTCTACATCCTCAGCCTTGTCAGACACTCGGGCGTAGTGGATATCTTCGAAATTTTGAATGATGGTCAATTTGCTGAGGACGCAGCCAATGACACCAGGAATCCGGGCACACTCCACATTGGCCGCCACTTGCTCCCTCTCTGCTGATGCAAAAGGGGAAGAAACGCAGGCCGCACACTTCCTGAAGCGAGTTGTTATTGCCTCGGCCACTTAGGGATCCAAATGGTTGCCTTGCTGTCGACAGAAAGCTCCCGATCACAAAATAGCAATCGAAGTGTGCAGAGCACCTTCACTTCTGGCAGCAGCACAGTCTACCCCTTCATCTCCTCCTTTCACAATTGGCCCACAGTCTGCACAAGTGCCTTCACTAGCCTAAAGTGTTGCCAAAAACCTTACTCCGACACATAGAAGATGTCGTTTAATTCCTCTGGCCACAAAGAACAGCAAAAGAAAACGGTGCATGCATGGTGCCACTTTTACAGGACTGATTCCCTTGAAGTGAACTTACTTGCCGCAGTTCCTGCATGGACGCTTTGCAAAACTCTGGAAGTCAGGTTCTGTGCACGGCAAAAACCTTTTCACCATGGCAGCCAAATCTGTTTGGGGGCAGAAATTGGGTGCACTGCAGGAGGCATCAATTATAACAATAATGGCCATGTCCATTTCCTGCAGCCCTTGTTGTGTTGCTGCTGCAATTATGGAATTAGCGAAGGCAGTGCCTTTAGGTGCTATCCATACCGTGCCCCTACCTCCTTTTAGTTTTCAATAGCGAAGGAATTCTGCTTGCAGGTTTGTGCATGACATCAGGCTTGACGCAAGAGTATTCTGGGCTGCACCCAACTTCTGCCCCTAAAACAGGTTTAGTCGCTATGGTGAAAGGATTTTTGCTGTGCAGAGAAGCAGACTTCCAGAGTTTTGCAAAAGGTCTATTGGCCAGTGAAATGGTTTCTTTTAGAGCAGTGGCCATGCCGCGTGACGTAGACGAAAAGCGCAGAGCAGCCTTGAGAAGTTTGGTGTCATGCTGGGCACAGTCAGCCAGTTAGGAGCGGCGAAAGAACAAGTTCCGAAATGGAATCACTGCTGGATCTGGCCCCAGTTCACAGTGGTTAAAGCAAGATGTGCGTAACACTGTATTGTGTATATCAATCATTTTTCACATTTCAGGTGAAAGAATACAAGACGTAAACAAGGTTCTAGCTTTATTCAAAGGTTGCCACAACTTTCACAATTTCACTTCTGGAAAGTGAGTAACAGTCTTATCTTTTCTAGCCTCGTCTTATTGTTCTAGTGATAATTGGAGTGCCATTTTGATAGACGTCTGTCTGGCTGTTAGGACCTGCCTTAAGATTAGCTGCCTTTGAAATGCTGAATGTAATATAAAATTGTTAAAAATGTAAATTCGCTATATAAATGGTGACTATGTTGTTTTTTTACATCCTTTATGGCCTGATCAGTTGTTATTTATCATGCGCTTGTATGCTTTAAGTACGAAAATAAAAAATCGCACATTGGTCCTCGTAAGTAACAATGATTCGCTACCCTAGTTTGTGTTGGGCGGGGTGAAAAACTTGAAAAAGTCACTATGAAATTGTTGCTTAACCAATTGCCGCACTTAGCAGAAACTAATATTGTTATATGAAGTTTATGGGGAGCGGGGACGCTCAGGAATTGTTTATTGTGCTTTAAGGTCTGACATAGCACTAATTTTCAAATGATAGAGGCGCAACCAAAAGTAAATGGATTTAATCGTCCAAGTGTGGACTGTATCACCTAGTCAAGCCACGAGGAACAGCAAGGTGCAAAGTGTGTGTGCGCCCTCAACTGTTTGAGTCTTCGCCAATGCTCTGTGTCTCTTCATTTTGCCACTGCAGGTCATGTGGCTCCTCCTCAGGTAGAGCACGCTCACTTCATGCACACTGGTGGTGCTTAATATGGAATGCTATATCGTATACCCAGTATACAGTCACACAATGGCAAGCAGACATCTCTTGTGGCCACTGATAATAAACAATAATTCAGATGTCATTCTGTGTGTATAGTATGTCTGGTCCTGGTATTGATGATGTAGTGCAGCCATGTATGGCATAGCTTAACTCTCGGTAACAAGCATTTCTGAGTTGCCTTGGGAAAAAAGTCTCGCTATGATGTATATATACTAAATATTAACTGTTCGGATGCTCTTTCAAGCTCACACAAAATGTTTTTGTTTAAACATCATGCATGAAATGAAGAAAAAGTCTTTTTGTAAGCTTGCTGAAAAAAAAAAAAAAATGAAATATGAAAAGTGTTTGAGTATAAAAATTCTGAATATATGAAGAAATTTGCTACATTGCCTTTTCTTATAGCGAAATTACTAAATTGCTAGAAACGTTCATATTCAGCTCAGCCTTCTTCTGCTCATGGCACAGCTTGCAGTTTTTAAAACCTTTGTGGTCAGCATGTTTTGCAGAGGGTGGCAAGTGCGGGTTTGTTTACAATCAGAGTTCAAAAGCTGCTCAACGAGTTCGTCTCTGAAAGCTGGGTGGTCAAAACTGAATGGACAACCTGAAGAAGCCAGCACTTGTGCTTTCTTCATGAGGGCCAGCTTGCAGTGTCTAAGCCAGCAACTCTAAGCAGACCATTGTAGATGTTTCCCACCTTCTAGTACAGCCTCAACCAGGAAACTGTCACCCCAGGTAGATCACAAGGTCTATAAACTTGAGCATTACTCACCTAATCCCAGGACCTGTTGGAAAGAGTGTGCATTCACTTGTTTCATCCATAATGCATCTCCAAATGTATTTATTAGTATTTTTGCAAATAGTCAAACCCGAATATATCGAACTCGAAGGGGATCGCGAAATAGTTCGATATTTCGATATACAGAAATCGGCTTGAGACACCGCTTGTGATCGTGAAAAATGATGCCGTATTTGTCGCGTAATCAACCCACTTACATAATGAACCCACCCTCCACTCTTGTCCCCGAGAATCTGAAAAAAAGGAAAAAAGAATGGCGGTTCACATCCAAGCGATTGAGCGAACTCAGTGATGAGCGGCAGTGACAGAGCGAAAAATGTCCGACCTGTTGGAACTGCGTCGCTCGAGCCGCCCCTACAGCTAAAAACAGGTTTTTGTGTCGCCCCGGCAGAAATCGGGGAGTATACGATTAATACAGCACGATTAGTACAGTATACTGCGTCTTTCCTTTCCGCATTGCCGATTCTACATCTTCGTAGAAGCTTTTAACTGCCTGGTCATCATGACTGCATGTAGGTGCGTAGGCCTGTACAACCTTCAGTTTATACCGCTTATTACGCTTGATTTCGATGCCTGCCACCCTCTCATTAATACCATAGAATTCATCTATATTACCCGCTATATACTTATTGACAAGGAAACCTACTCCTAGTTCTCTCCTCTCCGGTTAGCCTCGATAACACAGTACATGCCCTTTTCTTCAGTACAGTATATGCCTCATTCAGCTTCCTAACCTCACTAAGCTCTATGACATCCCATTTCATATCCTCTAGTTCCTCTAACAGCATTGCTAAACTAGCTTCACTAGCTAGGGTTCTAGCATTAAAGGTTGCCAGGGTTAGTTTTCAATGGCAACCTGTCCGGTGTCAGAAATTCTTATCACCTCCCGCTGCGTCATAGGTCTGACCGCCGCCATGGTCAGTTGCTCCGCAGCCGCTGGTGACTGAGGGCCGGGGTTTTAGAGGACTAAGCGGGGGTAGTTGCGGCCAACTACTGCACCAGGGTGGCCAACTCCTGTTCTGGTGTGGTGGTGCAAAAGTGGGGTTTCACAAACTTTCCGTGGCTGTCGGCCTTGTGCGCTGTAGCTTTAGCTGCAGATGTAGACCCATCTGGAAGCTGCTGCATCAAATGGCAGACCTTTAACCCTACTGAAACCTGATTATGATGAGCGAAAGCACCCACCGTGGTGGCTCAGAGTTTAACGCGCTCGAATAGTGAACCCGAGTGCCTGGGTTGAAACCCGACCGGCTTAAATCTGTCTGATGTTTGTTTGTTGTTTTTTTCTTAAGTGTGAAAGCACTATAAAAAGTCATGGTCAGTTATTGATCTGTAATAGGCTCCATCACTCTGTTGGCTGGCGAACTTGAAAGGCCCTTCAGGAGGTTCGCACGTTGGAGCCGCTATACTGGACTGTGCATTACGCTCTCGAGGCCATGTAGTTGTGACCTCACAAAACAGCTTAGCCAATGAGAGTGATGGCACTAGGCAGGCACTGAACCTCCGAATTACTAACAGTCACAGGCAGGGCACTGATTGGTCATAGGGTTATGTGACATCGCATGGCCAGTCTTGCAGGTGGTGCAACCGCTATTTTGTGCACCATTTATTAGTGTTGTTGGCAGCATATTGCCACACAACTTATTTGGCATCTTCATGGCAAGATATCTTACCTGTCGTGTTCTTGCCATGCTCATGGTACGGTTAATATATTGTGATTTGGGCTCTGTCTTTCAATTTTAGCAAGAGCTGTTGTCGGGTTAGTTGGTGAATGTCTGCAGAAGCCATGGCAAATTGCGCTAAAAACACAGCACACAAGAAAAGGAGGACACGTAGCACAGGGCGAGCGTAATATAGGCTCGTCCTTGCGCTTGTCATGTGCTACGTGTCCTTCTTTTCTTGTGTTCTATGTTTTTTAGTGCAATTTGCGTGGCTTCTGCAGTCTTTCAACTTTATTAAGTTTAATATGCTCAAGCATCCTGTGTGCAGTTGTTTAGTTCAAACAAGTGCTAAAGAAAAGCTACCACACTTTTTGTTCCTTTCCCAGAAAGTCCCAGGACCCAAGTGCCATGAGGTACATCATATCTATCGAGGCAAGAGCTTTTTTACTGCGCCCCAACACCTTGTATGCATGGTGTTCTTTGTGATTGCTTCAAACTTGACGAGCGGGGTCCCGTCTGTTCCAGTGTGGCCAGCCTTTCATGGCAGGAAACCTAGAGTTTCTCCAAATCCAGATCAAAGGCCAAAGCTTCATGCTGCACCAGATCCGCAAGATGGTTGGCCTTGTCATTGCCATCATGCGCGGACACACAGATCAGTCCATAATTCGTAGGGCCTGGGGCCCTGAGCGGGCAAGTAAATTTCTGTCTTGGTATCCCTTCAAATGGCGGAGACTGCTCCGGGCCAGCAAGACGCTGGGTTCGCCGATCATTTCAGGACCGTTCAACCATGCTTTTTTTTTTTTGCGGCAGTCTTGTTATTGTAATCGCACATACTGTAGGAGAGAGGGAAGGAATAGCTCTCTGGAACGGAATTTGGCGGGAAGACGAAAGAATGTGGGTGCTTCGCATCTAGAGAAGAAGTTGTTTTGCTTACTAGCTGTGCTTAGTTTTTGCATGGATGGAAACTAGAAAGTAATTTAATTACTCAGCAGAAGTAATTGTAATGTAATTTCATTACTTTTTGGGAGCAGTAATGAGTAATGTCATTTAATTCCTTTTCAAAAGTAATTTTGCCATGTATGATGCGGTATAGCTTTTGAGATGAAGTGTAGAAAAGGAAAAATTTTGGTTTGGTTTAGGTTTGGTTTATGGGGTTTGACGTCACAAAGCTACTCAGGCTATGAGAGACGCGAAAAGTTTAGAGTTGGGCTAGTTGTTGCAAGGTGATGTTAAGAAAATAGCACAGAGACAAGTCAAAGGAGACAGTGAGAGCGTGAGCTCTAGCGGACAACAGATGTTTACATTGCACATGGTGAAATGAATGAAGGAAAGCTAGAAATCATACAGTTGTATTCGGTCATTCAAGGCAGAGTTAAGACACCCTTTACAACCCGCCCAGGAGGAAACTCATGCCTGTTCTCAGACAATGCTTACTGTAACACATTATCAGAACAGCCAGAGGGAGGTTGCCAGCCAGAAAGGGAAAAGTGAGTGTGAGAATTGTGGTCAATGACATTGGCAAAAGAGGAATGAAAGAGCAGTGATGACGGCTGGAGAAAAAAAAATGAAAAGTTGTAAATGATAAGAAAAATAATAAAGCGGAAAGAAAAAAATTAAGAGCAGATGTAAAACTCAGGAAAGTGGAGAGAATTGCTAAAGCCAGGGGAAAAGAAATAGGTAGATGTAGATGGTACAGTGGATGAGGAACTATGGTCTGCATCATGTTGAATGCCTGTTTTGCTATTCCAGTTGGACATTCCCATTGCACCAGCCTTGGGCCTCATGCTGGAACATGTGCACTATGATCGCTACAACCGACGCTATGGTGGAGATGGTCTGCATGAGCCCCTCTGCTGGGAGGCAAAGCAGGTAAGTTGCTGCCTGTCAAGAAAATGACACCTTTCTTTTTGGTTCAAGAGGACATACCTTGCACTGTGGTGCACTGCTTTTGCTTTGTGTTGCATCTCTCCTTCGTTCTCATAAAGCTGTCCGAACACATGTAGTCATCACATCAGTGCGTGCTAGTTTGTCAAATATACTACTGTAAAATCTTGGTGACACAAATGCTCAGGTGATACAAAGAAAAATTCCGGGCTGAAGTGCATCCTGTATAATGCTCAGAAGTGTTCCAAAGTCTTCCCTGTGCCCCCCACAGTAGGCACTTTAGCTGTGCCTCTTTTTGCCTGATGTTTTGGCATCAGTGACTGAAAAAAACAAGGAAGAGACACGGCTCTTGGACAGCTTGAGAAGACAATAACAACCTGCTCTCAGGTTTTGTTAGACGGCTGTGTATGGGTCCTATCATCACCCGCACTCGACAGCTGATGACCTGGTTCCGTTTGAACCGCTGAGAAGATTCCTACAAGGTGACTAAAGGTGGCACTCCTTGAACGCATGTGAATTCAGCTGTTCCTATCAGCTGAAGAGCTTGGAGACTCGCCCCAGTCAACTTCTGTGTCGCATAATGACACAGCTTTTCCACGCCTGAGCTCACATGGTAGAAGACACACTTCTGCAAAATCTGTTCTTCCCATGGTTTCTAGCAAATATCCAGGTAACTGTGGCCACTGCATCAATGGTGAACCTCTCCAAACTTGCCTAGTTAGTCTATGAGGTCATGGAGGACGGAAACATGGAGGACGGAAACTTACGCCCGCAGGTTGGCATCATCAACTCAGCCACCACCGCTATCCCTGCTCTCTCTTCACTCATCATTTTCATACCTTGCATATGGGTATCTCATCTGTCGACCAGCTCTGCCATTGCTTTGATCAACTGATTGCCGCCACAGCAGCTCAAGGCCGCTGTATCCATTGCTCCTATCAGTGACGGCACACCTGACCATGCCTCACTTCCCAGGAGCAACATTTGACCTCACCATCCAGGCCAGTGCATTAATTTTGCCACCGCCGTTTCGTCACCATTGCACTTCACTGTGTTCTTTGTCAGGAAACCAGCCAACTGACTGCTAGCAGCGATGAGCTGTCAAAGCCAGCAACTCTGTTGCCTTTCTTATAGTGACAAGACTAACAGCACCAAATTTATAGATACAGTCGAACCCGGATATATCAAACTCACGAAATATCCCCTCGAAAATCACATGTAAAAGTATAGGGAAGCCGTGTCATATATCGAATTCCACACCACGCACTGGCAAGAGTGCCTTTCCCAAAGACATCGCATCATCCTCGGCCATTTGCTGCATGACGTGTTCAAGCCACGCGCGGGAGGAATGATAGGGGACAGTTCGGTCTAGGGCAGCGCTACCCCATTCTGCACGCCAGCGTGACGTTTACAAGCCATGTTGATGAATGAACCAGAGAGAAATGGTGGGATCGAGAGGGGAAAAACGCGATAGAGCGAAGCGCAAGGGTGTGCCCATTCTTTTGCCGAGCTATCTCTCTCCTTCCTCTTTCCCGGCCTTCGTTCGCAGTAGCACGCCCAGCGCATGTGCCAAGCCAGCTCTGCCCGTTCTCAGACAGAACATCGGACGCTTTCTCCAGCGTGTGTTGCGAACCCTCTGTGCGCGGCGGCTGACGTGGCTATGGCGCCTGTGGAAGTTGAGAAGCGGCAGATCTATCTTTTTTTTTTTTTTTTTTTGCGAAAGTCGTCTATTCTTATCGTTGTGCTGTACCCGCGGCATAGCTTAAGATATGGCGTTACGAAGCGGCATTTTTTTTTTTTTGCGGGAGTCGTTTATTCATGCATGTATGAATATGAATCAACGAAAGCACGCGGTCAGCTGCGATCATGACACTGGCTTTTAGCATTTTTCGCTTCAAACAGCATTTGCAGCTACTGTATCACGCTTTCCAATGATTTTGTGGCAGTGGACTACGCCCGCCCCAAGCGCGGCGTGATAAATCGAACCAGGCTTGTGCAATCAAGCCATCACGGGCAGTCTGCCAAATTCGCTCCCTGCCGCCGCAGGAGCTATCAAAAGATAAACACGCCACGACGTTATCGCTGCGCAGCATCTTAGCACGCTGCCAAGAAATGAGCTGTGGATGAGACGACTGAAACGGAGTCCACATGCAAGCGAAGACGCTGGCGATTTCTGCCGCGGCGACACAAAAACAGTTTTGAGCTGCCGCGGTGGCTCGAACGACAGAGGGACGCAGTTTCAACAAGTTGGAAATTTTTTGCTCTGTCGCTGCCGCTCTTCGCTGAAATCGCTTAAGCGCTAACCGCATGAGGCGACAATTCACGGTGACAAGCCACGCGATGGGCTGAGGGCCACCAAACCATTGCCGCTCGTCGCTGTTGCTCGGTTTCTGGGTTTTTAGAAAATTTCGCGTGTTGCCCGGAAGCAGCTCTCGAGGCAGCCAATCGCAGAGGGCTTTAGGGTGCTCAACTTCCGTTCTGGCTTTTTTTTTCTTTTTATTGCATGTGAAGTTTGTTTTCCTAGTCCGGTTTGGGCGAAGAACCTGGTGCCTTCACGCGCTCACTTCGTCTGATCCGTGTATATATATGAGTGCATCGAGATAATTCAGTAAAAGCTTGGAAGGGTAATAAAAGAAAGAAAAAGGTTAGCGTGGCTAGATATTGTTAATTTCCGAAAGGAGCAGGAGAAAGGCGCTGCATGCTCGCAATGCAAGTCGGCATCGCAGTGTAGTAGCGCACCGCTGCGCTGTGACGTTTAAAATATGATGCGTTACAAAAAAATTTCATCAGTGTTTTATCGTACTCTATGCTGTTTAGTGTTAGAAATGGGATATAGCGTGATTGCATTCCCCTTGACCGAATGACGAAGCGGCGGCAACAGAGCAACGCTGAAAACGCGCCTCTCTGTCGCTGATTCCCGTCGCTCCGTGCGGTATGCACCAGTGACAACAAGCGTTGGCGGCGGCATCGCGCGACGGATCGCTAGGGGTTATCGCCTCATGCGGTTACCGCTTAATCGCTTGCATGTGAACGAGCTGGCCTTAACGCTTTTTTTTTTCTTCCAAATTCTCGAATGCGAAAGTGGAGGGTGGGTTCATTATGCGAGTGAGCTGATTACGCGACAAATACGGTATCGTTTTTTCGCATCGTACGTGCCGTCCCAAGCTGATTTCTGTATATCGAATTATCGATATATCGAACTATTTCGCGATCCCCTTCAAGTTCAATATATCCGGGTTCGACTGTACCAGCACACAAATCAGTATTCATTCCACTACGCACCATGACCGTACTTGTTGGCCGCTTTACCTACTTGATCATTGTGAAGAGTATGCGCACTCCTTTCTGCCAGCAACATTCTGTGACACTGAACTTGGGCTTGCGTCAAGGTTTTCGATGGCTGTTCTTAGTGGCCGACATCCTCCGTTGGTTTATTATTGATGCTGACTTCCTCACCAAACATTGGCATCAAGCGTCATTGCTTTCTGGATTCGATCATGTGTCCTCTATCCAGGGTCTTACTGCACAAACTGCTGTTGGTATGGCTCTTTCCTGCCAATTCTTCATTAGGCCCTTTGCTACAAGCCCCTGGTGGTCCCACATGATTGGACTTTACCTCTTCGCCATAACATGCATCAGCACCTGCTCACCACCATCCTGTCCACTCGTCCGCTTCTGACCATGTCGCCTTGCCCCGAATTTGAGCTGTGCTCAAACTTAGCTTTATTCAACCATCTTCCAGCAGTTGGGCCTCTCCTCTTCACATGGTAAAAAAAAAAAAACGAACTTGAGGGGACACTTCAGCTCTGCCTTAAAGGATGATAGTGGTAATGGCTGCCATTTACCAAGTATATGTGCAAATCCTTGTTTGTGTACATGGACTTTGGTACTCGCCCGATTAGTAATCTCTTAATTTTTTCAACTAATGCCTCACGCATACTTTTCATCATACAGTCGTATGTGAATGGCCACGTGACGTAGATAAAACGCTGTGCTTAAATAAGCCATACTAATGTGCCTGCGTGACTTAAGGGTAGTGTGTATGACTTAGAATACTAGGGTTCTGGAAGGCTAATTCTGGTCACCCTCTTATCTGAAAGGAGAGGTCCAAGTTGGCAACTCCTGCCAAATCAGCTGTGTCATGTGGTTATGTGATGTCAGACAACCCTATGTCTAATTAGTTCCCGGCCATGCCAGTCACCAACTGCCTCCTGCTATGCCTATGATTTTTCGCTCGCAACACTGATTTTTGAAGATTTTTGGGGGAACGGGGCTTTTAACGTCGCATTAAAAACTGGGACTGGCATCTGTGTGGTGACTGCCAGTCTCTTAACATCTGTATGTTCCTTGATCATTACCCACTGCCCAATACTCAAGACTTTACCACAACACTATATAGTGAGACCATATTTTCAAGAATCGATCTCTACCATACCTATCTCCACATCCCAAACGCAGAAGACAGTATATTCCAAAAACAGCCATCACACCTTTTGACCTGTTTGAATTTCTTCACATGGCATTCGGCCTCCGGAACGCTGAACACTCACTCTAATGCTTTATTGACGCCATCTTTCATTGGTCTGCCCTTTCGCTTATGTCGATGATCTCCTTGGGACCAAGACTTCTGTCAGTGGGCACTTTTAGCATCTCCACCTTTTGTTTGACCGACTCTCGACCCATGGTATCATCATCGTCAGTATCAGGAGTGAGTTTGGTGTACCATCGCTTTTCTTAGTCACCATATCAACACAGGTTGCGTACAAACTCTGACGTCCAAAGTGGAAGAGACTATGAACTTTGCGTCACTTGCATCTATCCCAAACTATGCTAATTCCTCGGCCTGGGAAACTGCTACTGCCATTTTATCAAGAATTATGCCGCTCTGCTTGAACCCCTTAATCACCTGCTTTTGGCGGCTTAGATGATGCATCCGCTCACATGGGATTACAGTGCAAGTACAGTGCAAGGGTCCCTCGGGCATGCAAGCAGCGCAGCATCAGTCAGGGCTTCTATGATGATGAGAAAGGAATACCTTTCTCATCATCATAGAAGCCCTGACTGATGCTGCGCTGCTTGCATGCCCGAGGCCAGAGTTTCCTTGCCCTCTCACAGAGCCCTCTGACAGATGCTTCCCGTATTGCCGTTGGAGCTGTCTCACTTTCTTTCCTAGACGCATGAGCCCTAACCCAACCTGTTACAGTGTGTTTTGCTTTCACAATTTCCTCAGATCGCAAGCCTCTTGCCCGTGCAACTTAGCCTTCCAACAGCCTGTACATGCCTCAAGAAGTTTGTCAGCCCGCTCACATGAGTGAATACAGCACAAATATTCTCGTCATGTCAGCGGCGCAACCAAAATTTTCATTCACTTGATTATGTGGATGCTGTCACTATGTTTTGCCCTCTACCTGTTTATGAATTTGCACCACTCAGCCTACTGACTTAAAGTTGATATATTTGCAAGCCTTTCCCGCATCACTTAGCTCATGGATGTTTAACTACAAGGCACTTCCCTCAAATGTGACTGCTCCACAAGTGTTCCTAGACCATTTGTGCCTGCTTCTTTTCGCAAGCACCTGCCCTGCACAACTTTGCTCACACTGGATTCCATGCAACGTAAACACTTATGGTGTCTCGCCTCACGTGGCTGTGCATGAACTCTAGTGTCCGTGGCTGGGTGTGTGCCTGTGTCCCTTGCCAAAACGTGAACACTACTCTGTGCCGCCAGCCATGCCCTTTTCCTCCCGACACACACCTCAGTACAGTTCGCATTGACCTGTAAGACCGCCTCTACCTTGTCAGAGCAACTGGTACGCTTTTTGACCTGAAGCAGTGCTGCTTCTTGGCATTTCTGCCTCATTAGTTGTGTCTGCCTTCGTTTCTACCTGGTGTCTCGCATTGGATGTCCATCTTTCATTATCACAGACCACATCAAACAGTTCAAACCATCTCTCTCCACCAAGCTTCCTTGTCTTCTAAGTTCGACTCGACTGAAAACCACCGTATGCTAGCCCCAAACAAATGGCCTTGTGGAATGTTTCCACCACCATCTGAAAGCCATACTACTGCACGAGACACACCAATGGAGTGGGTTCAGCACCTACCCCTC
Organism: Amblyomma maculatum; assembly: GCF_055883805.1. Lineage (NCBI taxonomy): Eukaryota > Metazoa > Arthropoda > Arachnida > Ixodida > Ixodidae > Amblyomma > Amblyomma maculatum. The sequence continues at coordinate 282,576,427 of NC_139344.1, read as the reverse complement.
ACCCTACTTGGCATTCTCTGTGCCTTCAAACACAGCCTCTTTCTCAACAGTTGAGCTTGTTTATAGCACACCACTTCTACTCCCACCGATTTACTCGGGGTTTCTTCATCACCTACCACCCTCCACAAGTACATCAAGCTCCTCCGTGATGCGTTTTGTCACCATCGGCCTCGGCTGTCGTGTCCTGGAGCACCTTTACGCCTTCCTCAACCTCCAAACAGCTAGCCATATTTTTGAAGAAGCGTAGCGGCAGTTGGTGCATGGTTAAGAAAAAAGGCAGCAGAAAAGCATATGCTCATGAGGAGAGGGGGTAGGCAGCCCATGTTTTTGTCTGTGAAGCATCCCACCGGAGTCCACTTCAGCTGCACTACCTCAGACTGTTTTATGTCCTGGGGTGCTTTTCAGCATTGTACACTGTTGACATGAATAGCTTCGCTTACTCTGTTGCCTTGGAGCAGTTGAATCCAGCTTTTTTTTGTCAATGACTCTCTCCCCTCTTCTCTTTCCGCATGTCTCACCAGTGCAACCATGTCATCTCACCATGTTTGTTGGCACCAGCAATTTCTTCTAAATCGTCAGCCTGGTTCCTCGCTAATGGGAAAGCTAGGGTGTCTCGATGCCTTCGTTTTCAGGGCAAGGACACCCTTCGTACCAACCCATGCCACCTTTTTCTTTTCGTGGGGGCATGTTGGGTTCCACATGACATTTTCATGCTGCAAGCAATGCATGTGGCATGGTTTCTTTTCATTAGCCTGTCGACTGCAATAATAATGTGAGTGAACATGGAAAACACAGCATGTACTTTGTTTTTCTTGTGATGATCTGGTGGTTTGCAGTCTATTTTATGTGTGATGAAGTCATTGCGACTGCTATTAAGTCTGCAAGCTGTTTAATATTTATTTATTTATGCATACATGCATGCATGCATGCACGCACGCACGCACACACACACACACACACACACACACACACACACACACTGTCAGCCCTTTGAGGGGCTTTTACAGGAGTGGAAAGAACAAATTTTAAGACACAGTACATCCTAATGCAGGTATATGAATAAAATTAAAAAGCAGAACAACAAAAACTAAACAATACATGCTGTAATCAAAGCTTCTAGTATAGTAAACAACATTTACAGGCAGCACACAATTAAAAAACATATAGCGGGTATACAACGCTATATTCACTCAACATAAAAGAGAAAACTCACTATTTGGAAAAAACAAGAGCTGTACAGCATTGTTAGATAAGGAGTTCCTATCATTAATCGCTCTAGGGAAATAGCTGTACTTTAAACAATCAGTGCGGACGGAAGGAGCTGGAATGAACATAGAATGGCGATGTCGTGATTGTTAGACCAAATTTTGAAAAATTGTGATTTGTCAATATTAACCTGATTATGAATAATTTGATACAAGTATTTTAGCCTTTCTTGTTGCGTTCGCGACTCTAATGTCGGAATACCAGCTTTTCAACAGAGATCAGAAGGAGGGGTACAATGCCGGTATTTATTAAATATAAACCTAGCAGCAAGTCACTGTACTTTTTCAATATTTGAAAGGTTATGTTTTATGTATGGGTCCCAGACAAGGCTTGCGTATTCAATGATCGGTCTTATTAATGTTATATATGCTAGACATTTTATTTCATGGGTTGTGTGATATATGTTCCTCCTGAGGCTCCAAAGTGCCTTCCTGGCTTTGGAGCGTATATAATCATGGTGGGTGTTCCAACGAAGAACCAAACCACTGTCTGCTCTGAAAATTGACTGCAGCTCTTTGGCTTTCTTCATATTCATAATATAAAGAATGAAGGCCTCTGAGTTATGTAGGATAAAAATGCAAAGACTGTTCACAAGGCCTATCCCGCGGGTATATTAAGTAGCATGAAATATGAACTGCGAAGAACAAAAATTTTGACTTTCATGCAATTGGGCTTCTTTGTTGTTGGTTTTTTTTTTTTTTAGTTTAGTTTCTTGTACAGAAAAAAATTCATAGACATAGTTGTTTCGTTTGGTATCATGTTAACTAGAGGTGGGTCCATAACACGATACAATGGCATCTTGCTGCTTTGTAGCTGTAAGTCCTCTTGCCCAAGGATCAATATTACATCAAAATATTTTTGTGTACATACTACAGACAAAGGACAAGGAGACAAGAGCTACTGAGTCTCTAAGAAACCTGACGAAATCAACCTTCAGCATGACCAACAAGTACTGGCTTAGTGCGATATTATGCGAGTTATAACTTAATCAATCTGATTGTGGAACGGGAAGCATTTCTCTAAACCGGTTAAGTACTACGAGGTATTCTATCGCAAATGTTCTGGAATTCTTGCCTACTCCATTTTCATGGAGGCACGCTCGCAGTCATTGTAAAATATGCGCTCTCTCACAGAGAAAATAGGCCGCATACACCAAAATGCACCATTCTTCTGTAGTGTCTAAGGGGACTAAAGAAAAGGAATTCTCAAGCTAAGCAACGATGCTGTCATTTGTCGTGAATTTCTCGTGCAGACGCATTTAGAAGCATTTGTTGATTTAATCACATGAGAATCCCTTGAGCGTCAACAATGAAGATCGCCATCGAACATACGTAAATACTGATTAACCCCAACTTGTCTTGACAAAAGCCCAGATCGCTAACACCGAGAAAGGATGTGCTGCTTGAGACCCCGTCTTTCAGGCAGCGTAAACATGGAATTTGCAAACACATACGTTAGACTGGACTATCAAAGAAAGGTCTAGGAAACAAAGGCCGCCTTCTTAGCTTCCAGCAGAAAGCCTGCTCCAGTTGTTAAGATTTGTCTTTAAAGGCAAATCTCATCACTACTGCTGTTAGCACAAGAGAAGAAAAAAAAACCTCCAATACATGCCACCACTAATTAAAATGTGGCTGATGAATTTTACTGATGCTGTGGTCACAATGTCATTGACAAGACTTTTTTTTCCCACCTTTTCTGGTACACTGGGGGAAGGATGCAGCTTTACTGCAGCAGGAAATAAGGCATTCTGATTGTTGGAAACATATTCGTAATTTCAAGGGTCAAGGTCAACAAATCATGAAGAAATACGCTGATTATGTTGCATTAAGGTACAACTGCTTATAAGGCACCAAGTTTCTTGGCAGATGAGCTACGAAATATACTTTAATGTAATCGATTCACTTCTACAACAATCTCTGGTGCCACCCTGTACTTAGTAGAACACTAGATTAGCCAAATATGCAGTTGCCTTCAATACTTCCATAATTAGTTTGCTCTCTTAGCCATGTCTTCATATCCTGGTAATTGCAAAGGTTTCCAAATTTCATTGCACCATACTCAGATTTTCATTTTTCTTGTTGCATTAGAAGTGCCTGACCATATATGCATTCACCTGTGTATTTCTCCTTTACCTTTCTGCCACTAACTTTGCTTCTAGGGCTCGCTGAAAGTTGCGCAATTTGTTGTGTGTTTGCTGTTTGGTTTGAAAGTTCATTTAGTGTCAATACTGTTCAGTCTCCTGGGTAGTAGGTTGTTTCTAATAGATTGACAGGTACTTATTAAGCAGTATACTAGAAGGTTGTTTTTAATAGATTGACAGGTACTTATTAAGCAGTATACTGCATTGATGCTGAAGATAGAAACCTGTCATTAAATTGTGCGGTGTAGCCAAGCTAACGAACTGGACTGTCACGTGTAGTATAAACAAAATGAGCAACCTTGTCACAACTATTCACAGTTTTTTTTTTTTCTTGGCATTGTACAATTGAGTAGCAGAGCATAGAAAACACTTCAAAAGGAACAGTTTTTTATATATCAACTAAATTGAGCTGCAAAATGCAGATTATAGTCAAGCTAAAGGCTTTGACCTTTCTGATTTATCACATGGAATCTAAACAGTGAAAGACAGTAAGGAGTAAGAAGCAGTGCTTGCCCCCTTTTTTTTTGGATGCTAATGCAGTTGAGTGATTTTCCTAGTTGATAGCCTTATCTTTTTTTCATGTTTAATAAGAGGAGAAGGCACACTTTTATGATTACCGGAGATATTTTCCTGAGTCAACCTGACGAGCTACTCCAAATTAGGGAGAAGTAATACTAAACGAAAAGCACATGCACGCACAAAACTCACTCTCACATTTAATGGGTGGCCAAGAATAGGCCAGGTGCATTTGAGGCATATTTACAACTGCTATTATTACTGTTCTTAGTGCAATAGTATTCCAAGGTTATTTCTAGCTACGTTGATATTTGTGACTGTAGAATATGCATTTATAGCGTAGAAAATTGCATATAAAAATTTTCATGCTTGTTGATTTGAACTGAAAAGACTGTGATCACCATTCTGAAGCAGATGGCTGCTTAAACTAACCTCTCAGGTCTGCACCCAAAACCTTCATTGAGACACGCAATGTACTTGAATAATTGGCCATTCTTTCATATTTTCTAGCTTATAAAATCACTGTTTTCAGTGAGAGTTGCATCTTTTTAATTAGAAACAGGTAATTTTTTTTGTACGAATATTTTTGGTGTGCCACGGTTGTTTTGGGAGGACAGGTCTTAGTCAGGTGTACCTAACACCTTTTGCCTGTCCTATACTTGTGAGGAAACCAAATAAATTTCACTTCACTTCAGATACTATAGGCTAACTTAAGTCTGTGTGTCCATGATATGTAAACGTGTCCTCAATACATCCTCAGTGTTCCATGACGTGTAAAGTTTTATAAGGCATGTAGAAGACAGAACAAAACCTTGCAATTTTTAAAGCTCTACTTCTCACACTTCCAAGGTCATTCACTGGCGCATTTGACCTTGAACCACCGAAGCAAAGCCACAGTTAGTGATGTCACTCTTTGTGACCCGCTGCGGACTCACTCGGAGGCTCTTCGCTGTGATACCACGTAACCATGCGGGGGGTTTAACAACTCCTTTAGATGCGTGCCGGCCTGAGTGCATCAATGCTTCTGCGCAGGCGTGAGGCTGATGTGTAGCAATGCTAAACAGAGCTTACGCTTGGATAACTAGGTTTTACCAGGATAAACCTCCGCAATGTCAGCTGCAAGAAAGCCTAGCTTGGGGTAGCAAACTTTCACTAGTTCCGGTTTCAGTTATGTCAGTGCACCTGCTGACTGGAAGGAAGCTGATGTTTAAAAAGGAATCACTCCCTGTGCATGTATTTGGTGCAATAAGCTGCAGCAATGTCCAAGCTGTCCAGGCACCGGTATTTGGAATTACTCCTTTTTCGCTGGTGGTGGTTCGAATCATGCTTTCTGCTTTATCTTTTTGCCAGGACAGTGATACAATATTTCAGTAGGCTTTTCTTCGGTCACTATGAAAGGAATTGATGCTGGCATCTGAATGGGTTGACAATGGCTTCTATGGAAGTTTCCTACCTGTGCCTAGCCTAGGTCACTTTGGCATCGCATACTGCTGTGTAATGTAGAGGCAACCTCTGGTGGACTTTCAAAGGGTTATTAAACAAGTAGCTAATTTCACTGTAATGACTTCAGTGCTAGGTGTTTTGGGCTAATGTGTGTGTTTCTTTTTTTTTTTTTTTTTTTCTTTATTTAGGACTTCATCCAGACATTCAAGGAGAAGCACATCTTCCCCACAATTGTGAATACAGAGCAAGATGAAAAGTCGTATCCTTTGAGCTTCTTGCATTTTGTTGCTATGTCCTTGGCCCAACCTTCTCTATACTGTAGATGCACGAACTAGTTAATGGTACTCGCAGTTGACGTATTTGTGTCAATCACATAATAAGTAGACCGTTCCTTAAAGTCATTATAATTTGTACCTCAGCTGCATGCACACTTTCCGCTGTCATCGAATGTGACCTACATTTTGACTGTTTTAGCTCAGTCAAAGCAAGATGTTCCCTTTGTTCCACTAAATACTTAAGTTGACCTGTGTGCTGTAGGGGGTCGTAATGTGTCAGTACCTTACGCTGTCATCTACAAATATTTCTGTGGTACTGTAAAAGCAGGGTGTGAGGCTGTTTCCAACAAAACAATGCTATTCAGGCATGTTCCTCCATGCCAAAACCAAAAGTTCCTTCGATTAGGCCCAAAGATTTCTTCAGGTCCTTTTCCCTGCAGCATCTTGAAAAAAATTTCTTGAAAGTTAGACATTTTCAGTTTGCTTCTTAAAATTGTCTGAAACTCTGCAGTGATATGATTGCTCAGAACTACTTTGGAGGAGGCAAAAGTGCATTTTAGCAGCAAAATGCGTGCGTAATAAATAATCTCAGTTGCATGTGTACACCGCAGAATCTGAAACTGTAAAGCTGTGCAGATTTGCCAGAAGCCATGAGTGTGTAGTGCTGTATTGCTTTTGACCTCTGCTGATATCGCTGTATGTTATTAACTTGTTTGTGCTTGAGCCGTGATGATAACAGCCTGTGGGGTGTATGCCCAGTGCGTTCTCACAATAGCATTTTTTGCCTGGGCCCTATCTTTTAGCTGTGTTTAGTTAATTCAGACATTTTTTGTGGTCCCAGTGACTTCGAATGAATGAGGTTTTACAGTATATGGCTCAAAAAATTTAGGAATTCGTGCATGCCACACTCTTTCACATTTTTGAAATTCCAGACTTAATTTAAAAGAAAAAATATTTATGTCAGATGAATAAGCTTAGCTGTCATTCAAAACTGTTTCCACCAAGAAAAATCATCTGCAGTAAGACATTTCCACCACATGAGAAAAAAAAAATGACAACACTGTCCAGGCACACCATACAACTTGGCGACATCCATTTTTGCTTTGGAAAAGTGATTCTTACTTGTAGACGCGAATGACCCTACCATTCTGTCCAACAGGCTTTGAGAAAAATTTTGGAAAGTCATGTGCACAAATGTGGTGTCCCAAAGGGATGTGGCTCACGTGCTTGCTAATTAATGGCTCGTTGAAGTTAGTGAAAAGTTGGTTTTCTGCTAGCTCTTTCAGACAACATGAGACTTGGTTTTGTACTGCTCAAAATTTTTGGCTTTGAAAAATGTATGGACATTTACTGCAGAGTTGTATTTTGCCCAAATATAGCACCACTTAGTAGGATAGTCCTTTTGGCAATTTATTTATTTTATTACTTATTTGAAATACCTTACAGGCTCTTTTGGCATTGTGTAAGGGGGAAGGAAAAATCTATACAATGCTATATATACATACAATGTAAGGAAACAGGCAAAAATACAAAGCACGGTAATTAATATATGAACAAGCAAAATAGTACAGAAGAGCACATGAAACGACGTGGAAATAATTACATCACTAAGAAAAAGAAATGCAGTTTGAGTGGTAAATTCACCACAGACTAAAAATTTTCTTTTTGATCAAATTTTACCCTTACAATTCTCTGAAAAGAAGTTTCTGAATGAAACATTACTTAAGCAAGTATTTCATGTGTAAAATTCGAACAAACCTTTTGCGTACTGTACGTGTAAAAGAAGTTTTAGTTGGAATATCAAGACCATGGAATCTTTTTTTTTTTTTTTTTTTAAATGAATCGGGTCTACCTTGACAGAAACTGAGCGAAACATGTGTTTGTTATCATCAAAACCCATAACACTATCCAGGCTGTTACGTGATATGCTTGAAGTGAAAAAATTAAAAAATGTGGGGATAACTTGGTCAATACCAGGGCGTAAATATGGCATTTGGCTCATATATAGAAATAAAGTACTGGATTTGACCTGGAATTGTTAAAAAACTTCATTTGTGCTATGGTATGGTTGGTTCTAGCCTTAGTGAAAACACTAAAGTGCTGATGTTGAGAACGCAGCAGTGTACAATCAGGGGCACTGGTGTTCTTCAATACTGGCAACTAAATGCGTATTGGCTTGACAGTCTTTTGTGTGTTGGGACTTCAGCAGCAGTCAAGCTTGGCACTTACTTGGTCACTGACATTGAGGGTGGTAGTGGCAGCCGCCGATTGTTTGAGGTGAAGGATCTCAATTTTTGGCAAACTGCGATTTTGACCAGCAGTATGAAAATTTGAATGTTCTAGAAAATGTTCATATAGCAGTGCTCAGTGTACATTTACTCAAGCAGGACAGGATCTAATGTGCTGATGTGACAAAGATGCTCTGCAAGTCACAGGTATATAATAGTACGTACCATTGTTGTCTCTAGTGTACTGGAATATGCACCACTGCTGTAGCCTAAATATAGCTGAAAATCACGAAGCACCTACTGTGCTGCTTTATCATTTCTTCTTTTTGAAGTGTGCGTCAAAAGGAGTAATTAGCCTTCTGAAATGACTTGTTCGTTTTAATCAGTATTCCACTTATGACAGCAAAGAAGCGCAGTTTTTTGCATCTTACCGATTCTGTATCGTTTTTATCTGCCATGTTTGCATTTCTCTACCATGCACAGAGCCATAAATGTTGAGCATTCGCCTGTTAGGTGAACACCCAACAGTGAACAATGTTCATACCTGTACTTACAGTTCAAGGGAGTGATCTATTTGTGCCTTTTGGTGGTGCTTATAGGTTATCGGAATAGCATTATAAAATTTGTGTATTGATCAGCAGTTCTCATTAGGTGGGCAAGTTAAACTTCAAGGTTCTTATCAAATTCTTTAGGCATATTTGTTTCTGAAGACTTAAATTTTTTATACATATAAGCTTGTTGATTGCAATCACTGAGTAAGTTTTGAATTCACCTTATCGTGGTGGGGGGCGGTCGGGTCCATGGCGGGCGAACCAGTGGTCGTAGAGAGGTGCGGGTGGTACCAAACATGGTCATTGTTCTGTGATGTTCCCGTTGGTACTAGAATTGAGGACCTAGGATTAAATTTGGCAAAACTCTAGCTAACGCTCTTAATCGAGCTTTCTTTTTCTTCTACTTTCCAATCAACTACCTTCATGATTATTTTTTCCCACAAAAAAAGAAATCTATGCTTTGCTTGGCGTCACTGGCTCTTGGCTTTCTTCATACGAAAAAAGTAGATATACATAAGAGTGCACGAAAAACACAGTATGCAGGTATGCACATCTACCTCTGTCTGTGCTCCTGTGTGCAACTTTGCCAAGTAGCTACAAAGAATTGTAGTCATGGGGTCCAAACTTGTGCAAAAACTAATAAGAATGCCCTCATGTTTACCTCTGTGGTTTGATAGCACAAGTCATATTTTGCTTTTCTATGCAAAGCAGTGTTTGTACCATCAGTGGCTGCTGTACGTTTCATTGAGGTGGCAATACGATAACTGCTATGTGGTAGTGTACACTGCTCATTCCGTCGAAAAGCCGCTGCTGCCGTAGATGGCAGTCTGGAAAAAAGGGTGGGCACTTAAGCTCTGCCTTCAAGTGTATATGATGGGGCAGTGTTAATGGCTCACGTTTGCCAGCTTCCCTTGCATAATGAAAAGGCAGTGTTAAAAGGCGCTACCGCATCTACTCTTAAGGGAAATCTTAAGTGCTTTCCTAATTTTTTTGTGATAAATACCCCAAAAAGCATTTATCCTACAGCTTCAGAAATTTGTTTCCTGCATTTTTTTTTTTTGTCACGTGTTCACAGCATTTCGCCATATAACATGGTAATTTTCTAAATGGTTTCAAATGTATGAATGGCGTTTTCCTATCACTGCACTTACTAGTATGCTGAACTGGATGGAGAATCTGCAACTGCATTCATACGATGTTCGTGAGCCTGGACCACCAACATTTGATGATGCAGAATTGTGCAACTTAGTCCGCAGTGATGATGATGATGATGCTGGTGCAAATAACGAGGTGAGCAGATGTCCGACGTCAATCTGGCGAATTTTTTTTTTCTCAATTCTCTGGTGTGTGGGGGGGTGGCAACGGTCCGCTAATAGTTGGAGCTTTGAAAACATTTTCTGCAAGAACAAATTGATGCAGCTGATGCAGTGTTCACTGAGCTGCCAACAAGGGCTTTTTAATTAGCATGATGCAGAGCTACTGGTTTGCTTGAAAAGCATACTTACAGTGAATTCTCTCTTGTTACCAGAAGGAAGACCAAGGGGACAGCCTCAAGAAAGAGAACAGTGACATTACAGAAGGGTGCAGTAATGCAGAAGAAGCTCTAGATGCCAAAAAGCAGGCAATACAATAAAGACAGCCACAACCATACCAGTTTTATTATGCACATTTATTTTCTTCCATACACCTAGGCCTCGTGCTGGCCTTTTAGAACAGAAGCTATGCTTATACATTTCACTCTTACAGTGCACTTGCATGGCTCACTTAGGAATGCTGGTCAGTTGAACTTACTATGGAAAGAAAAATACATATCAAGTGCAAGGCCTACGTTTGGGGAAAAAAAAGGACAAATATATCACACTCAGCAAGTCTATGCCACTACAGCTATACCTCTAAGTGCTGCAGTATGCTTGCTGTACAGCCAAGTGATAATGACAGAAATGCAGCTGTATTTGGAGACAGCTTTTTGTGGCTGTGGGGATGGAGCTTACCTTATACTGTTGCTACACCAAATAGTTTAGGCATATCTGGCCTTAGTTATTGTTTTGGTTTCAGTTCTTACCTGATGTTGAAATAACTTTCGAGCCGCTAGCTACAATATCTTCTTTCACATCACTGAAGGCCTAGGTGAATGTAAATTTGCGGCTGATCGATAGTTCACATGACATATATTGTCAAAACACAAGCGCGCTGAAAAAGCGTGTGGATCCGGCGGGGTGACTCGATAGGCTTACCCTTTGTGGAATTGCCAAAGGTGGTGCAGCCAGTGGCACCCGCATGACACATTATGGGCATTATGCTGTGCTGGCTAGTGTCGTAATATAATCTTGATGTAATAATAACTTTAATCATTTCAGTGATATGCTGCTCCAAAATTTCTGGATGGACTGCAATTTGCTGTAGAGTGAGCTGGTGCGTTTGAACTCGGTACTTTTCATTGCATAGCCACCGAAAGTTGTCGCCAAATACACTGTGTCTGCTAATATCCTTTCACTGCGGGAATACTCAGATGCCCAGCACAGCATGTGAAGCGCCGGCAAAATGAGTTCATATCATGTACTGCAGTCACGCATACTTTTTCAACTTGAGGGTCCACGGTATATCACTTGAACCTTGCAAAATGTTAAGGAAACAAAATGGCCATGTTTTTTCGCAAAGCGTGGGCAAAGTCCATGCTACACAATAAAAGGCCTCAGTCTGCCTGTGCAATCTTTTGTAATCTGCTACATTGTTCACCTTATACAAGGACAGTGCTCAAGAAATAGACTGCACATTCAGTGTACAAGCATGAGAAGGCCTCCATGCTTTACGAAGTGACATTAACAGTATTCAATAAGCAGCCATACCCCACCAAAAGAACACTTAACATGTGCTGCTAATGTGGAAAAGTATTTGGGGGCTAACCTCTCGTTGCTTGCAGCATTTCTTGTTAAAAAAAGTGCTGTGCTTTGAGAACAATGGTGAGATAAAGTTGTGATCGAATTTCTTGAACACCACACTATCTTCTGTGAAATACTTCCAGCAGGAGACATGCACAGCTTGACAAGACACTTCGAGCGTTTCCACTTATTGCAGAAGAGACGTCAGGGTGGTGATTGGCAATGAGCTGACTGTGAAAGAGAGAGAGCTCTTCACCAAGTGACTACAAGAAACCAGTGTCTCATCACTGTCAGCTCAAACCTGGCAGAAAAAGCATGTACTTACGCAAGCCCAAGCCCTGGCAGAATAATACAAGGCCGTATGCAAGCTTCTCAGGCTGAAATGAGATAACAGTAGTACATGGTTACAAGCTAAAATGAAAGCGAGACTTTTTTTCATTAACACTTAAAAAATATGCTTTTTCTGTTTACCTATATGGCTACAGTACACCACAGTGCAGCCTTCTTTAGAGCATAAAATGCTTTAGCTCCCATTCTCAGCAACTCGGACGAATGTCATCCCGGAATCAGAGGCACAAAAGGAAGTGAACTTTCTGTCCAAACAGTTCTCAGCTCAGTGCATGCTAAAGGAATTGGTGCGTCAGAAGCACGTGCTGAGGGATTTAGAAGGCTCCGCTATCAAGGAGAAGGTCTGGTTGCCTGAGGTAGTGCTGTAACACTTTCGTGATTCTACCTTCTCATTCGCAAGCTACAATGCTCAGTGGTATGGAGAAGACTATAATGGCTACGTTACATTTCTGTGTGCCCTGCTTAAGGCTGAACGAGGAACAGATGCGGGGCCACCTTTAAAATCAAACAAAATGGAACAGAAAAAGGATGGTCCGATGGTCTCATGCCTGAGTGACTTCGCAGATGTTTTGTTGGACAGGAAAAGGACCTTTAAACGAAGTTACTTGACTCTGGACAAATTAAGCTTACAAGCCTACATCGTACACTTGCAAGCACATCTTTGGCTCATTCTGTGCTTTAGTTAGGTACAGTAATATACTGATACTGCAATTATTTTTTCATTCCCTGTTGACTAGTTTATACAATTTAGCATACAAGTGAGGTGCCATACAGACCCCCAAAATCGGTAAGAGCACTGTGCCCAAAATGAAAACAACTTGCCACGTCGCTAAGAATGTCTTCTGCATCATCCAGTTTGAGCAGGGCGGCCTTTGCAGGATCAATTTTGCTGTAAGTGTTTTGTGTTGTGTCGGCAAGAGCTTGTGTGCTGCTTGTCACCAGCAGTATGTCAGTTCTGAAAGGACAACGGCACCCTGTCAGTTGTCTGCAACAACCTGCATGTAAATAGTGAAGGAAAACAATGTGCTCACTTCAGGTTCTTCTTCAAGGAGCTTGAGATGTCACTTCGACTGTTTGCATGCAATGGAAACAAATTGGAAAGCATGTGAATTTGAAAAGTCTGTTCAATACCTGGCACAATGTGTGTCATTGACAGGCAGGCAAAAAGAAGCCTGAGCCCCACTGGGTTTTCACCACATATTTGGTGCGGGCTCCAGATGTGTACTTAATTGTAGATATGCTTAATTATACACTTATCATCACTGAAGTAGCATAGCTCACGTGAGGTAAGCTTGAATGTAAAAACTTGAGTTCCTTCGGTTGACCTTCTGCCTCACACTTTCAGCGTAGTTGAGTGCCGAGCTCCCCTGGGTCACTTTTCCAGATGTTTCATCAGTACTCTGTAACAATATATTCATAACTGAATCTGCATTTGGATATGCAAATGCGTGTGCTCTTGCTAATTCTTGTCCTCACCACAAGCTGTGAAAGTCCACTTTGTTCCAGGAGCTTAGAAAGAACCTAAGCACAAAGCAAGAGGGCACTGTTAGACAATGCATCTTTGTTGTAGCAGCGGCTGTGTGGCAACAACTTTACCTTGCCAAACTTATGAAAAACAAGGAAGTGCTCCATTGGTGGGGGACCAGACTTTTTTCCACCCTGATACCAGTAGACAACCTGAAGAAATGTTTTCACGAATGTAAGCAGAGCATACGTGATATCTGTATGTGATCAATAAGTACCTGATAATTGAAGAGTTCAACCAAGCTTGCTTCCGTGCATGAGCAGTGAATTAGGATTGATCCCAGAACAAGCTCAGAGCAGTTCATCTGCAGTCAAATCGGGCCTACACTAAGCATTTTACACAGATGCCAAACACACGATCTGCAAAGACCTCTTCTAGGGGACATCTTGGAAGCTGTTACTGGCAACCAAAAAAAAGGAATAGTATCGATCTAACAGCTGGTGGCAGCTTCAACTACATTACTGTGTTCATGCAGGTATCCATGCAAGTACAGCCCATTGGTGCACAGCTGCACACGCATTTGCATTGCCTTACCGTAAATCTAGCAAGGATGTTTGCCCCCGCTCCTTCACCAAGAGCAACGCAGTATGGAATCCTATCAAGATATCAAAGGCAAAGCACATTCACCCTGCTATGTGTCAAGTCATTGCAAAGCAAGAACAAAAGCTGAAAAACGGCACATACTTGAAGTAGTGCAACACATCAGCCATATCCTGTGCAAGATCATCCATGGTTGGAAACTTGTAGCTGTGCAAGCCAAACCAAATGATTTTCTGACTGGCAGTTTGAGCAGCATTGTCATAGAATACATAAATAATGGGGTCAGCAGACTGCATTCAGCTGTGTGCTAGCTGGAGCCACACTAGAAATCATCCCAAACTGCTATGCCCACCATTTTCTCGTCCTACTCCAACCTACACCATCTTACATTAGCTTAATTCAGTGGGAGCACACTATAAGTTTTCAAGTAATTATTATTAGAAACCACAAGATGGCAAAAGCCATGGTAGTGGAAGCAGGTATGCTACAGTGATTACTAGTTTAAATCCATGTAGTTGCTCATGCACATATTGTGCAGTTCTATTACATTCATGTCTGTAACTACAGGCAGTTTGTATTGCAGTCTGCTGTATTTCATGCACTCGTGTTCTCCATGTCAGTGAGTAGTACTAACTCTTCTGGTAGGTCTGGAGCATTGTATGCTTGTCCAGGAACTTCAACGTGAAGAAACACTGACTTCTCAGAAACACGAGCCATACAAGGGTGAGCTGCAAACTGCACAAAGTCCAAATCTGAAAGAAATGAGAGCCTTAGAACATACTCTAAGATGTACACACATCTGCTTTGAAGCTTACATGTTGAGCCTACATCATGCACAGTCAAAAAAATTGGTTTTCTGGGGTTGATAGTTGAAAGGTCACCCTGGAATGCAAGGATAGTTTAGCACAAACATTCACTTTGTCAACAACATTACATGAAGGGTATTTGAATGTCATGGGTATACATGAACTCGTACCTGAACGTGCACGTTTAGGCTCCCACATCGTGGTGTTTTCACGAGAAAAGCCTGTAAAAGCGTACATTCATTTTAAACTGCCGCACGCGTTTATTTATTTTCCTTTTTTTCTGCAGTTTCACAGGGACGCATGAGCATGCTTCCAAACAGTTAAAACCATGCAAAAACGTTTGCAAGCAAACATCCGTAGAGTGACCGTGACGCTGTGCATTTATTTTTACAAATTACGTGACAGAAAGAGCAGCGGATCGTCGCAGTTCGTCTCGCGTGTTTGCGCGCGATTGCAAGCCTGGCGAAGGTCTAACGCGCATGAATATGCAAGGTTTCGATAGTAATTCGATCATTTCAGCCGTTAAAGAGCAACTCTAAGGTTTAGTCCAGTGGATATATCTGGCATGCGTCATTTTCACTGCTCGCAGGTAATCGAGCGCTGTAGCACGTAACTGAAACTAATATGGGAACTACTGCGCGAAGAGGCTACCGATGCGTAGTTGCACTTTCGGACATGCACAACACAACTTGCCTCAGTGTAGCAGTCATCAGAAATTTGTTCCCGCAGAGGCGGTATTTTGCTGGCGTCACACATGATCCGCTCTGCTTCTCCCTTCACAAGTACGCACCGATCTGCTACGCGGAAGCGCGCAGTTGCTGGGCGCAGTACCGCTACCTCCGCAGTCTACGTTGTTTGTTTTCTTTCGTAGCCCACAATGAAAATTTACGCACCGCGCAGAGGCAGAGGCATTTCAGATTACCAACACATTGAATGAAGCGTTCCAGCAGACAAGGAGTCAAAGTGAAATATCAGAGCACTGACGCAAGCGTTTTCTCTATAAACTGCGAAGGCGGGAGCGCATGCTACTGCATCACTGCATTGCTATGATAGCTACCATCGGCGCTGCCGCGGCTGCTGTCAGCTCAGTGATGGCGGGAAGGCCAAACATGCCCTCTTCGCTGCGCAAGGCCGTACGTAAGCGCGCCTTCGGTTCAAGTGCTGGCTTTGAAAATCCGATCGCAATGAAAGAATGCGAACGTGCAGCGCATGGATTTCTGCGTACTCAATGCGCAATATCAACGAATAGGTGACGCAACTGATCTGATAATTCGCTTAGAATTCGGATATGTTAATTTTCGCTCTTCGATCCAGCGGCGCAAGTCAATTGTCAATTGCTCCATATGCTGGCATTTCTTTTCATCATACGTTATAGCATCCTTGCTTCAATCGTCACCGACACCTCGAAAGCCGATCGAGGTTCGAAAGCGACAGCCCTATTCATGGACGTCGGCAGCATTTTGTCCTGGGGGGATGGGGGCAAACGCGCTGCATCGCAGCGTAGGGGGACGAAGGCATGGTTTTGCTTAGAGAGAGTGAGGGGGGAGGGGGGGGGGGGACACTGAGCAAAGGTCGCATTGTATTGGAAAACATTTATTTCATCAAAATGCAGATGCAGACGGTGGCCTCCAGTCCATGGCTGTGGCGGCGACCTTAGCGGCCCACTCGGTGGCTATAATTGGCTTCAATTCCCGGGTCGGAGCTGGCCAGAACAGCCACCCATCGCTCAAGAGAATGAATTTGTACTAGATCCTACGGTGGAGGTTCTTCTTTATATTGCCGTAGTATGTGATCATACGTGGCTGTTTCGCCACAGAACCTGCACGCGGGGTTAAAGTCATCCGGTTAAGAAAGGATATCGTCTGGAGTCTTCTTCAAGTGGTCTCCTGTGTTTTACCCGAAGTTTTGTCAGGTGGTGGAAATTTGTGCCGTTCCAATATGCAATGGCTTCTGATATCGTGAAAAGATGCCAGCCCCTCCTTGGAGTAATCCATGGATACGAACGACCCATCGACTCGGTTGACGAATCATCGAGCCATGTTGTGAGCCGCCTCATTTCCCGGATTCTCCGAGTGAGCCGGGACCCATATCACCTCAATTTCTTTGTATGGTTGCTTGGTCAGTTTCAGTATCTGCTGTGCCGCAGTTGAGATTCTGCCCCCCCCCCCCCCCCCCCCCCCCCGCAAAGCTACGAACGGCAAACTTAGAATCGGAGAAGATTGTATCCGCGTCGGTGCTAGCTATGGCTAGTGCCACAGCTGCCTCTTCCACTGTTTCCGAAGATTTTGTCACTACTGACCCTGATGCCCGCAGCCGCCCGTGCTCGTCCACCACCGCCAATGCGAACGCTCCGACTGATGTGTATTTTGCCGCGTCAACATAGACAGCTCTTTCGCTCTTTGCGTATTTTTCTTGTAGAGCTATTGCCCTAGCTTTCCTCCTTCTTTCGTGGTGGGAAGGGTGCATATTATTTGGTAGTGGTTTGATCCTCAGTCGCTTCCTAAGGAGTTTGGGTATCTGTGTTTTCGTATCCGCGGGTGGAAGTTCCACGCCTATACCTAGGTGATCTAGTATGGCTCTGCCTGCCTTGGTGCGCTTAAGCCGTTCTTTTTGCATTGTGAGGTGAGACTCCTTGAACTCCTCTAGTGTGTTATGTATTCCGAGTCCCATGAGTCCTTCCGTCGATGTGTAGTTCGGCAACCCCAAGGCTGCTTTGTATGCTTGCCTAATTATTGCCTCGGCTTTGCCTTTCCCTGCGGCATCTAGCTTAGGCATGGCAGTGCATACACCATCCTGCTCAGGAGAAATGCCTGCACATCCTACAGAGGTCTTTTTTTGACTCCTTTCCTACGGTTGATGATTGTTCTGATTAGCCTAATTCACATATTAATGATGTTTTGAGCTTTTGCAGGGTTTTTTTTGTTTTTCCTGTTAGCTTGTAGATACAGCCCCAAGATCCTTGTTGATTACACCTCTTTGATTGGAACTCCCCGCACGCACACGTTAAGCGTGGTTGGGGGCGCTTGGTTCCTGGAACCAAGACCTCTACGTTTGGGTCTGATGACCAGTAGCTCTGATTTTGGATGTGAGCATGTTTTATGCCTTAATGACCTGCGAGCTCTGCGATAGTGTCTACCGCGCGTTGTAATGTTTCCTCTATATGACAGTCATTCCCGTTGGTGATCCAGAGTGTGATGACATCTGCGTAGAATGTATGTCTCAGCCCAGGTATGGCTTCCAGTCTGGGTGGAAGCTTTATGAGGGAGAGACTGAAGAGAAACGGTGACAGTACCGATCCCTGCGGTGTCCCTCTGCCCCCTAGCCGAAAAGGCAATGACTCTATTTCGCCTATCTTAATTATTGCGGACATATGGCTGAGAAACGAGCGAATGTATCGGAAGGTTTTTTTCCCGGGTTAATGTCTGAGAGGTTCTCGAGAATGGCGTCGTGTGCCACGTTATCGAAGACATTGGTGGGGTCTAGCCCCAGCACTGCTTTGGTGCCCGTGCCTTTCCCAGTGTTTATTACGTCTGCTTTGAGCTGAAGCATGACATCCTGCGTGGAAAAATTAGCTCAGAACCCTAGCATAGTTGTCGGCAAGATATTGTTGTCCTCTTCTTACCCCTGCAGTCTGCTTATGATCACATGCTCCATGAGCTTGCCTACGCAAGAGGTGAGCGAGATTTGGCGCAGATTTGCTATGATAGTTTCTTGCCTGGTTTGGGAATAAACGTAATCTTTGCATGCCTCCAGGCTTCAGGGGATTTCGCCTTCGTTATTTCGCCCTTAGTTATTGAAGCCCAAGTTCACTCTATGCTTCAGAATGGCGTGATCGAGCCTTTTAACAGTCCATGGTCTTCCCCTGTAGTCCTGGTGAGCAAGAAAGACGGTTTTATTCGCTTCTGCGTTGACTACTGTCGCCTAAATAAAATGACGCGGAAAGACGTCTGTTTACAAGGCGCTGAACTCTTTTCTTCGCTCGATTTATGATCCGGTTACTGGCAGGTACCCCTGGCAGCAGAAGATCGCCCTAAAACCGCATTTGTCACCCCCGATGGCCTCTTTGAATTTGCCGTTTGCCTTTCGGTCTCTGTAATGCTCCTGCTCTGCGTTGAGGACAACGCAGATGGCTATGGAAAGAAAAATGGTAGGGATAACGTTAAGAGATAGGAAACGCGTAGTCACTGACATTGTAATTGTGGTAGACGTAGCCGGTTTAACAAGCAAACCGTTTATTTATACATCAGATAATGACGCCCGTTTTCGCTCTGCTTGGCGCGGTCGCCCATGCCGGGGTGTCCGGCGGTCCGCCTGGTTAGCTTGCCGCTTGGGGCGCTGTCGTCAGTGGCGCCCACAACCCCCCCTTTCTTGAAAGGTTTGATCTCACAGGTCCAGGCGTTCTGGTCGCTTACAAACACGTCCACTTACAAACACGGTCGCTTACAAACAAATTGCTCGTGTCCTGCAACGGCTGCAGGTGCTGTACGTCTTGCTTGTCCTCTGTCGGTTTGTACAACGTAGGACCTTGGTTCTGATGTTGGCTGTGTTACCACGCCGTGTGATGCAGCTCCAGCGAGGATGCGCACCGCTGTGCCTGGGTAAGCGCTCTCGGCTCCGTACCTTGTGCCGGGTGTCGTATGATCGTTTTGCACGAGCTCTGTAGGCTTCATTATTTTGTCAGAATTCGCTGTCGTCCCACTTCGGGGCTACCAGCTTCGAAGTGGTTGGTACTGTGGTGTTCAGACGATGACCCATTAAGAGTTCTCCTGGTGAAAGCCCTTCCACGCTGGGTGTGGCCCTGTAAGCAAGCAGCGCTTTCCTCAAAAGCTGCTTTGCTGTCTGCACAGCCCTCTCAGCCACACCGTTTCTCTGCGGGTAGTAAGGGCTTGAGGTTGTGTGTGAGGCTCCCCAGTGATGCACTAGTTCTTTGAACACTGTGGAAGTGAACTGCGCCCCGTTGTCTGTGCGTATTGTCCGTGGAACACCGTACCGTGCAAACATTGGCTCCAAGACTAGGGCTATGTTTTTTGTAACTGTCCTCGGATGCTGGGAGTGGTGGTCTACTACTACAACATACTCTTTCCTTTCCAGCGTGAAGAGATCCATGCCGACTGTGTCCCAAGTGTGTGCTGGCAATGAGGTTAGAAGCAGGGGTTCTGTTTCTAGCTTTCTGTGCCCTCTGCAAGTTGGACACTTTTCCACGTAGTCTTCAATGTGCTTGCCTATGCCTGGCCACCATATGCATTCTCTTGCCCTCGCTCGGCACCTCGTTGTGCCCAAGTGGCCTGCGTGGAGTTTTTCCAGAACCTCTACTCTGATGTCTGGCGGGATGATTATTCTGTCGCCTTTGAATAGCAGACCATCAACGAGCGAAATCTCACTAGCCACCTCGACGTACCTTTTCAGGTCAGCTGACAGCCCATGCACAGTTGGTCATGATGTAAGGCAGAAGGTAGCCACCCTGGAAAGTGTTTCGTCTGACTGGATGCTTGCCCTGATTCTGTCCAGCATTTGGTTTGAAGCAGGGAGCTGTTCAAGTGCTAATTCCTCAAACTCGCGCACTGCACTCTCGAGAGTTCTTTCTTTGTCTGCTGGTTTCCCAGATGGCTTCCGGGACAGAAGGTCAGCTGTGTACAGCATTTTGCCGGGAGTGTGGGACATGGCGTAGTCGTACTCCAAAAGGCGCATCCTGAAACGTTGAATGCGAGGACTCACCTCGTCAAGTCGTTTAGTCGTCAGCAGCGGTATTAACGGCTTGTGGTCCGTTTCCGCGTGAAAGGTTGATCTCAGCAGGTATTTGCGGAAATGTTCGCAAGCCCATGTGATTGCCAGTGCCTCCTTTTCGATTTGGGCATATCTTTGTTCTTTATCCGTAAGGGAGCGTGATGCATATGCCACAGGTAGGAGCTTTTCGTGCGACTGCTGTAGAAGTACAGCCCCAAGACCGTATGAGGAAGCATCCACAGACACTGCGTGAGGCGACTGAGCATCGTAGTGAGTGAGAATCGGCGTCCTGCTTTTAAAGCTTGCTTGAGTTTGTCAAAACTCTGCTGCTGAGCTGGGCCCCAGTGCCAGTCGGCGTCTTGGTGGAGCAAGTCTCTGAGAGGCTTCGTAAAGTCTGCTAGGTCTGGAAGAAATTTCGCTAGGTGGTTTGCAGAGCCCAACAAAGACCTGACTTCTGACAAATCACATGGTGGGTCGAGCTGGACTATGGCCCTGACCTTTTCCGGGTCGGCGCTGACTCCTGTTAAGTTTACGACGTGTCCTAAGAATGTTACTTCTGTTTGTCGAAAGGAGCACTTGTCGATGTCGAGGGCAGCACCTGCATCTTCCAGCTTCCTCAGCACCAGCAGTAGGTTGGCGTCGTGTTCCTCAGTTGTCTTCCCTGAGACAATGTCATCTTGTTGTTCACGGTAGCAGTAATCCTCCACGGCGTGTTCACTCCCACTTTGACTTCGCCTAGATATAGCTCTCCGAGATCTTTTGGTCGTTGTCGGATACTCGAGGTCGCGTCCTTCGGCTGCTAAACTAGCTTCACTAGCTAGGGTTCTAGCGTTAAACGTTGCCAGGGTCAGTTTCCAATGGCGGCCTGTCCAGCGGAGCCAGGTATTCTTAGCACCCCCTGCTGCGTCACAGGTCTGACCGTCGCCGTGGCCATTGTTCCGCAGCCGCTGGTGACTGAGGGCCGGGGTTTTATGGAGCTTATCAGGGGAGGTTGCGGCCAATCACTGCACCAGGGTGGCCAACTCTTGTTCTGATGAGGGAGTGCATTGCCGGAGGTGTTCACCGGCATCAGGTCGCGCCCCAAACCTGTTTATGCAATTCCATCGACACGCGAATGTTTTTTTTTTTTTTTAAATCCGGTGGAGAATTGCGCGGCACCGGGATTTGAACCCCGGTTCTCTTGCATGCGAGGCGGATGTTCTACCGCTACGCCACCGCTGCAACAGCCACATTCTATACATCGATCTTTAAACGGTATACAGTGGGCAAATGAATAACTTTGTGAAGCAGACCCGCTCGTACGTTTCGCGCACTCGGGCGCCGACGAGTAGCCTCCGTCAGCAGACGCCGCCATAACCTCGGTTGATGACGCAAACCGAGGTCGCGAAGCTCGGTTTGCGATAACCGCGGTTAGTGGTGTAACCATGGTTTGTTCCGCCGTGTAACATGGGCTAGCCACGGGTTAGCGGTCACACCAACCGTCGCTGCGTGAACTAGCGTGCGAGCGAGGACGGTTTGACGCCAGTACACCAGCGAGCGAGCGCGTGGCAACCGGAAGTTCATCGAATAAGTAACGTATTTCTGGGCGGAGCTTTGAACTTGCTTGTATTCTTTATTTTTTTATGGCTCCCTTCGGCGTACGAGTTGGAGGGAAAATTGGAAGGGTCATTTTTAATCGCCGATATCTGGTGTGTTGCAGAAGCTAGATCGAAAATTTTTGCGGGAGAATGATGGGTGGTTCAATATCTATCAGTGTTATGGCGTACGTTGTTAACCGTTCTTGGTGACCCATTTCATTGGACTTTTAAGTGTGGTGTTGTTTTTACTGTACTTCCGATTGTTTACTATTTTTTTCTTTAGAACTGCGGCGCCATCACGGTGCCAGCCCGATACGAAGGGTAGAGTCAATAAATCATCATCATCATCGTCATCATTGCGCTAGTTGGGGCAGTGGTTTCTTTTGCTTCGCCCACTGCCGCATACAGTAAGAACATCCGCCTTCTTTTGATTAAATCAGGCAAGTACCCCAAACAAATTTGATATTAAAAATACTAATGACAAAATTCCATTTCTGCGCGAAATTTGAACGGCGAGGATTCCGCGGTTTAGCTGGGAGAAGCATTCTGCAGCGCGCTTCTAATTTTGCAACGCGCTGTAGATGTGAAGCCCGCGCCGCTTAAACAGGTCATGCCATAGTCATCCAATACATTACCGTTTTGTAGTCTGCCAGATAATATTGGACCTTATTAATCTATTTCCGAAATTTGAGCACATAGACGCATTCCTTATTTCGAAATAAGTGGCTGAAGTTGACACCGCGAAGCTCCTCCCACCGACAATGGTTGCCATGTTGTTGTTGTTCTTGTTGTCAAGAACTTTACTTTTCCACCGATGTAGGAGTCCCCCTACTGCCCGCCCCCGGCCCGCAGGCCTATGGGATGAAGGCCGGGGCCTCCACGGCTAAAGACAGGCGAAGCGACAGTGTTTCTTCGCGGCTTCAGCCGCCAGGCAGATAGCTGCTGCTGGTTGGCGCTGTAAAGGTATGCAAAGGATTAAGACAAGGTTGACATTTATCACCGCTGCTGTTTAAACCTGGAACGGATGATACAAGAAAGTAATCTAGGTTTTAACCTGTCGTATAGATTAGGTGGAAAGGCGGTAGAGCAGCGCCTCCCCGGTTTGATGTATGCAGACGATATTGTGCTGCTAGCTGAGAGTCTGGAGGAATTGCAAACTCTAGTTAAGTATTGCGGAAACGAAGGGGACACTCTAGGCTTCAGTTTTAGTGCAGTTAAGTCGGGTCTGATGATTTTCGACGGCTCAACTGATCAGGGTCCTAAAATACAAGGCCATGAAATAACCAGAGTAGCAGAATATAAATATCTCGGGGTATGGGTAAACGAAGGATTGGCATACATTGGAAAGCATGAGCAATCCCTTAAAGCCAAAGTGCCAAGAAATGCCGGGATAATGAAGCATAGGGAATTGTGGGGATTCAACAGGTATGAGGTTTTGAGGGGTAATTGGAAAGGAATTATGGTGCCCGGGCTTACTTTCGGAAATGCGGTTTTGTGCCTAAAATCAGAGGTACAGTCGACATTAGAAATAAATCAGAGAGCCGTCGGACGATTAGCACTAGGTGCCCGCGGCAAAACCACAAATCAGGCGGTACAGGAAGATATGGGCTGGGCATCTTGCGAAGTACGGGAAGCTCAAAGTAAAATATTATATAAGGAACGCCTGAGGAAATTGGTCAGTAACAGATGGGCAGCTAAAGTATTTAAATACCTATACCTAAAAAGCTTTGACTCACAATGGAGGAAAAGAACTAGGAAAGTAACCAGTAAGTGTGCAGGTCACAAGGACGAAGAAATAAATAGCGTTAAGCAACAGGTGAAAAACACTGAAGGTAAAAATTGGATAAATTCAATGCAAAAGAAACAGAGTGTGGCCGGAATTATACCGAAAGTGAAAAAGGCAGATCAGAAAGGAAGCTTTCTTTGATAGCTCAAGAGGCAGTGCCCAACTTTTTGAAGCTAGATCAGGGTGCCTTAGAACAAGCAGCTACAAAAAGAAATTTAACAATGGAAATGACGCGTGTGCTGCATGTGATAACTCCAGTGAAAAAATTGACCATATTATACTCGAATGTAATGGTATCCATCCGGAAGTCGATGCAGGCGCAGTCACTCTTCCTGAAGCTCTGGGGTTTAGAGATACCAGTGGCCGGGTGAATGAACCTGCGATGGAAGCAAGCAAAAAACGACTGGAAGATTTGTAGCCCTAAAGCAGAAAAGTGATATAATGTTAGTAATGTAGAAACAAAAATTTAATAAATAGAATGATGGTTTAGTTAACCAATAAAAATCAATAATTAATGAATAGGGTGAAAATGAGCATGATAGCTACTGCTACCACCCCGTTTCAAAGGGCTCCTATATTCCATCCATCCATCGCTAACAAATCATATAATTAATTTGGGGATGAATGTCTTGAAACATTCATGGTTAGGATGGGCAAAAGCTTCAGCTGGCAGGTCGTTCCAATATCTTGCAGTCTGGGAAAAGAATGATTTGAGATGTACAGACATGGATGCTCGAGGTGGTGTGGACGGCGTTCGGGTGATTGGTGCGAAGTGAAAAGCGATGAGCAGGGGTGACAATGGAATGACTCAGAGGGGAATGATAAAACCTGTGGAAAAGTGAAAGTCTGGCTATTTTACGACGGGATTCAAGGCTGGGAAGGTTAGCTTGCTTTCAGTTGTTACGCTCGTATGATGTGAGTAATCCGAATAAACGAATCGTATGGCGCGCGCTTTGAACGGACTCGAGTGTTTTATGTTTTAGAAAGGTTATTTTGTAGGGGGTCCCAAATTGAGCATGAGTATTCCAGTTTAGGGCGGACAAGAGTTTCACTGCAAGAGCGGAAAGTTTTACTGCAGTCGGTGCTAGACGCAAGTTGCGTTTAAGAAAGCCAATAACACGGTTAGCATCGTTTGTTATGTTAATAATGTAGGTGTTCCAAGAAAGATCCCGTGTTATGCTGATTTCTGAATATTTATATGTGGATGCAAAAGATATTGATGCACCGCAAATAGTGTAGTTTGGGATAGGGTAAGACTGACGGCGATGAAATGAGATTATAGTTGTTTTATTAGCGTTTAAAGATAGCCAGTTAGCGCACCACTTTTCCACAAGTTTTGGGTCGCATTGCAGATAGTCAGCGTCTTTGTTGTTAGTGATGCTCCGGTAAATGACGCAGTCGTCAGTGAACAAACGAACAGTAGAAGATAGATTATTTGGAAGATCATTAATATAGATTAAGAATAATAGAGGACCTAATACGGTACCTTGCGGCCTTGTAGCGCGAAGAAAGGATAACCGATGGTCGCTTAGGGCAACAAACTGGATTCCAAGGAAAGGAAAGCGTAGCAGGGGGCGGCAGAAAATTAGGTGGACGGATGAGGTTAAGTTCGCAGGGGTCATGTGGATGCAGTTCGCACAGGACCGGATTAATTGGAGGAATATGGGAAAGGCCTTCGCCCTGCAGTGGACATAGTCAGGCTGAGGATGATGATGAATGCTCCTGCTACATTCGAGCGTATGATGGACACTATTCTACGTGGCCTGAAGTGGAAGACGTGCCTCTGTTACCTTGATGGCATCGTGGTGTTCTCGTCGGACTTTGTGACCCACATGTCTCGCCTGAAGTAAGTCTTGACATGTTTTGAGAAAACCGGTCTACAGCTCAACTTGAAGAAATGTCATTTCGCTGCTCGTAAGCTGACTATTTTAAGCCACGTTGTGCCCAATGAGGTTATCCGCCCTGATATCCCGCCAAACTTCGAGCTGTGACTGCCTTCCCAAGCTACTACCATTAAGCAAATCAGGAGCTTCTTGGGCCTGTGCTCATACTTTCGGCGTTTTACACGGAACTTTGCTCCCATTGTCACCCCGCGGACTCAGCTACTTGGCAATAACTCAGATTTTTCTTTCTGGTCACTGTTGTGGGCGCCACTGACGACAGCGCCCCAAGCGGCAAGCTAACCAGGCGGACCGCCGGGAGATCGCGGCATGGGCGACCGCGCCAAGGAGAGCGAAAACGGGCGTCATTACCTGATGTACAAATAAACAGTTTTGCTCGTTATACCGACTACGTCTACCACAGTCACCACCATGCGACACCGCCTACAATACCTTGCGCCGCCTCCTCCTAGCCCCGCCCATGCTGCACCATTTTGACCCCCAGGCGCCCGCTGAAGTGCACGCAGACACCAGTGATGTCGGCCTCGGCGCTGTGCTTGCTCAGCGCCCATCTGGCTTCGGCGAATACGTAGTCGCTTACGCCAGTCGTACGCTCACGAAAGTCTGAACGAACTACTTAGTAACGGAAAAGGAGTGCTTGGCCATTGTCTGGGCACTCACAAAGTTTCGCCCTTACCGACGGCCGTCCTTTTGATGTAGTCACTGACCATCATGCCCTCTCTGGCTTTCATCGCTCAAAGACCCCTCCGGCCGCTTGGTACGATGGGCTCTTCGTCTCCAAGAATATGATATCCTTGTCGTTTACCGATCTGGTCACAAGCATAAAGACGCCGACGCTTTGTCTCGCTCACCACTTCTAGCCGACTTTGCCAGCCTCTCCGTCTTGGACACCCTGGCGTTTACGCTCGACGTCAGTGACATGTCCGCCGAACAACGAAAGGATCCATGGATCGCGTCTCTTATTGACTACCTCTCCAACAATTCGGAGATTGCCTCTGCACGCGCCCTTCGCCGCCAAGCTTCCCACTATGAGATTCGGGATAACCTCCTTTACCGGCGCAACTACAATTCAAGTGGATGGAAATGGCTCCTCGTGATCCCGCGCCTTCTATGGACCGAAATGTGTACAGCTTTGCACGCCGATTTGCAGTGCGGTCACGCCGGAGTTTTCAAGACGTACACTCGAATCCGTCTTCGCTACTATTGGCGTGGTATGTACAACTCGGTTCTAAGGTACGTCCGATCGTGCTTGACTTGCCAACGCCGCAAATCTGCCTCTCACCGTTCGGCTGGTGAGTTACAGCCTCTCACATGCCGGCTTAGACCCTTCGACCGCATTGGAATTGACCTCTACGGCCCTCTTCCGTACACAGCTGATGGCAATCGCTGGGTCATTTCGCCGTCGACCACCTGGCGCGATATGCCGAAACCGCCGCGCTCCCAGATGCAACAGCCCGAGATGTGGCCGGTTTCTTATTGAAGAACCAGAAGAACTTCATTCTCCGTCACGGTGCTCCTCGTGAATTGCCCAGCGACAGAGGCCGTGCTTTCTTATCTGACGTCGTTCAAGCCCTTCTCGCTCAGTGCAAAACCATTCACCGCACCTGCACCGCCTACCACCAGCAAACAAACAGCCTTGCTGAACGATTTAATCGCACCCTCGATGGCATGCATCTCGCGAAGTACGTCGGATCCAGCCACACAAACTGGGACATTGCCCTTTCTTATATCACCTACGCGTAAAACACTGCTACACAATCCAGCACTGGTTTCTCTCCGTTCTTTTTGCTTTATGGTCGGCATCCATCTGCTGCCCTTGATACTCTGCTCCCCTACAACCCCGATGCATCTGAATGTACCACAGTTACCGAAGCTGCACAGCACGCTGAAGAATGCCGCCAGATTACCCGGTCGTTCACGACCGACTCTCAATGGCGCCAAAAACATCACCATGACACCAATCAGAAGATTACACCACACTTCGAGCCCGGCTCACTCGTGTGGCTATGGGTTCCATCCGGCAGTCCCAGCCTCTCAACAAAACTGGTCTCCAAGTATCATGGGCCCTACCGCGTCGTCGAGCGCACTTCACCAGTGAACTATATTGTTGAGCCGCTTACGCAATCTTTCGATTTGCGACGCCGTGGCCGTGAAACTGTTCATGCCCAGCGCCTTAAGCCGTTCTACGATCCCATTGTATCTTCGTCCCCTTAAGTCCCCCGAATGGCTCCTTTTTCCCTGGGCGGCATTGTGAAGAAGATCGACCCCTTCGCTGGACACTGACGAAGAAGAAGCAGTTGTGGAATTGTCATCGCGCAGATCGTGTTGGTTTTGGTCGCCCCGTTTCCTCGCCGACCTCGACGCCGTCCTTCTGCTCCAATATATATATATATATATATATATATATATATATATATATATATATATATCTATATATATATATATATTGGGGATTGTATTCGGAGGTCGTGGGTTCGCTTCCCACCATCGGTACGTTGCTTTTCCTTCTACTTTGTGTTGATTTATCCTTCCCCTAAACAGATTACATTAGTAATTTACGTAATTATAGATGTTAAAATAAAAACCAGACATAAAGTACAATCCCCAATGCTTCATAAAATTAAAACAGCGCGAACAGCTGTAGACAAGGACGAGAAAGACACGGGACGAGCGCTGTCTTTCTCGTTCTTGTCTACCGTTGTTCGCGCTGTTTTACAATTATGAACGTCTACCAACTTGCCCAATTGAACATTCTGCTTACCCCAATGCTTTCCTTGGCCTCGCCGACTGCAGGCTTCTTTCCTTCATTATAACGAGCACCCTCATTTCCCCTTCATTTATCTGCTTGTAGCTTGCGGGATCTCAGTTCTGGCAGTCTTGAAGCCATAGGTAGCGTAAGAGGGTTCTAGCACAGCTTTCGCCCTCGCTCTTGATCACGTTCTACGTGACGCTGGCGGTTACACAAGACGTTCCACGTCCACCGCTATGGTTGAGGGTGGCGCTTGTTAACACTCTCAAGGTTCGTATACAGACAACATTAATACCCAAGAAAGTAGCAGGTGGAACAGCGGCTGATGTAGCTCAGTTGGAAGAGCACCGGGCGCGATATTCGGAGGTCATGGGTTCGGTTCCCACCATCGGCACGTTGTTTTTTCTTCTACTTTGTGTCTAATTATCTTTCCCCTAAACATATTACATTACTAATTTATGTAATTATAGAAGTTAAAATAAAAAAAGACAAAGTACAATCTCCAATGCTTTCCTTGGCCTCGCCGACTGCTGGCTTCCTTCATATATATATATATATATATATATATATATTGTAGGGCTCGTGGCGCGCCGCGCATTCGAAGGCCGCGCCACTTCCCAATGCTCCCTGCGCGCGTGCCTGTTTCCCTCTCCCCGCTCGCGCGGGGATAACCGGTCCCGCGCGAGGGGGCTATAAAAGAAGGCACGCGCCGCCGTCGCGCTCTCTTCTTGGTCCCTGGCGCTTCCTGGTCCCTGGCTCGTCGCTCCCGCTTCCCTCCCGGCTCTCCACGGAAACGACCCGCAGCCACCCGGACGACAAGATCCCTGTGAGATTAAATATGTTTGTTATACGCCCCACGTTGGGCGCCAGTTGTGGGCGATTCCTCTGCCCGAGGGATGCGCACGACAAACACACAGTGGGCCGTATGACAAACATATTTAATCTCACAGGGATCTTGTCGTCCGGGTGGCTGCGGGTCGTTTCCGTGGAGAGCCGGGAGGGAAGCGGGAGCGACGAGCCAGGGACCAGGAAGCGCATCATCTCGTCAAGGGCGCTGTCGAGAAGTTGTCTCTTATGCGCGCTTAACGGCCGCGGGTTACATCTGAAAGGGCGCGCATCACCCGTTTCGATCTCGTGCTGAAGCAAGTCGGTCCTGCCTGGTTTCTCTGTGAAACAATCCGAAAACGGGAGTAAAGTTTCTACGAGCCTTCGGCGCTGACTACCGGTTCCCGAGAAGGACGCGATAATCGCTTCTAATGGGCTACCATTCAGTGTCGCGGGGGAGCCCTCTGCGACAAAAGCGTGAACGCTCGCTCGCTCAGCGACGCATTCCTGCTTGGCTATCGCTACAGCCCCTTCACCCCCCTCATTCCCTTTGTTAGCGCACCCAAGCAGGAATGCGTCGCTGAGCGAGCGAGCGTTCACGCTTTTGTCGCAGAGGGCTCCCCCGCGACACTGAATGGTAGCCCATTAGAAGCGATTATCGCGTCCTTCTCGGGAACCGGTAGTCAGCGCCGAAGGCTCGTAGAAACTTTACTCCCGTTTTCGGATTGTTTCACAGAGAAACCAGGCAGGACCGACTTGCTTCAGCACGAGATCGAAACGGGTGATGCGCGCCCTTTCAGATGTAACCCGCGGCCGTTAAGCGCGCATAAGAGACAACTTCTCGACAGCGCCCTTGACGAGATGATAGATACCGGCGCGGTGAGACCCTCACAAAGTCCCTGGGCGTCCCCAGTGGTTCTAGCGCCAAAGAAAGATGGTTCGGTCAGGCTGTGTGTTGATTATCGAAAGCTCAACTCACTGACGCCTACGGTTGCGTACCCTTTCCAGTCGATCGAGGCTGTGATGTACGCGTTAGGGAACGCAAGGTTCTTCACAGTCCTGGATGCAAGCAGAGGGTACCTGCAGATTGAGGTGGCGGAAGGTGACATTCAGAAAACCGCATTCACCTGTCACCGCGGGCTCTTCGAATTTACTCGACTCCCGTTTGGCTTGTCTAATGCACCGAGCACGTTCATGCGATTGATGGACATCGTGCTGGGCGATGCAAGGTTCAACTACGCGATGGCGTACCTCGACGACGTCGTGATATTCTCACAGTCGTTCGAAGAGCATCTCATTCACTTGAATTCCGTTCTTGAAAGAATGAGACGTGCGGGTATAACGATCAACCCAAAGAAAGTGCAGTTGGCATCGAAGAGAGTTAACCTCTTGGGATTTGTGGTTGATGATGGCACTTTGAGACCGAACGATGACAAACTGCAGGCAATTCTGAACTACCCCTGCCCGACGGACGTGAAAAGCTTGCAGAGGTTTTTGGGAATGGTTGCCTTCTACAGACAATTCATCCCTAGTTGTTCAGAGCTCGCTAGGCCGTTGAACCAGCTGTTGCGGAAAGGCTCGAAGTGGGTCTGGGGCAAGGAACAGAACGACGCTTTTGTTGCCTTGGCTCGCGCGATAGCGAACACCGCTAGTTTGCGCCTCCCCGACCTGAACAAGCCGTTTGTCTTGCAGACAGATGCTAGTGATGCCGGTGTAGGAGCTGTTTTGTTGCAGGAACACGAGGGCAAACTGCGCCCTGTCGCGTTCGCTAGCCGCACGCTCACATCGGCGGAGCGGAATTACTCCGTGACCGAAAAGGAATGCCTGGCGATAATGTTCGCATTGTCAAAGTTCGACATGTACCTAGACGGAGCGGTTTTCACCGTGCAGACAGATCACCAGGCACTTTCGTGGTTAAAGAGGCTGAAAAACCCCGCAGGCAGACTCGCGAGATGGGCGCTGACGTTGCAACGTTACGCGTACGCCATTGAGTACCGCCGGGGCAGCATGAATAAGGTGGCCGATGCTTTATCGCGCGCACCGTTGAAGGCAGGCAGATGCGCAGAAGAGGCGCAGACCAGCATTGCTGAAAGCGGCGTCGCCGCCAGTGGAGAGGAGGAGAGGGCGGACGCGAGTGTCGCGCCCTGCGTAGGTAAAAAGAGAAAGGAGGCGGACAGAGTTGCCGCGCGGTGCTGCGAGAGAGAGAAGGCGCAGCAGCTGGTGGCGGCGACTACTCGCCTGCCAAGAAGTGAGGCAGAGAGAAATCTGTCTTGGGGAGTAGCGGTCAGTAGGGAAGAGCTAATTGAGGCCCAGAAAGCAGATGGTCTATGCCAGCGGGTGCTGACAGAGCTTGCGAGTAGTGCAGCTTGCACCGGGAACGCTGAGGGCAAGTACGACGCGTATCTGCTGGGCGAGGATGGCTTACTGCTCCGCTACATCCCCCAACTTGACGAGGAAGAGGCGATTGCATCCCCCTTCCGAGTCGTGGTCCCGAGGAAGTTGCGGAAACGATTCCTCCAGTACTTCCATGACTCAGCGCTGGCAGGCCATGGCAGCGGCAGTAAGACTTACGATAAGTTATGCCGTGTCGCGACCTGGCCAGGTATGAGAAAGGATGTGCTGGGTTACGCCCGTACATGTCCTGTTTGCCAGGTAGCCAAGCCTCGGGCGGGGAAACCCGCTGGCATGATGAAGCCGGTAGTTAGCAACTATCCGTGGCAAGTGGTCGCGTGCGATATCATGGGACCCCTCCCTCGCTCCGCGCGCGGACACCAATATATCCTGGTAATAACGGACCACTATTCCAAGTGGGTTGAGGTTTTCCCCCTTAGGAAGCTTGTGTCAGAACGGATTTGGGAGAAACTGTTGGAGACATTCACTCGTTTCGGTTTCCCTTCCGACCTCATTACAGACAATGCTTCGTATTTCACAAGCAAAGTCTTTGCTGATTCCTGTCGCGCGCTTCAAATCCGCCACAGGAAAACGAGTCCCTACCACGCTCAGAGCAACATAACCGAGAGAGTGAATCGGAATGTTAAGAGTATGCTGGTCGCGACGACCGAGCAGCACAGAGATTGGGACGCATGGCTGTCCGAACTGGCTTTCGCCACTAGAACAACCGTGAACAGGTCGGTAGGTATGACACCTGCTTACTTGAATTTTGGGAAAGAGATCGCTTTTCCGCTAGAGAACGCCCTACTTGACGCGGCGGGGCCCGCGCCCCCTCCGCTTACACAGTACGCGGCAAAGCTCCGCGAGCGCCTTGAGGCAGCGCAGCGCGCGGCTCGTGAAAACCTCGATGTCGCGCGCATGGAGCAAGCGGATCAGTACAACAAAGGTCGTCGTCACGTCGTTTTCAACACGGGCGACTTGGTACTGAAAAGAACGCACCCGCTTAGTAACGCAGCGCGTGGTTTCGCCGCGTCACTAGCGCACAAGTGGGTTGGACCGTTCGAAGTTACGGCACGGACTACGCCACTCACCTACCAGCTGCGGTTGTTGGCGAGCGGTGAAACCGCTGGTCCGGTGCACGTCGCAGACTTGAAAGCTTACCACCTTCGCAAGGACGATAACTGCGAAGCGGGGGAAGCTCAAAACGATGCAGGTAGCAACCCGGTTCGCAACCGACGCTATAACCTAAGGCCAAGGTAGTGCACTACTTTGTCTAACGTCTTTGCTTCTTTCAGAATGCATTCTGATAAGATTTTGCAGCAGCCAGATGAACCACCGTCGCTGGGGCGGGAAACCGCACCCAGCGCTTGGTTCAAGGAGGGGCCACTTAAACAGGGGGTACCCCCCTAGTTTGTGGCCCATTATTGTGACCAGCGCGGCCATGCTGGCCGTCTTCAACGCGTCTGGAGTGGAGCCCGCTGCCCAGGCCTGGAGTACGGGCCTCAGGAAGCCAGGTGTGCCCGGGGCGAAAACGCCTGCTGCAATGTACATCCAGCACGGCGCCACGTGGAAAGGGGTCAACGATGTAGAGCAGCAGCTCAGGGCCGCTGCCAGGCGTATCCAGGGCCAAGCCCAGCTGCGCTGTGACCCCGAGGATGTGGCCGCTGCTGGAGAGGGACCAGCCGGAACAGCCCCGCCATGCCTGCTGCTTCTCCCGTCCCACGGACCAGCTGAGATGGCATCCCGCCAGAGCCAGGCGACAAGCTTTCATATTTTACGCTGACCCGGGCTCGGACATGGACATGGCCCGGCTGTTGGCGGAGCCCGGGTCGGACGCTGAGGGGGGGGGGGAAGATGTAGGGCTCGTGGCGCGCCGCGCATTCGAAGGCCGCGCAACTTCCCAATGCTCCCTGCGCGCGTGCCTGTTTCCCTCTCCCCGCTCGCGCGGGGATAACCGGTCCCGCGCGAGGGGGCTATAAAAGAAGGCACGCGCCGCCGTCGCGCTCTCTTCTTGGTCCCTGGCGCTTCCTGGTCCCTGGCTCGTCGCTCCCGCTTCCCTCCCGGCTCTCCACGGAAACGACCCGCAGCCACCCGGACGACAAGATCCCTGTGAGATTAAATATGTTTGTTATACGGCCCACTGTGTGTTTGTCGTGCGCATCCCTCGGGCAGAGGAATCGCCCACAATATATATATATATATATCATCATCAGCCTGATTATACCCACTGCAGGGCGAAGGCCTCTCCCACATTTCTCCACTTAACCCGGTTCCTATATATATATATATATATATATATATATATATATATATATATTGTGAGGCAGAAGGACGCACCAGCAAATTCACTTTTCTATTTCAGATAAGCCGAAGCAGCAGCTACCGACTAGCAGCTCATCAACACTTCGTCTTCTTCCCTCGACGCGATGACCGGTGATGATTACGCTCAGATGAAGATGAAGTTCACTCACAGTTCTTACACATTACCAATTATAATATGTCACCTACAACGAATTCTGGCCAATCCCCCACTGTGGGTATGTGCCATTATAGCGAGGGAGAAGAAGAAACAGAAGAACCTTCCCCCTCCCGAACGAAAGCGACCATCCTGGTCGCAAATTATATCTCGAGGTCGGCGGTTAAAGTGTTTCAAACGCGACACGTGCTCAATCTCGGTGCCGCGACACCGACGATCGCGAACAGGCGATGAAGGTGTGATGAGATAGTTTACAGGGGAAGTTTGTTCTAGAACAGTGTACGGGCCAATAAAACGGCTCAGAAACTTTTCACACAGGCCGGGGATGCGAGTAGGTGTCCAGAGTAACACTTCGTCTCCAGGGCGGAAAGACACTGAGCGATGGGTCGTATCATACGTACTTTCTCTGGAAGCTTGAGTGGCTTCAGTTTGAAGGCGGGCACGATCACGACATTGGGCGATACGAGACACGAACTGTTCGTGGGAAGGCGCGGCAGAAGAAGTGGAAGCTGAGAAGAAAGATACTTCGAGTGAGAAGGTAGGGTAGCGGCCATAAACAAGAAAAAACGGAGAGTAGGTGATGGTTCGTTGAATGGCATTGTTGTAGGCGAAGGTGAGTAAAGAGTCCCGGTGGTTGTGCTGAAGGTGAATGTAAGTGGATAGCATATCATAAAGGGTGCGATGAAAGCGTTCTGTGAGGCCATTGGTCTGAGGGTGGTAAGGAGATTTAGTTTTGCGCACCGTGCCTGAAGCATGAAGCAATGCGGCGAGGACGGTGGAGAGGAACGACTTGCCACGATCGCTAAGGAGGAGGCGAGGGGCGCAGTGGCGAAGAAGTATGGTATGGTAGAAGAAGTTGGCGATTTCTGTAGCGGAGCCGGAAGGAAGTACTGCGGTTTGCAGCGTATCGGGTGAGGTGGCCAACGGCAGTAACGACCCAGCGGTTGCCAGCTGAGTCAAGGGCAGGGGTCCCTACAAGTCGATTCCAACGACTTAAAAGGGCGTGAAAGGACATAGGAGAGGTTGCAAGAGACCGGCAGCAGGCGACGTTGACCGCTTGCATCGTTGACAAGGGATGCAAGACGCTACATATTTCAATACTGAGGTTGAAAGGCCAGGCCAGAAGAAATGACTTTTGATGCGGTCGTAGTTTTGTGGTATCCAAGGTGACCTGCGGTGGGGTCGTCGTGAAAGGCTTGTAGAATTTTAGGACGCAGGGAAGACGGAATTACGGGAACCCAGGTGTGGCCCAGTGAGCTGTGTTGTGCCAAAATAATGTGCCATCCTGTAACTTGAAATTGTTGAACCGGCGCGAGTGTAGGTAGTCAAGTTGCTGGCAAGTGGCACGAATGCTGCTATCGTGACGAGGTTCTGGGCAGCTAGAGCTGCGTAAGCAAAAAAGCCAATTCCTTTTAAAATATGGCCAACACGTGCAGAGGAGGCATGAGCAGCCGTCGGATGCACATCGGTAGCGACAGGCGCCGGAATGGCAGTCAGGGCAGGCGGATGGGACTACGCCATGGCGGTTGATATGCCGCCAAGAACACGACCGGAACGCAGCTCCAGGGGTGCCGCGTTGAGGACGTTGGAATCAGGACTATATATATATATATATATATATATTGCCACGTGCCTCTGAACCGAGGACAAAGAGGACGAAATGAGTGTAGTGCGTGGAACTGATCCGATCAGTGTTCGCTGCCTTGTACCCGTTGCATTTTCTGGTGGAGCAGTCGGGTACGATTTCCCTTTTTGCTCAGTTCCACCTCTCCAGGGCAACCGAGAGTCACCGCGGATTTGACACCGGTCTACTGCACTTCCAGCCGCCGCCTCCGAGGTCAGTCGCCGGAGTTCGGGCCTTTATCCTGCATGCCTGCGGCCAACATGCATAGATACAACACGAACATTGTGGCTAACGGAGAAGGGTCACCCCAGTTAGTCGTGCTCCAGTCTCGAACGCCACCGTCCTTCCATGGCGAGCTTTATGAGGACGCTGAATACTGGCTGGACCAATTCGAATGGGTTGCCAATTACAACGGCTGGAATGAGCAAAGGAAGCTCCATAATGTGTACTTTGCTCTGGAAGATTCAGCGCGGACGTGGTTTGTGAACCACGAAACGACGCTATCACCGTGGGACCTCTTTCGTCGCCAGCTGTTGGCGACCTACGCCGCCAATGACCGAAGAGAGTGTGCGGAGTCGGCGCTGCGATCTCGCTGCCAAGCCCCTAACGAAAGTATTGGAATGTACTACGAGGACATGATCCGCCTTTTTAGGTGTGCTGATCCGAATATGTCAGAGGAGAGGAAAGTGCGCCACCTAATGCGCGGGGTGAAGCAAGAACTGTATGCTGGGCTTGTGCCCAATCCACCTGGCACGACATCAGAGTTTTTAGCGGAGATCACCACGATAGAACAAACACTTCAACACAAGGCTCAGCACTATAGCCGTGACGTGTCCGCCATGTCACCGGTCGTCTATGCTTCCTGCTTCAACGGTTCTGATGATGCATTAAGGGAACTTATTCGATCTGTGGTCAGAGAAGAGCTGAAACACATGCAGCTACAGGGTCTAACGTCGTTGTCGAGGCTTCCATCACTTGCGGAGATCATTCATGAGGACGTTAGGCAAGTCGTCCCGTAACCATCTGTGCCTAGTGTGCAGCCACCACCATCACCACCGAGTGTGCAGACGTACGCGTGCGTGCTTCAGCAGCATACCCCGCGCGATTCTCCAAAAGCGAACACCACTGTGTCTCATCCAAACCAGCACCATAGTGGGTACGACTCTCCCAGAGCCAGAGTGGACACCCCTACTCTGGATCCAAGCCCGCGCCGTCCTCCTCTTCTAGCCGAGGCACGGTTTCGAAGGACCGACGTCTGGCATGCACCTGACAACCGGCCGCTTTGTTACCACTGTAGTGAGGCCGGTCACATGTTAAGGTTCTGTCCGTACCGCCGCGCCGGACTTCGTGGCTTTTATCCTACGTGCACGATGTCCTCAGAGTGGTGAACGACCGCCCGAAATCGAGGAGTACCTGTCGGCGCATACGGATCCTCCAGGCGTCCCACAATACGGGTCCCGCGTCATTACCTCTTCCCGTTATCGTTCTCCAAGTCCACGTCCCTCTACATACCGCACTGGCCGCTCGCCGAGCCCCCGCTCCTCGAGCCGTCGGGAAAACTAGGAACAGCGACCTGTGGCGGTGAGGCCGCTGACGAGCGAACTGCCGAACATCCTCCATCACGTTTATTAGAAGATAACGGCTATCAGACGGCGTCATGTAACGATGAACCTGAGTGCGCAGCTTCGGACATACTAGTTTCTATCGACGATTTTCTCATTACCGCGTTCGTTGATATGCGGGCGGACTATTCAGTTATGAGCAGTGGGTTAGCGGTCAGCCAGGAAATTGAAGAAAGTTTAACCGAGTGGACTGGACCTCAGATACGCGTGGCAGGGGAACACCTTATTACCGCGGCTGGAAGATGCGTTGCTAGAGTTGCAAGTGACGGATTTGTTTATGTTGGCGAGTTCGTTGTTCTTACTCACTGTTCGCGAGACGTCATACTCAGCTTGGCCTTCTTACAGGCTAATGGTGCGATAATTAATTTGCGAGAATCACGTGTGACGTCTTCGCCGAGCCAAGCCATTGCGAGATCTAGCGTCGACGGTTCATCAACGCCTGCCTTACGTATTACAGCTGCTGACGTTACGGTCCCGACAAGGTGCATCATTATGGCCTTGGTAGAAAATGATTCACCATGCGACCGCGACATACTGCCAGAGAGGAACATGGACCTGCTTCTTGAGAAAGGGATCTGCGCTGCAAGAGGACTTGTTCGCTTGCGGGACGGTCGTGCGAAGCTCTGGATTACGAATTTCGGGACCGAGTTTCAGCACATTGCGAAAGAAACGGCCATCGCGTATGTTGCCGACTTTATTGAGCCAGCGAACATCTGTACTCTGGCGCCGCCGTCGCCAGTCGGATGCGATGCACCCGACATTATATCGATGTCACTCGCTCGGTAATCACCGGAGGTCATCACCGAGACATGACAAAAGGGGTGGGGGTGGTCGTTCGATGCCCGGCGTAGCTGGTAAGCAAACGTGGAGAATTAGACGAAGACGCGTTGACTTTAACCAACAATAAGAAGACGTTTATAGGCTCACGAGGAATACACAAAACATTTGGAGAGCAGCAATTACATTCTAAAAGGTAACGACATGAGGGAAGAAACAATCTAATTAAATACTTCGAATTACGTATACAGTCATGCTTTTCCGGGATGGAAGTAACAATTCAAGTAAGGAAAGAAAGTTCAGAGCAGTTTCGAACATACAATTGACCGGGGAGTGCGGCGGCAGTCCATCACTACGACGCAGACGGGCGGCACTCGAAGGTGACGGTCCTTCCGGCGCAGCTTGCGGTCTGAGGATGCGGTGCCGGCGGCAGCGCTCGGGTACCCCCCGGGAGCACGCGGCAGCTCAGATTTCCTTCTTCGGGAGCGAACTGGGCGGACTGACCTTGGGGCCTCGGCGGCTCCTTTTTAAACCCTTGTCGACGATGCCTTGTGCGCAGGGTCGGGGTCCGAACAAAACACACACATAGAGCGCACAAAGTATATTCACTCACAGAGGAAGGCGCACGTAGACACACCACACTTCAGCACTGCATGACCTCCATCTTAGGTTTGAGAAACATAACGCACAACAAAAACAACAGTCACGTACGCCCCTAACTTCGGTTCTTCTGGGGGTCACATTGCCAGGGAAAAAAAGAATATACGGATATACAAAGGAAGCTCTATACTTTGGACGTAGTAGGGGTGACTTTGAGTGGGGAACCTACGCTTGTTGTTGTCGGTAGGCAGCAAAATCAGGACCTTGTCTCCAGGATCGAACATCCTTCCTTTGGTCTTTTGCGCGCCAAAATGCCCGGCCATTATTCCGTCGTGTGCGGGTTTCAATACCGCCTCGCGGTGACATTTTGGGACAACCGGCTGACGCAGCACCTGCCCAGTTTTCTCTGTGTAGCTTCCAGAGGTGGGCATTTGACCTCAAAAAGTGCAACCTCACCTCAACCTCAGTAAAAATTTCCTGACCTCACTCAACCTCAACCTCACGCTTTGAGGCTGAGGTTTGACCAGGTGACCTCACCTCAATTTTTCTGATGCCACCACCGACCTCACTCAACCTCACCTCAAAATCAAACTGTGAGTTTGAGGTCGGTCGCTCGACCTCAAAAAAAAGAAAAAAAAAAGAAAACGTTTTTCACTTGAGAACACTGACTATAAAACGTCATGGCACAAGTCCTGTGCGGTGACACGCCAGAATGACGACATAAATTTCAAACAACATTGAATAGGATGAGGCTTACTTGTAAAGTAAAAAAATTGAAATGAACATTTGCCAGCGGGGCTACTGATTCATATAGCAGGCTGACCTAATAACGGCAGTATAATTGGTCAGTTGCAACTCTTCAAATTTTATTTTTAT
Organism: Amblyomma maculatum; assembly: GCF_055883805.1. NCBI lineage: Eukaryota > Metazoa > Arthropoda > Arachnida > Ixodida > Ixodidae > Amblyomma > Amblyomma maculatum. The sequence continues at coordinate 282,536,982 of NC_139344.1, read as the reverse complement.
TTGTTTTAATATGGTGACTTTTGATCTAATTCCCGCTCTAATGCTTATGTGTCCTTGGTGCTGCTGGATGCGAACTCCCGAAGGTCTGCAGTGAAACGTCGCACATATCTGTGACCGTCAAATAGTGTTTCCTCATGACAGTTCAGTCGTTCAGTCGTGTCCGACTCTTCGTGACCCTATGGACCATGTCACGCCATGCTTTCCGGTCTCTCACTATCTTCCTAACATCACATAACTTCATCTGCAGTGCCCGAGGATGCCATCTAACCATCGCGTTCGCTGCCTACCCCTTCTCCGGCGACCCTCAACCTTTCCCAACATCAAATCTTTCTCCAGCGACTCCTCTCTTCTCATCAGATGACCAAAGTAGCTGAGCTTTAACTTTAGAATTTGACCCTCCAATGAGCAGTCAGGGTTTATGGTCGACAATATCGACTGATTTGATCTTCTGGCAGTCCAAGGAACTCTCAAGAGTCTTCGCCAGCACCACAATTCAAACGCGTCAATTATTCGGCGGTCAGCCTTTTTCACAGTCCAACTCTCGCATCCATACATCACAACTGGATAGACCATAGCACGAGTTATACGGATCTTGGTTGGCAGACTAATGTCTCTGCTCTTTACTAGGCGGTCAAGGCTAACTATTGCTCTCTTTCCCAGAAGCAGGCGTCTCCTAATTTCATGGCTGCAGTCTCCCCTCATGACAAGCAAGTCATAATTTCTTGGTGAAGACATTTTCCTGCGATTTGAAATCGAATCGGATGACAAAATCACAAACAATCTAATGTTTCTTCAGTGTAACGTCTCTGTTACAAAAAAAAAGTAGATCGACCACTTGCGTATATATGGAAGTTGTAGTACCATAACATTCTTTTATCAAACTGACTTCTGACGTGGGACTTATCACAAGAGGCGGACAGAACAAAATGTTGCCATATGCAGAGACCCTTAGTTACGAGAAGGTAAAGCGTGCTTGACTATTGACATTGAGCTACTTTCGATAATCCTGACGAGTGGGTTGTGCTGTATAGAACAAACGCTGTGACAAATTATTGGAAAGATTACCCTCCCTTCTACTTATAATAACAAACGGTGAATTTTCAGCCCCAAAACATTCCTTTTATCATTGATGTAAGTTAAAGAAATAATACGTTGGATTAGGCATAATTCGCACATTACCTTGAGATGCCGAGAGAAGCTCAAAAGCTGGTTTCCTTGTCCACACAGTGTCTTGTCGCAGTGAATGCATTCCAAGTTTACAGTGCTTTTCGTTTCTTTTGCGTGGCTATTGTAACGGAAATGGCCTTCGATGTCTTCGTCAATTCGACAACTGCGTGCGCACACATCATCGTCGGTATATTTAGATTTTTTCGCTATATCTGCCATAACCACACCTGCCATAACCGCAACCATGTCATGCACCCTCGACGCCGAACGCAACAATGCGATAGACCTCGAAGAAGAAGGGCAGACCTCTGCTGGGAAGGGCGGAAACTTCCGTCATAAATTACAGCAAGTCGCCGACCACGGCAGGGCTGCGTGTCTTCGCTTAAAAAGACGGCCACGGTAAATGGCGAAGAACACAGCATGTCGGTTAAATGCTGCCTTTTTTTTTTTTTCGATTTCAGGCGGCTCACCGACGCCGTTTGGGGGCGACTTCCAAGCAGACGTTCCAGGAATGATTGGTGTCGATGAGAACGGGGGGCTAAGACACCAGCTTCTATTCGCGACGAGCGAACCACGCCCACTTGGAGAAGGAAGCGCGAACACTTAACCCATGCTACGGGAGTTGTTTCGTTTTTCTTCGACTGCACAATATTCGTCAAGAGAGGAAGACTAGCGGGTGGTGAGCAGGGTGGGAACGCGTCTACAGGGAGGAAGAGCAGAGTTTGAACACTGACTAGCGTTTCCCTCCTGCGAAACGATGAGATGCCTGCATGGTCGACAAGCGACAGAAGTCCGCGCAGCCGCCGCGGCGTTCCGAGAAGCGAGAAGGGCCTGTCTTTATATTTCTTTAGACCAACAGGAATACGCCAGTCGGAGGTATAGCGCACAACCAAAAGCTAAAGAAGCAAAAAAAAAAAAGAATGTTGAGAGAGGAAGAATCTGAGAATTGTCTTTTGTGATTCTTTTGTTTTTTTTTTTTCTTAGGAGGAGGGGGGGGGGGGAGGGGGAAGGGTGACGACTGGCCGTACCGCAGAAAAGCGGCCGGTTGTGAGTAAACGCGGGTGCACAAACGCGAGAGGGGGCACTGGTAAGTGACCACACAAAACGAAAACAAGAAGTCAGGAAAAATAGGGGTGGTGCAAGTCTACTGAAAAACTAAAGAGGAGACGCAGATCTTCACTCGCGCATTCACACGCTCGAGCACCGCGCACACAACTCGCTCTCTCGCCCACACTGCCACTGTCCTTGTAACTCTCTGCCCCGTTGACAGAAACGCACTTAAAAATACCTAAAACTCACAAACTCCCAGAGGCGCGCGTATGTGCAGTGGCTTACTTTCCAAAAAATGCCGAGGGGTTCCCGGGTCCGCGCTTTGTTCGCTAGTTGAGATCGGACACCGGCTACGGAGCCGACAGAGCAGAAGCCAGCTTACGAACAAAAGGCGCGCCCGCCACTTTGGCTGCAAGCTGTAAAACGGAGGGGAGGCCCTCGATAAACAAACATGTAAATGAAAAAGGCGCAAGCTCACGTAGGGTATGAGAATGACTGCAAGCAGTCGTCAGTCACCTGTCTGTTCTTCAATGATTCCTCGAGAAGGGCACATTAAATTTATATTTTTATGTAAGGGTTAATTTAATGTCTAGTGACTAATAATAATAATAATAATAATAATAATAATAATAATAATAATAATAATAATAATAATAATAATAATAATAATAATAATAAAAGAGTGGATTGCACAGATACAACTACGATCTACCGTCCTATTGCTTTCTTTCGTTTTAATTCGTATCATATACAATAGCAAAAGCAGATTTTATTTGCTAAAATACAGTCTTCGTGGGGTGAGTTCTCGTCAAGCCATTTATCTCTCGTCTCTTCTGCATCCTTGTTCTTTCCATATGCCTCTCTGAAACCTCCTCTCTCGTTCCATCCTCCCCAAGCTATTCCTTGGTTGCTGGATCTTGCGCTTCCCTCTTTTCTACTATTCTAGCTTTTTTTTTTTTTTTCGAGAAGTCGACATACCCACGTAGGTCTGGAAATCCTTCGAGTTTGCGCAGACTTTCTTCACTTCCCAAACTCGCTCGGAATGGTGGCGGGATCTTGTTTCACCTTCTTTCGAGTCTGCAGCCGTCGTCCAACCCCACTCGTTTGCCGTGCTGCGCTTTACGCCCCCCCCCCCCCCTCCTTTTTTTTTCGTGTCGAACGCAAACGCACAGACGCACACTGTTCGTTACGTGCGCGTTGGTAGCCAAAAGAGTGTACACGACAGGCATAATTATGAAAGGTGTTTTTCCGGCTATTTTATCGCTGTGGGAAACAATAATTTCGACCTCACAAGCCGACCTCACTAAGTTACGACCTCAATCAACCTCAAACTCACGTATGAGGTTGAGGTCTCATTTGCTGACCTCACTCAAAAATATTTCAGGTGTTGCCGACCTCACCTCAACCTCACCTCACTCCGTGAGGTTGAGGTCATTTTGAGGTTGAGGTTGACCTCATGAGGTTTCGACCTCATGAGGTTGCCCACCTCTGGTAGCTTCTGTATATTAGCCCATCTTCCCGCCTGAATTCTATCTTGCGCTCGGCGTCCCGGCACGTGAGCTTCTTGCCAATTTGGGAAAAACAAGGCTCGAGCGACTTGTCCTCTGCTTGTTGATCCGCGTAACTCTTTCCTTTCGGCTCCTCCGCGACGGCGTTTTGAGCGCTTGGAACTCTCTTGTTTGCTTCCTGGTTTGTGCGCGAGTTACAACTGCTGCTACAGCTTCCTCGTCGACGGGCTCGCTACAAACTGGTTCTTCAACCACCTCCTTCGGGTCATCAGGTGCCCTTGCTCCTTCTATATTTCCCCAGAACTAAGTCGTAAAGAGGTTCCTCCATGCAGAGAGCGGTGATGATCCCCGAAAAATGCGGGGTTTCAACCTCGCGCCTCGGGCAGCATTTTCGCTGTTCCGTCGACTAAGTAAACAGGCCTGCTCTTTTCAGTCAGCTGATCATAGTGCACGAGCTCTTTCCTCATGATGGCTGTATTGCATCCGGTATCCCGTTGTACGGAAATTTCTTTACCTTCATACGTGCCCGCCACCACCGGCAATCCTTCGACCAGAAACTTTGGTCGCGTCATCCTAACTGCATTCACGACAGGGATTCTCTCCCCGTTTTTGAGCTCCACATAGCCATTGTGAATGCTTTCCCGATTTACATCCTGGGCGGGCGAGTAAAAACATGACGCCTGTGTCCTGTCGTTTGGCCCTGCACGGCACGCGTCCGCCTTGTCACCCTTTCGCCCGCACTTGAAGCAGGTGGGGCTGTAGTTAGTGGCATGAGTCCGGTATTGTGAAGCCTGATGCCCAGTGCTGTTGCAAAGATAACATCGGGAAGCTGTCCTTTGACTTCCTCTTTTATCGTCTGCCTCGGGCCTCCCAGTATCGTCTCGGCTGCCTTTCTTTGATTCAGCGAGATTTAGACTTCCCTGAGCCTCTAAAAACTGGTCAGCTAAATCCAGCATCTCTCCCAGTGTATGCGCCTTTCTTTCCTTCAGGTACAGCGCCATGTGGGAATCACATCCATGCAGAAACTTTTCCCTAATCAGGAGCTCTCGCAGGTCTTTGAATTCCGTTTTCGTACCTGACAGCTCGATCCAGCGATCAAAATAGTGGCTGAGACGCACTGAGAACTGAGCTGCGGTTTCTCCATCTGCCGGTTTTCCGGAATTGAATTTGTCTCTGAAGCCGTCTGCCGTGAAACGAAATCTCTTCAAAGGGCCGTTTTAACTGTGGTGTAGTCGGCTGCATACCCCGGTGGCAAACGCCCGTAAACGCTGAGTGCCTCCCCACTCAAATACGTAGCCAGAACCGTCGAGCACTTCATGGCTCCCTGCTCCCTGGCCACTTCTGGCTTTTCGCAAGGCTTCCAAAACGTCTTATGTATGCGTCTAAATCATCATTTTTCTCATCAAATGGGATAAGGAGTTTACTTGCGTTTAGCTTTAGTTCACCCTTTTCTCGGCATCCTTCCTTTTCTCTGGTCTCCTTCCCCAGTTGCTGGCACTGTATTCTCAAGCGCGTCATCTCAATCTGACGTTCGTCAGCTTCCTTTGCGGCCGAACGCTCTTCCTCCGCTGCCTGTCTAGCAAACGCTCGCTCCTCACGCTGCTTATCCTCTACCCATTTCCTAAGCTCAGTGCCACTCAAGCAAAGCTGGCCACCCATCACGATCAACTTTTCAAAATCCATGCTTCTATCAACGGAAACACTTTCAACAATTCAAATAGAAGCTCGCTACAAAAAATCCTGTTCACTCACAACACTCTTCCAGTCTACGAAGGCACACCTCAAGAATCAAAACGTCTCTCTCTCCGTTTGCCACGTTCCCTTTGCATCGAACGTCCTCTTCGCGGACGCCAGTTTAATTGTCACGCGCTCGGTAATCACCGGAGGTCATCACCGAGACATGACAAAAGGGCGGATGGTCTTTCGATGCCCGGCGTAGCCGGTAAGCAAACGTGGAGAATGAGACGAAGACGCGTTGACTTGAAACAACAATAAGAAGACGTTTATAGGGTCACGAACAATACACAAAACATTTAGAGAGCAGCAATCACATTCTAAAAGGCAACGACATGAGGGAAGAAACAATCTAATTAAATACTTCGAATTACGTATACAGTCATGCTTTTCCGGGATGGAAGTAACAATTCAAGTAACAGTAAGGGAAAGAAAGTTCAGAGCAGTTTCGAACATACAATTGACCGGGGAGCGCAGCGGCAGTCCATCACTACGACGCAGACGGGCGGCACTCGAAGGTGACGGTCCTTCCGGCGCAGCTTGCGGTCTGAGGATGCGGTGCCGGCGGCAGCGCTCGGGTACCCCCCGGGAGCACGCGGCAGCTCAGATTTCCTTCTTCGGGAGCGAACTGGGCGGACTGACCTTGGGGCCTCGGCGGCTCCTTTTTAAACCCTTGTCGACGATGCCTTGTGCGCAGGGTCGGGGTCCGAACAAAACACACACATAGAGCGCACAAAGTATATTCACTCACAGAGGAAGGCGCACGTAGACACACCACACTTCAGCACTGCATGACCTCCATCTTAGGTTTGAGAAACATAACGCACAACAAAAACAACAGTCACGTACGCCCCTAACTTCGGTTCTTCTGGGGGTCACATTGCCAGGGAAAAAAAGAATATACGGATATACAAAGGAAGCTCTATACTTTGGACGTAGTAGGGGTGACTTTGAGTGGGGATTGTACGACACAGGCAGCACGTACTCTTCTGCTCGAGCATGGAGAGAGTTGTAGCTAACACAGGGAAAGCTATACTGTTCCGAGGCAACGTGAACGTACGCGTTCTTGCGCGCCCGACCGATGGTAATTGGTCACATATACAGGTCCCGTGAACATATGGGGTTTACAGAACAACAATTCCGCGTGTGTATAAATGCAACATGGGCAAATTAATGGATGCCGCCTATTCTGTGACAATCAACTATGGACATTAATCCCAATCTGTCGGTGGTTGAGCGGCGGCGACTCCGAGAGCTCCTTCAGGATTTTACTGGATGATTTGCAACGTCTTCGAAAGTTGGGCGCACCCCAATAGCCAAATACCGCATTATGGTTGACGCGGAGACCAAGCCGATTTCACAACACCTATACCGCGTGTCGTCAACGGAACGAGAGGCTATTCGAAGCCAGGTGCAAGAAATACTTACCGACGACGTGGTGCAGCCGTCTACCAGCCCCTGGGCTTCGCCTGTAGTGTTGGTGAGCAAAAAAACAAAAATCAGGTAACGAAACGGGACGTATACGTATACCCGCTCCCGCGTATCTGTGACGCATTGGACCGGTTACGCACTGCCAAATATTTCTCGTCGCTTGACCTCAAGAATAGCTACTGGCGGATAGAAGTGAGCGAAATGGGCAGTGAGAAAACAGCGTTCGTCACCCCCGACGGCCTTTATGAATTTAAAGTGCTTCCTTTCGGTCTCTGTTCTGCGCCAGCAACCTTCCAACGAATGATGGACACCGTTATCTCTAGACTGAAGTAGCAAGCGTGCCTAGTGTATCTCGACGATGTCATTTTCACAGCTAGTTTTGAGGAGCACCTCGACCGGCTGCGAATGGTACTACAGGCGCTGCGTTCAGCCCAACTGACGATAAAACCACAGAAATGCCATTTCGGATTCCAGGAGCTCCGCTTTCTTGGCCATGTTATTAATGCTGAGGGCGTGAAACCAGATCCCGACAAGACTGCTGCTGTGGAAAACTTCCCGCGGCCAAACGACAAAAAGTCCATTAGAAGGTTTTTGAGGCTTTGTGCCTATTACAGGCGTTTCGTCGAGAATTTTTCAGCGATTGCCGAGCCTCTTACGCTTCTTACCCGAGACAATGTTCCTTTTGCTTGGCAAGATGATCAAAAGGATGCCTTCAACGAGTTACGCCGGCGACTGCAGGCCGCCCCAATACTTGCCCATTTTGATGAAAATGCTGCTACGGATATTTATACCGATGCCAGTAATTTTGGACTCGATGCTGTTCTGATTCAGTGGCAAAATGGCAGTGAGAAAGTTATCGCTCACGCGAGTCGCTCTCCTTCAAAAGCAGAGGCAAACTACTCAACCACGGAAAAGGAATGTCTCGCGGTAGTTTGGGCGATAACTAAGTTCCGACCCTATCTTTACGGCCACCCTTTCAGCGCTGTGAGTGACCACCATTCATTATGCTGGCTGGTCAACCTCAAAGACCCCTTTGGACGTCTTGCAAGGTGGAGCCTCCGTCTTCAAGAGTACGACATTACGGTTGTGTACAAGTGCGGCCGTAAGCACAACGACGCCGATTGCTTGTCGCGTGCACCAGTTGATGCTGCCCCTCACGACAGCGAAGACGACGATTTCCCGTTTCTTGCTGTAGTCACGACCACCGACATGGCCCAGCGTCAACGGGCTGACCCCGGTTTACGCCCGCTTATTGAGCATCTCGAAGGCCTTGATGTAGCTGTCCCGCGTACTTTCGCACGGGGATTATCCTCCTACAGCATTCTCAATCGTGTCCTATACAAGAGAAACTTTCAGCACAACAAGGAAACCTTTCTTCTCGTTGGGCCGTCCGACCTCCGGCCAGAAATCTTGCACGCATGCCACGATGAGCCTTCAGCTGGTCATTCAGAAGTCACGCGAACATTTGCACGCATTCGACAAAAGTACTATTGATCAAAGTTGCTGCCTTCAGTCCAGCACTACGCGAGAACATGCCGAGATTGCCAGCGGCGAAAGACACCTTCGCTGAAGCCTGCAGAGCTTCTTCAGCCGATGCCTCCGCCAACAGCCCCTTTCCAGCAAGTGGGCATGGATCTTCTGGACCCTTTCCCAATGTCCGCATCAGGGAACAGATGGATAGTAGTGCCAACCGACTACTTACGCGATATTCCGAGACACAGCCACTTTCCCGTGCAACTGCTGCTGAAGTGTATATATATATATATATATATATCGATATAGTTTGCTTGTTACTGATGGGCCAGAGTTAAATTCAAACAGGATGTCACACAACTTTCCCGATTATCTATTTTATTCCAACAGTTTCGGACGGTGAACCGTCCTTCTTCAAGGTAGAATTGATCTATTTTATTCCAGTGCAGTCTATTAGAGAGTGCAGCGGTGGCGTAGCGGTAGAACATCCGCCTCGCATGCAAGAGGACCGGGGTTCAAATCCCGGTGCCGCGCAATTCTCCACCGGATGAAAAAAAAAAAAAAAAAAAAAAATCCGAGTGTCGATGGAATTGCATAAAAACAGGTTTGAAGTGCGACCTGATGCCGGTGAATACCTCCGGCAACGCACTCCCTCACCAGAACAGGAGTTGGCCACCCTGGTGCAGTAATTGGCCACAACCTCCTATGATAAGCTCCATAAAACCCCGGCCCTCAGTCACCAGCGGCTGCGGAACAACTGACCACGGCGGCGGTCAGACCTGTGACGCAGCAGGGGGTGCTAAGAAAGCCTGGCTCCGCTGGACAGGCCGCCATTGGAAACTGACCCTGGCAACGTTTAATGCTAGAACCCTAGCTAGTGAAGCTAGTTTAGCAGTGCTGTTAGAGGAACTAGAGGGCATGAAATGGGATGTCATAGGGCTTAGTGAGGTTAGGAGGCCGAATGAGGCATATACTGTACTGAAGGATGGGCATGTCCTGTGTTATCGAGGTTTACCAGAGAGGCGACAACTAGGAGTAGGTTTCCTTGTCAATAAGTATATAGCGGGTAATATAGATGAATTCTATAGTATTAATGAGAGGGTTGCAGGCATCGTAATTAGGCTTAATAAGCGGTATAAACTGAAGGTTGTACAGGCCTATGCACCTACAAGTAGTTATGATGACCAGGCAGTTGAAAGCTTCTATGAAGATGTAGAATCGGCAATGCGAAAAGTAAAGACGCAGTATACTGTACTAATGGGCGACTTCAATGCCAAGGTAGGGAAAAAACAGGCAGGAGACAAGGCAGTAGGTGACTATGGCGTTGGTTCTAGGAATAGCAGGGGGGAGTTACTAGTTGAGTTTGCAGAGCGCAGTAACTTACGAATCATGAATACCTTCTTCAGCAAACGGAAGAACCGGAAATGGACATGGAAAAGTCCTAACGGAGAGACTAAAAATGAAATTGACTTCATAATGTGTTCAACCCCCGCCATTGTGCAGGATGTAGAGGTAATCGGGAAAGTGCGATGCAGTGACCACAGGATGGTGAGGTCCCGAATTAGCCTAAATCTGAAGAAGGAACGCAACAGATTAGTAAGAAAGAAACCCATCAACGAATTAGCGGTGAGGGGGAGGGCAGAAGAGTTCAGGATCTCGCTACAGAATAGGTACTCAGCTCTAACTGAGGATGGCGACATTACCCTAGAGGCAAGGAACAATAATTTCAGAGATATCATTACTGAGTGCGCGGTAGAAGTAGGCGGTAGGATAGTTAGAGAGGATACCGGTAAGCTGTCTAAGGAGACGAAAGATTTGATTAAGAAACGCCAGAGTATGAAAGCTTCCAATCCAACAGACCAGATCGAATTGGCCGAGATATCAAAGCTAATCAATAAGCGCAAGGTGGCCGATATAAGGAAGTATAACATGGAGAAAATTGAGCATGCTGTAAAGAACGGGGGAAGCCTTAAAGCGGTAAAGAAGAAATTGGGCATAGGCAAAAACCAGATGTATGCGATAAGGGACAAGGCGGGCAACGTCATCACTAATATGGACAAGATAGTCAAAGTAGCCGAGGAGTTCTATACAGATCTCTACAGCAGCCAAAGTAGTCAGGACCGTAATGAGTTTGACGGTAGGGAAAAACAGTCAGACGTTCCACCAGTGACGAAAGACGAGGTCAAGAAAGCATTAGAAACTATGAAAAGGGGGAAATCAGCTGGAGAGGATCAGATAACTACAGATTTGCTGAAGGACGGGGGGGATATCGTGCTAGAAAAACTGGCCACCCTGTATACGCAGTGCCTGTTGTCATCGACGGTACCGGAACCATGGAAGAATGCAAACATTATCCTCATTCACAAGAAAGGGGACACTAAGGACCTTAAAAATTACAGACCAATCAGCTTACTGTCTGTTACGTATAAGGTATTTACTAAGGTAATCGCTAATAGAATCAGGACAACCTTAGACTGCAATCAATCAAAGGATCAAGCAGGGTTTCGGAAACGGACTCTACTATCGATCATATCCATACCATCAACCAGGTGATAGAAAAATGCTCGGAATATAACCAGCCCTTATACATAGCATTCATTGATTACGAAAAAGCATTTGACTCAGTTGAAACCTCGGCGGTGATGCAGGCATTGCGAAATCAGGGGGTAGACGAGCCGTACGTGAAAGTGCTGGAAGATATATATAGTGGCTGCACAGCAACCATAGTTCTGCATAAAGAAAGTAACAAAATTCCCATAAAGAAAGGTGTTAGGCAAGGAGACACAATCTCCCCAGTACTATTCACAGCTTGTTTAGAGGAAGTATTCAGAGACTTGGAATGGGAGCAGTTAGGGATAAGGGTAGATGGAGAATACCTCAGTAATCTGCGATTTGCTGATGACATTGCCTTGCTAAGCAACTCGGGGGATGAACTGCAAATAATGATTGATGACCTAGATAGAAAAAGTAGAAAGGTAGGCTTGAAAATCAATATGCAGAAGACTAAGGTAATGTTCAACAGCCTCGGGAAGGAACAGCAGTTTACATTAGGTAGCGAAATACTGGAAGTAGTAGGCGAATATGTCTACTTAGGACAGGTAGTAACCGCAGATCCGGACCATGAAAAGGAAATAACAAGAAGAATAAGATTGGGATGGTGCGCATTTGGCAAGCACTCGCAGATTATGACTAGCAGCTTACCGGTATCGCTCAAGAGGAAAGTATACAACAGTTGCATCTTGCCTGTACTCACCTATGGGGCTGAAACGTGGAGGCTAACCAAGAGAGTTCTACTTAAGTTGAGGACAACCCAGAGGGCTATGGAACGAAAAATGGTAGGGGTAACATTAAGAGATAGAAAGCGTGCAGAGTGGGTCAGAGAAATAACTCAAGTTACCGACATTCTAGTGGAAATTAAGAAGAAGAAATGGACATGGGCAGGACATGTAGGGCGAAGAGAGGATAACCGATGGTCGCTGAGGGTAACAAACTGGATTCCAAGGGAAGGAAAGCGTAGCAGGGGGCGGCAGAAAGTTAGGTGGGCGGATGAGATTAAGAAGTTCGCAGGGGTCAAGTGGATGCAGCTAGCACAGAACCGGGTTAAGTGGAGAAATATGGGAGAGGCCTTCGCCCTGCAGTGGGTATAATCAGGCTGATGATGATGATTTTATTCCAACAGTTTCGGACGGTGGACCGTCCTTCTTCAAGGTAGAATTGAGAATTCTCAATTCTACCTTGAAGAAGGACGGTTCACAGTCCGAAACTGTTGGAATAAAATAGATAATCGGGAAAGTTGTGTGACATCCTGTTTATATATATATATATATATATATATATATATATATATATATATATATATATATATTGTAAAGAAGATAACCTGGCGCCAGCGCGCCGGCACGAGACGCGAGCACCAGCTGTTCGAGCCAGCGCCTACCTTGACCTAGCCCTAGCAAACGAGCTCGCTTAACTATAAAGCTCGTTATAATCGTAGTGGAGTCTGCGAGGACTGATCCTGGAGCTACGCAGTCACATCCTGGCTACCGCGATGCCAGATGACGCTATCCAACCAACCGCTTCGCCACCCACAACCTGCCCCGGTGTGCTTTGTCAACGGGATCTTGCCACTTTCAGTGGCATGGACGACCATGATGTTGAGGACTGGCTGTCCTCCTACGACCAGGTGAGCGCTCACAACCGGTGGGACGAAGGCATGAAGCTGACAAATGTTGTTTGCTACTTGACGGATGTTGCGAACCTTTGGTTCAAAAACCACGAATTGGACTTCGCCACCTGGTCCGCTTTCAAGACCTTCTTTATTGACATCTCCGGGCGTCCAGCCGTGCGCAAACTTCGCGCTGAGCAACGGCTTTGCTCTCGCACCGAAAAGCTCGGTGAATAAAGCTTCACCAGTTATATCGAAGACGTCTGGACCAATCTAAGCGCGTCAGTGCATCAATGACAGAGACTGAGCGCATCACATGTGCTTAAGGGAATTGAGGGAGACGCCTTTCACATGCTTGCAGCCAAAGGCCCCACCGCTGTCAGCGAGATCATCAATCTCTGCCAGAGTTATAACGAGCTGCGCCAAGAGCGAGCCTTCACTCGGCTGCCCTCAACACAGGCCGCGACTCTTAATAACATCGAAGTAACGAGAGAAGTCAGCAGTTCTCTCATACTCCAGATTCAGCAGTTTGTCCGTGAGGAGGTCGCCCGGCAGCTGTCGCTGCTTCCCCCTGTTCCGAACCCACCATCAAATCTGGAGCCGACACTTCAACATCTAATCCGGGAGCAAGTGTTCGAGGCCATGCCGTCACTTTGTCATCCGCCTCCCGTCGCAGTGCCTGCAGTTTCAGCGCCTCCCTTCGCAGCGCCTCCTGCTGCGAATCCACGCTGAAATAGCCCGACAGCCGCCGCCAGTGTTTCCTCCGTACGGAACTTCGCCCGCGGTCGGATCTCTACCCCAGCCTTCCGGTTCCTCGCTTCCCTCCCCCCACCCGAACACCCTATTCAACTAATATGGGTGCCCGCCCACACGGGTCACCCAGGCAACGAAGCAGCTCACTCTTTTGCTCGAGGATACGTCAGCCGAGCAGGGACTGCCACTGCCTGGGGAGATGCTCGCGAGCGCATGGTATCCTATCACGAAATCTCTCTCCATTACCGTGATCAACGAACCATCTACCCTCCTCCTCATAAATCTATGACTAAGCTACAACAGGTGACGTGGCGCCAGCTTCAGTCCCGTACATTCCCATCCCCTGCTTTCTTATCTTTGATCCATCCAGGACTGTTCTCGCCGCAGTGCACCATCTGTGGGGCACCTAAAGCTGATTTTGAGCATATTATCATCAAATGCTCGGAATTCCACCCTCCAGCCACTTGGCAACTCTCCGACCTCGAGCGATGGGAGGCTGCGGTGTCCAACTCTGACCCGGCCGTTCAAAGGCGGCTGACGGACTGGGCTTCTTTGGGTGTCGCTGGGAAGCACCAGCTTCCGGCCACAGCACGCAGCCAAGAGCCGACCCGTCATTAGCATGTAATCCCTTAAGGCTCCCAAATATAAAGTTTTTCACCACCACCACCACCTTTTCTATCTCCCTCTCAAGTCATTCCCGCTCCTGCTGTTCGGCCGCGCCCCCAACGTTTCCAACCATGGTGAACACCAGACAACTTTCCGATTTGCTACGACTGTGGCATCGCTCATACGCTTACGACCCTCCTCGGTATTTTACCAGAACGCCGACTTCCGAGCCCATCGACCCCGAATACTATCCATCTCTTCGTCGCCGCTCGATGTCTCCCATGCACCGTCGTTCAGCCCCGCCGCAGGAAAACTAGTGAACACAGTTTCGGAGGCAAGAACTGCGTTTTCGACGGAATATCTAAGGCCTCGATTTTCACCACCGAATTTGACAAATGTTTCCGTGGAGGGTATCTATGTTCTTGCCCTTGTTGACACCGGTGCTGCTGTGCCGGCGTGCTAAGTAAACCACACTCAATACGGCGGCGCTCAAGTGCTGAAACTGTTCATGTAGTGCGGAAGAAACCGTATTATGAGAGGCAGTGATCTTTCGCGCGTGTGCAACTTTGTGTTCCCTGCTTCTCCTTTGTGCATCTAGTTTGAGGACACTCCCAGCGTCGAGTCGCAGATTTCGAAGAGGGGGGTAATGCCGCGTGCCTTTCTGAACCGAGAAAAAAGAGGACAAAGCTGAGTGTAGTGTGTGGAACTGATCCGTTAAGTGTTTGCTGCCTTGTACTATAGTAGTACGGACTATAGTACATGTATACAATTACCAATAATGCACGCAAGCATCACATATTTCGGACAGTGTTGCTCTTGCTAGGTGCTTAGGAGGGACCAAAGGTTGCTCACTCTGATATTCTGGTCACAAATTCTCTGATGACGTCCTCTAAATTTAGGAGCGCCGTTTTTTCTTTGTGCACATGCAAAATCAGAAGGTGCAATAACCTCTTTTGCTTCATTCGGTAGCGCAAATACGTTTTTAGGCTCGGCACTAAAAGAACGTTTCCCAGATGCAACAGACGCAGGCATGTTCAACAGAAGCTGAACATAAGCTGAACATGCCTTACGACCTGATCCAGCAATTCGCGAATGTTTTGCGATTCCCGTCGTAAGATCTCCAAAATCCCCGGGGTTGTGGTAGACTCAGCAGCGTTGAGAGTCTGCACAAGTAAAAATCTATTGCATGCACTCCCAAAGCCGCCTCTAGTTCATCTGCTGTAACCCGACCTCCCCCAACGGCGCTGGTTAAGATGTCTATAGTTCTACGAGCTGTTTCATGCCCGGCTGCTTAAAACGCTGTTGTGTTTCAATTATAATTCGGTCGGCAGCAGCGAAATACTCCTTGCGCAGAGCGGTCTTAGCGTCAAGTGCAACTGGCTGGGCAGGTCTGTCAGTCGTCTCATACCTCGCAGGTGGTTTTGTTGGCCTTGACATACGAGGCTCTTTCAGGCCTATGCGCGCTGCGGTAGTGCTCGTGCGCTGCCGTAGCTTCTCAAACGCAGTATCAGAGCCCAACTCCTCGCAGAGAGCCTCTGCTGTCTTTTTTGCGCCTGCAGCGCGATATGTCGAGCTCCTGTAGAGCCATTGCTAGTTATTCACAAGGGCCAAAGAAGGCTACGGAAATGTGGATACCTAACAAGGTTTCAAATTTCTGCAAAAGCCGATCGTAACCTCTAAAAATGACCTTGCTGCTATCGGTAACTGAACCTGGTGCCTGCAAGAGCTCCTTGGCGTAATTCTCTATGAACCTTTGCATGACTTTACTATAACGGTCCACCGCGTCATGCAAAGCGGCAGCAAGTTATTTAGCCTGATCCAATCTCCACAGCTCCGTGTGTACATCGTCTTTCTTCGTCCTCGTCCCTTGGCTGGTTTTTATTCTCTCCACAGCTGCCTCGCTTCCTCTAGGAATTAATATGTTCGCATAAACGCTTTTGCTCTTCTTAAAGTCGAGGATTACATTGGAAACGTCTTCAACTGCGCTAAAAGCGTCGCCAATTATGTCGCAACTCCTGCTATCATCCTGCTGGATCAGATCTAAACAGTGATTACTGCAATAGACATACAAATGCCGTGGCTCACAATCGTTGAGTATTTTTTGCACATCTGAAAAACGGCCAGACATATTCGCCGCCCCACCACAAAGCAGTGGTCACGCACACAGTGAAAGTCTAAGCCGAGGCGCAAAATCATGTCTCTGGTGATCTACTGTCAGGCGCGTTATACAAGCCAGATACTCTTCCCGAACTTGGAGAACCTGGCTGTGCACCCACCGCACGCAAAAAGTGAAGTGCTCGTCACCATTTACATCGGCGACAAGTTTCGGCTCACGGAGACCAAGTGAAATTTGCTCTTTTCGTGTAACTGGAACTTCTCGATAGCTTTTTTCCAATTGTTAAAACCAGCCTTAACAAAAGCTGTTTCCATACTTCCAGCGCTGTCCCCCAATTCAGCGAAATGTCCACGGCACTCATGACACAAGACTACATCGCTCTTACTTTCATAATGAAGCCAAGGAAATCGCACAAACCAATCACGTTGGCACGATCTGCCGCCTTGATTTCTGGGGAACATGTAGGTTTCGGCAGGAAGTGACCGATACCGCTTACTCGTCCTCGCTGCATGTTTCTTGAATTCGTAAAGGCTAGCGAATGCACATTGCTTGTTCCATCAAAACTGGTTCCTTCAGCTGCCCGGCGAGATGGCCCCGGTGTTGGAGGTTCTACAAATGAAATTAAAGTCTTACGGTCACAGTTCTACTTCTTGGAACAGACTCCTTCTCCTATTTTCAACGACTGGTTTTTAAAACCTGTGACGTCAAGTTTCCGTAATGCTTTCCCGAATCAATGTCAACAAAGTATTACTGTTAGCATAGGCGATAGGTGAGACTTTTTAGTTGGAAATACTGAAAATACACACCCTCCAAGCAATCTGTCGATGGAGGGGAACGCTCGGAATGATGGGTGCAGTCATCACCTAATGGCTGTACACCGACGGTGTTTGTGCTGTCATGGTGGCTTGGACCAATTTCGGCAGAAGTAGAGCAATGCTCAACGGTCTTAAAATGTTGCTTTTAAATAAAAATAACTATATAGGAAATATTACCATTGCGCCCTGTGTGTTGAACTACGAAATGACACTGTTGGTGGGGCCTTTCAGAACAATCATCTGGTAGCGACTGGGAAAAGCAAAGAAGCAAAAAGAGTGGTCGAATGGATGCATTGACACAAATGGCTCCTCTTCTTAGGCATGTATACTTTCGAGCCGGTATGAGGAAACTGCTAATTTCTTTTTTTCTTTTTTTTTTTTGGGGGGGGGGGGGAGCCAGACATTGCATGTAAGGTTGGAATCAATTTAAAAAATGCGGGCAGTTTTTAATCGCTGCCCACATAAATCTGGAGCAGCCATATATAACCTCCTTGGGAGCAGCTAGAGCCGCGCGATGCAATGAGGCAAACGCCCGGTAAGCGAAACGAGAACGCCGTGTTACAGAAAACTCATAGTGAAGCAGCGCCGAAAAAAAAAAAATGGCGTACACAAATACGTGCCTAAATATGAAGTGCCACCTCTGGCGGCAACTTCTTTAATTATGAAACATTACGTGATTTAGGCCTGCCTCGGGGATAGAAAAGGCTGCCAATTTTTGTCAATTTTTATTTCGACCTCAAGCATAAATACCAAATCTGTGAAAACAAATCAAAAAGAACATCGAGCTGCTACGATGCAGCAACGCTCTTTTATGACAACTTAATATCATAACTTCTCACTCCGCGCTCTGGTGTTCGCGTCTACGTGCGACGTGCGCAGAAGCATCTTTTTTCTGAAAGTACACACGAAAGTCGTAATGTGCTGATTCGACATAGTAGAATATAAGATAATATGTCGCGGCTCAACAAGTCCAACGTACGATACGCGTGGTAAAAGCGTCTTATGTCATGCTGCCACAGATACGGCGGCTACTTTAATTTTCATAGCTGCGCCAACGGCACCAACACGTTTCTAAGTTAACGCATGTCTAACGAATTTTCTATCAAAAGGATCACGACTAAGCACGCATACTGAACTATAATAATAATGTAAGCGTAGATAGAGCGATACTTACCCGAGTAAGCCCCAAAGAGGCTGAAACTGTCCACGGAGGTTTGACAAAGAGCGCCGGCCTTCCTCGATCGCGGTGCTAGCTCCCACCAAGCTGCCCAAGTTCGACTCCAAAGGACCTTCCCAGACGTACATATAGAGTCACTGGAATTTTTTCCAGTGCCTCTAGGCGTCACCCCGCGACAGCTTCACCTCGCGCCAGGCGTCGAAAATGGGCATCATCTCCATGTTCCTGGTACTCGCTCGCTCATCCTCTCGCTCCGACTGAAAATTTTCAAACCGTGAAGAAAAGAGGCAGGGAAGGGAGGGGGGGGGGGGGGGGGGGGGCTGATGAAATTTTTGAGCCATGAAGATATTCACTAACTGGAGGTCATTTCTTGTGTTGCCTACTCGACGTGTTTCCCGCCGTCAGGCTTGGGAGACATGGAGGCCAGTCAACACGGAAACAACGAAACACGCTCGTATTGTGCTTCCATACTTGAGGCACAGTGCCTAGGATATACTTACTCGGAATATAATGAGTATATTCTGGGCACTATACTTGAGGGGCGCCAGCCAGACGCTAGCACGCATTCTGCGAAAACACATCTGCGTGTCTGACAAACCCGTTTCAACGATCAGCCGCTTTCTACAACGACCATAGACCGCGTCTTCACTCTTCAGAGAAATGCAACCGGGTGTTTTTTACAAAACTTTATGCTCCAAGTGCCCGGCCTCATACATCGGCGAAACAAACCCCGATCCGCGAATCAGATAACAAAAGAATGACGTCCGGTCAACGAATTCGGAAGGTGGCTCCTTCGCCGAGCACACAGTCGCCTTCAAAAAGGTGAGCATCTTGGCCGTGGAGCCTATCCGCTCAAGAGGCGCCACGCTGAGTCATGGCACATCTGACTCACAAATGTGATGGCTAAATTGCCTGTGCCGGAACTTGGGATACGGGTTGCGCGGGGTTCTGGGAACCACAGAACTGGCGCTCTACGTGTATACGTGGTATTCGCGGCAGCCTGTGTTATTGTTAAAATTGATGTTCTATGAAAACCAAAATGACGGTTAGCATTCTAATCCATGCCTGTGAGTCATCAACGCGAATTCGTCTACTGGGACGCCTTGGTAGTAGCTTATTTTGTGGGAACGAGGAGGTTCTATATATATGTTAGGTTAGAGCAAACAAAATGTAAACAAGGCAGGAAATCAGGTGGGGATGCGGCTGAGCTCCCTACTTAGGGGGGGGGGGGGGGGGGGGGGACTTCACCGCAACAGTATGGAAATGTGAAATTAGAGAGATTTAGCAGGGAGTGCAGACGTCGTAGCTTAGGCCTATACCGGTTTACTGGACGCCCGCGCAATAATTTAGAGATTTAGTAGAGCGGAGACGCACAAGCACATACGTATGCAGGTTCAGCGGACGCGCGCTGCGCACGTGCAGTGACAGGAGAGGGGCAAGGTGTGATCACTGCGCGCGTGGCGTCCGGTACATTTTACGATACATATGTCGTCGGTTCGAATCCCTAACTTGACTAGCAGGTAAGCTAAATAGGAAACGAAATGGCATGACACCTAAAGCCTCTCAATAAACTAAATGACACAACCCTTAACGTTGGATAAAGAACTGTTGCGTATTTTTAGATGCGTATTTTTTAGACACTTTTCCCGACACGTTTGGAACGATGCAAAGTTACTTTTTTCCAGGCACGGCGACGGTGACGCCTTTTTGACGGCAGAGCTGTATACGTTATCGCGGAAAAGTTTGATGTAATTGTTGTTCCTTCATTTTGATTACAGTACTAAATCCAGGCTGCTTCAATAGCCAGCCTCATAACGAGTGAAGCAATGGCTTTCTTCATGCCTCATGTGGCCGATACGTTTAAGACGAAAGCCTTTAAAGGTATACTGAACAAATATCCAAGAATATTGGGAAAGCACCACAATTGTATTCTTAAGGCACGATTACACTACAGACAAATAATTCGGGTTAGTTTTGAGTGGATGGCTGTATTTTTTATGTTTTCTGAGCTGCCGCCGGGTCAGAGGCAGCGCGCTCCCAACTGTGAGCCGGCGGGTGTGACGTCACAACTACCCTGAGCAACTTCATGTCCCCGCGATCCCGCCGTCCCCGCGCCTAAGTTGGTTGACCGGCTACACGCAGTGTCGGTTCCCCCGCGTAGCGCCGTGCACAATGCTGCGAAGTATGGAATGCTGCACACGAGGGAGGTCGAGGGAGACGCGTACGGAGGGCGACAATTGTTTGCGCGCTCGGAGGGAATGATGAATTGTGCGCAGGAACACGAGCAGCAAAAAAAAAAAAAAACACGTCCGTCTCTGCACTTTGTGAGTGCCACGGGGGAAAGGAAAAATGAACAGGTGCGACCGGCCGCGATGGGGGTAGTTGTGACGTGATATCCGGCTTTGTCAGAGCTTTCCCAGGAGCCCGCTATTTGCGGCGATTTGAGAAATATTCATTAAAATACTTTCCGCTCATTTCTGTTCATAAAGTGGATTGTTTTGGTCACTCCCAATGCGATAGCTACCGTCTGCGCTGAAAATCTCGGCGGCAATTTCTTTATTCCGTATACCTTTAACGGCTTATACTGTCAGTTACGATTCTGTCACACACTTCCGTCGCACTATAACTCATGTGACGTCACATCAGGTTAGGCGGCGATTTCTAAATTTAGTCAGCAGGAGTCGTGTCAATCAAACTGTTGAAGTCATCAGAAAAATTAAAATCCACCAGGAATCGAACCTGCATCCCTCGGATCCCCAGTCGATCGCTTTAACCACCTGCGACACGCCCGGTATTTTTATATCTACCAGGATGATCTACTCAAACATTCATGTGGCAAGGAGCATACCAGAGCTCTGTGACAGCGAAGTACTCCAAATGGCCATGCTGCAGATTGATCTCGCTAAGGCGTTCGACAGGGTACCACACGTATCCTCTTTCTCTTACTGAATCGTATTGGTGTCGGTTCAACCACTAGTAGTGGAGCCACGCCCGGGATCATGAGAAGCACATCATACTTCTCCTTGTCTACCGTTAAGAAGGATCGGCTGCCCCAACTTCCCTGCTGATTCCGTTGACCTGCAGCACTTGATCTGGACCTGTCCTGGCATGGCAAGCCTCCGCGCCCTCTACACATCTGCTCACCACATTCAGACTTACCAAGCTCAAGCTTAGTGCCCTGCTAGACTTCTTGTCAGATTCTGGCGCCTTCAACATCAGCTAACCCACCCTCTTCCCCTCTAGGCCTCAGGTACTCCTTATGAATAAAGATTTATGAATGAATGAATGTCGATCTACCATGAGAATGATAGTAGCGATGACAATGACATTGCAATTAGTGATAATGACAATGATGACAGTAGCGATAATATGTTACGGTGCGCAATATCTAGATGACGACGACGCACTGGTGTGGTGTTGTGAAGAAGACGACGCTCAGGCTAAGCTGGATTCGTGCTGGTGGTGTGTGCTTCTGAGAGTTATCTGGCGTTTACCGCTGTGTAAGTTTCCCTTAACATTTGGTGGAGGATTGCTGGTAGTGCACCCGTAGGAAACCTGGATTTCCGTAATGGCCGCCAGATTGGTACCATCACTATGCCATCCGACGCGACATCAGCTTCAGCTGCACCACCGGCTTCCACAGTCGTCATGACGCAGCCTCGTGACCCGGGCACCTTTTGCGGCGCCGACCATGTCGACGTAGAAGACTGGATCGGTATGTACGAGCGCGTAAGCAAGCACAATCATTGGGACGCGACCCTCGCAAACGTCATCTTCTATCTGGCGGGTACGGCGCGCGTCTGGTTTGAAACGAATGAAGATGATATCACATCCTGGAATATGTGCAAAGAGAAGCTTCGCGACCTATTCGGCAAGCCGATCGGACGCAAGCTCGGCGCACAAAAAGACCTCGCATCCCGTGCCCAGTCTTCCACGGAATCATATTTGTCTTATATTCAAGATATTCTAGCCTTGTGCCGAAAAGTGGACAGCGCCATGTCCGACTCAGACAAAGTGGCCCACATATTAAAGGGCATTGCAAATGATGTTTTGCAATCTGCTGCTTTGCAAAGACTGTCCAACGGTGGACTCAGTCATCCAAGCAAGCAAAACACCGTCGCATTACGCCCCGCTTCGACCGCTTGCCAAACACAGCTGCTACGTCTTCGTGCGAAGACAGTCCAACACTGCAGCAGCCATCTCATCCCTCAAACTTGACCAGGATTGTTCGCCAAGAGATAGAAGCTATGGCGCCCGTTGTGTTCGCTTCTCAGCCGGCAGATGCTACTATAGCATTAATACAATCTGTCGTTCGCCAGGAGTTCGCAAATGTGGGCCTCAACGCGAACGTGGGCTTCAACTCTGGTCAGTCTTCCGCACAGCCCTCGTTCCAACCTAACGCAGCCATCTGTCCAACCCACCGTTCCGGTGGTAGCAGCTGCGGCTCCAACTGCGCCCTTGCCGACGCGATACCGCTACCGCTACCGCAATCCGGACGAATGGCGAACCTCGGATGACCTACCCATTGCTTCAACTATTCACGTGTCGGCCATATTTCTCGTAATTGCCGCAGCCGTTGGATTCCGCCATCTCGACCCCGCTACTTTCCTGATCGCAGCGCCGAATATCCACACCCAAACCATTTCCGGGATACGCGCACTCGTGACTAACTCGCCAGCCCCGCGCATGTCCAGCCGCTCACCGTCTCCTCAGACCCGGAGGTCCCGCTCGCCCCTACCTCACCGTCCATCACCTCCTCACTCCTCTGAATCTCTTCCGGAAAACTAACCAATGCAGCTCCCGGAGGTGATGCTCCATTGACGACCCGGCCCGAAAATCCTCTGCTGACCTTCGCTCATCGCCGCAACCTTCTAGACATCTGTGTGGATGGTACCCCTGGTACTGCCCTCATTGACACTGGTGCCCAAATTTCAGTCCTCAGCTCATCCTTTCGCCGCCGTCTCAAAAAGGTTGTCACACCCGCCGCTTCATCCGCCGTTCGTGTCGCCGATGGAAGCGTCGCTGCCGTTGTGGGACTGTGCACTGCGCGCGTCAGTATTTCCGGTCGTACTACCCCTGTCCTCTTCACTGTTATCGACCTCTGCCCTCACGACGTGATCTTCGGCATAGACTTTTTAACGGACCATTCTGCCCTGATTGATTGCTCAACTGGCCTTCTTCGCTTAGACCTGCCCTACTGCCCCGAAAACACCGATGTCAAGCCACGCCTCCGATCCGCCGAATTTGTTCGTCTACCACCCGAAGCTGCTATTTATGTTCCACTGGCCCCGTTCCCCGCAGTTCCTGACGACACATACGTCACTTGCCCAATTACCGATGTTGTTCTGCGTCGCAACATCATACTCCCTCATACCGTTGTGGCTGTCACTGCTAACCGCACCTCTCTTCCCGTCCTTAACTTCAGCCGCTTGACCCAAGTTTTACCCTATGGCATCGCACTTGCTGATCTGGTTCCTTTGGCGGACTGTGAAGTTGCTGCTCTAACGCCTCAGCATCTGTCGGAGCAGCATATATCAGCTTCTTCACATTCGAACCTCTTTTCAAGCATGATATCTGCGGATCTGCCAGATGACCAAGCCAGAGCTCTCTCCGACCTTTTGCTGTCGTACGCTGATATATTTGATTTCGGGGACCGACCATTGGGCCGAACATCCTTTGTGACCCATCGAATCAATACGGGTGACGCCAGCCCCATCCACAGACGGCCTTATCGTGTTTCCCTTACTGAGCGGCATGCTATACAGGAAGAAGTTGACAAGATGCTGACGCAAAACATTATTGAGCCTTCCTGCAGTCCCTGGGCGTCCCCTGTCGTATTGGTCAAAAAGAAAGACCAAAGTTGGAGATTTTGTGTGGACTATCGCCACCTTAATCAAATAACAAAGAAAGATGTTTACCCTCTTCCACGAATTGACGACGCTCTTGACTGCTTGCATGGTGCCAGCTATTTTTCTTCCATCGAAATGCGTTCAGGCTACTGGCAAATTGCTGTCGACGAACGCGATCGCGAGAAAACCGCATTTGTCACCCCCGACGGACTCTATCAATTCAAGGTGATGCCATTTGGACTCAGTAACGCTCCTGCGACATTCGAGCGCATGATGGACTCGCTCCTCCGTGGCTTCAAGTGGACAACATGTTTATGCTACTTAGATGACGTCGTAGTTTTCTCTTCCACGTTCGCAACCCACCTTGATCGACTTTCTACAGTCCTGGCCGTTTTTCGCCGCGCCGGTCTTCAACTGAACGCCAAAAAGTGCAGCTTCGGTAGGCGCCAAATCAAAGTCCTGGGTCATTTGGTTGATGCAAATGGTGTGCAGCCCGACCCTGACAAGGTTCGAGCCGTGCGCGAGTTCCCTACCCCGCGTAGCTCAAGTGACGTGCGAAGCTTCCTTGGCCTTTGCTCCTACTTCCGCCGCTTCATTCGGAACTTCGCAGACATTGCTCGTCCGCTTACCTCTCTTCTGAAGAAAAACGTACCTTTCACATGGGGTTGTGACCAAGCCTATGCCTTCACGACGCTTATTTCCGCCCTCACTACACCGCTTATTTTGGCGCACTTCGATCCTTCTGCACCTACCGAACTGCGCACCGACGCTAGCGGCCATGGTATTGGTGCTATCCTTGCCCAATCCCAGCATGGGTTCTCCCGCGTCATTGCTTATGCCAGCCGCCTACTTTCGTCCTCTGAGCGCAATTATTCAATTACAGAGCGGGAATGCCTTGCACTTGTTTGGGTGCTGACCAAATTTCGCCCTTATTTGTTTGGGCGGTCCTTCTGTGTAATGACAGACCATCATGCTTTGTGTTGGCTGTCCTCACTTAAGGACCCCACTGGCCGTTTAGGTCGCTGGGGCTTGCGAATAGAAGAGTACGAATTTACTGTGGTATACAAGTCCGGCCACTTACACCAAGACGCTGACTGCTTGTCCCGCCATCCCGTAGATCCTCCCGATTTGTCCGACCATACTGCTGACGACTACATTTTGTCCATCTCGGACTTTATAAATATCGCCTCCGAACAGCGCCGGTATCCTGCCCTGCAACCAATTATAGACCAGTTGCACAACAACCCCGATTCTTCCGCCAGCATGTTTGTGCTCCATAACGAGACATTATACAGACGCAATATGCGTCCAGATGGCGCGGACCTTTTACTGGTTGTTCCGGCTCAGCTGCGCTCTACTGTCCTCGCCCAACTTCACGACGCCTCTACAGCAGGACACTTGGGAGTATCACGCACGTACGACCGTGTGCGACGACGATTTTTCTGGCCTGGTCTCTACCGCTCTGTCCGTCGCTACGTCGCCGCTTGTGAGCTATGTCAGCGCCGTAAGACACCATCGCTTCAACCTAGTGGGCCCCTGCAACCAATCTCAGTGCCGACTGAACCGTTTTCTCGTGTGGGCCTCGATCTTCTTGGGCCTTTTCCGACGTCGACGTCTGGAAACAAGTGGATTGCTGTGGCGACTGATTATACTACCCGATATGCTGTAACCAAGGCCATCCCCACCAGCTGCGCCTCCGACGTTGCTGACTTTCTTTTGCATGACGTAATATTGATTCATGGCGCTCCGCGTCAACTGCTCACAGATCGTGGTCGCTGTTTCCTTTCTAAAGTGGTTCATGACCTTCTCCGCTCATGCGCTACTCGTCACCAATTCACCACGGCCTGCCATCCGCAAACGAACGGTCTTACTGAGCGCCTTATTGGCACACTGACCGACATGCTGTCTATGTATGTGTCCGATCACCCTCGTGACTGGGACATCTCCTTACCTTTCGTCACGTTCGCCTATAACTCCTCACGCCATGATACCGCCGGATACTCTCCCTTTTATCTACTTTTCGGCCGCAACCCTTTACTCCCCTTCGACACCTTGCTGCCTCTTGACAACTCTTCCTGTAGTTACGCTTCGGACGCCATCGCCCGCGCTGATGCCGCCCGCCACATTGCTCGAGACTGGCTTGGCGCGTCTCAGTGCTCACAAAAGCGTCGTTATGACCTACATCACCGAGACGTCCACTACCCTCCTGGTTCCCTCGTGCTTCTTTGGCTTCCGGCCCGTCGTGTGGGGATGTGCGAGAAACTTCTGCCTCGTTACGTGGGTCCTTACTGCGTCCTGCGACAAGTCACCGATGTGACCTATGAGATCGTCCCTCTACAGCCCAAGTATCCTTCCACAACCCCTCATCCAGAAATTGTGCACGTCGCCCGTCTGAAACCATACCGTTCAAGTTCTCCTGTGTAGGCAGCACCGGGACGGTGCTTCTCCCGTGCGGGGAATACTGTTACGGTGCGCAATATCTAGATGACGACGACGTACTGGTGTGGTGTTGTGAAGAAGACGCTTAGGCTAAGCTGGGTTCGTGCTGGTGGTGTGTGCTTCTGAGAGTTATCTGGCGCTTACCGCTGTGTAAGTTTCCCTTAACAATATTTACGGTGCATTCAGGATGATAATGAGAGCAAACGTGATCCACTGTGCGCAGAAGCAATGCTCAGGCTTTCGCATTCCTGCAGTGTGGAGTCAACAGGGCTCTCGCAATTTTTTTACGTCATAGCCATCACTCGAATGCTGGGACAGGTTTAGTTTAGTTTATGAGGCTTAACGTCCCAAAACGACTCAGGTTATGAGGGACGCCGTAGTGAAGGGCTCCGGAAATTCGACCACCTGGGGTTCTTTAACATGCACTAAAATCGCACAGCACACGGGCGCCTTGCTCTTCGTCTCCATCGAAAAGCGACCGCCGTGGCCGGGATTGAAACCGAAGGGGCTGAAAGAAAAAATTAATTATAAATCGTTTAATGACCATTAAATTATTTATAAATTATTTTGCAAGTGAGAAGGTGATAATTTTGCAAATGGGACCACTTAAAGCGGGTTAATTATTAAACAGGGACCACTTGCAAGTGGGACCACTTCCCAACCCCCTAACCCAGCACCCTAACCACTGCACCGCCGCGGCGGGGTGCGTTTACGGAATCGAAGCACGCAAGTATATAAAACGCACAAGAGTCAGACGTTAGTACCATCAATATATGTATGCATCCACTGCGAACACATACTGCTTTCATTTATGTATCCTCTTTATCACCACAGAAGCTTTCCTGTCGAGTGAAGCTATGCATTTTTGTCTGCAGTGATAGCAGAAGGGGTGAATACAATCTATTATATTTTAGCCTGCTACTTTAGTTCGGCGTTTTTGTCGAAAATGCTAATATTATTGCTACAAGTGAACCTCGATGAGACCACTGGCCTTCAAGTGGACCACTTCGATTCTCCTTTCATATTTTCAACTGGGGGACGTAGGCTGACACCACGTCGCTATCTATGCGCACGCCTTATTTTTGCCAGTCGTCCAGCCATTTCGCGTGGCTCAGCGTGGGCCAAGCTGCGCATGTGCGAGGAGCCGCGTGACGTCAGAGGCGGAAGCTGGTGTGTCGGAACTGCCGTCGCGGCCGCGATCCGCCGGTGCCGGAAAAGTGACGGCATGACCAGAGCCGGCACCAGCTGGGCATTAAGCAGGAGACATGTGCGAAAGCTTGACCGGCATGCCGCAGCGAACGCCGCATGCGAACTGCCGCCGCAGGGCCAGCCGGGACACATGGAGCACCGTGCGTCCGGCGAGCGAGCTCCCTCAAGCTCCGCCCACAGCCAGTGTCACCGCGCAGCGGAGACCGAAGACTTCTTGGCTTGATAAACTTCACATGAATTCACGCTCGTACAAGAAATGACAAAACAGCGATGTTATCAGAAGGATTGCCTGCTATACTCATGCAACAACAACATGCCTGTACACGTGCGAGGTTTTCGGCCACGGTATCACCCGCGGCGTGTCGGGCAACGAAATGCACTGATCCGTACCTGCCCTAGTCGTCATAGGCCTAGCCGGTTTCTCATCGCAGAGGCAGCGGACCGCGTTTCAAACGGAGCAACACTGTAATAAAGGATGGAATTGCATCACCGATGTACAGGGAAGGCCATCAATTATAATAAAATAAACATATACGCGCATTGCGCGGCGCATTCAGCAGCGGAGCGAGCATACGAGCATACATCTGCTGGCTGGATGCAAACGGCGAGCGCCGGTTTTCCTGATCGGACTCGTCCGGACGCGGCGCGTCGGAGCGGATTGCACTCGCTTTTCGGACATGTGACCCCGCCTTAACCGCGCAGCGGAGTCGGAAGACTGCTTGGTTTCACGCTCGTACAGGAAAAGACAAAACAGCGATGTTATCAGAAGGATTATCTGCTATATTCGTGCAAAAATAGCATGCGTGCACACGTATGAAGCTTTCGGCAACGGTGCCACCCACGGACGCGTTGGGCGGCGAATTCCACCGATTCGTGCCTGCCCTATAGTCGCAGGCCTAGCCGGTCTAGCATCGAAGAGGAAGCGGACCGCGCTTCGGAACGGGGCAACACTGTAATAAAGGTTCAAATTTCGTCTCCGATATACTAGGATCAATAGGCCACCTTATAATAAAATAAACATATTAGGTGGGCTTTGCGCGGCGCATATCAGCAGCGGAGCGAGCAGACCTTTGGCGATCGACCGAGCAGCAGCAGTGGGGTACTGAAAAAACTCGCTTGAGTAGCAGATATCACACGTAACAGCACTTCAGTGTTGGCCAGCGATCTTCACATTTAGTAGGTGACAGTCCTGTATCCAGTGACTTTTTATTTACACGAAGAAACAATGCTAAAGCATTTTTCAGATGCCAGCAGCTGGCGCGGCCGGGTCGCCCGCTCGGCAGCACCTCGACGGCAGAGCCGAGACGCCGAGAGGCGATCCACGACTCCACCGCACAGCCTTTCTACGTCACCGTGACGTTGCCGCTGTTCGCGCTCGCATTGGCTGCCGCCACTCGCCAGAGCGTCGCTTCGCCAGGCTTCGCATTAAAACCCCTCAATAAACTAAAAGTAGCGCCATCTCCTCTCTCCTCCTCCGGCGGCGCCGCTCCTCCTCTCGCATTTCGACCGTGGCTCCACCTACGGGGTGCGCGACTAGCGCGCGCTCTCCGGAGCAGGCGCCCTTCACAGCTGTCTCGATCAGCGCCGCGCGCGCGCCGATCGAGGCGGCCGTGCGCCGGGTCTCACCAGAGCCTTGCATTTTGTCGCAATGTGTTCAGGTTAAAATATTACTCACTACTGAAACATAATTACCGAATGTTGACAGGGATTTCCCGCCAGAATACTTTCAGCTGTGAGCGTCATACACCACATATACGCGATTTCGGCATTTGTTCAACTCGCCGTCATCTCCGTGTGTCCGTAGTTCGTCACATTTGGCCACTCAGCGGCATGCTTTATAAAATTTGTAACTAGGCGGCGGACAGGAACAATTTTGGAACAGTCTGTGTATGGTTTCTTTGCAGCGTTGACTGGATTGCGAGCTGCCGGTAAACTTGAGAAGTGTGGCAGCAGCTGTCTTCCATGTGTTTTCAACTTCAGCTGCAGATCAAATTAACTATAGGCGGCGGAAGCTGCAGTCTGTGCGGAGTCTTTGCAGCTTTGATTGACTTGTGAGCTACCGGTAAACTTGGGGAGGGAGGTAGCAGTTATTTTTTTTATATTTGGCGTTGAGACGGTGCCGTGTTCAGCTGCCATGGTGTGTCACCATACGTACACGATTTTGGCGTCGATTTAACTCGCCTTCACCTCCTTGAGTCCGTCAGCCGTTGACAAAAGTGCGCAACATGCTTGAAAAAAAAATTAACTAGGCTGCGGAAGCTGCAGTCTGTGTGGTTTCTTTGCAGGTTGGACTGAATTGTAAGCTACCGTGAAACTTGAGAAGCGTGGTAGCAGTTTTTTTATATTTTGCGCTGAAACGGTTCCGTTTTCAACTGTCAGTGCGTGACACCATTTGTACGCGATGTCTGCGTTGGTTGAACTCGCCTTCACCACCGTGCTTCTATCAGCCGCCGGCCAAAGAGCGCAACATGCTTGAAAAAAAAAATTAAATAGCCAGCGGGAACGATTTAGTAGCAGTCCGCGTGGCTGCAAAACACACGGCGATATGTGCCGCGCGCGCGCCGCCCGCCCCGCTGGAAAGGAGGAAGCTGCACGCCCAGCAAAAAAAAAAAAAAGCGCGCGCGCGCACGTGACGGCGCTCGGCCAATGAGAGTGTCGGACCACGAAGGAGAGCGCAGGAGAGGAGGCGGGCGGCAAACTTCACATGTTGGCGCTACTTTTAGTTTATTGAGGGGCTTTACTTCGCATGCGAACATGTGCAAACTGCCAGTGACATTTGCCCGGCTGGCCCGGCTGGACGGAAGCGCCGAACGCCTTTTTGCCGGATCGGACTCGTCCGGACGCGGCGCGCCGGAGCGGATCACACTCGCTTTCTCACATGTGTCCCCGAGACACTGTGCGAAAGCTTGACCGGCGTGCCGCAGCGAACGTCGCTTGCGAACTGCCGCTGCAGTGCCAGCAGGGACACATGGAGCACCGTGCGTCCGGTGAGCGAACTGCCAATCTACCTCGGAACTCCCTCAAGCTCCGCCCACAGCCGGTGTCACTGCGCAGCGGAGTCGGAAGACGGCCTGGCTTGATGAACTTCACATAGGAATTAACGCTCGTACAAAAAACAAAACAGCGATGTTGTCAGAAGCATGCCTGTACACGTACGAAGATTTTGGCAACGCGCTGGGCGACGAACTCCACCGATTCGTGCCTGCCCTAGTCGTCGCTAGGCCTAAACGGTGTCGCATCGAAGAGGCAGCAGACCGCACTTCGGAAAGGGCCAACGCTGTAATAAAGCTTCGAATTTCATCTCCAATATACTGGGAAGGCCATCAATTATAATAAAATAAACTTAAGAGTCCTTTGTGAGGCGCATTCAGCAGACGTTGCTGCAGCTGTGGTTGTGTGAAAAAACTATCTTGTGTCGCAGTTATCACTCGCAACAGCCCATCAGTGTTGACCAGCGATAATTTACTCGTCGTTGACAGTCCTGTGTCCACTGGGTTTCTATTCATACGAAGAAACAATGGTAAAGTACTTTTCAGATGCGCTCCACCACAGCCCTCCCAAGTCACTGTGCACCGTGACGTCGCCGCTATTCGCGCTCGCATTCTCGTCGTACCGGCTATGGTAGGCGAGCGTTTTAAGGGCTCCTGCTCTTGCTTCAAAGAGCAGAGCACTGCCGACGCTGTTGTCGTATCGATGGTCCTGCGCTATGTTCCACTTGGTGGCCTTGCCCTAGCGTCATTCTTGCGCACCACTGTATGCGTTCGGCCTCCGCAACCCGCTCCCGCACTTCGGCAGCGCACTTTCCAGCCGTTTCTGCCGCTATGGGGTCCTTAAAAAACCCGAACTTTTTATCTAGCTGGTAGATGCGGGCCGGGCCGCCAAGCTCGTTCTAATGCATGTGGCGGACAAATATTCGAACACTCGGCGTGCCCAGCGCTCCGGCGCCATCAAAATGAGGCGACCGCGGTATTCCAGCATGCTCGCCGCCTCCCGGGCCTCGAAACTGGACCACCCCTGATCCCCTTGTACCGCCTCGTTAGAGTGACATACCAGTGCTATTCGCCCCACTTCACGTTGCCGCCGCTCCAGCCAGTTGCGCGTTGTCGCCGAAAGACAGACCACCGCGTTTGCAAACGTGAGCCCGGGGACGTGGACGAGCTTCCACAGGTCTTGTACCATGACGAATCTGTTACAGGGGGTGGCGCCCCCCCCCCCCCCCCCCCCCGCCCCCCACATTCCCACTTTCCGACCACTCATCCTAAAATCAGACTTTTATGAGCGCTCAGATTCTAGGACGTTAAAATGTAGACTATGTTGTAAATGAGCTAGCATGAACTGCCGCCAGTTTTTAAACTTTTTCTTTGCGATGAACTAAATAATACTTTCAAAAAAAAAAATCAAGTATTGAATGACTGACCACAGTTGATGAGCAAGAAGCAGGGGATTGAACAGGCCGTGCGCGAAATTTCTTAACTCAAATGTATATTGTTCGCGCGTATATGTTTTGGACTAAGGTTTTTTGTTATATATTTCATACCAAATTGTCCTTTTTCATTTCTATGCCCAAGTTTCTTTCACTGGCGATTAGTATAATTTAAAATATCGTGTAGGCTTTTGTACCCTGCGTTTGGCATACTGGTAAGCATACGTTTGTTGAATAATTTATTTTGTATTACTCGGTTTGTCTTGGTAATTTTCGAGTTTCTTTAGTGAAAGCTAATAGAAGAAAAAGTGAAAACGTCAGTCACAACGAACAAGAAGAAAACTAGCGTCCGTATTTTTAATAATTTGTGTTTAATCCATCTTTGCGTTACCGAGATGTTAATTTAAGCGAGATGTAATTTTTGTTTAAATTTGCGGCAAATTCCTTCCTGGGAAATCATATATGCCGACTGTGATAGCCACTGGATGTGATGTATACCTGCATTACGTCGTTTCCTCATTGCAAAAAGAAAAAGAGGTAAAAATAGCACATATGTAGCTAAACTTAACAAACACAGGTACTTGCGCGTGGGTCACCTTAGGCTGTTATGATCTTAGGTCTTGCGAACTCAACGCCTGTTATAAGAACGGCGACGGTAATACCAGTAATACTATGCTCCGGAGAATCAGTTGATAAGTCACCCGAACGGCGGCAGCGATATGGCGCGGAAGACACCGGCCGCTTGCCCTTGATCGGCTGAACGAAGCGGAAATAGAGAAAAACAATTCTTTCCGATCTGAAAAATTACAGAAGTACACGTCAGACCCCTTCCTTCTCACGGCAGCATTCTCCACATGGAAATAGAGAACCATTTCAGCCTGAACATATGGCGCTGTTACAAAAAAAAAAAAAAAAAAAATAAAACAGCTCGCGACTACAAAGCGCCAATATTCCTTCTCATGTGTGCCCAAATGTGTCGGTAGTCACCTGGAGAAAGGGGGGGGGGGGTGGCTAGTCATGTAGTTGGCTTACGTAGCTATATGCACTTGAGGACCATCGCAAACTGGCGGATTAGAGTGCGCTTTATATTTCTACTTTTGGTTTCCTTGGTCTATTGCTTGCTCGCACATATTCTCTAATCCTTTTTAAGTATATAAAAGAAGTAAATAAGCAAATAAGTATGCTACTTATAAAGGTTGCCCACTCATCTGCCCATCTGCCTACCTTCTCTCTTCTCTACCTTCTGTAACGAAGTCGTCGGCCGCTTTCCTGATCCAGCAGGATAGAGAAGCGATGTCCTAAGCAGTGCATGCATTTATTCGGCGATAAACATTCTTCATCCACTTTTCCTTTTGGCGGAAAATGAAGGGCCAAGGAATAAAAAATGAGGCCCGGAGGTAGGCCACATGTTACGGGTGCGCGTAAGCCGATCTTTCGACGCATCGAATTTCATAATATCTTTACTTAAACTATAGCCTCGGAAAATAAAATATAAGGAGCGTCGGCCAATAACAACATCACCTTTGTTATGTCCGTCAATGACTTAAAACAAGGCATTCGCCGACACAAGGAAACTCTAAAGATCCAAAGACGGGGGCTGGCGGCGTGTAGACAGGGACAAGAGAGGTGGGAAGGAGGAGAAGGGCAGCGACTCCGCGATACGGAGAGGATCAAGGAAAGCGCATTCCTAGCTTCTGTACTTAGGCTGCAGTTCGCGCATTGTGAGTCTTCACCAGAGACGTCCCAAGCCCAGGCACTGAAGTGCCGGGGTCGTTAGCGCTTTCGAAGAGCGGAGGCTGCTGAGGTGCACCCATCTAATTACCACAGCTGGCGCCAAAGCTTTCCCCCCGTAGAACTGGCGTGGCCGTGCATGGTGCATACTTTCTCCTGTAGCAGCCTATTGAAATTCTCGCCCCTCAAATGTCTTGCACTGCCTTCTCATGTCATCTTAAAGGTATACTGAATAAAAAAAAATTGCTGCTGAGATTTTCAGCGCAGATGGTAGCTATCGCATTGGGAGTGACCAAAACAATTCACTATATGAACAGAAATGAGCGGGAAGTAAGTATTTTACTGAATATTTCTCAAATCGCCGCACCTATTGGGCTCCTATGAAAGCTCTGACAAAGCCGGACATCATGTCACAACTACCCCCATCGCGGCCGGTCGCACCTGTTCATTTTTCCTTTCCCCCGTGGCACTCACAAAGCGCAGAGCCGAACGTGCTTTTTTTTTTTTGCTGCTCGGGTTCCTGCGCACAATTCATCATTCCCTCCGAGCGCGCAAACAATTGTCCGCAATACGCGCCCTCCGTACGCGTCTCCCTCGACCTCCCTCATGTGCAGCATTCCAAACTTCGCAGCATTGTGCACAGCGCGACGCGGGGGAAACGACACTGCGTGTAGCCGATCAACCAACTTCAGGTGCGGGGGTGGAGGGGTCGTGGGGACATGAAGTTGCTGAGGGTAGTTGTGACGTCACACCCGCCGACTCACAGTCGGGACCGCGCTGCCTCTGACCCGGCGGTCGCTCAGAAAACGTCAAAAATACAGCCATTCACTCAAAACTAACCCGATTTATTTGTCTGTACTAGTGTAATCGTGCCTGAAGAATACAATTGTGGTGCTTTCTCAATATTCTTGGATATTTGTTCAGTATACCTTTAAGTCCCCCTTCATGGATCACTGCTTTGTCGTGGCAGAGGGGCTTGCTAAACTCGATGAAGTCGTGAGCCCTGCTGTGTAGGGCCACCCAAGATAGACAGGTCGCGGCAGAGAGTTCTGACAAAATGTGATTCACTGGAGAAGGTAATGGCAACCCACTCCGGTATTTCCTGCCAAGAAAACCCCATGGCCAGTCACAATAGCATTAACAAAAATTTGGAGGACGCTTAAGCTTCGCCTTTAAGAGTGGAACGCGATAGCGTTATTGCACCTCGTTCGCACCGCCCACTCATTCGCTCGGTATGCTCTTGAGACACACAAAGACATAGTTTTCATACTCAACACTTCTAAATGCACTGTACAACTTTTTTCTAATTATTTGTTCAGACAAGTGCTTCTCACAATCTACATTATCGCACTGTGTTGTGCACACTACAACGTTTCTTGCTCCCGTGTTCCTTTAGCGTTCACACGCACTGAGTATGTCGGTCAGTCAGCACACACATACACACACACCAAACTGGCATTTTCACTCACGTCCTCTATCTCGCTTGGGAGCACCACGCAGAAGCATGATTCCTCGGAAGCAGCTCGGCACACATCGCAGGGGACGCTTTCCCAGCAGAAGCGCTACGGCGCAGCGATCACGTCAGAGGCGTCCGGTACAGACGCTGCACCTAGGAATCGCGCTGTGAGCGGAAAGAGGAGCCGCGTCGCCTAAACACCACTGTTCGAGTGACGTACGCTGGATGTTGGAAGGGGAGAAAGCGAGAAAACTTATTAAACGCAAGGGTATTGGGGCATCCTCACACCGGTACCCGCGCGGCCCGAAGGGGAGAAGCGGGTGAGCGAAGATAGTGATCTAAAGAAAGGAAAGACGCTTGATTCTACAACCCGTGAGGGTGCACGGCGAAACGTCAGGGGCGAGTGGCGCGCCACGTGTCGGGGCAGCACCGCATTCATTCATTCATTCATTCATTCACTCATAAACCTTTATTCATGAGGATGACCTGAGGCCTAGAGGGGAAGGGGGTGGGTTAGGTGAGGTTGAGGGTGCCAGACTCCGACATGAAGTCTAGCAGGGCACTAAGCTTGCGCTTGGCGTTGGTATTGGGGGCTGTCCAGTCTTCGTAACTGAATGTGGTGAGCAGATGTGTAGCGTGCGCGGAGGCCAGCCGTGCCAGGACAGGTCCAGACCAAGTGCTGCAGGTCAACGGAGTCAGCAGGGCAGTTGGGGCAGCTGATCTTGGTTCGGCGCCATTGACTCAGGATGTCCGGTGTGTACGCTGCACCGGCTCGCGCCTTGTGAGTTAGAACTTGGGCTGGACGAGAGAGGCCGGAAGGGATCGGAGGAGTGATACCGGGGACAAGGTCCCGCAACAAACCCCTCCGCTCATGTTTAAGCCGCGTGATGACAGAGTCCGGTATGATGAAGGAGACGGGAGAACAGTAAGGGTGGTCCGAGTTGGACGGGCCCACATCAAGGCTATGCCGGCGGTCTTCCTCTAGCTGCGCGCCAGCGGCCTCGTGGGCCATTCTGTTCCCAGTTCCTTGTGCGTGATGTCCAGGTGTCCAATGAATTCGTACCGAGACTTGTGAGGTCTCTCGCAGGTATCGGCAGCGCTCTTTGATGCTGTGTTGTACTGAGGTCTTGTAAGAACGGGCTTGCAGGGTTTTTATAGCCTCTTGACTGTCGGTGTAGATGTGGATGAAACGATCTGTTCCTTTGGTGCAGTGTTGAAGGGCCTCGTCGATGGCTGTTAATTCGAGTTCAGTTGCGGACCAGTACCTGCGACCACTGTGGCTAGTAGCGTGCAGCTGTGAACCCTCTTGGTAGTAAGCGGTGGTTGCAAACGTGATGCCGGTGTCATCGTCATGATATAGGGCGGCGTCGGTATAACATTGCGAGGAGGGGTTCTTCTGTGTTTGCCGCAAGATGGCTCTGCATGTGCGCAGAGCGCAGAAGAAATGTAGAGGAAACGTACTTCGCTACTCGTGTAACTGCGATTTCTGTAAGTAACATGCTCATGATTACCGATATACACCGCAGTATAACGTTCTACGGCACGTTTCTAAGGCAACACCGCATTCACAAGAAGCGCTTTTGTACCGCTTTCAAGCATCGAACTCGTGGCTGAGTGTCAGGCTCCCCACCGCACTCGGAGGGAGAGGTCATGGAGAAAACGGGCTCCTCAAACCAGTTTTCCCCGGCGCCCCATGGTTCTGCCTTCGTCCCGGAATACAGGATTTTGCTGCCAACGCTACCAACAGGCAAGCTGAGTGAAAACTCTATTTTCTTACACTGTGACCCATCTGTGCGTCCCTACAAAATCAATGATGTCGCGGCGGCGCTCTCGGAGTCCATTGACATGATGACAGTTACGAATCTAGGAGTTTTCCAGTTTAATCATGTTTGGATGCTCACTTTCAAGACTCCACATGACATGGAAATGTTAAGTGCTAAGGCCGAAATATTTGTCAAGAACAAGAGATGTCTGGTCATTAATCCGAATCAGCAGGAGAAGGATGTGAAAGTCCACTGGATCCCGCCCCAAATCCCTGACGAGGTGCTAATACACCATTTTCAGCGCTTCGGTGAGGTGAAAGGGGTGCGACGCGAAAAGTGGCGCCGCCCGGGCCTGGAGCATATCGGTTCAAGTACGCGAATAGTTCAGATTGCGCCACGGGAACCGACATCAGTCGATGAAATACCCCACCAGGTGACTATCTACGGCTGCCCGGTCCTGATCTCAGTGCCCGGCAGAGCGCCGCTTTGTTTGAGATGTCGACAGACCGGACACCTACGCAGGCAGTGCAAAGCTCCCTGGTGTCAGGCCTGTCGCTCCATCGGACACCGCGAGGAAGACTGCACGCAGTCTTATGCAGCCAGAACGAAGCGTAGGGTTGCGAAGCAACCATTGGACGATTTCATGGACGCAGAGGACATGGAAAATATTGCGACTACCATGGAATCGCCACCAGACAGTGAACGTCCGGCGGTTGCATTTACCGAAGCCCCCATTTCTTCCCCACAAGAAGTAGCGACCCCAACTCTCGGAGAAGCTGGGTCTCTTTTCTCTCCCTGATGGTCGGGCCTGCAGCGGCGCGAACTCGGAAGCGGCCGCCGCGCAGCAGGAGGAGCGAACCGAGACGCTGGGTGAACCCAGCACTATAGATCTCACTGCGATCAGGGAAGTCGACGAACCTGCAGCTCTCTCGAACGACGTCGAGGGGCCTCAGGGACCGGAATCAGAGAAGCCGGTCTCTAAACAACAGGACCGCCGACAGCTTGAGAGAGAGGAAGGGGGAAACACGGAGGGAACGACAACGGAAGGAAGGCGAACTGCGGAAAGAAACAGAGACGACAGGTCCGAAAAAACCAACACCAACCACACCGATGCCATTGACGAGCTTAATGTCAAGGAGGGGAAGAGAGAAGGCCGCCGCGTGACGAGGAAAGCCCTTGCAGCCACCAGCCACCCTTGCGAGGTAGAGAGGGGAACTTCGGTAGGTGGTAGCGGGGGTCGCATGCCACCAGTCCGGTAAGCTTTCCCCCCCACAGTGGATCCCTCCCAGCTGTCGCTTAAAGTGGCCACCATTAACATGGTGAGCCTTATAAAAACAAAAAGGAAAAGATGGCTTCTCGATATAATTAATGAAAACAGTGTAGACGTTGCTCTTTTACAAGAGACCAAAATTTCAAGTGCGGATGATGCTAAATTCTTCGTTCGTTACTTTGGAGCTCAATTCTGGTGTTTCCATACAATCACGACTTGAAGAGCAGGAGGCACCGCCATTCTCATTAGGAAAAAAGATAACGTCACCATTGTTGACTGCGAGCTGGGAACGGACGGGCGCTTTTGTCTCGTTGATGCCCTTGTGGGGAGGGAGCTGACTCGCTTTGTGTGTGTCTACGCCCCAAATGAGACAACGGCACGGTCCGAGCTCTTTCGATCTCTCCGTCGATCCTTTTCTTCTTGTCCCCGGAATCGTATACTTCGGAGGTGATTTTAACTGCGTACTCAGCACGAGTGACAGAGCGGGCGGGGGAGGCGGTGTAGGGAGGGGGAGGCGGCGGGGGAGAGTCTGACCTGGTGGACGTGGCGCTCGGACGAACGGGGTCGACTGCGCGCTACACCCGCTGGCGCGGCACAGCGCAGGCTCGCCTCGATCGCATCTATGTCTGCGGTGAGGCGCTCCATCGCGTCCGCAGCTACGCCGTCACTCCTGTGTGTTTCTCTGATCATGGCCTGGTCTCGTGCGTGCTGGGTGCCTTAACATGTCGAACAGGAAAAACAGTGGAAAGACGGTGGATAATGAACTCGACTATCCTTTGCAACGAAGAGTTCTTAGATAAAGTAAATAAGGATATTGCTAGGCTTAAGTCTGGATCGGTTAATGCAGTAGAGTGGGAGTTATTTAAAACAAAAGTCAAAACCATTGCCACAGAGATCGGAACAAAAATTGCCGCGTCCGCTAAAGCTAAAATCCGGCACCTCACAGGCACCCTTCAGGGTCTTGTCGAGGCCAACGAAGAGATGCCGGGAGAATTTTCTAATGACATTCGGAAAGTTAAAGAGAAACTTCGATCAGAACTGGAACGGCGTTATTGGGGCGCACTCGTCCACAGTCGGGAGCAAAGAGTGCAGTACGAGGCGCAGCCATCAAAACTCTTTTGTGCCTTCGAACGGGAGCAGGCTGCACGGGTTACTATACGGGAGGTTATTAACAGCGGCACCGCTGCGCGAGGGCATGGCGAAGTGGCGCAGGCCTTCGATGACTACTATCGCAAGCTTTTCCAGGCCGGAAAACCGCTGGATCCCGTGCCATCCGAAGTCTTGAGCGAACTGCCCTAAGTTCCTCAGGAGATTAGGGAGGCAACAAACTCCTCATTGACTGCGGACGAGATAGAGCGCGTAATTGCAAAACTCCCTAAGAATAAATCACCCGGACCGGACGGCATAACAGCTGAATTTTACCAATGCTTTAGAAATGAACTCAGCCCAATACTAGCTGAGGTGTTCGAGGATATAAGGAAACGAAAACTTCTCCCTCCTTCAATGCGGCGCAGCAATTTAGTCCTGATTCCTAAGAAACCTTCCCCCGAATCAACCCCCGACGTAGCCGATTTCAGGCCAATCAGTCTTCTTTCCACGGACTATAAGATTCTGGCTAGAGATCTCGCTCGTCGACTCGAGACCGCCCTCAGCACCGGGGGGGGGGGGGGGGGGGAGCATCAAACATGCGGCTTCAAAGGGCGCTCCATAAATACCAACTTACACCGCATGAGGACGGTCCGCGAGGCTGCGGATGTAGGGCTCCTTCCTTTGGCCATTCTCCAGATCGATTTGAGGAAGGCGTTTGATCAGGTTGACCGGGCTTTCCTCTTTTCCCTCCTTCAGCAGTGCGAAGTAGGTGACGACATAATAGATTGGCTCAAAATTTGTTACACTGAAATTAGTACTGCAATCCTCCTTAATGGTATACCAGGCGCGCCGATACAGGTGAATAGATCAGTACGACAAGGGTGTCCGATGTCGCCTGTTATCTTCACCTTGTATCTGGAACCTCTATGTCGCATGGTTCTTTCGTCTAAAACCATCAAGGGTCTAGATCTCGGCGGCCAAGAACTGCGCGTCCTCGCATACGCGGACGATGCAGCCTTCATTTGCACATCCCAACAACAAGTGGGGGAGGTGATTCGATTGGCAAACTCCTTCTGTCAATTTTCTGGAGCCGAACTAAATTTAAAAAAATCGCAAGGCGCCTGGTTGGGAGACTGGAGAGGGAAGCCCCGCCAACTCTTTGGAGTCGAATGGACCGAAAAAATTGACGAATATCTAGGCGTTAATCTAGATATTAGCACAGCGATAATGAACAGGTGGCAACCCAAACTAGTTGCCGCTGAAAAGAACCTAGACCCATGGCGGCCGAGACACATAGCCATGTTCACGAGAGCCTATTTATGCAACGCGGTGGTTTAACCGGCGGTACTATACTCAGCCAGAGTGACCACAATCGGCAGGGGCTCCGTGGGCAGGCTACACAGATCATGGGCAGTCTTCGTTTGGCGCTCTACGGTACAGCCCATGCGCCGAAGCAATCTCTTCTGGAGCATGGAGCGAGGCGGACTGGGCTTAGTGAACATAGAACTTAAACTTGTAGTCCAAAGGCTCATTTTCTTTCGAAGCCAAAAGGATAATTTTCTTCGCGCGGCCACTCAGTATCTAGGCTCGGCGCACTTGGCCCCTTGGTTGACCACAACTAAGCCAATAGGTCACGGCATGAGAGCCACAGCCTTCTACAAGGAGGTAGCGCAGTCCCTGGCGCTGCTGCAAGGGCTTTTTTCGTGGGAGTACCTGCTCGCAGTAAAACCGAGAAAGCTTTACTGGGACTTACTGGCACAATTTCTGCAACCTCCAGTATATCGACAACCACCGTGGGCAAGACTGATGTCCTCAAACGAGCCAGGAAGCTGCCCGTTCCAACAGGCTCCAAGGATTTCTTCTTCCGTTTCCACACAGGAGTTTTGCCCAAAAGCTCGTCAGGAAGAGCGGGGTTTCTTCCTACCATGGGGCGCAAACTGTCTCCTGTGTGGCCGACGGGAGACCGCTCAACATGTCTTTATGGAATGCAACACGGCGCACATCTTCTGGGACGAAGTACGGGGATTCGCCACGGATTTGGAAGTCACATGGCCAGGGCTCTTGTGTCTCGACGCGTCTTGTGATCGTCCAGAGCTTCGAGACATTGTGATAGTGTTTGCGTTGCATGCCCTCTGGCGTGCGCGCGTGGATGTGGTGGAGTGTGTACGTTGGCCGAAACCAGCGTGGCGGCACCTATTGGACAAAACAGACTGGACAGTGAGCGCACTAGAGCCCTCTGGCACCGACAAAGGCCTGCAGGAGGAACTACGGCGAGGCTGCCGCACTGTGATTGTCTTCAAGACACGCCAGTACGAACGGTTTGGGTGCCGCTGATGCTTCACGCAGCGTTGCCCAAGTGTTCTTTTTTTTTCCTTTTTTCCCCTCTTTTCTGGTTTTCCTTTTTGACTTTCAATGGCGAATTTTAGGCTTATATGTTACGCTTTTTTGACCCTTTCTTACCAGACCTCTCGACATAATTCTCTATTGTGCTTAATCTCCCCTCACGTTTCCATGGCCGACGTTAACACGAGAAGCAATCAATGCACTCGGCTATAGGTTGAGTTGCAGCCTTGTACATATATGTGTAAATAAAGGTTTTTGTTACTGAAAAAAAAAAACTCGTGGCTGAGTGGTAGCGTCTCCGTCTCACACTCCGGAGACCCTGGTTCGATTCCCACCGAGCCCATCTTGGAAGTTGCTTTTTATTTATGAAGTGCATGCCGGGATTTATCGCTCACGGCCAACGCCGCCGCCGACACCGGCTTTTCTGCGACACGAGCTCCTTAACGCTATCGCGTTAAAATGGCGCCGGGAGATGAGCCCCCCCCCCCCCCCAGGTTGGGAGGCGTCCCACATGTTACTGGGGATGAACAAAGGGCGATGCCTAGTAGCTCCAGGACGAATGAAGCGGCTGGGCTAAAGCCAAAAGGACGCTCAGTTGCGGATGTGTCGGGAAGCGACCGGAAAGTCCGATGTTGCAAGGAGATATATCACATAGCAACGTGGAATGTAAGATCTATGACGCAAGGTAAACTGGATGTCATCAAGCGAGAAATGGACAGATTGAACATTGATATCTTGGGTGTCAGCGAGCTCAAGTGGGCCGGAATGGGAGAATTTAATTCCAGCGACCATTATGTCTTTTATTGTGGGCACGAATCCAGGAGAAGGAATGGGGTCGCTCTCAAAGTAAACAGAAGAATGGGCAAAGCAGTGCTAGAGTACAACCCCAAAAACGATCGAATGATTTCACTTCGGATCGGATCCAAGGTCACCCTTTCAACATAGCAGTTATCCAAGTCTATGCACCAACCACTGCTGCTGAAGAAGCTGACGTTGAGAGATTTTATGCTGACCTGCAATGCCGTTTAGACCGCACTCCATCATCAGACGTCCTTTTTCTCATAGGAGACTGGAATGCTAAGGTGGGGAGTGAAGAAATATCCGGAATTACAGGCAAGTTCGGTCTTGGTGAACCAAACGAAGCTGGGCAGAGGCTAGTAGAGTTTTGTCAAGAAAACAACCCGACCATAGCAAATACTCATTTTCAACAGCACAAGAGGCGCCTGTACACATGGACTTCACCGGACGGTCTGTACAGGAATCAGATTGATTATATTCTTTGCCAGCAGAGATGGAGAAGCGCCATGCAAGCAGTAAAAACAAGGCCTGGGGCCGATTGTGGCACCGATCATCAGCTTCTTGTTGCCAAATTTAAGCTTCGATTGAAGAAAACGCAGAAAACTAGAAGGCCTTTCAGGTATGATCTGGATCAAATTCCATCAGAATATGCTGTGGAAGTAAGGAATCGATTTCAAGAATTAGATCTAGAAGACGGAGAGCCTGAAGGGACGTGGACTGATGTTCGTGACATAATACAAGAAGTTGCTACTAAAGTACTTCCAAAGCAAAAGAGATGCAAGAAAGCAAATTGGTTATCTGGA
This sequence comes from Amblyomma maculatum, assembly GCF_055883805.1. Taxonomy (NCBI): domain Eukaryota; kingdom Metazoa; phylum Arthropoda; class Arachnida; order Ixodida; family Ixodidae; genus Amblyomma; species Amblyomma maculatum. The sequence continues at coordinate 282,493,814 of NC_139344.1, read as the reverse complement.
GAGGCTTTGCAAATAGCTGAGGAAAGGAGGATGGCAAAAATTATGGGGGAAAGAGAAAGATACAAGGTTCTCAATGCGGATTTTGAGAAAATAGCAAGGAGAGATAAGAATGCCTTCCTGAACATACAGTGCCAAGCAGTTCAGGACAACAGCCAATTGAGGCACACAAGAGCTCTGTATAAGACAATCAAAGATAACAAAGGAAGCTTCTGTGCTAAGCTGGGCGTGATAAAGGACAAACGAGGCAGGCACCTCACTGAAGCCTCAGAGATTATGAAGAGGTGGCAGGAATACACAGAAGACTGTATAAGAAGGACCCGGATGTGCAAACCCAACATAAGACGGCTGTGATTACTGATCTCGAGCCGGGCATCCTGAAGAGTGAAGTTGAATGGGCCTTAGCCAGCCTTGCTAAGAACAAAGCTAGCAGAATTGATGGCATTCCAGCTGAGTTGCTCAAAACCTCAACCATGATGCTGTTAACATTCTGTATACATTATGTCAGGAAATTTGGACAACCGTGGAGTGGCCACAGGATTGGAGATCAGTTTACATCCCCATTCCAAAGAAAGGCAGTGCCAAAGATTGTTCCAACTACCGCACGATCGCGCTTATTTCGCATGCTAGCAAGGTGATGTTGAAAATCCTCCAAGGTAGGCTGCAGCAGTATGTGGATCGGGAGATTCCGGACGAGCAAGCTCTGTTTCGCAAGGGCAGAGGAACTAGAGACCAAATTGCCAACCTTTGCTGGATCATGGAAAAAGCAAGAGAGTTCCAGAATCCCATCTACTTCTGCTTTATTGATTATGCGAAAGCGTTTGACTGTGTAGATCACAGCAGATTGTGGCAAGCTCTCCAAGAGATGGGAATCCCAACTCACCTCATCTGTCTCCTCAGGAACCTGTATGAAGGGCAAGAGGCCACAGTCAGAACTGGGCATGGTCTTACTGGTTGGTTTCCAATTGAGAAAAGAGTGAGACAAGGCTGCACACTGTCGCCCTGCCTATTTAACCTATATGCTGAGTGCATCATGAGAAAGGCCGGTCTGGACGAGTCTTCAGCTGGAGTGAAGATTGCTGGAAAACGTATCAACAACCTTAGATATGCGGATGATACCACTGTAATGGCAGAAAGTGAAGTGGAACTCAAGAGACTTCTGATGCGCATACAAGAAGAGAGTGAGAAGTTTGGGCTTAAACTGAACATTAAAAGACAAAGATCATGGCGTCTTGCCCTATCAAGTCCTGGAGCATCGAGGGACAAGAAGTGGGAGCTGTGACAGATTTTGTCTTCTTGAGCTCCAATATTACCCCGGAAGGAGACTGCAGCCATGAAATTAGGAGACGCCTGCTTCTGGGAAAGAGAGCCATGGCTAGCCGTGACCGCCTAGTAAAGAGCACGGACATCAGTCTGCCAACCAAGATCCGTATAACTCGTGCTATGGTATTTCCAGTTGTGATGTATGAATGCGAGAGTTGGACTGTGAAGAAGGCTGACCGCCGAAGAATTGACGCGTTTGAATTGTGGTGCTCGCGGAGACTCTTGAGAGTTCCTTGGACTGCCAGAAGATCAAACCAGTCAATATTGTCGACCATAAACCCTGACTGCTCATCGGAGGGTCAAATTCTAAAGTTAAAGCTCAGCTACTTTGGTCATCTGACGAGAAGAGAGGAGTGGCTGGAGAGATTTGATGTTGGGAAAGGTTGAGGCTCACCGGAGAAGGGGTAGGCAGCGAACGCGATGGTTAGATGGCACCCTCGAGGCGCTGCAGATGAAGTTATGTGATGTTAGGAGGATAGTGATAAACCGGAAAGTGTGGCGTGATATGGTCCATAGGGTCACGAAGAGTCGGACACGATTGAACGACTGAACTGAACCGATACCTTTAAGTCACGGCAGCTGGCCTGCTTGGCAGGACCAGGGCGCAGGTGGAGGGGCGCAGAGAGGGTGGAGGTGTTGAGTTTGTACACGCGCGCACTTCTTCTTCTAGGTTCTGTGGGATATTCTTGGGGAGGGTGGGGGGGGGGGGATACCGGACTCGGGTTATGCTGGCCTAATGTCGCGGCGCCACTCTTGGCGTCCGGGGGATGGGGAGATGAAACGTGGGGGGGGGGGGGGGGGAGTTCGTCATAGCCCGCACCAAAGCAAACAGCCGGTGAACATCGGCAGGTCGGCGTGGAGGCGGCTCCGGTGCCGCAGCGCTCCTGGGTAAGTCCAGGCGAAGCCTGGTACTGCGCCTCTGCGAGGCACAGTGAGGACTGCTGATGTCAGCAGGACACCACGGCGGTTGAGATAACCGCAGCAGCAGGCGAGGACCGCAACTGACTGCTGCCAAGGCGGCAGCGCGGCGGGAGGCGCTGAGAGGACCGTCCGTGGACAGCGCGCCGAGGCCCGCGAGCAGGGAGCCCGCGGGAAGCTGTCTCGGAGTATCCGGGCAGCAGCAGCCGCAGCGCGGCAGGTGGCCGCCAGGATTCTTATATGATGACAGTGAGTGCATCATACGCAGGTTGTGGTCCGCAAGCTTGGCCTGCACTAAAGTCTGCACCTCGTGCTTCAAACATAAATACAGGTCCCAGGCTGCGGCACATGTTTCACTGTTGGCATATTTCAGTGCCCTTCGACGGTTCCAATTAGCCTGTCGCTTTTGCCATGCGGCTTTAACTTCTGCATCCCACCAAGCGTACTTCAGGGTGCGTGCGTGTACCCGGCTTTGTGTGTCATGATCGAGTACAGCGCACTCAACGCTTACACCGGAGGCGCCATCTTGTGTTGTTTCTCCCAGCTCTGTCTCAACAAAACAAAAGGCGATGGAAGGTTGTTGCACAAGATGGCGTCACCGGTGTTGGCGTTGGGGCAATGGTTTCTTTTGCTTCGCCGCCACCACATACGGTAAGAACATCCGATTTCTTTTGACTGAATCAGGCAAGTACCCCAAACAAATTTGGTATTAAAAATACTAACGACAAAATGTCATTTCTCTGCGAAGTTTGAGCTGTGAGGATTCCGCGGTTTAGCTGGGAGAAGATCGTAGCCTTTCGCATGTGGTACATGCAGTACATATGTGGTATCTGACCACTGCATGCTAATGTGGATGATGATGTGGATGATGATGAAAACATTTTATTGGCGAATGATGATGGTGATGATGGAAATATGTTTATTGAAAGCCACGACCTTTGGTTGGTTGGTTGGTTCACAGGAAGGGAAAGGCGCAGTATCTGCCACACTGGCTGTGGACGCCTGAACCGCACCGTAAGGAAAGGAATGAAAGTGGGAGTAAAGGTGGAAGGGGAGAAAGGGGAGCCGTAGTGGAGGGCTACGGAGTAATTTCGACCACCTGGGGATCTTTAACGTGCGCTGACATATCGCACAGCACACGAACGCCACTTCGTTTCGCCTCCATCGAAACGCAGCCGCCGTGATCGGGTTCGAACCCGGGAACTCCGGACAGTATACTCGGTCGTCTTACCACTGCACCACCCCGGCGGGGCCGCCTTTGGCGAAGGCCGGCAAAAGGGAAGAGTATGAGTGAGATAATATGGTACAATTTAAGGAATAAGTGATTAAGCTAGCGGGCTAGTGGCAACCGCATGTACGCGAGCAAGGATCTGGAAGCAGGGAGCCGCAGACGGGCGCCGAAACTCTTTTTCATATCATACCTTTACAAAGTGTCCTCAAAATTTTTCATAACGTACATGGTCTGAACGATCATGCATTAAGTCCAATTCCTTTGTCCGTGTTCTACTTAGCAGCGCAGTCTTTATTAGAAGATGTTCCAATTAACTAGCCCAGTCCCAAGCCATTCTTAAATCAAAGCCATCATTCACCGCTCGAAACTATAAAACTTCACAGAAAATCAAACTGAGAAAAAAAAAAAGAAAAAAAGAGGCATGACACCACACACAAAGGATTTGTGACACTGAAAATTCCCCACGATCTTTCCTTCTTCCAACTGTGCGGCCGGTCGAAGCATAGACTACTAATACTGCTAATACAAACACTCGAAGTGCCCGTCCACAGAGTGCCTTTTGTTTCCTGAGAAGCAATTATTATCGAAAAAAAAAAAATTCTATTGCAAATGAAGTAGGTATTTATTCCCCATAATAATGATGACGATAAGGAAATTGCGAGCAACGTTTTTAGATTCCTCAATCTAAAAAAAAAATTTTTATAAGCGCCAACTACGCTCTGCTCGCCTGGCTTGCCTATGCTTTTTCATCATCACCTCTTTGCTTGCGCCACCTACAGCTACCCGAAATCCGAAATCCCTTGCCACCTATTTGTTATTAAGCGGGTACAGCCAGTACAGCGGCAAGCTCAGGTCTGGTGATCGGGCGGTAATACCACTGTACGATGTCGACTGTGAATCTGACAGTTAAATGGGCTGGCAAAGAATATTCAATTCCCGACCTGCCTTTGCATGCTTGCGTGATGGACTTGAAACACGCGATTTTCGAGAAAACCGGCGTACTCCCTGAGCGACAGAAGCTTGTTGGCATCAAATGTAAAGGTACGAAGTTCTAAAAGCGTTTCTTTCGTTTCTTCATTTGACGACGAGAAATGTTTTTTAGTGCATGCATGACATTTCTGCAATCGTTGCTAAGAGTTGTCGTCGTGTGATAGGTTATTTTTGTGACGGCATCAAATTTTTAAGTTGTCCGTCGCGTTGCGGCTGCTCATCGCGCGTTGTGCGCTCGGTTCATTTGGCGCTTGTTAGTGAACTAAACGCCATGCAGCCTGACGTTTCGTAAGTGCGTGGTCAATTTGATAACTGCGAAAATAATTTTAAAGCATACACGCGGTAATCTTCACGACTCCGTGCATCAGCGTGCGAGCTGTTATTTCTGTGACAACAAATTTCGAGCGTTCCTGAACTGTTTGCATCTGTTCATTGTGCGACGCGTTCGTACTTCGAACAATAGCTTTCTATTGTTCAACATGTCATGCTACTATACATATTTCAAGTGTGCGGTGTAGATTATATTCTATGTAGTAGGCGATAATTTGGTCAAGTTGTGACTGAGGGTAACGTTGATGATTGCCGACTGGCGTGAGTCACTTCGCTCGCTCGTGCAGTTCATCCGTGGCTCTTTTTCAGGCAAACCAGTGACAGAAGGTTTGCGTCTTTCGGATCTCAAGCTCGAGCCTAACGCAAAGATCATGATGGTCGGTAGCCTGGAAAAGAGTATTCAGGATGCGTCCACTCCGCCGGAGGACATCCCAGATGTGATCAATGACTTGGATGATGACGAAGATGACAAGGAGGTGCCTATCGAAAACCGCGAGGAGTTTTTGAACAAAATTGGCAAGCGAATCAAAACCTACAGGATCAAGTGGCTGAACGAACCCAGGCCAGGAAAACGGCTGCTTGTGCTTGACATTGACTATACTATCTTTGGCAAGTACAAATAGTGTCTTGTGGTGGTTCTGCTTAAACTGCCTTTTTAATGTAGTGTGTTCATCTCATACACACTGCAATGGCTTGTCAGGCCACCTGTACCATTTTTATAGGGGTTCAGTGGAGTAATGCAAAATTTGTCCCATATATTGGACAACAGAATTGCAGGTGTGGCTGTGGTGAAAAGAAGTTTAGTGCCATGAAAGGCACCTTCTCAGAACCTATGCTGTTATATAGTGAGTATCATCATTGTTGTTTCCCCTCTTCTCTGGAGCTTTCGAAAAGTGGAAGTCATTGCAAGCATGATTTACTAAAATGTTCCATAATAGAAAGCAGGTGCATGTAAATTTCGGCAGGCTGCAGAGCATTTAAGCACTTATTAGCACCTTTATTCACACTATTAGTACTTTGGGACTGCACATTAAGAGAAACCACAGGTGGCCTGAATTACCCAGAGCTTTCCACTACAGTATCTCTTATAGTCTGAATCACTTTGGTATGTTAAACCTCATAAACCAAACCAGAAGTCCTCAGTATGCCACTGTTGGCTGGCTTCACCAACCAAGAGAAGAGGCAAGCTTTTTCATGCCCATATCGCAAAACTAAAAAGTCGTAAAGATGCAGTATGGTGTCATTCGGCTGGAAAATTTCTGTAAAATACCAAGCTAGTGCCCACCTGAAATTAGTTAATAATTGATAAATTTTTCGAGATGGGCATTTGCTAGGTCCAGGCACTTAATTTCTGAACAGGCACATGGTGGATTGCGCCCTTACTTGGCCACATGACTGATAATAAAATTCAAGATGCGGGCTATCGGGGCGGGGGCTCGGTACCATGTAAGCACAGAAATACCAGACAAAATTCAAAGAATTTATTAGAAGACGTGAAAAGCAGGTGATTAAAGCACGGCTAATCTTCGTCTCTGAATTTGTCGAACGACTGCTCCTAGTCTGAATAAAACAAGAGGTCTATGCATTCGTCGGCAAAGGTACCGCAATCCTCGGCCACGGATGGTGGTCCCACTCCCACTAGGCATTGATGGAGTGCTGCGTCCTCGCTGCTACCTAGGCAAGTGGTGATGCCGCATCCCTAGAAGGACCAATATCTCCGCGATAAGCTTCACAGAGATATCGATCTATAGGCACTTAGTGTTGTCGCAGAGATAGCGAACATTGAACGTTTGGTGTGTCTTTGCTGTGTTTGTGAATCATATGACACATTCGCGTAGTCACTTGCTCAGTCCTTTGAGAAAATGTGAAATCTAAAAAAAAGGTGGGGGTGTGTGGGGCGCTTATTCGGCTATGGGCAGATGCTCGGTATTTTACAGTAGGTGTATTGCGTGTGCTGCTCCTTGTTTGCTTTTTCTATTTTTTTTTTTTACAGCTTCCAGCATACTGGCAGTGCCGAGAGGATCAAGGTTAAACAGCAGCCTTGATGAAAGGGGGCAAGCAGCCCTTAGGAGAAAAATAATTAATGGCGTTGAATACAAAATCTTGCTCTTCCTCTCCTTCAGGTGTCTGTGCTCAAAAAATCATTCCCACAGATCAGTTTGGCCTAGAGCGCTGTTATGGACTCATTGTGTTCATTGCATCAAAACATTTCAAATTTTTGCAGTGCAACGTAGTTATGTTTTGCACACTGTTGGTTGCACTAACTGGATGCAAGGCTATTGCTACAGATAAAGGTAGCCTAAAAGCATGTTTCACTTAGAAGGTTTGTTGTACAGCTTGCTTATGTTGGAACTTGTGAGTAGGTTGCATATCAGGCTAGTTCTGGAGAGCATATGTAGCAATAGTACTAGATGACGTGCAGTTCAGGAATGCAGTGACAGCTTTGTTATATGACATGTTGCATTGCTGTTATGTTGCTTTAGACTGTGTTGCAGGTAAGTTTTGTGATCCCAATATATTTGACGTAGGAAAATGTCCGATTCCAACCCTACTTGTTGCCTTCATTTGGGAGCACATTTCTGGCCAACTGTAGCTGCATTTAAATGGACTTCCCTCAAGATCAGCATGGTTGAAGTGAATCTGTTCATATCAACAGAAATGGCTGAAGTAATGGGCTGTACAAGAGCCTAAAGGCACCAATAGTGAAGGGAAGTTTTCAATGAACAGTTTATTGAGCACTGTGAAGATTATCATCAGAAATACTGCATATGAGAGCTTCATCAACCGTTCCATTGTTGGGTTCACCGTTCCTACAAAAACTGCTCTTTTTCATGTGGGTGAAGCCCAATGCTTGCTGACAATGCTTACAGACCACATATTTCTGAAAAACCCATTGTAGCTTTACTTTCACATGTGCAACCAGCCATAATTTGCCATTACACTGTGCTACATTCTCTTTCCTTGCCCTGCACAGGGAAGAAATCTATTGGCTGCTTGTTGATGTGGAATGCTGATCAGTGTGGCAGTGCTGTAATTTGTAGTGACTAATGTGCATAAGTTGAGGTCATCTTAATGTGTTGTTTTTTGCATCGCACTTATGGGAACCTAAACAAAGGTCCCCAAATTGTTCAGGTTATCATAATAAATATGGCTTAACAGAGTTCATCAGTCCACTGTAATGAGTTGCTGGGTAAGGCAATATTTATTTATTTATTTATTTATTTATTTATTTATTTATTTATTTATTGCATACTGCCAGCCTGAATGTCAGGCTTTAGGCAGGAGTGGGGGGTACAGAAGAATACAATTCACGAGAATACATAGTACATTCAGTCTTGCGAATGACGACAACGAAAAAAAAAGGCATATCACTGGTACAGAGCAAAAAGCACGAAAAAAGCGAAGTGTAAACACCATGATATGACAATGTGAAACACCGCTATCTATCATGGAATGCACTCTGAAAAGAAGACAACGTCGAACACTCAACCACATTTGCAGGCAGGTCGTTCCAAGTACGGATAGTTTTAGGAAAAAATGTGGCTTTGAACACATTTGTTCTGCACGAAAAATCGCTCACTTTCTTAGAATGAAAAGAATGGGTTTGTCGTTGGGTAACTGAATGAAAGTATGCATTTCCATCTATGCCAAGCTGGTTGTGGTAGATCAAATAAAAATTTTTAATCTTTCTTGGCATCGTCTTGCCTGCAGGGTTTCTAAATTAGCTGTTTGTAAAAGTGCTGTTGGGGATGTTTTCCAGCTATAACAATTGTATATGAACCTGACACATTTACGCTGGACATTTTCAAGTTTGGTGACATTGATCTTTGTGTGCGGATCCCAAACAACTGCCGCATATTCTAAAACCGGTCTAATGAAAGATTTGTAGGCAAGAAGTCTGATTCCTGCTGGGGATTTAGCAAGGGTTCTCCTCAAATATCCAAGTTGCCTCATAGTTTTATTTACAGTGTACGTTATGTGGTCATTCCATTTTAAATCTGACGTGATTATAACTCCTAGATATTTGTAATTATTTACCCGAGATAACGTGTTGTTATCGATGTTGTAGCAGAACTTCAGCGGATTGACTTTTCGCGTCACAGTCATAGCTACTGTTTTTTTGTAGTTTATGCACATTTGCCAAGTTTTGCACCAGACCTGAATTTTACTCAAGGACGTATTTAACAGTACCTGATCATTCTGGCTGTAAATCTCGTGATAAAGTATACAATCATCGGCGAACAGGCGTATTTTAATAGATATGTCGGAAGCAATGTCATTTATAAAAAGCAAAAAAAGTAATGGTCCAAGGACGGAACCCTGAGGAACGCCGGACTCAACAGGCACGGAATTCGAACTGATTCCGTCAATGGATCCAGTCTGACGCCGGAATGAAAGATATGCCGCTAGCCATGAGAGCAATGAATCATTTTTAAGGATAGGTTTCAATTTTAAAAGCAGTTTTTGATGGCAAACGCGATCAAACGCTTTCTCAAAATCTAGAAATATTATGTCTACTTGACTACCCCTATCTAATGCTGCTGCGAGATCATGGACAGTTTCTATTAGTTGTGTTACCGTGGAATGTTTTCGACGGAAGCCATGCTGTCTCTATCAGTTCTCTACAAGAATTCTATAAGGTGTCCTTATCCTATTGCTTTTGTGAACAATCTCACATGTTCATTTTGCTATGCCATTTCTGTGGGCTCTTAAAAGTTTGGTTTCCCTATTTGCAGATCACCGAACTACTGCTCAGTCAATGATGGAGCTTATGAGGCCTTTCCTTCACGAGTTCCTAGAATCAGCTTATGAGGACTATGACATTGCCTTTTGGTGTAAGTTTTCTTGCCATTATCACTTATACGAGTATTGTGTGGTAAGTTGTGTATTCTATGTGTGTTGAAACATTCTGTTACTGCAAGTACAGCACCCGTTAAAAGAAAATACTGCTATGTCAACTGTATTCTTTGGCTTCTGCTGGCAGTACAGTTTACACATTATTGCTTGCAGTTCGGAGATACTTTTGTTATTTTCATCCGACAGTGTTGTGAAGGTTACATTTTAAATAGAACTATGGTAAGCTAGATTGTGCATTGTACCTGATTGGAAAAACAGTGCTAAATTATGTGGTCATGCAGAGACACATATAAGTGTGCTTCTGCATGTCGTATATATCTCTCAGGCTTTTCGTATTTGATGGGGTTTTTTTCAGTAATATGCTTTTCCTTTAATTTTCTGAATCACCTCACTGTTTAAATCTTGTTTAATATGTGACCAGACAGTAATGAGGTTATTAAAATTCATTGCGATACCAGTTGTTTAGGCAACAAGGCACTAAAGTGGTCATTTGCATTCTACAACCTCACACAGAGCTATGTGTGAGATACAGTCAAACCTCGATATAACGGACACGCATATAACGAATTATTGAATATATCGAACTCCTCCAAAATAATTTTGTCAAACATGTATTTTTCATTTCGCATAGCGAACGCGGTTTGGCATAAAACGGATATTACGAACTTCGCGACGTCATGCACTACCTCACTTTAATAGCAGGAGGCAGGCTGCGTTGCACTACAAGTGTGTTGTGCGGCGCAGCAAATGTTCAGAACTACCTCGCAGGCGCTGACAGCGCCACAGATACCACGATGGCATTGAGAGTTGACAGCAAAAGAAATCCATGGCCTCCGAGATCACCTCCACGCGCTCAAACACGCGCGTGGAGGTGATCTCGGAGGCTATGAGAAATCGCATCTCACAATCGCTGACAGCGCCGCTTCAGCAGCGGCGGCAGCGGCGCGATCGAATGTTGCTTTTGCTTTTTGGTTTTTGAGTCTTTCGCATTTTAGTGTTAGCAGTGGTGTTGCGGCGTGGCCATTGTAGCGTTCGATGGAGGCTGTGTCGGTCGTCGTGTGGAGTGTGTTGCGCGGGTGGACGTAGTGCTGTGATGGCGGTGAACGTGAAAAAAAGAGCAGCACTGACGTTCACGACCAAGCTCGAGATAAAATCGGGGCCTTCAAGGCAGTTTACAAGAGGAGACTGATTGACACTCTTTTTGTGAAGCTTCATATGAAGCAGAACTTGGAAGATCGACTTGCTGGGAGCAGCATTGGACAGCGTCAAAGGCGAAACGATTGCCAACTGCTTTCGGCACGCAGGTTTTGTTCCAGCAGAGGCCCTTGCATCAAGTGACAATGGGGATGATCCCGACGAAGCAGAAGCAGAGCTCCGCAAGCTTGATGAGGCCTGGAAAGATTTTTCGCGTTTTGTTGGTGACATGCCCGCAACAATGACTGTAGTGGACTTTGTAGGCGACGACGACATCGCAGCAACCATGGCTGTACTGACGGACGCTGAAATCGCTGTGGAAGTTTCTGAACATCCCGCACAGACGAAGCTCAGGCTGACCCTGCAGACGATGAGAACATTCCAACTTCACAAGCGCTTGCTGCATTGGATTTACTGCGCCGCCACTGCAGTGCTATTCAGAGCAGTGGGTTTGCCCTTGTTGAGTGTTTGCAAACTGTGGAACAGGGCGTGATGCGGAACACGATCACAAAAAAGCAGGCTGTGGTAACGCAGTTCATTGCGCGTAAATAAATGGACGTGACCCAAGTAGGCACCCTCCGAGTTGCTGTGCCTTCTCCGATTGAATTTTGCTGCTCTTGCATGTATTTTCTATGAAATTTTATACATATTACGAATTATAGATAGAGCGAACTATTTTCCGATTTTTTAACTGTTCGTTATAACGAGGTTTCACTGTAGCATGCTTCCACTGCCCTTTTGAGACAATGCGATCAGATAGGACAGCATATAGCTATTATACAAGTAAGCCCATGATATTTATCTCTCATCATTGGACTTCGTGAATGGAAGCAAAGCAATGAATGCTGCTGCACGAAATAATAGTCAAATCCACTTATAACAATACTAGTTAGAACAATATACAATGGACCACCGTGACACTGTCAGCTTTTCTGTTTTCTGTGGTTAAAGGGACATTGCGGCACGTTTTGCAAATATCGGGCTTTCAGCAGAAACCTACAGTTTTTATGCTGTGAACTCTAATCTCAGGTTGCAATTAGGCAGAAAAAAAAAAAACAGAAATGCACAGACCGCGCGACAGGGCTCACAGTGGGTCGCGCCGCCGCCTGTGATTGGCCAAGATGTCGCGTGATGGCATTTTGAGGACTGGGGAAGCTGCCGATGTGGCTTCATCGTTGTGCTGCATGCTGATTGCAGCTCTCTGCGGCTTCGTGAAAGTCATTATGCATGCCATTTCCATTCGAATGACCATCCGGTTTTTCACCGCATGTATCCGTACCAGATGCGCCCACAAACGATGCAGCACTTCCGTTGTGGGGAGCGTAGGTTTGGCATGAAAACTTGCTTTGGTATAGAGTAAGGCAATTTGAAAAGTAGTGTGTGTCATTATTAGCAAAAACTACATGGCCCGTAACGAAACCTCGGCACGCATATTCCTGGGCAGGAAGGGCAGAGAACAATGCACTAGCTCACTACCCCCCCCCCCCCCCCCCCCCAACTCATTGTTGTGAAAAAAGGGCCCAAGGCGAGGTGTATTAAATCCTGCTTTGAGTGCCAGGCATCATACCGTCGGGAAAGAGAAAATTTTATAGAAAGGGTGAAGCAGTACACAGCTGCCACCAGACATATTGACAGTAAGCGAAGCGTGGTTGCCGAGCTCTGCGATGCATTCGAGGCATTGACGGAGCTATTGCACTGGAGACCAAGTCAAACACGTGCAGAATGCTGCTTGAGTCATGGGATATTTAGCAGACATAGAGAACTTTACTCTTTTATCGTACGCTCACAATATAAGTTTAGTGAATTGATGGCTGACGTATGTGGAAAGTCAAGCTGCAGCTTCGCCGCACCCATACCTTTATGAGAAAACCATGTTCTGAAATGTGTTTCTTACAAGAGCCTCGTCGTTTTCATTTCTAATTTAATTTGCATCCTCAAACAAGACATGACTATATAAAATAACGAGACAGCAATAGGTGCGAAATCACGAGGCCATATATGAACAACTTCGATGATTGCTCGCTTGGACGCATCGAAGAGAATCTCGCTCCGTGCACTCCATACCTGAATGCGCCCATATTGAGCTGAGCAGTACACTCCTTATCTAATGTTCCCACAGGGGTTCCACAAACATATCAGGCACGTGCAGTGCTGAAAAGGTTCTCTCAAAGCCATCACAACCTAGCTGCGACACAACAGTGGGCTCTTCTTAATCATCTGCTCTTTCGCAAAGGATCATCTGCGTATGCTGCTAATAAGTTTTTTGGTCTTTAGCACGGAAGCCGTTGCACATACCTTTGCAAAAAAGAAGAGACATGCGAGTACAACTATGCGTCGATGCTGTCTGCCCGTTCCATCACGAGATTGCAGTCTGTGAACAGGTCGCAATCAACGCTAAACGCGATGGTCCATATATAAGTGAGACCTGAATAGTCAGAAAGCAGAGTGTCTAGCAACCGGGAATTGTCAGGGAAATTTCATGCACCGGGAAAAATCGAGGAAATGTCAGGGAAACCATCAAAAATTTTGGCAAGTCAGGGAAAATGAAATGATATATTCTGCAGTGCATTTTCATTTGAAGTTGGCACACAGCAAGTATGTCATTCATCGAGATCTTTTTTTTTGTGTGTGTGTGCTGAGTGCGCGGCCTTCATCGCGGCCGTGTCGCAAGGCGAGGTGCGATATATTACTTTGACGTTAGCGCATGGCTGAGCTGCCACAACAGAAGAACCAGTACGCACGCGAGTTGAGTAGTCAATAAAATATGCGGAAGCACTACGTGAGAGTAGTACGCTATAAAAAGCAGGAATAATCGCGCTGGCAGCGCTGCGCGAAAGCGGTTGGCGAGCTGAGCTACAGCTGAGGTCCGTTGTGACACTCCAGCGGTTGACCGCTCACGTCTTCGCGATCTCACCGCAGGTTCCGCGCTTCGTATGCACGATAAAATTGCTTAACACTTTCATGTTCACAATCACAAACTCGGTACCGGCATCGCATTCCGCGCTAACGCTGAGGTGAAACTCGCGTGGGATCGCGGATTTTCCCGACAGAACAGACTTCCGCTGAAGAGTAGTATGCGGCAGCGGCGCTGGTGTCTTTTGGTGTTCCAACGTGGTGCAGGGCAATCATATTCAACCTTGGCATTGCTTGGCCTTATGCTTTATCTGATGTTTCTAGCTTGTTGGCTTGCTGCTGCTTGCAGGTGAATGGGGCAAGTGGCAGTTTGTAGATGAGGCTTGCTTTCAGTTATGTGCCACTATGTTTTCAGTGCATTGTCTACACTACTTTACCTGGCCTATAAAAGTTTAACTTGTTATTTGGGTGCTGCATTTAATTCGTCTCATGATTTTAATATAGCGTTATGTGTTCAGCCTGTTTTTTTACCCATATGCACAACATAGCTAGCAAAATGGTTCATGCCAACTTTATGAACGAGTTGCACAGCACCTTGGCAGCAAAAATGGTTGAATCTTAAAGCCCAGTGAATGCGTTTACATTGGGAAGAAGCCCACACATTGCTTTGATAAATGCTAAAATGTGACACATTGTCTGCCACTGCCACAGTGAGCGCAGTTATGTAGGCGTTTTTGGCAGTGCAACCATAGTTCAGTGGATAGCTAAAATTAAATAGTCGCAGGAGAAGTTCCAATCTATTTATCTTTTAAGGTCTTGCCACTATTCTTACAATATGTGTACACTTGCCTGCTTTTGCCAGTCAGTCTCCTTCTAATTGTTATGTGCTTATGCTGCTGAGGCATCAATTTCAAAGGCTTTGTCATTACTTTTTCAGCGGCAACTAACATGAAGTGGATTGATGCCAAGCTTTATGAACTTGGGGTGACTCGTCATCCAAAATACAAAATTGCATTCCAGCTGGACTCTGGAGCCATGATCAGTTTGCATACATCGAAATATGGCTTAGTTGATGTGAGTGCGTCGCTGCAGTCTTCTTATTTTCACACATTTCTTTAATTTCTGCTTCAGCCATTTTCACAGTGCTTTCTGCAGCCACTAATAGATCTTTTCAGTAGCCCCACAGGAGACATGTGTTAATGATGTGTTGTGCAACACTACAGAGCACCCACTCCTAGCTGTGCGTCATTGCAGAAGCTGCAGAGCTCCTTTGATTCTGAAACACCAGCTTAGTTGTTGTTTCTTAGTGCACTTAGTACACACAAAAAAGGAGGGCATTCCTAATATATTGGAATTGCAAGGCGATTCTCAATAAGTTATATAAAATATATCTAGGTGTCAGTCTCCCCTGTAGCTCTCCTCATAAAGGAAACAAACCTAGGCTCCCAAAGCGTGAATGTACAAAAAAAAGTCTTTTGCCTTTACTGATAGCAGACAAGCAGGCCCTCAGGAAGGGTAGCACTCATGGGGCAAAGTGGTATCGCAGCTCTTAAGCTCAAACTAAAACTAGATCAGACGCTGTAGCAGCCACTCTGCTTAAATAGAAGACCATTATGGTGTGCTCCATATATCTTGAACAACATCCACCTGACGATAACCCTGAAAGAGTTGGTGGGCCTTTTAAAATCAACTACCAGAACTATATGCGGTAGTTTTTGATGCACATTCTTATTTTGGGGGGAGGGGAGTGAAAAAAAAAATACTGATATTAGAGACAAAATTTGAAGGGATTTTATATTTTCTTATAATGCCTTTCTGTTCTCTGGAAAAATGAACAGTTCAGATTTGTCTTTTATTTCACCACCTATTTTTAGTGATGTTACATTGGACATTTTAGAAAGTCTATATGGAAGCTATCACCTGCTAGTTTTTATCAGCTTATCCTCACCTGCAGTCATTCCAGCAAAAACACAGCATTGGAAGCTGCAAATAACTGATTGGGCAATGTTTAGAGCAAAACCCAGTTTGCACAAAATATTTTCAGAAAATCTTACCATTAACGAAAGTTTGTAGCTTGCATCCTTACTACCACACACTGCTTTCCCTTAGTCCTCAGGGATTGTGGAAGAAAGTCACAAAGTTTGGTATTTTAAAGAATGCAGGGAAGCAAAAAAAAAAAAAAAGCTAAGTAAAACCTGGGAATTTTTTTTTGATACCCAACTTGGAGAACTTTTTTTCAGGTGAGGATGCATTGTGCAATGGTTCCTTGACGCTCTCCATCATGCCAAAAGGCTGATTGCATGTAGGCTTGACCCAGATCAACTGGGGCAATGAAAATGATCGGGAGGCCTACTGATTACTACTGTATTTGTCGTGACTATACAGTGCAGTCCACTTATAACGATACCAGATAAAGCGATATATTGCTTATAACGATGAAATTCTTGAGATTTATCATTTTTGCCATTGCCCCTATGTAAAAATCGACCAGATATAACGATCGATTATCGGCGGTACATCGGATACAACAATAGCTTTATTGCCGCCCGGTGGGTGTTTACCACGAAAATTTGACTGAATATTCAATAAAAGATAAAATATTAAGAAAACAATGACGGGGAAACTTGACATATGCGGCGAAAACGGAAGGAAATGAGCACTATCATCATTGCAATCGCAGCCGCACAAAGGGTGCTGCAGCCATATTGTCATCGCCATCGCCGATTCTGCGTCTGTGGAAGATGGCGGCGACCACATTGACGGGCGGCGTGATAGCTCAAGATATAAAACGGCAGATTCATCGGATTTTTGGCAGGGTTTCAAAGTTGGAATCCTCTTGGAAAAATATGGAGATTCACACTCAGTCGCTAATCGGTTTCTTGCACGCAAAAAGGACTGCCGCCAGCGTACTCGCTACTTGAAGAGATGCTCACAGTGATTGTCAAGCTTCAGCTGCTGCTCAAGTGAACGCAAATTTCCGACTTGTTTAAGTATGCTTAAGTTAATTTATGGCTGTTGATGTATACTGTAATAAAGTCTTTAGTGCTCTTTACGATGATTAGCATTGTTCAGCCCGCATCGCTAGTAAGTAGGCAAGCCTACATGCATGGAAAAATATGTAGGTGTGCTTTTCTCTCTTTTTTTTTTTTGCCGGTCTAGATATAACGATAATCGGTTATAACAATCGGATTTTCAGGTTTTCTCAATATCGTTATAAGTAGACTGCACTGTAGTATTGGCTGTGAAGAATTTGTTCGCAGTTGTGAGACTATCAATACCGGGCAGATTGTAAGTGTTTAGTTTCTGTGCCATTCAAATGAGGGCATCAAGTAAGCTGTGTTTAAATTAATAGAAAAATTTTACTATATACACGAGGACCAATCACGTAACCATACGTAATTGCATTTATCCATAATTTTCATAAACTGAAATTTGCTTACTGGTGGGTGTTCACTGTACCTTTCTTTTGTTTACTTTACTGAAATTTGCTTACTGGTGGGTGTTCACTGTACCTTTCTTTTGTTTACTTTACTTTGTATCTTTCCATGGTACATGCTGTATCAGCACTTTTTGGCTGATCTTTGTGAGGGCTGGACAAGATACTTCGAAAAAGTATCTTCGATACCGATACTCGATACCCTGAAAAATTGTATTTTCGATGCCGATACAGGATCAAAATCGAGTTTCGATACAGATACTCTGTACTTTATCGTCGATACTTCGATACATAACTGAAATCTTAACATAATAAAGGTAGTAATACGACTAGCAGCATTAGGAAATTTTACTGTGCTTCCTGGAAACTTTAGAGCATTCCTATAGCATAGCGTTTCTGAAAGGGCTTAAACAAATATGCCAGCACGGAGTTATTGTTTGGGCAGCTGTCCTTGTCGTCAGAACTTCACATTGAATTGAAGCCATGGTTACAGATAAGTGACTGCTTCCGCAAGCAACCTAGCGAATTCCTTGAACTAATGCTCTTCATACGAACCGACCTGCGAGCACTTGGCTATACATACAAATGCAAAGGTGCAACCTGCGTGCGTTTGGAGAACTGAGCAGTTATACAGCCATTAGTGCGATGACAAACTTTTGAAGCTCTGCTTTTAAAAGAGACTCAAATGAGAAGAGCCTCTCTACATATGCACACGAGCACATCGCAGCGTTGTATTAGATGAAGATGCCAAGCATCCTGGAGGTAGTTACAAAACTATAGGTTCACTAGCGTCGCTGGAGAAGTGCGGTTAAAGATAGAAGTGTCTTTTTTTAACAGAATGGTAGCCAATATGTGTCAATCTGTTCGCATATTTCAAAAATTAGTTTCTTTTTTTAAATAGATATATCTTGTTTTATTCAAGGTTTGCTGCCATGTTTTTCAGACAAAAAAAAATGTTTGACAACGCAAAATTTGTTATTTGAACTTTGCTGAAAAATTTCATTCATTGCTTTCATGTCGTGCATTTCAGAAAATTTTGGATGTAATAATTTTTCCAGAAAGAAAGTCAGAAGCCTGTTCCCAGTGCAGTTACAGAGAATGGATTTGTTTTCCGTCAAACTCCTTAACTACAAGAACATGGTTAGCCGACTGCATCGTGGTGGACTGAGGCCTTAGGAGCTTGTGTTCTTTCTGCCAAGCAGAGCTGGCACGCGGAGCCCAGGGGTTTTGGGAAGGGTTGTGCATATGTTACTGCGTCTGACAGCACTACGAGGGCACTACTTGACGAGAATCAAACGCTGCAGAGACGGACAGGGGGGCGGATGGCAAAGGGTGGGAAGACCGGCTAGATGTACATCAGTGTGCATGATTCCTACTGCGTATTCGCCTTGCGTTTCCACTTTGTACATATCTCTCTGTGTGTCTGTTAAAGGCTTAGCGGCTTCGTGGTACGCACTCGGTGCTCAAAAGTAAAGTGTCTCGTGAGCACCTACTTACCATTACCTCCTTCAGTTTTAAAGAAAGGGAATCTGAAAATGTGCTTGACTATGAGGGGCTGGGGCATTTGTAGGGAACTCAGACGGTACTACAAGCTGAACTGTCTCGGAGCCTGTACTACGGTCTGAGCGATCGCTAAAAAACCGAGTCTCACAGCGGTTTCATTATTTGAAGTTTTCTTTAGTATCGTGTATCTTCAAAATACACGATACTTTAAAAATGTATTTTCGATACAGATTCTCCGATACTTTCATTTTCTGCACACGATACCTAATACCGATACACAAAATGTATCTAAAGATAGTATCGAAGATATATGTATCTTCAATACTGCCCATGACTGATCTTTGTACATAACCTAAAAGATCCATGCAGTGGCAGATTTCTCACATATTCTGTTGCCATCTGGAAATAAATTTTTTCACTGAGAGTGCAGTGAAAAAAAAAAGAATGCAGGGAGCATTAGGTAGATGACACTGGGCATTGTCTAGTTACGTTGCCCCAGTAAGACTACTTTGCTACCTTTGTTCATCATTTTGTCAAATTTTGGTGTGCGAACTTTTTTTTATTTTTGTGTTTTTCACTGGGGTCACGCATTCTGTGCTAAAGACCAACATTGCCAAATGTGACCCTTGCTCATTTATTGGCTTGCTTTCAGGTCAAGCCACTGGCATTGATATGGGGCCTAGTTCCGGCATACCATTCTGGCAACACAATAATGATTGATGACATTCGAAGGAACTTCCTCATGAATCCACAATCTGGCCTGAGGGTGAGCTAGTGCATGTTCTGTTGTGAGAAGACTGTCCTGCTGGCACGCTCCCATGACTGTTTTTTGTGCAGACTTGTCACAAATTGCTTGTATTTGCCAGGTGAGGCCATTCCGCAATGCGCATCGTCATCGAAACACGGACCGTGAGCTGTTGCGCTTGGCTCGCTACTTGAAAGATATTGCCTGCTCGGTTAGCGACTTCATGGAGCTGAATCATCGCAACTGGGAAACGTGAGCTTAATTTCTTGCCTTATCTCACCTTTCGACAGTGTGTTTGCAGTTAGCAGTGCTAGTACAGTCGACGACCGATTTTTCGGACGCCCAATTTTTCGGACATGCTTGATTATTCTGACTTTTTCCCGGCCCCAGGACATACCTTATAAAGTCAATGTATTACGCTGCTCAAAATTTCGGACACTCTAAGGAGGGATATTCGATTTTTCGGACATTCCAAGCGTCAGCCGGGCCAACTGTCACACATTTTGAGCGGTGTCGCCGCCATCTTGTTTTTTTGCTTTTTCCTTCGACAGCCTCGAAACTGGCGCCGGCCTTGCGTGCCGCTCCTTAGCTAAACACGCTGGATCGAGGCTATAATATTTGCCTAGCAGCTTCCGTTTCCGGGACAATGTCGCTGCCGGAGTGCTTTTTTTTTTTTTTTCTTTTAGCGTGATCGCTTCTACTGCCTGTTCCTCTGTGTGTTTGCCGTGTAGGCCTAGCCGTGGTCATGCTGATGCGAGAACTACGTTCTGTCGCTACTGTGGCTCGCATTTTATTGAATCTGCTTCAGTTCTGTTTCCGGATTTTACAAGATTTTGTTGTTTTTTTTCGTGCAACGCGACAGCGAGAAGGCACTCAACGGAGTCGGTGTTGTGATTCAGTGTTTGGTGGTTGTGGTGTGCCTCGACAGTGGGAAAACCTACTCTGTAGATTTGCTTGGAGCACTTAGTACCCTCGCCGATGCGTGGAAGTCTGTAGCACCCACAACGCTGCGCAATTGCTTCCGCGACGCGGGATTTGGGCTGAATGACGAGTCGGCTGCCTTGGACGAGGAGAGCGTCGTCGAGCAGTTGTCAGGCAGTGAGCAGTTCATTCACGACCTTCGCACTGCTGGTGTCGAAATTCCATCGGCCGTCTCGTTTTCAAAGTTCACAGACGTGGACCACCAGTTGGAACTGTGCTCTTGGCTCATAGATACAGGAATTATTTGCCAAGTGCTTGTGGAGTCAGAGCGAGGACGATGATCACTCACCTGCAGCAGCGCAGTCGACGCAAGCTGAGCTGATGCAAGCGAAATTGAGGTGGACCTGTTCGCATGGAAGCGGAGCGTGGTGCAGAAAAGCATTCATGACTTTTTCCAGCCTCAAAGTGAATAATAGGAAATAAATTGAGCTTTCTTGGTGCACATTTGTTTTTTCGGACTGCCCGATTTTTCGGACATTTTCGTGGTCCGTTGAGAGTCCGAAAAATCGGTCGTCGACTGTAGAGTTCATAGTTTTTGTTGCATCGGTACTTTTTTTTTTTTATTTGGCAAGTGCAGCAGCTCAAGTTGGTTTGTAGTTTCTGCACAAGTGATGGCATTCTCTATTCTGTATACTGTAAATTATCATTTCACGCTGCTGGGTGTACCCATCTTGGGCTTAAGCGCTAGTTTTGTCACTACCCCCTTGAGTTGTAAATTATTACTCAGAAGGAGAAAATTTTCCAATTTTTGCAAGGAACATTACAAAGTTGCACAGAAAATAATTTGCGTCCTTCATGAGGATTGTGTGATACACCTTTCAGATAGGCATATGCTCACATCCTGAGAAAACACTGCTTTCAGGATCTCATTTATTGTATTTTGTGTGCTCGTTATGGTCAGAAGTGGTTATATAGCAAATATTCACTTTAGGCCTTCTAATGCACTGTTGTTTGAAACGAGCAAAAGCCTGCGGTTACCAAAGCCATACCATGCGTAGCAATCTATTTGCTATGTTTATTTTGCATGCCTGGAAATGGTTTGCTCAGCGTGTTGCAGAAGGGTCTTAAATAGAAGTGGTGGCCAATCGTGGTGCATTATGTGCTAGCAGCAACCAAAACGTGTACCAAATATGCTACATGTACTTGTAGAAACACTGTAATTGATGAGGGCACCACTGAGTGCTTTGGTGCTCGTTAATTCGAACTTCACGGGATCGGGAAAAAAGTTTGAATTATCCGATGTTGGAATTATTGAATGCCCTCGAAAAAACTGACAAGAACCATCTGCATTACGGTAAATTTACTGTATTTACTCGCATAAAGAACCCACTTGCATAAGAACTCACCCACCCACCCGCGATTTTTACCTAAGAATTTGAAGAAAAAAAAAAAGGCGTCAGCTGTTGGTGCGTCCCTCCATTTCGCGCCGTCGCGGTCCACAACACATTCCTTGGTAGTTCGCCAAGATGCTGCGCAGCAAGAACATAGCGATGTGTTTACCTTTTGACGTTGGCTCTAGCAAGGGGGGAAGCGAACTTGGCAGAGTGCCAGCGCTTGTCCGGTTGCGCAAGCCTCGTTTTCAGTATGTTCGCTTTATCATGCCATAGGCGATTGGGGCGGGCGCTGTCTACTGCCACTCAATCATTGTAACATGCGATAGCAGCAAGTGCCTTTTGAAGCAAACGATGCTAAAAACTAGTGTCATGACCGCAGCAGACCGCGTGCTCTTTTACGACCGATAAATGGAAGAATGGACAACTCTCGCATAGAAAAAAAAAATCCCGCGTAACCCGCAGCGCCCATCTGAAGTCCTAGCCTTTCATGGGCGTTTGCTGGGGCCGCGCCGACAGTGCTTATCTGTATTTCCGAATGAAGGAGTGTTTGCAAGTTTCGGAGGTTGCGTGGAAAAGAGAGCAAGTAACCGCAGCTGCTAACGGCGCCATTTAGGCTTTACCCACTCTTCCATGGTTCTATCTGGTTTCATCTTCTGTCCCCGTTTTGTACGCACGCAGCCTCTAACTGCGGCGCTCTTTTGCCGAGATTTTTTTTTTTTGCCACGTGCTGTGCGCTAAGCCGCCCATACGCGGCGGTGCGTAGTTCGAATTATCCATTGCGGAACCAACTCGTGTTCGAATTAATGGGCTTTTTTGTACACAGATCTCTATTGAGCTTCGCTGGACCAAGTAGTGTAGTTCGAATTTGTAATGAACGAACGCCGTGTTGAGCTGCACGGAATCAACAAGTGTTTTATTGGAAGAATGCTGCTGGGATGGATGGATGGAATATAGGAGCGTCCCCTTTGAAACGGGGTGGTAGCAGTAGCTATCATGCTCATTTTTCTCCCTATATCTTAATAATTGATTTAGAATGGTTAACTAAACCATCATTCTATTCATTAAATTTTGTTCCTACGTTACTAACATTATGGCACTTCTCTGCTTTTAAGCCACCAATCTTCCAGTCGTTTTTTGCTAGTTTCCACCGCCGGTTTATTCACCCGGCCACTGTTATCTCTAAACCCCAGAGCTTCAGGAACAGTGATTGCGCCTGTAGCAACTTCCGGATGGATACCATTACATTCGAGTATAATATGGTCAATTGTTTCACTGGAGTTTCCACATACAGCACATGCGTCATCTCCATTGTTAAATAGCTGAATAGCTACGACGAACACCATCTGGTGATAACAAACACAGACGCAAAACCTGGCGCATGATCTCTTGAAACACACCGATGATGCAGCGCGTGATTACACAGTCTATCACATATCCAAAAAAAAAGGAACTGCAACCCTTTTTGGGTATGACCAATTTCTATAATCGTTTTTTGAAGGGCAGGACAGAGGTGGCAGAAAAGCTGTATCGTTTGTTGGATAACAATGTAGCATGGAACTCGGGTGCAGAGCATATGGAAGCGTTTGAAAGTCTGAAGAAGTTGTTAGCATCTAACTCGTTGCTGGTGCATTTTAAGACAGATTCCCGTTAGTGTTGTCATGCAATGCATCACCTGTGGGTGTGGGAGCAGTTTTGGCTCATCACGACAGCAAATGAAATGAGCAGCCTGTGGCTTATGCGTCAAGAACAGTATCTAAGGCGGAGCGAAATTATGCTTAAATTGACCGTGAGGCTCTTGCCGTGGTTTTTGAGAGTTCGACATTTCCACCAATACCTTTATGGGCGGAAGTTTCTTATTCTCACAGATCACAAGCCCCTGCTAGGAATTTTTCAGCGGCAAAAGCAAATTCCGGAGGTCATTTCTCTTCGCATGTTACGGTGGACGCTAATGCTGTCAGCCTACGATTATGTGCTTGAGTACAGGAAAACCAAGGATCATGGAAATGCAGACTACCTAAGCAGGTTACCGGGGACCCTAACCCAGCAAGAGACAAAGGGGTCAGGTGACATACTCCTGCTGGAAGCTGTCGAGTACCCTCCTGTGAGCGCAATGGAAGTGGCAACATTCACCTGGCGTGATCCAGAGCTGTCACAGGTGAAGCAATGGATCCTAGAGGGCTGGCCATGAGATCGGGTAGCTGTCATGGATCTCCGGAGAACGCTCAGGCCGAAAGCATGAACTAGACGCCAGCTGTACTCACACGGACGCACATTTAATACACATACACACAAACGCTAACACGCAAACAGAATTAACAAAAACTAACACAACCTACAAAGACTAATGATTGACACGATGCTTCACACTAAGAGACAGTGTACCACTTTTGAGCTTACAGTTTGAAGCGGGCGACGAGTTTCGTGGGTCCAGGCAATGGCGTCAGCATCGAGGTGGTGTTCGGCTTGCAATGCGCTGTTCTTGTTGGCCGTAACAGACGACCTGCTGTTGAAGCGTGTTCTGAAGCAACGTTGGTGTTCGCGGCGGCGTTTAGGTGAACCACCTGGGCGATGCAGGTGGACGGTGTTACAAGCTTTGGAGGTGCCTCTGGACGTAGCAGGTGACTGAGTAGTTACTCAATCCCCGGAACCGGTTCGAGAACAGCAGGGAGTCTACGGTGCAGTGCCATAGAAGATGAGGCTACCAGTACAGTAGCCGGCGTTGCTCACTCCCGGAGCCTCCGCTTCTGTGGCTTGCCCCCCTTGCCTCTCCATAGCGCGCTTTTTTATAACCTTCACATTGATACACGTCACCCTTATCGTCGTCTTCATCGTCTTCTGTTCTCCAATCAGCGCTTGTCATGTCGCCGACTACTTCTTCTTCATCTTCTTAATGCTTCGTTGGTCCACGTAATCCTTATCGCCGTCGTCGTCTTCTTTGCTTTCTCAAAAAGCCTCTGTATTTGGCCTCTTACATATGACCAGGGCCCCCCTCTCTCAAGAGTTTTCCCATGAAAACTGCTTACAGTTTCGCTGCCATTACGACTTCCAGCAAACCGAATATCTTCTCTAGCCAGTCTGGACCCAGCACTTATAACACCTCAGTTAACTTGAACGCACCCGAAGCACATAACTGACACAACACACCAAAATTGTTTTCATCTAACACTATCACAGCACTATCACACCACTGACACAACACACCAAAATTGTCTTCATAGAGCATTCTCACAACACTATCGTTGTCCGTAGAGTGTCCTTAATAAACATACTAACGTGCACAATACATTTCATTGTGTAAACGCTCATCAACAAGCCAAGAAACAAGCACACAAAAAAACATAAATCTAACTAAGTCTGTTCGGCTCTACTCATGAAATCTGCGCCAATGTTGTCTCTGCCTTTTGGGATTGTGCGTTGGCAAACGTCGCACGACCTAACAAAGCGTTTAACGTCGCTTTGGACGCCCGGCCAAAAGAACTCCTCTGTGATTCTGGACACCGTCTTCTGAACCACCTGGTGTCCGGCCATAATGGTGTCGTGTCCTAAGCGTAAAACAGTCTCTCGCAAATCTTTCGGTAACACAAGCTGTTGGACCTGCCTTCCTGAGCTAAATATGCATTTCCTGTGAAGAAGACCATCTACCAATTGAAACTGAAATGAGGTACGACTCCGTCTCCTTTCCTGCATTTCCCCTACTTTCTTCGAAGCAGGCTTGCAAGTTCAAATCTTCTCTTTGCTTAATTGCCATTTCGCCCGGTGTTACTTTCAGGCAAATCGCAACGGGAGTAGAGAGCGGCCGCTGCTTTGCTCTGGCTGTCTCTTGCGCTCGTGTCTCTACTGCCGACGAGAAACTGAGTGCACCATCCCCTTGCTTGGAAGTCGTGCGCCTTTCCTCGTATTGGTGCTTCCCGACATCTATCATCCTCTACTCGGGATCAGGGTCATTGACGCTTCTTGCACCTGGAATGTTTCCCAAGATGAGATCATAGATTGGTTGCTCTATGCATTTTGCCAATAGCTCTCCGGTATAATAGGGGGTTGACACTACAATCCTGGCTTCTGGCAGGTACCTAACTGTGCTGTCCATCAGGGTGACAGCGGACGCTTCCCTTTTTAGGTCTTCATTCCTCACTAGGCTTCTCTGAACCAAAACTGTGTCGGCTCCACTGTCTCTAAGTGCCAATATATGACTGCCCCCTATTTGTCCAACCACCACTAGCATTGCTGTTTTCGACTTGGGCATTCCACTCTCCACTTCATTGTCCAGTGGCGTTTGCTCCTCTTTAAGCTGTGGAACTTTGGCTGGTGTGACAAGTTCTTTCATTAAATCAACAACACATGCAGTTCGGTCCTGCATTCCATATTGGCATTCTTCCACAGTATGCCCTCTCCTGTTGCAACCTCGACACACGACCTGCGTCCTCCGGGCCGCATTGCTAGATCTACAGTCAGCTGCACAGTGTCCCACCCTGTTACAGAAGAAACATCTGATTGGCGCCTTAAACGCCCTTTCAGAGGGTCTTGGTTTTGCTGAATTTAATTCTGAAACCTTCTGATTTTCTTTCGTCTCCTTACTCATATTCCTGAGATCTTAAGCTTCGAGAAACTGGTCTGCATTCTCGGCAACCTCTTCTAATTAACACAAATTTCTTTCCTTCAGGAATACTGCTAGATTTGGACTGCAGCATACTAGGAACTGCTCTGTCACCAGCTTGTCACACAAGCCTTCAAAACTCTTTTCTGTGTTCAACATTTCAAGCCACCTGTCAAAATAGTTGGCTAGTCGACAAGAAAACTGCTTAGCGTTTTCAGAATCCTCAGGTCTCGCGGTTCAGAATCTCTCGCGAAAACCTTCTGCTGTTAGCCTGAATCGAAGTGCCTTCTTGACTTTATCGTAATCCATGGAATCAGACGCAGGCATCCTACCAAACACATTGAGCGCTTCCCCGACTAAACACATTCTCAACGCTGTTGCCCATTCACAGCGCTCCCAACCTTATCCTAAAGCTATCCCCTCAAATCGTCGCAGATATGCGTCCAAGTCACCTCTTTTGTCATCAAAAGGAGCCATCAGCTTCCTCGGACAAACTCTTGTCGATCTAGGCGCTCCTATTCCTACTTTGTGCGGTCATGCATCCAACCTTCTCAGATTTCTGGTCTAACAGTTCTTTAACATTATTATATAATCATAGGTATAGTGGGCATTTTTGCCCACTATACCTATAGTGCAGCGGTAGCGTAGCGGTAGAACATCCGCCTCGCATGCAAGAGGACTGGGACTCAAATCTCGGTGCCGCGCAATTCTCCACTGGAACAAAAAAAAAAATAACACCGCGTGTCGATGGAATTGCATAAACAGGTTTGGGGTGCGACCTGATGCCGATGAACATATCCGGCAACGCACTCCCTCACTAGAACAGAAGTAGGCCACCCTGGTGCAGTAATTGGCCGCAACCTCTCATGATTAGTTCCATAAAACCCCGGCCCTCAGTCATCAGCGGCTGCGGGACAAATGACCACGGCGGCGGTCAGACCTGTGACACAGCAGTGGGTGCTAAGAATTCCTGGCTCCGCTGGACAGGCCGCCATTGGAAACTGACCCTGGCAACGTTTAACGCTAGAACCCTAGTTAGTGAAGCTAGTTGCGCTGTTAGAGGAACTAGAGGGTATGAAATGGGATGTCATAGGGCTTAGTGAGGCTAGGAGACCGAATGAGGCATATACTGTACTGAAGGATGGGCATGTACTGTGTTATCGAGGCTTACCGGAGAGGCGAGAACTAGGAGTAGGTTTCCTTGTCAATAAGTATATAGTGGGTAATATAGATGAATTCTATAGTATTAATGAGAGGGTGGCAGGTATCGTAATTAGACCTAATAAGCGGTATAACCTGAAGGTTGTACAGGCCTCTGCGCCCACATGTAGTTATGATGACCAGGCAGTTGAAAGCTTCTACGAAGATGTAGAATCGGTAATGTGAAAAGTAAAGACTCAGTATACTGTACTAATGGGAGACTTCAATGTCAAGGTAGGGAAAAAGCAGGCAGGAGACCAGGCAGTAGGTGACTATGGCATTGGTTCTAGGAATAGCAGGGGGAGTTACTAGTTGAGTTTGCAGAGCGTAATAAGTTAAGAATCATGAATACCTTCTTCAGCAAACTGAAGAACCGGAAATGGACATGGAAAAGTCCTAACGGGGAGACTAAAAATGAAATTGACTTCATACTGTGTTCAACCCCCGCCACTATGCAAGATGTAGAGGTAGTTGGGAAAGTGCGATGCAGTGACCACAGGATGGTGAGGTGTTGAATTAGCCTAAATTTGAAGAAGGAACGCAACAGATTAGTAAGAAAGAAACCCATCAACGAATAAGCGGTGAGGGGGAGGGCAGAAGAGTTCAGAATCTCGCTACAGAATAGATATTCAGGTCTAACCGAGGATGCCGACATTACCTTAGAAGCAATGAACAATAATTTCAGAAATATCATTACTGAGTGCACTGTAGAAGTAGGTGGTAGGATAGTTAGGATACCAGTAAGCTGTCTAAGGACACGAAAGATTTGATTAAGGAACACCAGAGTATGAAAGCTTCCAATCCAACAAACCAGATAGAATTGGGCGAGATATCATAGCTAATCAATAAGCGCAAGGTGGCTGATATAAGGAAGTATAACATGGAGAAAATTGAGCATGCTGTAAGGAACGGGGGAAGCCATAAAGCGGTAAAGAAGAAATTGGGCATAGGCAGAAACCAGATTTATGCGCTAAGGGACAAGACGGGCAATGTCATCACGAATATGGACAAGATAGTCAAAGTAGCCGAGGAGTTCTATACAGACCTCTACAGTAGCCAAAGTAGTCAGGACCGTAATGAGATTGGCGGTAGGGAAAAACAGTCAGACGTTCTACCAGTGACGAAGGACGAGGTCAAGAAAGCATTAGAAACTATGAAAAGGGGGAAATCAGCTAAAGAGTATCAGATAACTAAGATTTGTTGAAGGACGGGGGCGATATCGTGCTAGAAAAACTGGCCACCCTGTATACGCAGTGCCTGATGTCATCGACAGTACCGGAACCATGGAAGAATGCAAGAATTATCCTCATTCGTAAGAAAGGGGACGCTAAGGACCTTAAAAATTAGACCAATCAGCTTACTGTCTGTTACATATAAGGTTTTTACTAAGGTAATCGCTAATAGAATCAGGACGACCTTAGACTGCAATCAAGCAAAGGATCAAGCAGGTTTTCGGTAACGGTACTCTACTATCGATAATATCCATACCATCAACCAGGTGATAGAAAAATGCTCGTAATATAACCAGCCTTTATACATAGCATTCATTGATTACAAAAAAGCCTTTGACTCAGTAGAAACCTCGACGGTGATGCAGGCATTGCGAAATCAGGGGGTAGACGAGCCATACGTGAAAGTGCTGGAAGATATATATAGTGGCTGCAGAGCAACCATAGTTCTGCATAAAGAAAGTAACAAAATTCCCATAAAGAAAGGTGTTAGGCAAGGAGACACGATCTCCCCAGTACTATTCACAGCTTGCTTAGAGAAAGTATTCAGAGACTTGGAATGGAAGCAGTTAGGGATAAGGGTAGATGGAGAATACCTCAGTAATCTGAGATTTGCTGATCACATTTGCTTGCTAAGTAACTCGGGGGATGAACTGCAAATATTGATTGATGGCCTAGACAGGAAAAGTAGAAAGGTAGGCTTGAAAATCAATATGCAGAAGACTAAGGTAATGTTCAACAGCCTCGGGAAGGAACAGCAGTTTACGTTAGGTAGCGAAGCACTGGAAGTAGTAGGCGAATATGTCTACTTAGGACAGGTAGTAACCGCAGATCCAGACCATGAAAAGGAAATAAGGAGAATAAGATTGGGATGGAGCGCATTTGGCAAGCACTCGCAGATTATGACTAGCAGCTTACCGGTATCGCTGAAGAAGAAAGTGTACAACAGTTGCATCTTACCTGCACTCACCTGTAGGGCTGAAACGTGGAGGCTAACCAAGAGGGTTCTACTTAAGTTGAGGACAACACAGAGGGCTATGGAATGAAAAATGGTAGGGGTAACATTAAGAGATAGGAAGCGTGCAGAGTGGGTCAGAGAAATAACTCAAGTTACTAACATTCTAGTGGAAATCAAGAAGAAGAAATGGGCATGGGCGGGACACGTAGTGCGAAGAGAAGATAACTGATAGTCGCTTAGGGTAACAAATTGGATTCCAAGGGAAGGAAAGCGTAGCAGGGGGCAGCAAAAAGTTAGGTGGACAGATGAGGTTAAGAAGTTTGCAGGGGCAAGTGGATGCAGCTAGCACAGAACCAGGTTAATTGGAGAAATATGGGAGGCCTTCGCCCTGCAGTGGGTATAGTCAGGCTGATGATGATGACAATGACACGGAATATATCACGTCAAAACTTCTTTTATTTTTTTACAAAATACTGCAACACGAGGGCCAAGCAGAGTGGGCAAGATTACAACAGCCAAGATAAATTCCATTCGAACAAACTTCGAACGAAAGAAAAATAAAATGAAAAATCTAAAAACACAACTATGACAATGCACGATGAACATGAAGGCAGACAGTAGGAACAGGGATTGCTGTATGAACAACACTGTCCAATGAAAACACTTTCACGAGATACAGAGTATGAAACATAAGACTGTCGACTTCAATACATTCCAAAAGACAAGGAAAAAAAACGAAGCCAAACAAGATAAAACTGATAAAAGGGAACAAGCGCTCTTTAAAGTCGTTAAGATGGTGCGAGCAAGACGTGATCTGGCAAGCTATTGCGCTGGATGATAGTGCAAACAAAGAAAGAATGTTTGAAGAGGTTTATGTGGGCTAAGTATTGCATAAGGCTGTGGGCATGAACATTCCTAGTATGCCGGGTTAAGCGCGGGCACAGGTAGTCCTTGGCGGTGGAATTAAACTGTTGGTGGTAAAGAGAAAAGAAATTTTAAACTGGCAAGTGCTCTTCTTTTTCTAATAATGGAATATTATTTACGGCTATGATGTCGGACGGTGAAGCACGCCTTTCATAACTGTTGAAAATTACTTGACAGTATATACAACAAAACGTGCACGAGCTGCAGGCGTTTATTATTGCACTCTTCGTCGTGGGGGCGAAGAGCAAACACGAAAATTGAGTTGCAAACTGACTGACCAAGTTTCAATGCAGAAGCACAACGCACGTTAGCCGCGAATGCAATCTGTCGCCGGATGGTCTACTTGTCGCGCTCAATGCCGCTGCCCTTCGCTCTCATCTTTATCTGATCTCAAGAAACGTGACAACAGGTGCCATTTTAGTTTTTGTGCCTCGTGGCGTAACCAACCGCACCAAAACTTGCTGGAATACCAGGAATTGTGCTCGAAAATACAGCAAGCGCGCGCATCTAATGCAGACAGCTCATGTTTTTGCCTATACCACGAAAGTCACTGCTGTCGCCAGCGCAGCCGCATCTCCACTGACGTCATGGGCTGACATTTGTCTATAGGCTGTGAATGTTGCAAATACAGTCAACGACTGATTTTTCGGGCTCTCAACGGACCGCGAAAATGTCAGAAAAATCGGGCAGCCCGAAAAAACATGTGCACCAAAAAAGCTCAATTTATTGCCTACTATTGACTTTGAGGCCGGAAAAAGTCATGAAGGCTTTTCTGTACCCCGCTCCGCTTCCATGCTAACAGGTCCGCCTGAATTATGGCGAGAGTCTTAGTGTAGCCGTAAGCCGATGAAAGGGTTGTGACCGCTTGCATCAGCTCGGCTTGCGTCGGCTGCACTGCTGCAGATGAGTCGTTGTCGTCGCTCTCGGACTCCACAAGCACTTGGTGAATAATTTCTGCATCTGTGAGCCCAGCGCAGAGTTCCAACTCGTGGTTCACGTCTGTGAACTCTGAAAATGAGATGGTCAATGAAATTTCGACACCTGCAGTGCGAAGGTCGTCAATGAGCTGCCTGACAGCTGCTCGACGACGCTCTCCTCGTCCAAGGCAGCCGATTCATCGATCAGCACAAGTCTTGCGTGGCGGAAGCAATTTTGTAGCGTTGTGGGTGCCACCGACTTCCATGCATCGGCGAGCATATTAAGTGCTCCAAGCAAATCGACAGAATAGGTTTTCCCACTGTCGAGGCACACCACCACTACCAACCACTGGACCACAACACCGACTCTGTCGAGTGCCTTCTCGCTGCCGCGTTGCACGCAAAAAAAAATAGTCGTTATAAAAACCGAAAACAGCTTCTTGAAGAACTGAAGCCAATTCAGTTAAATGCGAGCGACAGTAGCGACAGAACGTAGTTCTCGCATCAGCACGACCACGGCTAAGCTTACTGGCTATGCTCGGCAATGCACGTGAAACACAGCAAACACACAGAGGAACAGGCAGTCGAAGCGATCAAGCTAAAATTTAAAATAAGTACTCCGGCAGCAAGCAGTGACATTGTTCCGGAAGCGGAAGCTGCTAGGCAAATAATATACGTAGCCTCGATCCAGCGTCAGTTCAGCTGAGGAGCGGCACGCAAGGCCGGCATCGGTTTCGAGGCTATCGAAGGAAAAAGTAAACAAACAAGATGGCGGTGACACCGCTTAAAATGTGTGGCAGTTGGCCCGGCTGACGCTTGGAATCTCTGACAAATTGAATAGCCCTCCCTAGAGTGTGAAATTTTGAGCCGCGTAATACATTGACTTTATAAGGTATGTCCTGGGGCCAGAAAAAAGTCCGAATAATCAAGTATGTCTGAAAAATCAGTCGTCGACTGTATACAGCTGAGTATAGGGGTGACATGTAGACAGTGTTCCACAATGTGCAGTCAGATGTTTTGACCTAGTAAGCGCCAGTCACTCTTGTGACTGCCACTTACTGGGTGACAATCAATGCCTTAGGCAGCGTGGCCAACAGCCAAAATGGTTGTAAGGCGGCACGATACACCTGTCCAAATGGATGCAACTGCATTGCGCTATGTTTGTACTTTGCCATTTGTTTGAGTTGTGCAACATGGTGAACCTTCACTTCTCCATTTCTTTAAATATTGAAGGTTGGGGAGGGATAGCACAGGCTCTGTGTGCACTCCAGGCAGAACTCCCACAGTGCAGTCCACTTATAATGATACCAGATATAGTGCTTTATCGCTTATAACGATCAAATTCTTGTGATTTATTATTTTTCCCATTGTCCTTGTGTAAAAATAAGCCAGATATAATGATCGATTATCGGCAGTACATCGGATACAACGATAGCTTTATCACTGCTCGGTAGGTGTTTGTCACGAAAATTTGATTGAATATTCAATAAAAGGTAAAATATTAAGACAATGACGTGAAAACTCTACATATGCGGTGAAAACTGAAGAAAATGAGCACTATCAGCCACGCAAAAGCAGCGAAGGGTGGTGCTGCAGCCGTGTCGTCATCGCCATTGTCGATTCTGCGTCCGTGGATGATGGCGACGACCACATTGACAGATGGCACGATAGCTGTCGAGATGAAACGGCAGATTCATCTGGATATTGGCAGGGTGTCAAGGTTGGGAGCCTCGTGAGAAAATATGAACATTCGCACTCTACAATTTTAATGATCATCAAGGCTGGGGATGTCCTTCAGTTCATCCAATCGCTAATCTGTTTCGTGGACGCAAAAAGTACTGCCGCCACCATACGCGCTACTGGAAGCGATGCACACAGGGATTTTCAAGCTTCAGGTGCTGCTCAAGCGAGCGCAAATTTCCGACTTCTTTAAGTATGCTTAAGTTATTTTATGGCTATTGATGTATACTGTAATAAAGTGTTTAGTGTTCTTTACGATGATTAGCATTGTGCAACCCAGTTTACTCATCGTAAGTAGGCAAGCCTACATGCATGACTAAATACGCGGGTGTGCTTTTTTTTTTTTAATTTTTTTTACGCCGGTCCAGATATAACGATAATCGGTTATAACGATCGGATTTTCAGGTTTTTTCAATATCGTTATAAGTGGACTGCACTGTACAACCAGCACAAGGGCCTGACCAAGACTGGCCTAGGTCACAAGGAGGATACAGAGGGGACTGAGCCTGATTGATTGCTTCTGCATGAGGAAAGCACAAGGGGCATAAAATGGGACTGACAGAAGTTGCTGAAAATTAAAAATCAGGGAAGTTTTATTTTGCAGGAGAATGAAAAAAGCCTAAACTTTGCAAAGATGTAAAATCTTACATTAATACATTTAAGCTATAGTGCTCGTTAGAATGTGCAAAATAAATACTCCTCAGGTAAAAGTTGTATGACATATTTTCCAAAGGTGTCTTCTTTATAATTATACACTGTAAAGCTTACAATTGAAGACCTATGATGTGCTATTCTATGGGAAATAATGACAGACTTAGTGGTTTGGCACTCTTTGCGTTACATTCCAAGTTTTTCAGCATTTGCTAACCTAAGAGATTTGGAAACTGAAAACATCATGTTCCTGAATGCTTCTAAAGCAATGTTTTATGCTCTAGGTCGAAAATTGCTCCTAACTGAATTTTGACGGTAGCATTACTGATCTTGTCTCATCCCTTAATTCCAGCTTCATGCCAAAGGAGCTGCGCTCACCTGAAAAGAAGTCAGAAGGAGAGCCGGCTGAACCAACTCTGCCTCACTTGGCAGCGCCTGAAGTGCTGCCATCTGAAGCTCCCCCACCTGATGAGGGAAATGATGAGCCAAAAATGTAAAACAGGTGTCGAATGAAGGGTCACTGACCAGTATCTTTATCTCATTTTTGCCAAGAAGCATCTACTCATGGGTACATGGCTGAACCATGTTCTTGTGTGCAGTGCCCTAATGTGAAAATTTAGATTTTTAACTTCATTTGCTGCCTTAAAGCACTTAGTGAGTCTGTGGCAAGCCTCAACAATGAAGTTCCATTATTTATCACTCCACCTAATGCAGTTATGTGGAGTAATGCTGTGATTACTTGTTGAGGCTGCAGAATGTGTGTGTGTGTCTGAATGTGTGTGTATGTGACCGATGTGCAGTGCTGAGTTGTAAAAAGGCATCTGACACGGCAAATCATTTGAAAGTGATCTGGACTACTTGTTTTGCCTGGAAGGTGTGGGCAGTGGAACACGAATGTATATGCAAATAAAGTTTCATTTGTGATCGCAACCATTGCTTTGTTTGAATTATTGAAAGAAATGGGTAAAGGCGTGAAAAATTAAGCACTTTGTGCAAAATGACTCTACCCGGCTGCACAAAAAGAAATAGCAATTTCTCACCCAGCATTAGTTTGGAGTCTTTTACTACAGGGACTCTGGCAGCTCATTTGACCCTTAGTCAGCCTTGAATAGGGTCAGCGGATAGGGAGATTCTAATCGCACCTAGTGCACCCTTTCGGCATAGCATTGTGCACATGCATACTGGAGCTCTGCTATTCCTTTATCTTCCTAACTGATAGGGTCAGCAGCTCTAAAGTTTTCAAAAGCCCTCTATTAAGCCCCATACTTATGTGCATGCACATCGTATTTCCTGCGACCAGAACAAGTCGCTGGCACTGCCTGCTTCCTACGACTGCCCCTCCAAATGCCTTCGCAGTGTTCCCAATGGATGATGCGCACTCCAGCCTGTGCACACTTCCGTGCTTGCCTGGCAGCGTATTCTGTGGCCAACGTTTCCTCTGCAGTAATGCCATGCTAGTTTTCTACTAAATGGAAAAATACGAGCTCATAATATGGCAGGCAGACTGCTTTCTATGTCTAGTCATTGATAAGCAAGTGCTGCATGCAATGTCTGCCATTTTATTTGGGATGCACATTATATTACCCTTGTCATGTAACAAATTGTGTGAGTGTTCTTCAAATGACTATGACTGAAAAAATTTGTCGATAGCACATAGAGCACATAAAATATTTTTAACTTGGGCAGTTACCTTCAGTGATCTGGAGACCGCGAGAGACACACAAACGTTTGCTGATGAGATGGCTATTGGATATTGCTAATTTTGAAATAAAAATGAAGTGTTTTTATTCTCGAGAGAGAGCACCTGATATAGGGCAATAAATATGTGCAGCCTGCTGCTTCGCACTTCCTCTTCGTTTGAATAATTAATGAACTTGTTCTTTTAAGTTTCCGGTGTTACAGCTGAGCCCAAAATCAACTGTAAGTGTCAAGTAGTCTATCATTGCATTTTCTAACATCTGATTGCTTCATGGTGTTCTTTGATTTGTTCTTTAAATTCAGTATTGCCAAACTGTAGCATCTGCATACAAAATAGCACAAATTAACTGTATGCAAAGTCATCAATTCACTTATTGCCTCACATCTGGGGACACATAGCACCTAAACACTTATGAAAATTGAATTCCGGTCATGGTGGCCACTTTTCACTGGAGGCAAAAAGCTAGGTGCCCATATGCTGTGCGATCTCATTGCATGTTAACCCCAGGTGGTCAAAATTTCCGGAGCCCTCCAATTCCACTACGTCGCCTTTCATAGCCCGAGTTGCTTTGGAGCGTTAAACCCCACAAACCAAATCACTTATGGAAAGTGCTACACTATAACTGGACGCATACACTAAAGTCTTCGGTGATTCTATGGCAGATATTCTGATTAGAGTTCTTTTACTCTCTAGAGCAAACCAGACAGTTCAAACTGCAATTACCATGCCCAACTGACTTTTTTGGTGGTGCCTGGTGCTGCCAGCTTCAAGTCATTGCATGGCAAATGCTCAATGTTTAGCTTGCTCTTACTTAAAAAGGCTTAACCTTTTGTTTTTGTGTCATTTTTCATTGTCTCGTGCTTCACCAGCACCCTGTTAACTCATGCGAACTGAGGTATGCTGCAGTATCTTCACAATTTCGGATTTTGCCTTGTTGGGTCCAAATGAGCTTGAGTGAAGACAGGTACTGCGCCTTCCCCCAAAAGATGGTGTGACCTTGGCCTAAGGATATGTGTCTACCAGACTTGTTTGTAATTCATACCTGCCAGGTCTCCCGAACTATCCGGGAGACTCCCGAATCTCGATGCTTTTGTACGATTGTATGACCAAAACAGAAATCTCCCGGAAACGCACCCAGTTTGGCCAAATCCTTTTTCTAGTCTTTCCACATAGCTCCAAGGCTATCTACTGCTTGATAGCGATTGACATCATGATCAGTGTAAGGTCTAAAAAGCATAGTCGGCCAAGCGCAGTAGTTAAAACCGCCAGAACTACTTTCACTTTGCTGTTTGAGACTGTAGCGCCGCCACCGCTTGGGGCGGTTCAGGCATGGCACTAAAGTCTGGTTTTGTCTTAAGTTTCAGTGGCTTAATTTTTGCCTGTAATGTTTCTACACTAACACCGGTTTTTGCTTAGGCAACTTCTGTACTTACTTGTGTTCTTTGTTACCTTCGGCAGCTCAGTTGCATGGTCTAGTGCAGTTTCCAGAGGCGTGCGTTGTGTGCTGTTTAGTGCCGCGTTAACGTAGTCTTCGACCATGGCGCTAAGCAAAGAGCGCAAGAAATATCTTCAGGTCTTCCTAAGGCAGTATACTGCTGAGTTTGGATGTATTGTGCCATCTCGGAAAGGCGAGCATCATGCGTTTTGCACACTTTGCAATTGTGACATCAGCATCTCGCACGGCGGCAGAACAGACTTGGCTACGCACATTTTGTCGAAGAAGCACTCAAGCAACCTTCAGTGCCAAGACAAGCAACAGCATCTCCAAGATTTCTTCGGTGCACAAGACGACAGCGATGGCATCCATGCGGAGTGCTTGTTTACCGATTTCTTGTTGGAGCATAACGTCCCGCTGAGCGCCTCTGAGCACGTGGGACCTCTGTTGCGCAAAATGTTCCCAAAGTCGGACGTTGCGAAGCGCTATACATGTTCTAGAACCAAGACGACAGCTATTGTTGGTGAAATGGCGCGTCACGCACAAGAGAGCATGTTTAGTGCCCTGAAAAAGAGTGTGTTTTCAGCTGCCGTGGATGGCAGTAACGACAGCCAAGCGCAGCTTTACCCGATCGTGGTTACATACTTTGTTGAAGAATTGAGCGTGATCGATAGCAAACTTCTCGCGCTGAGCACCCTAGAGGGCCAGTCAACTGGGCGCAATATCACCAGATTGCTGATAGAGACTCTGAATTCCTTGGACATACCATTGTCTAATTGCACAGCTTTTGGCTCTGACAACGCCAACGTCATGCTGGGAAATAAAAATGGCGTAGCGGCAGCACTGACTGAAGCCCATGAAAACGTTATTATAATTGGCTGTCTGTGCCATTTAATCAACATTGCAGCAGGAAAAGCGGCGTGTTGTCTCCTAGCGAAGATAGACAAAGTCCTTGTAGAGATTTTTTTTTATTTGGAAAAAAGTGCAAAAAGAAAAGCTGCCCTTAAGCATTTCCAAGAAATGCATAACGTTGAGTACCGAAAAATTCTGAAGCACGCGCCAACCCGATGGCTGTCGCTTGGGAAATGCCTGGAAAGGTTAATGAGTTAAAAAGGTTAAAGGTTAATGGGAACCTCTGTTGAGTTTTTTCCTTCATGAGGTGAAAAAAGAAGCCACAAGTGCGCAATTTCTGTCATACTACCAAATTCCAAAGATTCCAGTGGTGTCGGCGCAAAGTACAGAACTGGAACACATGCCATACAAATTGAAGATAAAAAAGGGACCAGGTGTTGCACCAGTGGCAGTGCAAAAGGCTAAGTCCACCGATATGGTGGATCAGAGTAGGCCACCATGCATAACACGTGAAAAGAGGCTGTTTCAGTTTTTGAGCTCGGACCTCAACAAAGCGTGCTGTCTTTTTTTGAATAACACATTTCTGTCTTTGAGGCATTGAACTGTCAGCTGCAGTCTCAAGCTCCTCAAATACACGCATTGCAATCTTTACTTTTTGGGCTTCTTGAAGACCTCCTTCCAAGGTTTGTGCAGCCACACCTTCTAAAAGAACACAAGGACCTACTTACAGTTGATTACCATGACAAAGATGGACAGAAGGATGATGAAGACATTGTAGTGGGACTGGAAGCCAAATGCATTGTTCAGAAACTCAAGCCAAGTGAGCAAGAATAATTTTATGAAGCTGTTCGAAAGTACATGATTGCTGCCTGCGATTATATTTGCCTCAAACTCCTTTTGGCTGACAATGCAGTAATTCTAGAGTCGCAGATCTGAAATCCATTGACACTATGTCCTTTCAGAATGTGCTTTTTTTTTGTGGAGCGGTTTCCGGTCTTACTGCCACTAAAGCAGCAAGAGTCGAAAGACCAAGCTTTGAATTCTCTGGAAATGGAATTTGTCAAACTTCAGGCGTTTGACATTCCCCAAGATGTGCTGCAAGAGGAACGTGCTGACAGGCAGTGGAGCGCATCTCCCAGCTGAAAGGCGCAGTTGGGCAAAAGAAATTTAGCCGTATCTCAGCAGTAATGCTTGGAATCCTCTGTATACCACACAGCAATGCTTAATGTGAGAGGCAGTTCAGTATTGTAAAAAAAAAATCGCACCCAGTTCAGATCATCCATGTCCGACACAACTCTCGGTCACATTCTTTTGGCTAAATGTCACAGGGGCGAACACTGTTACTCTCGGCAGTACTCAAAGGAATTTCTGTAAAGGGCAGCATCTGCCACATCAAAGATTCCTCAACAGTAAGCAGTGATGTGGCATGTCAGTGGTTTTCAAACAAAAACCACCCAATTCCCGCTCTTTTGAACCAAATAAAAACAACTCATTCAATATAAATGCCTAGTAACTCCTTCATTCCCCCCTCCCCCTCCCCGGTTTGATGAGATCTCCCTAATGCCTTTTCTGTGAACCTGGCAGGTATAGTAATTACATTTGAGTAATTTTGTAATCAGTTACGTTCTTCAAAAAGCAACGTTTTGTGTAACTCAAATATTTTTTGTGTAATCGATTACCAGCCAGTCTTCAATTCTGTGCCAAAAAGGCTTATTAGGGCAAAGTGCCTTATGATTTGACTAATTGTTCGGGCATAAGATGGTGCACGTGGCTTCCTGGCATGTGCTCTCCATTGTCTGTTTTTTGGTGTAGCTTCTGCTGGCATCTGCTGCAATTTCTTGATGTAAAGCCAATTTGGTGTCTAGTGAAGGACGATTTCAAGAGCTCCACTATTTTTTGGCCGAAGAATTCAAAGAATTCAACTGGACTTGCTATGGTTTCACATGAAATGACTCCTCTGATGTTTCAAAGAAAACACGGACATTTTTTTTTTTCTGCTTTTTAGCGACCTTACCTGCAGCATCTGCGTTATAGCGCCAATAACGAAGCGCGGGACTTTGTGAAGCATGTTTGTTTTGGTTTGTAGGTTTTACATCTGAAAGTAAGTCAAGCGAGAGACGCCGTAGTGGAGGGCTCCGGAAATTTCGACCATCTAGGGCTTTAATATGCACTGACATCACACAGTGCACGGGCGCCTCTCTGTCTCCATCGAAAGGAGGCCGGGATTCGATCCCGCGTCTTCAGGTTCAGCAGTCGAGCCCTAGCACTGAGCCACCGCGGCGAGTCGTAGGGGATGTAAAAACTGGAATCGAAACATTGCGCAACTCTGGGCGCGGGCGCCACTACTGGAGCGAACGGCGCTAGCGTCGAGCTAGGGGAGCAAGATGGGATCACGTGACTCCTCTACTGCTGCTGAAGCAGACCCTCGATTGAATTTGTGCGTTTTAAAAGCTAATATTCGTGTTTATTTCTGTAGTTTGGGTTGCTATAGAGAGCCAGCCTTCCATTTTTTGATCTTGCATCGTGACTGAGGTTGCTGATTAAGTTTAAGCTGTTGCTACAGTCCGTTACTGCTTTGTACCCGGACGTAAGCGAGGGAACCCGGCGCAAGCTCCCATTGTTACCCAAAACATAAGCTCACAGAACCTTCCAGCATCAAAATTTGAATGGCCAAATCAGCGAGTGATCATTCTAATGATGTGCGCAGCAGACATTTCAGCGAGCGAGATTTCGTCCATAAAGTTGGTGCTAAGCGTTCGGTGAGCGGCAGAAGGAACTGCGCGCGCATTTTAATTTGCGCGTATCACTTGTGAAGCTGATGGTATTGCTGCAAGGATGGAAAAGATGCTGGCTTCTTCATGGAGCAGTACCCTCCCAAAGAAAGGAGGAATCATGCGAAGGCCAGAAGGTCTCAAATTGTTCTAAATGAACGCGTCGACACTGAAGTGAACTAGAATTAAGATATACTGCCGTTTCGGGCAATATGTCATGCATGGTGAGTTGCCTCAGGCAGCGTCTCCAGTACTGTAGTATTTTCAAATGACAATAAACGAAAGATAGAGCATTGCATGCATGTTGTGATGTGCTGAAGCGTTAAAAAAAAAAAAAAAAAAAAAAAAAAAAAAACTACTGTGCGCGGGGAAAACAAATATACGCTTTAAGTTAGTGCATAAGAGTTCGCTGCGTGGAATGCTCGTCTTCACGCTTGCTAAATAAGTAATTTCATCCCCGCAGTCAAACTTGTTTGCTCTACTATGTTCAAGGTAGCAGGCGAAAGGTGGCGCTTCCGCTGGCGCTATGCGAAAGCGCTCAGCATCTGTCATACGTCGGACGGACCCGGTCGATGGGGTTCAAGTTTAGGCTGTGGCTAAAGGCCCCAATATAGTCCGAAGTTTTCGACGCGACTGGCTCAGTCGGCGACGTCGGCCACGGCACGTCGGCTACGACGGGTGCGTCAAAAAACTGCCGCTTCTACAGTCTGGCGCGGCTAGCGTGACCGGTGCCGCGTCGCGCATGTGCACAAGACGCCCTCGAGGGCTGGTACGTTTTCGGTGTGCATTTTCGAGCAGACGACAGGTCACCTACAGGGACGAACTGGCTGCCTATCGAGGCACTAATTACTGTTGTGATCAAGGCAATGATGCGATGTGTTTACTGCGAATGTTCAAATAACACAAAGCATGTACAGCCAGCCGTGGAGACGTCCAGCCCAGCAACGGTCTGAGCCCGCGTCGACGACTGCTACAGACGGAACGATGATTGTGTACGTGCGTGTTTTACTGAAAACTAATCATAATTTAAGTATCTGTACGATTACAGAAGAGTTATAGATTACACAGTAATGAGGATCACTTTCTCGGCCGGCCGCACTTCCTGTAGAATTCCATAAATTTCGCGAATTCCCTGGTTGTTGAGCCGCTGACGTGCCGTGTGGCCAAGTCGAGTACGGCCTTCGATTCCGGCGTGTGCAGGTCACAACTCTATGCGAAGCCGCTTCCGCAGATTTTGGTATTCTTCCACTGATTGTGCTGTAGATAAGTGAAACAA
Organism: Amblyomma maculatum; assembly: GCF_055883805.1. Lineage (NCBI taxonomy): Eukaryota > Metazoa > Arthropoda > Arachnida > Ixodida > Ixodidae > Amblyomma > Amblyomma maculatum. Next base: position 282,451,876 of record NC_139344.1, on the reverse strand, counting down.
CACCATCGTTAAACCTCCTAGAGCAACGCATTAAAACGTGTATGGCACACGCACCGCAGCGAAGAAGTCACAGCTGTGCCCGGCCGCACTACTGACAGTTTGCATCCCAGGCATATTTCTTTCCTCTGAACTACTCTGTAGTCAATCCGCTTGGTATCATAGACGCAGGGCTGCTCTCGAATGCCTTCTAGCAGCTTTTCCACAACAGTGTCTGAAATGCGCGCGCGGTCGCTGTCTACATGCAAGCCGCCATCTTCACTGCGCGTGAGGAATGCTGGGATGCATGGCCGACGCGGCTGACGCGGTCGGCGAGAAATAGGCGAGATTCTATTTGCGCGTCGGCGACGTTGGGCCGCGTCGGCTCGCGCTCGCTACGTCCATCACGCCGTGACGTTGGACTATAGACCTCGGTTTTTCGCCGACGTAACGTCGCGGAGGCCGACGTGCGCGCGCGCGTGCGTTACGTCGGACTATATTGGGGCCTTAAAGGTACGTCGGATGGACCCGATGAATGGTCTTAAAAGTACGTCCGACAAACCCGGTGCGTTTTTCCTCGGGATACGTCGGACGGATCCGGGAAATATTTTTCAGGGGTACGGCGGACGGACCCGATCAGGTGTTTACGTCGTCGGGAAAGCCAGACGGATTCGGGAGGGGTACTGCGGACGGACCCGATCGGTGGGGTTCGTCCGACGGACCCAACGCATTTTTCTCCGATATGGGCCTTGGGATCCGTCGGGAAAGCCGGACGGAGATCCCCATTAGATTGGAAAACATTTATTGTCAGCAATGAGCGATTTGTGGGCGCTACACTTAGATGGCCTCAAGACCGTTACTCTCGGCGACCTTTTGAGTCCACTCAGTAGCCCGAACTTGCGTTAACGGGTCTGAGCTGGCCAGTATAGCCTCCCACCTATTTCTAGTTCACTATACTCCCACCGCTCAAAAGAAGGGACTGGTAGTAGGTCCGCTGGTGGCGGCGCTGTTTTGCAGCTCCATAATATGTGATCATATCCTGCTATTTCGCCGCAGTGTTTACAATTTGGATTGTATTGTGCTGGATACATGTGCGCTAATTTAGAAGGGCTGAAGAAGGCACGCGTCTGGAGTCGACGCCAGATTACTTCTTGCCTTTTGTCTAGTTTCTTGTCTGGTGGAGGATATATCCGCCTTTCTAGTTTAAAGTGATTAGTGTAGTCATGAAATGAGATTAGTGCATCTCTCGAGAAAGTGGGGTAATCAACCTGGCTCACTGCTCGGCTGACATAACCTCGAGCTATACTAGAGCCAACTCGTTTCCTTTGTTCCCCGAGTGTGCCGGCACCCATATTAATTCCACCTCTTTTTGGTTCCAGTCTTTATATCTTAAAATTCGCTCTGTCTCTTTGGAGATCATGCCCCTCGCAAAATAGTTTATAGCAGATTTGGAGTCGCTAATTATGGTAATCTCTTTGGTGCTGACCATCGCCATGGCGATAGCTGCCTCCTCCGCTGTCCCTGAGTAGTTTGTTTTTATTGAACCTGCCATTAATGTTTTACTAGAGTCGTTCACGCCCACGATAGCAAAAGAGTTGCCTCCTTTGTGTTCCGCCGCGTCTACATAAACAGTGTATTTAGAGCCTTCTAACTTGGCCTCAAGGGCCTTTGCTCTTGCTTTTCTCCTGCCTTCATGAAAAGCAGGGTGCATGTTTTTTGGTAGCGGTTTAATAGTAAGTGCGTTCCTGACTTCAGTCGGCAGTTTTACTTGTGCATTTCTTTCCGGGATTCTATCTTGTATTCCTAATTTACCCAGGATTTTCCATCCCGTGGATGTGGTGGCTTTTTAGCTGTGTTTTTATATGTGCCTCGCATAGTTCCATGGTGTTATTGTAGACCCCCAGTTTAAGAAGTCTTTCCGTAGGGGTGCAGTGGGGTAGCCCCAGTGCTGCTTTATATGCCTGCCTTATGATCGTTTCAATTTTGTTCTTTTCTGCCACCCCTATAGCTTGAGGTAGGGGATGGTGTACACTAATCTGCTTATCACAAAAGCCTGAACAATTCGGCACAAATCTTTCTCTTTGACCCCGCGTCTTTTGTTGTCTATTCGCCTTATCAACCTGGTTGTCATGTTAATTGTTGACTTAAGTCGATTTATTATTTCTGTGTTCTTTCCATTTTCTTGTATTATCAGTCCTAATTAAAGACCCTGATTTTGTCCACTCTGGTTATCGGTGTGCCATTTAATTCCACCAAAATGTCTTCAGCGTTGATATTGCGTTTTTTTGTTCCTCGGATTACCAGAAGTTCCGATTTGCTTGGTGAGAATTTCAGCCCTGCCCATTCCGCATATTCTTCAACAATGTCGATTGCTTGTTGAAGATTTTCTTCTATTTCCCCATCGTTGCCTGCGCATGTCCATAGGCAACCTGCAGTGGCCAGGCGGCGCTAGTGGAGCGCAGCGTTCTGCGCCGCCAACGGCGGCGCCGAGTAATCTGAGTAGGCTGGCGCGGTCGGGTTGCGTTCGCGTTGTACGGCTAGAAGCATATCGGCTCTCATTTTCTGCGGTTTTAAGGCAATCGAATGTCTTCAGAGCTACTTCCGAAAACCAATACTGACGAAAGGACACCGCCTGTTCGAGAATGCTCATGTTTAAAACGTGAACGGTGTCGACGTCACCGCGAAGTGCGCGCCGCTCGCGACGGAACACCCGCGCGCACAGCTTTGAATGTCGCGTGAGTAGACGGAATTTTTTTTAACGAAATTTATTCTCTCAGGGCATCAGTCGGATATGTGATGATGAATTAAGAAATAATTAAATGAATGAAAAATGCTGTACACGTAGCTTTTCATTCACCTATTGCGTTCACACCTCATACCCAAACATTGAAAGTGCAGAGAGAACCTGACAAGAGATTGATCGCCGTTTCTTCTTTTTTTTTTGTTCTTGCTGTTTGATTACAGCAGCATAATAATTTCCTCGCGGTTTTGCTTTAAAGTTTAATACCATGACGAACACTTTTGTTCGTGGTGCACCTTTCGACAGTGCCGCGGAAGTTACAGGAGGCATGGTGCGGTACCCGCTACGGATGGCGTGGCGATTGCAAGCACTGTGCGGTTGTAGCGTGCGTCATCAACGAAAACTGTGCGTGCCGGGGGCGGGGAGTAGGGGGCCTCCTACACCGTTGGAAAAATAAAGCCCTTAACAACAACAATAACTGGCATGCATTTTGTATCTCCGTACCTCAAGCTTGGGGAAAGCCGGCGGGAAATGCTGGCACTCAACGGCAAAGCTTTCGTAACGGAGCTCGTTAAGAGTTAGAATTTTTTACTGTTGTTACTAATGATGAAATATTCTATCGTCTGAGACAAGAGACTCTTGAGTAACTTGAGCAGTCGGTGAAAGAAATATTTGGCGCGGAACAATAGAACGAAGTTCCATTCTCAGCGTACACAGTATCACGGGCCTCTACACTCCGCCACTTCGACTTTTTCAGCCCCTTAAGAACTAATTTACAGATAAATATGCTTATTGAAATCTGTAATTTGAATTTTTGAAGATATTTTGGATTTGTGGTTCCGAATAGACACCGCATTAGAAATCCGGTTCACAGATCCACGAACATTTTTTTTTTATTTCGCCTCCGTTGAAATGCGGCTGGAATACGATGCTGCGGCTGCACGGCTTTGTTGATTTTCTGGACGTATGCCACTCGATCTTGCACAGCATATACCAGTACATGCCAAATTTTACAGCGCGTACTGAGTAGTGTGCCCCAACCAGCGTGCGACTCCCCGAGTCAGAAGTTTATACCGTTTCCTCCGCTCACGGGCAATCGTCTTATTTTAGCTTCTTGGCGCCTGTACGCCAATGGCCCCATAACAAAACGAATTTCAGTTACATTACTCTCTCGCAGCCAATATCTCCTTCTCTCATCATTCTCCCCAGGTTCTCCCAGCATGCGGTACGCTTAGGTCTCCTTCGTGATTGTGGTAGTCTTTCTCGCCGCCCTTGCGCTTATTTTTATTCTTGTTCACATCCGTAGTAGTCGCAGCATCGCGCGAGATCACTGAAGTCACTAAATGAGTAAATCACACTCACTGGGATAACAAAACGCGAACGCAGAAGGAACACAGCAGCCGCAATATATACGGCGTCAGCTTCTGCGCCGCCTCAGTATTAGCTCCCGTCGGCCGCCAGGTGGCGCCACATGTCTCAGCAAACTCCATTGCAGGTTCGGCATATAGCGTATGTTTCACCCCTTTCACAGTTTTCAGTAATGGTGGGAGGTTCTTTAACGCTAGGTTGAAGAAGAAAGGGGAAAGAACTGAGCCCTGCGGGGTGCCCTTGCCTCCTAGCTTAATTGTTTCAGACCTGATGTCTCCAAGGCTTCTGCTGTTCTTTCGGTTAGAAAATCCCTAACGTAATCGTAAATCCTCTTGCCAGGGGCAATTTCCTCCATATTATTTAATATGGCTTTGTGTTTGACATTATTAAAGTCTTTTTGTAGATCAAGGCCAAGTACAGTTTTTGTGCCCCCTTTATTCGGCGCGTCAATTATGTCTGCTTTGAGTTGAATCATTACATCCTGCGTGGACAGCTTGCTCCTGAAACCTAGCATTGTTTCGCAAAATACCTCCCTTTCCTCTGCATACTCCTGAAGTCGGTTTAGTATTACATGCTCCTTCCCCAGATGTGGTTGTAGCAACAACTTGGTAGCCATATGTAGCCAAATCGAAGTTGGTGGTACGAGGTGTGCGAGGTGCAAGAAATATGTACTACATACTGCATGCGTGAAATCTGAAATTACAAAGAACAGTACAGTGGCAAGAATAGTGCCTAGAATGGGTGATAGACTACGTGATGGCATGATGATAGGTTTACGTGAGTTGGACCGCGGCAGGGTGGCGCAAGCGCATGTAATCGTGGTGTTGACGGCCAGCCCGCGGCCCGCACGCCCGCTCATTTGGTCCAACGTTATCATGTGAATTAACGTCTACGACGGTCGTTATGTAGTTTTGATTCTTCAAAGTTTCCTCAATTCCATCTGCGATGAGATGCGTCACGCTTTCTGCTCGCATTGAGGTTTGGTGCTGCAAGTTCTACATACACATACAAGCGGCGCTGAAAAAGCTGGGTACCGCCGGCGTGTCTTTAGCCCAAACATCGCGTCATTCGTGTGTGTTGTACAACTGGAGGTGTGGTTTGTGCTTACCGTGAGATGCTATAATGTACGGATTACGTCCCACGAGAGTCCGAATGGACATCAGTGTGTCCGTTTATGATCGGCGATGTTCCACCTGCATGTCAGTGTTTATTAGGTGCAGGTAATTTATTTACCACGCGCTGTGCAACAGTCAGACGAAAATACGTCATCGACAATTTGTTATCAGACTGCACAACAGAGCTCAAAACTCAGAAAATGGGAATGCACATGATGCAGTTTTCGCATGTTGGAGTGGACCGAAAAATAAGTGCCCAGACCACACCGCCGAAATGCTCATTGCTACAGGTGAAATGGTTCAGGTTTCTGTAAAATAGCTGCCTGGCACAGCACCTTCCTAAATGTTCAGGCTTTGTACTATTGTTGAAGGCCACTTTATCATTAATAAAGGAATGAATATGCTTTATGTGTTAATTTGACTAGTGCTTTCATTTTTTTTTTCGTTTTTCCTTAGTTTCCTTTGTTTTTCATGCTAGACAAACACAAATGGTACACTTTTAAACTTGTCAGTCTAAAGCTGAACATGAATATCTGCCATGCATGTGACAGCTTCAATACTGGAAAGGTTGACGTGTATAGCATGTACGTACACGCTGCGACATCTCAGCGGCACGTTCAGCTACTTGCCCCAAGGTCATGATGTTTGATGCCAGTGATGGCAGTCACACTTTGGTGCAGGTGAAATGCAAATGCATCTGTTTCCTGCAAGATGTCAACGCAAAGTACAAAGCCTGGGCAGTCAAATTAGTCTGGAGCTCTCCACTACAGTATTATTCATAGCTACATATGTCACTTTAGGATGTGAAACCCTACATGCCACAGGTAGGATGTGTTGTTTTTTAGATTTTGTAACCTCTCATCTATGTTTTGCTACATTTGGCTAATTTTAGTTCTTTAGTTCTCAAACAGTTGTTAAAGATGGAACCGAAGTAGTTCTTGGCATGGTTTCCTGCTTGGATTAATTTGCTAATTGCAGTTCTTTGAAACTTGCATCAATGCTGGAGGAATGATGTGGATCATGCATTTCAGTTCTGACAAATGGAAAGTAACGGACCCTCCATGCACGCATAGGTGCCCTTAGACAAATACATACTCGAGTGTGTGATTGTGACACATATCAAGGGTCGACAGAAGGCCATGTGGAGCCAGTGTGATGTTCTTTATGAAGGCTAAAGTAAAATTGTACAACAGCTGCTGTACCATGCAGAAAAAAATTGGTCATTTAGTGTATGATTAACTGACCATGAATAGCATCTTACTCAGAGTATGATGTGATATAAAACAACTACGGCTATGAGGAACACAATAGTTGAGGGCTCTGGTATAATTTCGACCACCTGGGGTTCTTTTACATGCACTGACACCGCACGGAACATGACGGCCTATTGTTTTGCCTCTATTGAAATGCCCCTGCTGTGGCTGGAACCAAATATGCATCTATGGGTTCAGCAGCCAAGCACTCTAACTACTGAGCCAGCACAATGGGGCCAAGTAACAAAATGCAAAATGCATGCCATTACATTTCCTTCTAGCCTGTGGTTTCCTTCACAGAACTAATGTATACAAGGAAAAGTAAATAGCAAGAAAACACCAGTTTTATTGCACATTATATTCACATTTCAGCAAACATTCTCTAGGAAGAAATTTCTCAATGTTTGCATGGAAACCATGAACATCTTACAAAAACAAAACAATGCACTTACTGCACTCCAATTGTTAATGGACAAGGTTGCATCTATGCTAATACACTGCACTTATCACAAAACTACAAGTCCTATCTGCTTTGGCCAATCACTTGATGAAACTAACAGAGCACACCACAGACTGGTCGTCTCGCAACATATCTCTGCATACGTTGCATTTCAATTTCATGCCTTTCCACTTAGCTTCAACTGTTGCTAGCATTACTAGTCATCCATCTTTTCTGAAATTCCTTTTTACACTGTTGGGATCAGCATCCTTGTTGACAATGGTCCCTGGCATTCTCGATGCTATCATTTTCACATCTTCCTCACCTGGAAGAACGAAGAAAATGACAAGCTTTGAGCAGACAAAAAGTTAGAAAGACTCCTAATCTCCACCTGTAAGGGTATGATGCGCCAGCGTTAATGGCTCTTGTTTGCAGATCCCACTGTGGATTCCCATTAATTTACATGCCCTTTGCTACAAACTTAATTACTAATTCCTTTTTATGTCTGTTATCTCAGACATGCTCATTAGCATACAGTCGTAGGCTGCCCTGTTGTGTGATAGACAACCCTCACATTAACCAAACTGTACAAACATGCCTCCATGGCCTAGGAGTAACCTTTCTTATTTCAAGTATAACTTTGTAAGCTTGAGTTAACAGCTTCTGCCATGTCGTGTGGCCTCGTGACATTTGGCTTGTGGCAGTTTTGGCTTGTGCACAGGGTCCATCTGTTAATTACTGGTTAACATGCATGAAAAATACATTTTCACACAAACTGGTGGCAAATGGTCAAGTGGTGCACTGCAGATTCTGAAATGTATACCTATATGCATGCAAGGATGGCATCATCACATAACATGATCAAGAATTCTGTCAGTACCTGCAGTTACATGGCATTTCAATGCCCATTAAAGGACCACCTCAGACAATGGTTGTTGTTACCACAAGACCTGTTCTAACAGCATACTGACACCATTCCACTGAGCGATGGATAGCTCATGATTGTGGATCTCATTTATTTCTATGACTTCCAAGGAGTTCCTGTCATCAGAAACCCTACACTTTATGAAATCGGGACAGCTGTCTTGAAAGGTGATGAAAAGAAATAACCAAGTTACCTTGCTGCAATGCTAAATTACAGAGGGTGAATATGCTGCATGAAGATACCAAGAAGCTTGTACAAAGAAAAGTGAGAGTGAAATGGCAGGATTCTTGAAACATTGAAATAAACTACAAACTATACTTTGTCAAACCTGTCATCGAGGAATGGAAATCATGCAGTCATCAAAAACACATGGAGGACATTTTAGGTCATCTTCACATAACACATACCCACACCTGACACAGCTTCATACTTATGAAAGAGGACAAACCAATATGCAAGGAGTGTGGAGATGAACTAACATTAAACCATATCTTACACGTGCGCCAGAGTCGAGAAAATAAGAGGAAAAACATTTTGTACAATTTTGCAACAGATCGCTTTCCATCCCAGCATGATCCTAGGAGAGGCATGCAAATTTCTTACATTTTTGGTTTCCTGAAATGTTCCTAAGCAAGCTACATCCTAAAGAACATTTTAGTATTTACACACAAAATACATACATTAAACCTTTTTCTTGGTGCATGGCAGCATTAGTCGCTTATGCACCATAAAAATCAACACAACACTGTAAGGTATACTTTAGTTAGCTTAGTTATATTAGACAAGCTTTCGGTCTGGTGTGGTCCTTGTTCACGTGATCAGTGCTGTCATGAGGGTCTATGTCCCAGCGATCGGAAAGTGACCTATTCCAATAATTTTAAAAACTAAAGCCGATTTTACAAATCTCTAAAGACGCGCAGATGTTTGGTTTCGACTGGAGTGCTCAACTGCTTTATCAGCGTCCGCCTGCTTTGACAGCCTGGAGTGAAACTGTTAAAGAGAACACATTTTTGAACATTTAACGCGTTTCTGAGGGCGTTGCATTCAATTACGGGGCCCACAAAAAGCAGCTGAATGTCAAACGCCGCCTAGGTAGGCTTTCTAGCAAGACAGCGGTGTAGCGTGTAAAGTCGCCCTGCCGGTCCATCGCTGGCGCCGCTGACTTGAAAGGCGAACTGTTCAAACTTAGATACTGACCACACCTGAAACACTGAATTGTGCATGGTCAAAGCAGAACTTCTCTAACACTGAGCACTGGTAGCTATCGATTTCTAACCCAATATTATGAAAATCCGTCCTCTCTTCGATCATTGATACGTCCACGGTTGAACATTTATATGCACCTCGGGGTAGGCCAGCCGTGGGAACATGGACGCGTGGTTATAGAAACGATCACTTGCATGGCACACTCTGCAAAATTCCAAGAGTCAGCTTCTGCAACTAAATGTGCAGCGCGCATTTTCTACCGCGTACCTATAAGTCCGGCGACGCATGCATATCTCCCGCTCGTTTCAAAGCTGCGCGGCCGTTCCGTCAGTCAAGCATTATGGTGTCGCAGCGCTGGCAGACAAGGACAAAAGGTCTAGGGACACACACAACGCTGCGACACCATAATACTTGACAACCACCTACCAACTAGCCCAGCAGCATACCCTACATACATTCCGTCGGGTCACGCTAACCTCCAGCATGGGGGGTTTAAACTACATGTACGCAAAATTCAAAGATGAGAAAAAGATGCAGGCTGAGCACTTTAGTCTAGTCTTCCCCTAAATACCAAAGAACATTGCGGTTCGTAGGAAATTCAGATCATTCGCGCTTCTGGCTTTTTGGTTGTGCACTCATGTATTGCGGTGCAGTAGGTCTTCGCCTCGACGAGTCGATGTGCAGCTCGCCGCAGTAGCAGCGCAGGCCTCTAGTAGATTCGGCATGTCTTCTGCCACGGCTCTGAGGTAGAATTTAAACGAAGAATTTAACTAGAAACATCCTGTTTCCTCTGTCTGCATGTGAGGAACGAGCATAATGCCATTTCACATACCGCGTATTATACATACTTTGGACAGCCGAATGTTCTGCACGGCGAGGTGTGTGTGTTGTGCCGGCGCTAGATCTTCGGAGGTCGATGCAGGACCTAAGACAGCGTAAATGCTAGGAATAGCTCGCTTGCATTACGGGCAGATCGAGGTGATAGTTTAGTGCGAAGCGAAAGCTGCTCGTGAATGTGCGTATCTCGATGAGCTGGTGGTGCATGGTGCAGTACGTCGCATCGCCTGCAGCTATGTGCGTGACAGCGATGCTTGCCGTGAAGACCGTGATCTATTTTACAACGGATGAACTCTTCGTAGCACCTCATCACAGAGGATAAATTTCGTTCACGCGTAGCATCTGACGTCAGTATGCAGCCGACGCCATCTTTGCGTCCTGTTCTGACTATAGTCGGCGGCTTGGTGTGCATCCGTTTGCTGTGCCGCTCTACCTTATGACAGCACCACTGTAATCAAACCTCACTCGGCATCATGAGTGACAGTTCGAATTATCTGTAGTCTGCGCGATGCGGACAGAGACCTGTAAAAAAAAAAAAAAAAAAAGAAAAAAAACTTCGGCTCCGACCCGTTTGCAGTCGATGTTCGCAAATGCACGGTAAGCGTCGACCGGCGGCCGCGCATGTGGACATTCATGAGTTACTTGGCTATAGGGACGAGATTCGTCGCAAGAAACCAACTGAAAGGCTACACACTACTCGAAGAACAAAACTACGTTACAAGCGGCTGGTTAAAGAGCCGCGGTTTAAGCAGACGAACTCGAGCTTTGCGCAGTTGCATGCGTGCCGTACAATGCTTATCCCAGCTAAACCGCCGACTCCTTCTAGCTCAAATTTAGCACAGAAATAGCATTTTGTAGTCAGTATTTCTGTACGGAACTTGTTTGGTGTACTTGCCTCATTCCACCAGAAGAAGTCGGATGTTTGCATCGTCTGTGGCGGTAATGAAGCAAACGAAACCGCTGCCACAGCGATGTATCGAGGGACTTTACAGCGGTGGCCCCGGTGGCGCCACCTCGTTGCATTGCAGACTCAAAATGATTTTTTTTTTTTTGCAGCAAAATTCTTCAAATACCATGCTAGGTTTTGCCAAACTAAGTTTCGCTTGTTATTCTTCCTAAATAATTTTATAAAGCTCTTTAAACCTTGCACAAAACAACTCTGCCCGCCTACGTTCCTTCAGCATAGAGCCTTCAGCGAATATTGCTTCGCAGACGACACAGACGATGCGACCGTCCGACTTCTGATCAAATGAGTCGGGTACGCCAAAAACAGAGTTTGTCGAGTCCTCCGAGGGCTTGGATTGTCGCAAAACACGATGTAGAGGTGTTGGCGGCGCACTGCATGTGCCTGGCTGGACACGGTGATGCATGTTGTGATGTTGGTGTGCTGCTCTTTTACCTGGAATATGGCTTGCGACTGCGGGAAGAGCAGCCATGCCCGGATCGTTGCAACAGCTCACTGCCAGGGAACATGCGAAAGGTTCCAGCCCAGCCGACTTTCGACATATATTTCGCATTTTTCGTGATACTACTTGCGCGGTTCAGCCGTGCCAGCCATACGTCACGTCGAATCGCGGTGAGTTATTTCGTTCGGGCGGAGTCGTTCATCTGTACTTTCGGAACCTTAAAATGCAGAGGTCATTCGCGCAGCTCTTCAGCTTCTGTTGCTTGCATTGTGCACGGCTACTACTGTTTACGATAGCTCAATAAACCATAGCTGCGGATGCCACCACTCGTGGAACCGCATGGCAGTACTTGATACGTACGTTCGCCCTGTTTGTTCGGTGGGCGCAAAATGGCTGACTGCGCCTCAGTTACCCACAATGCACCACGCACAGCGCGCCAGTGAACACGACCGTTTTACCGAGAGCAAGCAGGAGAGGAGGAAAATACTCTCTAACCAGATTCCTTGCGCCGGCCCATTGTTGCCAGTACCGAGTGGGCTGTGCCTTCGCACGCTTCATGCATAGCAGAGCGGCCTTGCACCTCGGTATATTGTCGTTTGAGAGACTTAAATACCTTTATTAGCGCCATTTTAGTGGTAATGTCATCTGGACAGCAATGCGTGATCCTGGAATGCACAAACAATGAAAAACATCGCAAGATGATTGCTGAGAGCGTATTTGGGAAGCATGCACCGACAGTCCTAGTTCGGCTGTGATATGTTTCTGCTTCACCGCTTTTCAGTCTATCCTGATTAATTTCGCCTATGAACGTTTTATGTAAGCCAGATAGACTTAGTACCAAATACAGACTCACGAATATGATGCCCATTTCACTCCCTACGCCGTTTAACCACGCACGCCGGGCAGGCCGTGCCTCCCTCAAGCCCTCCGCGCCAACGATACGGTGGATCTCTTCCGCCAGTGCAAGAAGAGCGTGCTAAAATCTGTTCTTCACTTGAACAATAAGCCAACAGCAAAAAAAAAAAAAAAATTTTCTTGCGGATTTCTGACCCATACCGTGTTATTGATAGTTACAATACAAATAAATTACGCAACACATTGCCAAGGCGTCACCGAAATTTACATCTTTCTTTTACTGATACTATGGGATCGGCAGTAAGGCAGTTCCATGAGAGACCATTTACTCTAGCGTTGAGCAATTACAAAGAGCCGTCGGACGTGCCTTCGATGCGAAACAATTTAGGCCTAGCGACGACTAGGGAGTAGCGCTTGACGACAGTGCCGTAGTCCGCCGCGCCAGCGGGCGGAACCGCTTTCGTAAGCGGCGATGTATGGGCTGCGAATTTGTCGTCTTCGTTCATGGTGCAGCTGACAGTGCAACTTTTTCAACGTTTTGCTCAACAATACGTCGTGCAAACGATGCTGCTACGACGTACGGGACGGGGGTATACGATGTTGTTGCGCTGCAGGACGAACACTAAGGCTGCATAAAAACGTAGACGGATGGTACTTTAAACACTTCTTTTGTGTGCTGGTCTTGAACCGTGGTTTAATTTGAAAGTATACATTGTTGAAGCACGACAGCTCGATCGTATATCGAAATGGGTCGCACCTCACGTTAAATCAATGCGGGGATAACTGGAAAGCGTCTTTCGTAATATTGTAACGTAACGTTACACAGAAGGCGCTCTGGCACTCTGGTACCGAAGAACACTGACAACCAGTCAGGTCAGCACGAAAGCGGAGCACCGTTTCGCTTCGTCGTCTTCTCCGAATCGCTCATTTAAATCGTCGTCTATGAATGGCATGTGTCATTGCCCCCCCCCCCCTCCCCCCTTCTTGGCAGCATCGCCGCGATGCAAATGCTGCTTGATGCGATGAGCTGACAGATAGTATGCTAGGTTGGTATGGAATACCACAACACAAAACGGGGTGTCATCAGTCTCAAGAATAGTCAGCGGGGCGATCGTGGTAGGGTTTCATCCGGACGACGTGTACAACATCAGTGAACTTGCGTCGTCTGCGGCTTGAGGGACCTTGGGTCGCGGATTCAACTTCGTAAGTAACGTCGCTGAGGCGGCGGAGGACACGGTATGGGCCGAAGTACCGGCGCAGCAATTTTTCAGAGAGCCCACGATGACGAACGGGCGTCCAAATCCAGACAGTCTCCAGGCTCGTAGGCAGCGAAGCGCCGTCCCTTGTTGTAACGGTCAGCATCTAGTTGCTGTTGTAGGTATATGCGCTGCCTTCCCTATTGCAAAAACCAGCGTCTCCAGTGCGAAACCAGTAAGATTTTCGTGCTGGTTTTGCACTGGATCTGCTGGGCACGCTGGAGGTCTGCGATATTCACTGGAGCAGTAACGGGAAGCCACTGGCTGCACTGGTGCGATGGGAGAAAAACGCTGGGATTAGACTTTTGACGCTGGGTGTGTCGCTGGCATCCGCGATGCACTGGGAGAAGCGCTGTATGTGCGCTGGGCCGCACTGGTCCCAGTGTCCCAGTATAGACGGTGCGGCGTGCGGCGTCAGCCGGAGTAGCATCCCTCAGGGGCCAACAGGGCAACAGCGTACTTTCAATCGACCATCGGGGGGCATATGAAAAATATGGTTCAAGCAAGTGCTTTTTGCTGCGAAGTCGTTGCGCATTTGTAAGAAAACAAAGGCAGTATCTTTTTTCTAGAGTTTCCATGTTTCGATAGGTCGTTTCGAGCGTTTCGAGAGCGACAACGATCGCCGCGCCTCGATCTCATGACAGACTGACTACTAACGCACTACTAAAGCTGGAATTGAATAATGTGGGCTACCATGCATAACCAACTTCACAGCTGATCTTAAGGGCACTCTAACACAATGATTACTGCCAAAATGTTCAATGCGGGCTCAATCGCAGGCGAGCGTAGCCTGCACCACGGCCCAGTATAAACAGCAGAAAGAAAAACTAAAACGAGGAAGAGAGTAGTTTACCGAGCGATGGGTCCATGAGAGAAAAAGCAACAACATACAGCGCTTGTAATACATAATATTTGGCGTGTTTCTCAAGCTTTTGCGCTCCTTCTTACTCTGCGTATCAAGCAGCCGAGCCCTCGGTCATCGCAACGCTTCCCGCAATGTTTACATACAAATAAGGTTTAGTTACACGCAATTAGGGTCATCGCTGCGGCGCTTGCCGGTATTAAAGCTTGGTCGCACGTTTTTCCTTGAAGGCTTCTACTAAAGCTCCGTGTTCAGCGAAAATTACGCCCACGGTAGCAGAGCACCACCCAAGAGCCGGCGTTGGTAAATTTGCCAGCGATGTCAAACTACACATGTTAAAAATGATTCCAGTGCACAAAATAGCGCGCATAGGCACCCAGAACATTAGTTGCAAGTCGTGAGAGCAGACAGCAAGCTAAAATGGTCAAGAAGTTGCAATTGTTAGAACGGTAGCAATGGCCTGTAGACTGCAAAACATGAAGTCCCAACCTTATAAATGCTGGTCATGACATAAAATGCAAAAATGTTTACAGGAAATCCAGTTCTCGGCGTGGCCGAGTGGTTAGCGTGCTGAGCTAGTAATTGGTATGTGCCGAGGGACTTAGTTCGAGGCACGCTTGGTGCACTGTTTTTTTTTTTCTTTTTTTTTTTTACTTCTTTTTAGGTTTTTTATGTACCTAACTTGTTTCGTTACTTTTTACTTTTTAATTTTTATCCCACGCCTTTTTTTTCTGGGCGAACAGTGCCGCCAGCGCGGAGCGTCCCAGTATGCCGCGTCCCAGTATGCCGCGTCCCAGTGCGCCCAGTGTCCAGCGTCATACTGGGACCATAATCAGGTATGGCGCTGGGGCGCTGGCTCCCAGTGGCACTGGTTTTTGCAATAGGGTTGCCAGCTGCCGCGCTTCTTCCGCACGCTGGGTAAAACTAGCGATGTCCAGGTCAAGCTCATGTTCGTCGTCGGTGTATACGGGCAGCATTGTATCCAGTGGAGTGGTCACTCGACGGCCGAAGACAAGCTCGAAGGGTGTGAGCCGCGTCGTCTTTTGAAGTGCCGTATTATATGCGAACGTGGCATATGGGAGGATTTGATCCCAGGTCTTATGCTCTATATCCACGTACATAGACAGCATGTCGGCCAGAGTTCTATTTTGCCGTTCCACCAAGCCATTAGTTTGCGGGTGGTATGCCGTCGCCCGTCTATGGTTAGTGTGTGTAAGGTTCAGTACAGCTTTAGTCAGGCAGGCCGTAAAAGCTGCCCCGCGATCGGTAATGATAACAGCCGGAGCGCAATGACGCAATACGATTTCGTGGACAAAAAACTGCTACTCTGGTGGCAGTTCCATTTGTGAGCGACGCGGTCTCAGCATATCGGGTTAAGTAGTCTGTCGCGACAACAATCCAATGCTTTCCATTAGTTGACTTCGGGAAAGGACCAAGAAGATCCATCCCCACTTGTTGGAAAGGAGTTTTCGGTGGAGCGATCGGCTGAAGAAATCCAGCTGGTTTCACGGGTGGAGTCTTTCGGCGTTGACAATCACGGCAGGTTTTAACGTAAGATCGTACTGAAGGTAATAATTTCGGCCAATAGTATTTCTCCCGAATTCTTGCAAGCGTGCGACTAACTCCCAAGTGGCCGGCGGACGGTTCGTCATACCATATACACTGATTCAATACAAGCTATACGCGCCATTCACACGGGTCGTATTCCTGAAGAACTACACGATGATCTACACAGAGCTCTTACCAAACTACGTCCCCACACTGTAACACTGAGGTGGATTCCTGGTCACGCTAGAATCCCAGGCAATGAGGTAGTGCATCGCCTCGCCCGCGAACTTCAACACCGGGCGCCTGGGATTCTCTGGCCTTATCCACCAACGTGGGACACTACTCTTTACTACAAAAAAGAAATCAACGTTCACTACGACAACATTAGAGAAACACTCCGTACACTTCCTCTTCCTGATAAATCTCTCACTACCACGCAAATCCGCATTCTTAGACGCATACAACTAAATACACTGCTTACTCCTGCCCGATCTTTTCTATACAGAATCATACATTTCCCTGCATGCCCAAATTGCCCAGACCACTATGCAAACTTGGAGCATTGCATCTTTTCATGCCCTGTCGCCCTCCAATCTCCTCACTTTCCACACCCTCCTCCCCCAACGTGGCGGGCTTGGTTAGCCTCTGACCAGCTGCAAGATCAGTTGGCCTTGGTGACCCTGGCCCAGGACATTCTTAACGCTTAATGCAATGCGTTAAATAAAGTTGTTTCCTCCTCCTGTCAGGCCGTAGGTGCGTAGGTACTACGAGTAGAAATGTCTCTTTTGATCTTTCAAAATTGCGCTTGTAGAGAAGTCCACTTCGTAAAGCGTATGACTGCAAGTCACGACGAAAAACAAGCGGCACTCTACCACCGCGTCCTTCCAGATAATCGATGAGCGGGGCCAGCTCCGGGTCCTTGCGTTGAAGGTCAGCCATATGGGATTGGGTAATGGCCCCAATAAAGAGAAAATCGTCGCCGTTTTCCACTGCAGTGGAGTCCAGTGGCGCGCGTGACAAGCAATCCGCATCTTGGTGTTTATGTCCCGACTTATAGACAACAGTAACGTCATACTCTTGAAGACGGAGCTTTAAGGCTTGCCAGCCAGCACAAGGAATGATGGTCGCTGTCACCCGTTAATAATTAGGGGGATTATTAACGACGCACCCTTAACGGTGCGCACACTCCCAGACACCCTTAGAGTGAGTGGGGGTAGCTGTTCCGGTCGCAAAGGAGATGCCCTCGACCTGCGTGGCAAGCTCAGCCGGAATTCAACTACCTTGTAGTGACAGAAGGGGGTGGCCGTTTGGTGCCCAGCTGTCGCCGGTTCAAACCAGAGTAAGGATCGGAGTCAGACGTAACAAAACAATTTATGCACAGCAAGAGACGATACAAGATCATTTGAAATGCACAGACGAGAGGTTCACAGAATACAAACACTAAGCATGCAACTACAGAATGGTTCAATAACACAGAGGCTTTACAACAGATCAAACACGAGAGAGACACATAAACAAACACCAAATTGTTCACCGGGCACTGTTGCAGTCCGACGCCTCAAGAGTCACGATGTGGCCGCCATACAAGACGAGCGCCGCTCCCTTGCAGGTCCGTGGGCTTGCCAGCAGCGGATGATCCCCGGGAGTCCAGTCGAAGCACTGGCGAACACGCTGCAACCGCTGACTGACTGACTGACTGACTGACTCAACAAGCGGCGCGGTCTCTTTAAATAGGGAGCGCCGCGTCTGTCTGTTAACACGCGCCAAAGCTAGCGCGTGCACACACACTTAGTTTCGCTGGTTAGAGCGCTCCCTTCTCCTCCCGTCGAGTCGCGCGTCGTCATTGGCTAGGTCCCATAGAAGGTTCTCGATTTTTTTGGCATATTCCAGCTTGATGAGTCCGCGTGATCGCCGGGTGATGGGAAAGAGGGCGGCGGTGACGCGTACAAAGCTACGCGCTCTCTCGCGCGGGGAAGGAGACTTTTCTCGAGCTTTCCATGCGACGCCGCGCGGGCCTCGTGCCGTGCCGGCTTAATAAAAATGTGCGCCGATTTCGTGACAGTCGCTGACAATACGGAAGGGTCGTCCATACAAATATGGTCGAAACTTGCTGATGGCCCAGATTACCGCAAGGCACTCCTTCTCCGTTGTCGAATAGTTCGCCTCCGATCGTGAGAGTGTTCGGCTCGCGTAGGCGATAACCCGTTCTACTCCGCCTTGCCACTGAATGAGTACCGCGCCGAGACCAACGTTGCTGGCATCAGTATGTACGTCGGTTGTGGCGTCTTCATCGAAAAGGGCGAGTATTGGGGGTCTGTCTAGGCGGCTTCTAAAGTCCTTGAAGGCTTGTTCTTGATCGTCTCCCCACAGGAAGGGTATGTCTTCTCTGGTTAGTGCTGTCAGTGGTTCAGCTATCTTAGAAAAATCTTGGACGAAGCGTCGGTAGCATGAACAAAGACCTAGAAATCGTCGAAGTGCCTTTTTGTCGGTGGGGCGTGGAAAATTTGACACTGCGGTAGTCTTCTCGGGATCAGGGAGAACGCCTTGGGCACTGACAACAAGGCCGAGAAAGCGTAGTTCCTTGAAAGCAAAGTGGCATTTCTCAGGCTTCATCGTTAGTTGCGCGCCTTTGAGTGCTTGAAGCACGATGCGCAACCGGTCCAAGTGTTGCTCGAAAGTAGCCGAGAAAATAACAACATCATCGAAGTACTCCAAGAACGACTGCCACTTCAGACCTGATAAAACCGTGTCCATCATACGTTGGAACGTGGCCGGCGCAGAGCAAAGACCAAACGGAAGCACCTTAAACTCGTATAGGCCGTCGGGCGTCACAAATGCAGTCTTCTCTCGGTCTCTCTGATCCACCTCGATTTGCCAGTATCCGCTTTTGAGGTCTAATGAGAAGTACCTGGCGTCGCGTAGTCGGTCGGGGGCATCATCAATCCTGGGCAGCGGATAGACGTCCTTTTTGGTCACGTTATTTAACTTTCGGTAATCGACACAGAATCTCAAGGTGCCATCTTTCTTTTTGACAAGGACCACTGGCGACGCCCATGGGCTCGTCGAAGGCTGGATCACGTCGTCCGCAAGCATTTCATCCACTTGCGTTTTAATGGCGTCACGTTCCTTAGGAGAAACCCGGTACGGGCGCTGGCATACCGGTAACGTGGTCTCATCGGTGATGATGCGGTGATTGGCGACAGGAGTACGACGGACCTTAGAGCCTGTGGCGAAGCAGTCTGCGAAATCGCTCAGAAGAGCCGAGAGAAGATTCCTCTGATTGGGCCTCAAGTCGGGGCTAACTTTAACGGTTTGCAGAGCATGACAAGGTGCGGCCTCTTCCTTAGGGTTCGCTCCGGCGGTGCATAAATGAGGCAAGGCAGTAACATCGTGAAGGACGGCAGCAGCCGTGTCCTTGGCGAGATGCCGCATCTCCTTAGCAAAATTTGTCAGGAGGACCGTAGCACAACTGTTCTGGAGTTATACGAGTCCTCTAGCAACGGCTAATTCCTTCTCGAGTAGTAGCGGAAGGTGCCCATCCGCGATGCCCTCGTAATCGTGGAACAAGTCATGCTTTACAAGAACCAGCACACTAGAACGTGCCGGAATCCTCACGTCATCGTCGACTATACGCAAAACGTTTATACCCGGATCTTCGTTTTCAATGCGCGCCACGGCTCGTTTCGTCGAAAAGGAAAGACGCTTCTTTCAGGTCAATGACAGCGCCGTTGGTCTGCAGGATGTTTAGACCAAGGATCAAGTCTTTCGAACACTCAGGAAGCACGATAAATTCTCCGACATACACAAAACCACGGATGCCGACCCGCGCTGTGCACGGATGCCGACCCGCGCTGGCGAGACCACGGCTCATTACTGAATAATCGGCACCAGTGTCGAGTAACGCGGTGATATACACTCCATCAATCGTTACACATAAATCGGAGGTAGTATGCCGGATGCTGTCGCTGCCTGACACAAGCGAAATCTCGTCCGGTCGGCCTGACGATGACGGAGGACCTTCACATTTCCCGACATCAGCGACCCTGCCTCCGAAGGCCGCTGGATTAGTTTTCCCGGCTAGGGCTGGGAGAGCGGCGTCGGGAAGAGTGGGGACTTGTCGAACGGTAGCTCATCGGGGACGAAGACCGAAGCTCTTGGTAACCGGACGTGACGGGGTACTGTCGCGCTGCAAGGTCGCTTGCAATCTCAGTAGGCCGTTCGGCATTCCGAGGGTAGAGGTCTTCCGAGGCGA
Organism: Amblyomma maculatum; assembly: GCF_055883805.1. NCBI lineage: Eukaryota > Metazoa > Arthropoda > Arachnida > Ixodida > Ixodidae > Amblyomma > Amblyomma maculatum. The sequence goes on along the minus strand of NC_139344.1, from coordinate 282,431,838 downwards.
AACCCCGCATGTTGATGCGGCGGTATGGGCACGCCCGGTAAAGGTAACTGGCTTCACCGCAATGATAGCACAGGGGCCGACGGTCCCGGGGCCGCCATACTTGACTTTTACGGGGTCGCTGGTAGATTGGCGGAGGGGAGTAGCGAGGCTCCATGCGGCTCCATGCGAGGTCCTCCATGCGGGGACCCTGCTGCTCCATTGTTGGAGCTGCGGCGTTGATACTATGGTCCGGCGGGGGAGCCTTACGTAGGACGGACGCGTAGGTGGGTCTCGCGTCGAACGTCTGGTGGGGAACGCGCTGCTGGGGAAAGTCAGCAACTTGCTGAGCTGCCATACGCACCTCGCCCCGGACGACTTCAGCCAGTGAAGGAAAAGATGTGTTGCAAGGCATCTGGAGCGCTTGCAGTTCCTCCCGCACGACAGAACGGATGAGATTGCGTAATGCGTCCATGTCGCTGCCGACATGCACAGGGGGTCCGTCGGACCCAATGATGTTCACGTCACGGTTGTACTGACGGGCTCGGTGTTGCAGCGTTGTCTCCATGGTGGCTGCCTCGCTGAGAAACTCCGCCACAGTGCGCGGTGGACTGCGCACCAGTCCTACGAAAAGTTCTTGTTTAACGCCCCGCATCAGGTTCTTATCTTCTGGCATTTGTGGGTCTGCACGCTTGAAACGGCGTGTCATGTCCTCAAAGAACATACGCACGCTCTCGTTCTGGCGCTGACTGCGCGAGTGTAGCGCAGCTTCTGCTCGCTCCCGGTGGTCGGCGCTAGGAAAAGTGGCTTTCAAATCACGACAGAAGGCTGCCCAGGATGGGAAGGAAGCCTCATGGTTTTCAAACCATGTCCGTGCAGACTCTTTAAGAGCGAAGTACACGTCGTGGAGCTTACGCTCATCAGTCCACCCGTTGTAACGAGCGACTCGCTCGTAGGTCTCAAGCCAGTCCTCGACGTCCTCGATTACGTCGTCATGAAAAGAGGGGGGTGTTCGCGGCTGATGACACAGGATGTGGGTGGGAAGCCTGCTCTCAGATGTCATTGCAGCAGGTTCTACGGCCGTCTGAGGGTGCGTCGTCCTGGTAGCGGCAGGAAGGGGTCCGAATTCAGGGGGCTCTCCACGTAGGCGGCGGCCGAGGCGTTGATGTACGGGGGTAAGCTCCGTAGTGACAGGTTGATTATGCAGGACTGGATCGATACCCGACAATGCCTCCACCAGATTTGTAGTGTAACGTTACACAGAAGGCGCTCTGGCACTCTGGCACTGAAGAAAACCAACAACCAGTCAGGTCAGCACGAAAGCGGAGCACCGTTTCGCTTCGTCGTCTTCTCCGAATTGCCCGTTTAAATCTTCGTCGTCTATGAATGGCATGTGTCAATATCTGCATTCTGCGTTCGGTAGCTGCCCGTACGGTTTATTCGATGCGTGTTTGTATGTACAGTTATCATTGCGATTATAAAATATATTTGAAAATACAAGTATCGTGAAAAATACAACGGATACACCCTCACTGCGGAAGTGAAGCGCAGTCCTTCGCAGTCACTCCAGCCGCTAGTGCTGTTTCCAACAGCTGCCGCCATGCCAAATGGATGGTGTATGGTTTGCTCGCTCGCTCAAACAAGGCACAAATAGCGCCAAGGTGTCGGATAGCTTTCACGAGCACCGCGAAACAGCACTTTTACACTACCGCACCGCAGCATCAACACGAACAGCACAGCCCAAGATGGCGTCAGGAGGAGCCGGAGCGGACTTTCCCAGTTTGGCTCATACGGGGCGCCACCATCAAACTAAGATGACTGCAACCTGGCATCGAAACTAAAAAGGTCTATAGGCATGAGCCTGTACATCGACGTCCGCCGTATCTTTACGAGAATCGAATGGGTACGTCGGACGTACCTTTAGACACTTCGTTCAAAATAATACTTGTCCATATCGAGTATGTCACGCTGGAAAGGACATCATCAGTCGCGGTCTTCAGTGCTTGAGATTCTTTGACAAGCGCGGTGTCTCAAACAAAGTGCTGCTGTCGTTAGGAGCCGTGTCGAAGCAAAACAGGTTGCTGCCATCAATACTGCAAACGCTCAAAAATCGTACATTCCCGTTTCTGTTTGGAATACCGCAACTACTGAAACATGCGACAGCAGACTGCTGCATAGCAGAATTCAGTTTGAACAAGCCACTCTGTGCCTTCTGAATCCACAATAGAGTTGTCTGGGTAATTTTTTTTTTTTTGCTGTTAAACCTCTGTCGCAGTGTCTCAGTGGTAGCCCAGTCAAAAACATTCAATGGGTCCAATCGGGGATTTCCCAACTGAAATGAATAGACCGATCCCACCGACCGATCTGCGCACGCGCCGATTTTCCGAAAGTTTCACCACCGCCATGTTTGTTGTAGTCGGCTGTGGGCTGGTCAGCACGCGCACATGCGACTGCACTATTGCAATCTCCGCTCCACAGGAACTCAACGCTAATTTTTCATACCTCACCGCCGGGAAAAATTCATTTTCAATAATTACAGTGACTTTTACATGGAAAGCAAGCGCTTAAGTGTCCTTAAATTTGTTTTTATTTTTACCAATAGTCTCGTTCAGTTGTAAAGCGCACGTCGGAAATAATTAAGGGCTGCGTACAAAAAATTGTATCATGGTAATTTGTGGTTCTGGTGATTGATGGTTGATCCGTGTGTGATAGGGGATAGCCAGGTAAATAAATAATTGCAATTAATTGAGAATTAAAAACAAAAATGAATGAATTGGATAAAGAGGAGTTCAAAGGCATCAGATGCTCAGAATGAAAAGCTGATGCATGACGATGCAAACAGAACATCAGTTTATGTAATTGATAATTAGGTGCACTAATTGAAAAAATGAGAAATTAGAAAAAGGGGTTTCAAAGGTGTCAAAACGCTCACAATGAGAAGCCAGTGCTTGATGATCTAATAAAAATTTTGGAAGTGTGTAATTGATCAAATAATTGAAATAACAAAAAAGAAAAAGAGTTCAAAGGCAGTAAATTGCGTAGAACGTAAAATCCATTGCTTGATATACTAATCAAGAAAATTTAGAGGGGGAAACTGGCCAATTATTTTTTAGCAAAAGGGAAAACTGAAAAATTATGAAAAGGGGTCAAACACATAATGAAAGGTCAATGCTTGATGATGATAATGAATATTAAAGTGTATAAATGATCAACTAAAATTTCAATAACTATGAAATTAAAAAGTGCATTGAATGATGTCAAACTGTTTCTGATACCTTTGAATGGCCTTTACTAATAACACAATATTTTCAATTGTTTAATTAATGATTTGATCAATTACTCTAAATTTTCTTATTTAGCACCGTCAAGCATTGACATTTCATCGCGGGCATTTTGACACCTTTGAATTCTTTTTTAAGATTTTTACTTTCTTCAATTATTTCAGGTAATTAACCAATTACACACTTTAAATTTTCTTAATTGTCATCATCATGCACTGGTTTCTCATTCCGAGCATTCTGACACTTTTCAACCCAATTTTTTAATCTTCAGTTTTGAAATATTTCAATCACTTAGTTGTTCAATTACACACTCAATTTCTTTCCTTAGAATCATTAAGCATTGGCTTTTTGTTCTCAGAATTTTAGCACATTTGAACCCCGTCTTTTTATTTTTCACTTGCTCAGTTAAAAATTATTTGGTCAATTACACACTATTTTTATTAGCATGATCAAGCATCGGGTTTTCATTGTGACAAATCTGACACCTTTGAGGCCCCCTTTTTCTATTTTTTGAATTTTTAAACTTCATTGCACATTCTAAATTTTCATAAACTGCACTGTCAAGCACTGGCTTTTCATTCAGGGAAAGGACACACAAGTTTTCATTGTTCAATCATTTCAACTAATTAATTAGCAAATTACACTAAATTTTCTAAATTAGCACAATCGAATCGGTTTTTCATTTTGAGCGTTCTGACACCATTGAACCACCTATTTTCCAATTTTTAATATCCTTATTTAATCGAATAATCGCATTGATTCCATCACCTCGTCGGTGCCTATCACACACCAAACAATTATCAATAAGTAAAAAATCAAAATAAAATGGTAGTTTTTTTTACGCAGCCCTCTTATTTCCGACACGCGGGGCCAACAGCTACTACTACAATAACGCCGGCGGCTTTTCGGCCGAACGAGCTATATAAGCTATCGCCTAAATGCATAAAACTAGGGTAATATGTCCTATGTGCTGATATAGCGCACAGGGACGAGGCAGGTGAATTTTCACAATGTACTCCGGCATACAGACGAGCTAGAATCGTTCGGAAATACGGCGCGCAGGCTCTCCGGGCGGCTGGAGCGGCCGGCTGACATGTACCAGCATGCACTGCGACAGCGGTGGCGTCGTGAAACCGGCCGGTCGGATCGGTCTGTTGGTCAAAAAACCAATTGTGTTTTCGCCACCCATTGGGCCTGACCATTTGATATGAATTGGTGCTTCCAATTGGAAATAATTGGTCACCCATGAAGACCAAATTGTTCACCAATTGAACTCAAATGGCATACCTATTGAGCCCAAATGGTTTGAGCTCACATAGCTGAAAAAAAAAAAATGGAGATGCAATTTCGATGTTTTCTGTCGAGAAGTCACAGGGGAGCCGACTTTTATACAAGTGGAATGAAATTACAAGTTTTTACAGAAATCACGAGAGACAAGCATGCATCACACATGGAACTAACACAGATTCAATGTATATATGTATCCACAGGATACTTTGCAGACTTATATACTCCATTCGTTGAACAGTGCTGTTCGGACCAGTGACACATCTCGGTTTTTTTTCTTTCTGAAGGACAGCGCGACTTGGACAAGGACGGAAGGAAGACAACACGGACAGGCGCTGACTTGCAACTGATGTTTATTGCTCGGAACGTGGTAATATATATATCAGGCTCCAAACAACAAAAGAAAACACAGAAGCGATACACATTTGATTATACACTTGAAAACACGTGTGATGCCACCACGTCACTTCCCTGTAGCTAGATATGTAAGTTCCTTTGCTGACAACGCCAAGGACGGGCTGCTGACACAGGCGTCATTTGACCATGCGATTTGTGCGGCTTCAATAATTTCACGGGTTATCTTGTCCCGATGCCTATTTAACACTTTTGTTTTTTGGAAATAAGGCTGGCAGTCGTTACTTTTACAATCTCTGCAATGGATGCCGAGATGCCCTTTAACGGAGTTAAAAACATTATTATTGTGTTCTCTTAGGCTCTCGTTAAGGCATCTGCCCGTCTGGCCGACGTACTGTTTGCCGCAAGATAGTGGGATGGAGTAGATAACACCATCTTTGCATGCAACAAATTGATTCTCATGTTTTATAGTGCAATTTTCTCGTATAGATTCAGCGTTAACAAGCTTGCACAATTTCCCAAGCTTTTCGGGAGCCGAGAAAACAACTCTGACATTAGCTCGGTGGCCTATCTTCTTTAGCCTGTGGGAAAATTTGTGGATGTAGGGAACGACTGTCGTCTTTTGTTTTTCCTAGGCGGATTCGGCCGATTCCTTCTTTTTGGTTTTGCTTAAACACGCAAGCATCGATTCAGAAACGGACACGAGCAGTTGCTTTGGATATCCTGCCTTCACAAGGCGATCGGTTTGACGGTTGAAACTTTCTTTTACGGAATGAAGGCATGGTTTGTTTAAGGCATTTGTATAGCACGACTTAGCCACTGCGCGTTTTACGAGCATAGAGTGCGACGACGTAAACGGAAGCAATGGCTTGTTTCTACGTGGTTCATAAGACCAGCAGGTGTGATTTGGCCGGAAGCTGAGTCTGAGATCAAGAAATCTTATCTCATTATCTTGAGGTAATTCATGAGTCAACGTGAGCGGGTGAAGGCACTGAACAAAAATATCTTGAACTTGGTGCATGACGGAATCAAACTCTTTGTCATCGGTATTTAACAAAACAAGAAAGTCATCAACAAACCGAAAACACTAAAAACATTTCGATCCTTCTAAAAGTCGTTGGAGCATTCTGTCTTTTTTTGCGAGTAATAGATCACTGAGCACGGGCGCTACACATGAGCCAATGCACACTTCTTTTTTCTGCAGGTAAAGTTCACCATCCCATGTCGCATAAGTTGATTTTATATACACTTGTAGTAATTCTAAGAAGCCAGCGACGGAGAGGCCGGCCTCGTTTTGGAAGGCTACAACTCCGTACTTGTCAATACATTCTTCGATGCACGAAAACAGCTCGTCATGCGGCAGTGAATAATAAAGATCTTTGACGTCAAATGAGCAAGCCATGAGACTTTTGTTCTTTTGGGTTTCTAAAACCTGGATTACATCCTGTGACTTTTTCACCAGAAATGGATCGTCTATGGTCAATGAATTTAAAATCTTCTTAAGAAATACAGCTACAGTTTTTTGCCAAGTGCCGTTTTCAGATACTATTACCCGGAAGGGACATTCCGGTTTGTGCGTCTTTGCACTGAAGAATAGCTGCAGACTGAGTCGTTTACATTTGTCGATAGAATTTTCCAAGGCATAAAGGTTATGCTTTTCACATAGTTTCTTGGCTTTAGCCTTGACTTTAGCCAAGGAGACCTTCTTTTCAACACTAAAGCACGACAGAACGGCTTCGCGACCCTTAGTTGCATAAAGATGCGACGGGATCACTAGGAAACCTCCTTCTTTGTCAGCCATAAGCAAACACAGCGAATGCTCTTTCAAGTAGGACACAGTTCTCCGGACAGGAACAGAATTCACAGGAACCTTACACCGTAGCAACGCATCGACTCCTTCGGACACACACCTGTCTGATTCGACCACGGGTGCCAAACTGAATACCTGTCTCACCTTGCCCAGCAGTTCTGCTCGTGACCTTCTGGGTGCGGTAGCGTACTTTGGCCCCTGGGAAAGGACGCGATGCACATCGGTGGGCAGTGAAACGTTCCCTGAGGTGTGGATGACGTTTTTCGCCTTGCGCTTCTTTTCCGGCTGTGAGGCTCGGAGCTGAAGAAGAAATGGAAAGAATTCTCTGACCTGGCCAACTCTACTGCTGACTTCCTTAGGCAGCATGCTGCCTAAGGAAGTCAGCAGTAGAGTTGGCCAGGTCAGAGAATTCTTTCCATTTCTTCCTTCAGAAAATGGCATACCAACTCGCCCAAGCATCAGTTCTAACATCTCGGTTATTCAGAGTTAACTTATTTAATTATGCCTGCGCTTAAGTGGACACGATAAAATCAATAAGATTAAGCGGCATATGCTTTTTATAAGAACAAAACATTTTCACTGTTGTCTCTTTAAGAGGTATGTATATATGTGCACATCTCAGTCATGGATATCACTGACTTCACTTTCCCAATTGGAATGTTTCCTTAGGACCGCGGCCGCCTCCAGCTCCAGAGCGTCTAATAGCGACAGCGGGTGGTGCATGGTCGTCTGCAACTGTGCGCAGTCATTTTATCGTGCGGTCCCGCAAGTCGTCAGACTTGCATTACTTGCAAGAGAATGTAGTGTGTCATGCAACATGACGTCGGGGCGTCGTACAAGCCGTTCCCCAAAAAATGAGAAGGGTTCAACGCTGCTGAACCGAGAAAAATGTTGCGGTAAGTTGTGTTCACATGTGTTTCTCTAAGGGATCGCCCTCTCAACTCGCACCCCGATACGTTTCGCGGTGCTTTAAAAATATTTCGCCTCGGTAATGAGATTTCACACTTCCACGATCTATTCCAGGGCGTTCATGGTTGCTCTGTACCGAATAACGACATCACAGATGACCCGTGAAATTCGAAAACTGCTTTGGAATATTTCGCTTCCATGTATTCCTATGGGCGCTAAGCCTATTTTTCACCCCTAGTCGGCCCACGCTGGCGATAGAAGCGCCACCGCATCGTAGTTACGTCACAGATCGGTAGTGGTCTATAGGTTCATTTCACATGATGTCATCACACCACATGACGTCATGGCACGAGCGCCGTCCGCCATTTTTTTGGTCACGTGCGCGGCGCTGCCCGGTCGTCGCATACAAAGTTGACGTGTGGTGGAGTCACACGACAGACAAAATCGCGAAGCACTATCGCGATCTGGCATTGCGTGACTATAGTGGGCTAGAATATTCTGTCATACTGTAGACGGGACCCTTAAGCCAGCGATTTCCACCGCTTTGCTTCCGTCCGCGAGCAGCGTTTTCGCAGTTCGGATTCATGCACGAACGATACTTTCCTTTTGCTTTTATTTTTGTAGTGGAAAGCATTCCAGCCACATTCTGGTGCCCAAGCATGCACAGCGTAACATGTATTCTACTAAAACGCCGGAGGAAAGCGGGCTTTGAGGGAGTGACTAGTACGGCCGCAAAGCAGGTACGAACGGGCGTCGCACTGTTCTGTATCCCGATCATCTTAGCCCGACGCTTGTAGTGCGCTCAGCGGTATCTATCGTAAGCGCCTGGTCTGGTACCCACAGTCACAGAGAAAAGCTAGCAAGAGCTAATTAGTAAAGTGCAACGGCTTGAATGTATTCCTCGCTTTCCTCTAGCGCTTTAGCGCGCTTGCAGTTACTGCATACACGTACCCGGAGCAGAAGGGCAGCAGTCGGAAAGGTTCTCCTCCAAGGGTTGAAAGTAACATGTTTATGAAGTTGTCATTGAGTAAGTGCGATCACCTGCACATACACAACCGCTTTTATATCACATCGAGCGGGACAGTCAGCACGGCAATGCTTTAAAAAAACGACGCAGCAGAAGCAACTTTGCAAGACCAGCCACAGCAGGCGTCTACCCCAAAAAGTTGACAGCTGTACTGTTCTCGGAATTTTTACACCTGCAGGACCTATTGCCGCATCCGTAGACAGCGCAAGTGGCCATTATTGTAGTAAATTACAAAGTTCACAGCACCTCGGATCTTCCGAACTACCCAAACGAAACCGCAGCAGACGACGACGATGACCAAGGCTATGGCGGACCGGAAGCGGAAATGCTTCATTTTTCCCGTCGTCCCCCGCGCGGCAGCCGACAGTGAATACAACCTATAAGCATAGCATTGGGATATTATAATGCATTCAGTGTGTTGTGTTTAAATTTCTTAACAGCCTACTGATCAAGGCTGATTTATAGAAATTCCGCATTTTTTCCTCCTTACTTGTGTCTACCCGTTCACAGCTCTTTATCTGTTGTTCTCAAGGTAATGTTTAGAGGAAAAACACACAGCGGGTATGAGACATTTTTTCATCGTGACACTGTGCCGCGTGCTTTACCATACCTTCAATCTTGTTGCTCTTTGTAATATGATGTATTTTATCAAGTGTGTGATCCAGTATTCTTTTTGTGCCATTCAATATGTAAACAAGAAAATAAACTTTTTTGTATGGATGCACTGCCTCCTTGCGTGCCACAGAGAAAAGCGGCTCAATAACGGCAAAAAATTACAATAAGAACAGCTCTGATTGCATTATTCTAACCTGCATGAACAGCCACGCTTATGTTCTGCGATAGCCTTGAAGGTATTTCCAATAAAGAGGTTGCGATCCGCGAATTTAATACGTCCATATGCATGGCATCGTTAAAGCACTTGCGCGCAACTCTAGATGATGTAGTTGAATATTTTAGCAACCAAAGGTAAATCAGAATTCAAAGCATTTCTATCGAAACCGAAACAGAGCAAAATCACGCGCCGCAAAATCTCGACGAAATCAACGGTCTGACCAGCCGCTCAGGGCGCTGGCGCAGCTCGGCCGCACGGCTCGTTTCCTGCTCAATCTATGCCTTGTTGGCCGTCTACGAGCATCGCATTGTCGCAACGTGCACCTGAGAAACTGCCGACACTTCTGGGACGCCACGACTACCTTCCTGACCAGGTGGGCTCGCTTCCCGTAAATTCTGAACCCCGAAACTCAGCAGTGGCCTGCAGCTAGGCCTAACCGCCTGAGCGCGGGCTTCGGCCCCAGATCCAGGCGTATGCTACCACCTACATCAAGATGGCTACCGTCACGGGATACGACCCCGACGCAATGCAAACTTCCACAATCCAGGTGAACGATTCTCCAAAATTTAACGCCTACACGGAGACGCTACTCGAAAGGCAGAAAGAGATATGGACCCAAGTGCGTTCCAGCCAACGCCACGTCGCAGCGCCAAAAGGTCAGGAAGCGTCCGGCTCTGCAACGACAGACAGTTCACCACGGACGCGGCCGCCCGCTGGCGTCCTTCAACACAGGCAGAGATCAGCAAGGAGGAAGCAGTCGTAATTATAAAACCCAAGGATACCCTCGATCTAAGGCAATTCAAGAACAGCGGAAAAATCAGCCACGCGCTTCATGAAGCTACTGGAATTCAGCCGCAGGCGCGCTTACTGAGCATCTGGCCCGAATGGAACGAGAATCTCATCGTCATAGGAGCACGCAACGAGGAAGCTGTCCGCAAGCTCTTGAACATCAAGCACATTAGGGTCGGAGGTAATCTGTACGCAGTGACTGCATACCTCAAGCCTCAAGATGCTATATGCAGAGGAGTCATTCCTGTCGACTTGGAAACCACGGAAGACGAAATCATGCAAGCCATTTACTCTCCACATGCTGCGGTCATCGGCGTTCGCCGCCTTGGGAAAACAGTCATGGTAGCCCTCACATTTGACGGGCACAAATTACCCCGACACATCTTCTTCTACCAGCAAGCGACCCCGGTCCGGCTATACAAGAAAACCACACCGACGTGCCTGAAATGCGGCCAGGTAGGCCATCGCCAAGACGTCTGTCCTCATCCGGACGCGTCATGCTGCCCCTCCTGTGGTGTTCAGAACCCATCTTCTGGCCATGAGTGCACAGTTACCTGTTTCACCTGCGGAGGCGATCACCTCACCAACTTAAACAGATGCAAACTTAAATATCGGACACCAACCCCCCGAGGTCAGCGATCTGGCACCGATCAAACCAGCACCCGCTCATCCAGGGACAGACAACGCTTGCAGCACCATGAGCCACATAAACATCAGCGCCTGCGGTCGTCCAGCGGAGGCTCTGCAAACTCCCGGCGTTCCAGCACTTCACCCGGGCGGCGAGGCGGCAGTCAAAGAAAAGACAAGCGAGACGGCTCCGCACAAAAGGTGAGCTGGGCTAAGGTAGCCATTACTTCCCCTCAGTTGTTGGCACAAACCAAAATGCAAGATAAGCTCAACACGCTCGAAGCCGAAAACCGCCGGTTAAAACAGCTCCTATCTCAACCCCAAAACAACACATCACCCAAACCAACCCCCTACCCTCCACTGACACTAGCGCCTCTCCACTCGCACCCAACCCCCCCACCATCCGATCTGAAGCCACAGGGGAACCGGAGCAGTATACCGAAATTAAAACGTGGGTAACCCAGGCTATAGATAACCTAAGGACAGAACTTTTTCAAAGTATGCGGCAGATGATTCAGGATGCTATGCAACCAGTCGTGCCACAGATGAGGGAAGAAATTAAGCTCTTACTAGATCCTATGTTTCAAAACCAATGAGTTCACGACGCTAAGACAGCGCGCCTACAACAACAGGTGGCGGAACTCATGCGGTCTGCCTCCCCACGATTGAAAGGCTTCCGTCGCCGACACGCTGTCGCGTACGAAGACTTGGAATCCTGCCTCGAACCCACCCTCGAACCTATGCGTTCCATTTCCGAAGAATCTTCTCCACCTGTACCATGCCTACCATCCGGACAGCAACCACCCACAACTTAAGCGTCCTACAGTGGAACTGCCGCAGCTTCCGCCGTAAGAGAGCCTCACTCCAACAATAAATTGATTCTCTCCCAAACCAACCAGATGTCATCGCTTTACAGGAGGTTAACAACTCCGCAAAACTCATTAATTACTCCACACACCAACGCACTCAAGCAACTTGCATTATGGTTCACAAGGATTATACTGCACTTGCTTTAGATCTAGAAGAAGAAGATGATGTAGTGTACGACTTTGTACAAATCCTACCTAGACACCGCAACGGTACGGGCACCTACATTCTCAACATTTACAGTAAACCCACCCAAATTGCCTTCCCTTGCGCCAGGGTGTTCACAAAGGCACTCAATGTCGCCCAAGGAGCTCCGCTCCTTATTTTGGTCGATTTCAATGCGCAACACCCATCCTGGGGCTACCCGAAAGCAAACAAGAAAGGCCGCATCCTAGCAGACACCATATCAAACCTCATGCTTACCATGCTGAACGACCCGACCCAACCTACTCGACTTGGCAATAGTGTCACGCGTGACACCAGCCCCGATCTCACACTAACCCACGGCGGTAAAGCTTGCCTATGGGAAAACACACTGGAAACTTTAGGCAGTGACCATTTCATTCTGATCATCCATCTTGCAAGCAAAACGCATCGACATATGCGCGGTACTGCCAAAATCACTGATTGGACCGCGTTTCGAAAAGAGCAAGCTGATCTTGATCACCCAGATATCACTGATTACGCTTCCTGGGCATCGGACCTTAGGCACCTGTCCTCTAAGCACATCCGAACCCTGAAAACATCTTTAGACCGCCCTGCTATTGACTCCCATCTCCTGCACCTGTGGGACGCCCGCAGAGGCCTGGTGAAACGTTGGCGCCACCAGCGCCACAACAGAACGCTCAAACGCCGCATCGCAACCCTAACGCAAGCTGCAGAGGACTATGCATGGAACCTTGCTCAATCAAATTGGCTGACAAGATGTGATTCCCTGAGTGGTAACCTTAGCTCGAAACAAATTTGGAGCTTACTCAGATGCCTCATTGACCCCAACAACACCAAAAGCGACCAACGCAAGAACCTTGCTAGGGCTCTACATGGTTACCGCGGCTCCAATAGAGATCTCGTACAAACCATCAAACAAAAGTACTTCTGCACCACAGTCGACACGGACCCCCTCCCTCCCTATAATGGGCAGCCAAACGAGAAACTAGATGCGGAATTCACCATCAAAGAAATACAGGCCGCCATCCTAGCCACGCGCAGAGGCACAGCTCCTGGGAAAGACAAGATCACGGTGGGACTCCTCGCCAATCTCCACGACGCAGCCCTCACGCAGCTCGCGAATTACATTAACAACTGTTGGCGCATGGGCCGGCTGCCAAACGAGTGGAAGACTGCGGAGGTGCACTTCATCCCCAAACCGGGCAAACCCATAAATATTAACAATCTACGGCCCATCTCTCTCACCTCCTGCGTAGGGAAAGTTATGGAGAAGGCGGTACACATCAGGCTCACCCGGTATCTTGAAGAAAACGACTTGTACCCACACACCATGTTCAGATTCCGGCCTGGCCTATCCACCCAAGATATACTCCTCCAGCTTAAGGAAGAAGTCATAAACCCCCCTAACAAGCCTTTCTTCAGGACAATTCTCGCTCTTGTCCTCCAGGGGGCGTTTGATAACGTAAAGCACCACTCTATTTTGAAAAATATGAGCCACATCAAATGTGGTGCAAGGACCTATGCATATGTTAAAGATTTCCTTCACGGTCGTACCGTCTACGCCAACCTCGGTCTGGCAGAACCCAGCCAAATACAGCTAGGCACACGCGGCACGCCACAGGGTGCTGTTCTATCACCCTTACTTTTCAATATTGCTTTAATCAAACTCCCAGCCCAGCTAAATCAGGTATCGCATCTACGGTACGCCTTCTACGCGGATGACATCACTATTTGGACCACGGCCTATTCTACCGCGGAAATCGAAGACCGCCTTCAAGAGGCCGTAACCATCTTGCAAGCCTACGCCGCTAACTGCGGCCTTACTTGCTCCCCCGAAAAGTCGGAGTTGCTGGTACTACACAGCTCCCGCCAACGCAGACCCACTATTGAAGTCAACCTCAATGGAAACCCAATACCACAGAAGTACACCATCAGGGTTCTAGGGTTTTACATCAACGACAAGGGCAGAAATGTGTACGCCCTCACTCGGCTCAAAAACACCAGTCTGCAGGTTGCGCGTATGATAGCCAGGGTCACTACCAACGACAGGGGTATGCTCGAACAAGACACCCTGCGCCTCGTTCAAGCATTCATCATTAATAGAATTGTGTATTCGACACCGTATCTGCACCTCAAAACGGGAGACTATAAGCAAATCGACTTCATTATACGAAACGCAGTTAAAAAGGCGCTGGGCCTGCCCCAAAGCCCATCCACAGAACGTCTCTTGCAATTAGGGGTGCACAATACAGCCGAAGAACTCCTTGCCGCCCAACGCGCCACCCAGATAAATCGACTAGCAGCAACCCGCACGGGCCAGACCGTTCTTATGGACCTTAACCTGACTAGCCCGCAAGGTCTCGTACAAAAACAGGCTATACCGCCCGGGTGGTCAGACTCGTTCATAGCCAATCCCCTACCCCGCAATATGCATCCTCTGTTCCACCAAGGGCGCCGGAAGGCGCGGGCCAAATACATCCAGGAAAAGTACGGGACGGACACTGAATCCTACTGCGTAGACGCAGCAAAGTCAGAAGCGGGGTACACGGTAGCGGTTGTGATACACCAACAACAACTGGTTGATGCCCTCACCATCTGCGATGACAATATAGAAATGGCGGAGGAGGTGGCCATTGCTTTAGCCGCCACGCATACTACTTGCGCCTATATAATAACAGACTCTATGGCTGCCTACCGTAACTACATCAAAGGGCGAATATGTCCCCAGGCTGCCAGAATATTGAAAAATTATGGACACCCCGAACAAGACAAATGCCTCGTCTGGACACCGGGACATCAAGGCGTGGAAGGGAACGAGTGCGCCCATGCCGCTGCCCGAGCTCTCCTCTCCCGGGACTCGACCCCTCCATCCTCCACACCGCCCTATCCCGGCCCTCTGGCGACATATGCGGAGAGGTTACAGCACTGCAGACTCTCGCAGAAAATATCCACCCCCAGCCAAGGGGCTCTCCAAAGCGGAGGAAGTTAGATGGCGACGCCTACAGACAGGTACATATAACACACCAGCCCGTTTAAACACAATACACCCCGGGTTCTGCGACCCCAAATGCAAATATTGCGGGGAAAAGGCAGGCCTGCACCACATGGTGTGGACCTGCCCACACAATCCTCCAGATGATCCGAATGCAGTGCCAACAATTGAAGGGTGGGAGGCTGCCCTATCCAGCTCTGGACTAGAGGCCCAACGGGCCCTCGTGAAACGTGCGCGGGTAGCAGCGGCAGCCGCTGGAGTCCCGGACTAGGGACCCCACCTACACATCCCCCTCCCTTAAATATACTTAATAAAGTTTTTCACTCACTCACTCACTCACTCACCTACGGAAGTGTCCGCTCTTTACGCTCTATGAGGCAGCACCGTAATGTATAGACCCTATTCATTATCAAGTTTAGCAGGCGGCAGTTGTGGCAACCCTCATTGTGGAGACGCCATAAAGTTGGGTGGTTCGAAACTAAATGCACACAAAAAATGTTTCCGACGCATCGGCGCCGGTCGACCGGCGTCCTCCCTGCGGCGCGCCGTTCATTTGTAGGACACTTGAGACGCCGTTTGCAACGCCGTCCAACCAGAGCTCGGATTTCACCGCCGCCATGTCACGGTTCGCTGCAGGCCCTCCCTCTCTCTTTCTTTCCTCTTCTCCGACGTTGCGTTGTGCCTGTCATGGTTGCCACTGAAGTTACAATGACGCCACGTCGAGGTACCCAGTACGCTGCTCGTTGACAGGCCCAAGTCTGGACCTAGCCGCATCATGAAAGGAGACGATAAGCTCATGAGACAATTACAGCACCAGATGCCGCAAGCTTACAGCAACAGCGCCCGCGAGCGCGAAGGACGACGGCGCTCTGGCTGTGTGCTTCTCCCTAATCGTCGCTAGACCTAAATTACGTACTTCGAAGCCACAGCGGACGGCCCTTTGTAATAGATCAGCGAGGCGTTTTAATAAATGGATCACTCGATCATGAAACTTTTTTACTCTCAACCCCACTGTTTCGTAGTAAAAGAAATGATTATTTACGTCGACGCCTTAGCAGCGGAGCTATAGCCTACAGAAACACTGGCACCGCACCGGCGGTGAGCTAAAATTCCCACCGTATAGCTCGGCATTTCACAAGAAGCATTAATTTTTGAAATGCCTTCTTTAAGGACCTATTAATATTACGAGAAAAACAAATTTTAGAACTCTTTTCTGACGGCTTCAGCGGAAGGCACGGCTGGCGTGGCGGCAGCGGCGGTGTTTACAGCGGTGGGGCAGTACGATGGAGGCGGTCGCGCCGAAGACTGATGCCTGGGCAAGAACTAAATCGCGCTTCACTGCAGTCTGTGTTCTGTTTTCAGAAGCATGCTGAGTACATACCGCGCTTATCAAGTTCACCGCCGCGATCCATCAAATATCACGCAACAGACGGGCACGTGCCGTTGAGGCACAGCCGAGTGCACTCGTACTTGGGAAAAGAAAGAGCGCGAGAGCGTGCGGCGCACAGACTTGTGTCAGGGGGCGGGGAGCCACAGTTCATATGGTTGGTTTATGGGGTTTAACCTCCCAAAGCTACTCAGGCTTTATCATCGACGCGTTATATCAAAGTGCCCAGAACTTCGTCGATAGGGCGTCAAAACATATCGCAGTCGTCCATGCCTCGAGAAATGTCTTCTACGAGCGCGATCAGCATGCTGGTGTGATAGTTTGGTGCTCGGGTGCACGAGTCAACCACTCGTCTTGCACAGAGCCAAGGAGGTTTTTTTAATTGTTGGCTCCGCCACAGAAAGACCCGCTCTGTATAACGCGAAGCGTATACTGTCATGCCTTGTTAATATGACTTCTGTTAATACGGGTAACTCTAAGTATAGACGGTTTATTGGGAACCAAACTTTATCAGTGTATTTATGCCTCGCTCTTTCCAGTTGTGATGTATGGATGCGAGAGTTGGACTGTGAAGAAGGCTGACCGCCGAAGAATTGACGCGTTTGAATTGTGGTGCTGGCGGAGACTCTTGAGAGTTCCTTGGACTGCCAGAAGATCAAATCAGTCGATATTGTCGACCCCTGACTGCTCATTGGAGGGTCAAATTCTAAAGTTAAAGCTCAGCTACTTTGGTCATCTGACGAGAAGAGAGGAGTCGCTGGAGAGAGATTTGATGTTTTGAAAGGTTGAGGGTCACCGGAGAAGGGGTAGGCAGCGAACGCGATGGTTAGATGGCATCCTCGAGGCGCTGCAGATGAAGTTATGTGATGTTAGGAAGATAGTGAGACACCGGAAAGCGTGGCGTGATATGGTCCATATAGGGTCATGAAGAGTCGGACACGACTGAACGAAACTGAATGGCGGAAATGCACAGGGGCCGTTGGCGTCAATGTATTTTTGCAGTGTTAATATGAACAGTGATGAGAGCAAAATCTTTTGCTTCCCCACCTGGATGCTTCGTACTGCAGACCATGTCGACGAACAACGTTAATAGAACTGGAGTTTGAAAACTCCCCGCCTCCGCTGTACATCGCGGGCGGCGCCCGGCGCCTTACCCGGGTAGGTGGCGCGACGGTCGAAACCGGCTCCTGACTGTCGCATCGAACTTTTCATCGAACTTTTGAGGTTCTACCTGCATTCCACCTTCATAGGCTGGAAAGACAAGCTGTATACGCAGAAGGCCGGAGTATGCATTGGGTCGAGTGTTGCACCGATCTTGAGTGACATCTTCTTAATGTACGTGGACAGAGACCTGAAGGTCAACTTGAGGGGCCTACGTCATTCCACCTTCAGGTATGTGGACGACTTTTTAGTATTCACAGATCGTGAAGGATTCAATCAAGAATGAGGGACATTATTGATGTTTTTACTGAGTGTGGATCTGGGCTTGAATTTACTATTGAAGAACCAGTGGATGAACGGTTAAAGTTTTTAGATTTATTGATTCAGTTCGGTGAGGATCATGTTTGTTGGGAATACAACCCGAGATTGGTGAAGCCCTTGCTAAGCTCCAATTCGGGGTATTCCAAATTAGTGAAGAATGGGATGATCAAAAATGCGTTGAAGAAATGTTGCTACCACGGCATGGGCAACAGTTTTGAAAGGCATTTGACTAGAATTGCAAAGGAAGGTTATCGAGAGTCGGTTAAGGCCAGTTGCCGGTTACTGAAGAGCCTTAAAAGAACGCTCAGACAGAAATCTCTGCCCAGCATGGGTGAGAAGAAGAGGAAGGTTGCGGTGGTACCGTATGTGCACAGAATTTCACATGGCCTCAAATATGTAGGCCAGAGGTATGGTGTGGATGTCGAATTGACCGCCCCGCTCAAGATGAAGAGGATTTGCCCAGCTATTCAAAGGGAAAGAGAATCGAAGCAGCAAGAATATGGGGTGAACCATAGAGACCCATTTGTTAGATGCAAGACTGGTGTTGTGTACAGGCTTCCGCTTTCTTGTGGAGCCTGTTGTATAGGACAAACAGGACGCTGTATTAACAAGAGACTACTGGAACACCCTAACAACTTGGAAAGTGGCAAGGACAATACATTTCTGGTCTCACATTGCCATTCCTGTGAAACAATGAAGGAGAAGAAGAAGTGTACTCCCATGTTTAACCAGGTTAGGATTTTGTATCGCCACAAAGAAAAGTTGACGACAGAAATAGTTGAAGCATATTTTATTTCAAGGGGCAATAACTGTGTCAGCAAGACTTCTCTTGCTCTTTCAAGCAAAGAAATTTCTTTTTTGAGTGACTTTTTGTGTGCCAGGTGAACCAATGGGTTGTTTCACGTGATTGTTTCTTTTTCTTCATGTTTGCTTTTTATCAGGGCCTCGGAGTAAAGGCTTAGGCTGAGTTGTGAGTCAGCGCTTGTACTGTGGCTTCCGTGTATCTTGTCCTGTGTCTTCCTGTTCGCGCTGTTTAAATTAACAATGGATGTTTACCAACTCGCCCAACAAAGGATCTTGGTAAGCCATATTTCGACTGCGCGTAGTATCACGGAGCACGAAAAGGACTCGCGGACATACACACGCTTTAAAAATGAACTTGTAGGCAGGATAAATAAAGTTGTTCCGTTTGGAACACTACATGAGTTCGGGCCGAGCCTGAAAATGACTGTTTTGCAGGGCCCGGGTCGGACTAGGGCTTGAAGTTGCAGATCCAGGCCAGGCTACAGCTAGCTGTGTAGTCTTCTTTCGGAAATGAACGAATCCCGGTATTAAAATCGTTTAAGTGGTTTAGGAATAAGCCACTAAATGTACATTTGTTAAGGCTGAATGAGGGAAAGCTCATTTGTAGAGGGATTTTAATCAGCGGCATTGGTTTGCCCACGTTAATTTAGGGCGCGCACGCCTGTTCCACGACACAAACGAAAAAGCGCCAAACACTGCAGCGCGTTATTCTACGGCATATGTTTCATGGACCACTGCAATGCATGACACAAGCCTCGTTTATATGAGCAAGCGTCTACACATGTGAGGATTTTCAGCAATCAGTGAGCACCGAGGAGGTTATATCAATATATAACCTCCTTGGTGAGCACACTTCGTCGGATCTAGCAGAAGGCACTTCTGTGTCTTCTCTATTTTCTGTCTGTGTAGCCTTAGTGACTGGCCATTTGAAGCCTCATACGCTCGGCAGGCGGCCGTCTTTTCAAATATAGCCTTTCTCTGCCTTAGCCTCGCCTCCCCCCCCCCCCACCCCCCCCCCCCCCTCAAAAAAAAAAAAAAAAACTTATCTCTACGCTGCGATAAACGGCATTGAATAAGCGCGTACAGCAATAGGAATATTCGGGTATTCAAACCCAAATACATGCACAGTAAACAGATGTTTTGCTTTTCGTCTTCATAAGGATGCGGAGTGTGGCAGTAACGCTTCACAAGAAGAATATGTAGGTTTTTTTTTCTTCTCCTGCCCTTGCTAACACAGGTTCTAGAGGCATAGTAGGCGGGGGCATCCTGTGTGTATAACTTGCGAGTACGCTTTTGAAGGCTAGTTGGTGCCTAAGCATTCTGTTCTTTTTTCTTTTTTTTTTTTTTGCGCAAAACACACGACACAAAAGAAATGAGGTAGACAGGACAAGCGCTTGTCCTGTCTACCTCGTTTCTTTTGTGTCCTGTCTTTTTGTGCAAAAAAAAAAACAGAATGCATCCTGTGTGATTGAGCAAATAATATGCCCCAAGAGCTAACTGCTAATAAGAAGCCAATTTGAAATTCCTTTAACCTATAGCTCTCAAACCTTAAATCTTGATTTGTGATTACGAAACATTTAGGCAGTATCAATTATTTATTTTAAAAATACCATCAGTCCTATTCAGGACTAAGGAGTGGGTTGGCTACATCAAGAGTACACCCATAGTAATAAAGTAAAAAATACACATGAAATACAGTCATGACCAAAGGAAAAAAATATCATGAACAGCATACCTATAAGTGCTAATTCAGCAATTCAGATAACAGGGAGAATTACGGCTATTAGCACATACAATATTATTGATAAATTTATCCCAATCTCGCTTCGGACTTTGTGGCTAGAGTACGCGAAAGGTGCATACAGAAAATAGGTGGGCAGTTCCTCTTGTGATAGCAACTACATCGGAATCTAGCAACCAACTAGCCCAGATAAGAGCTTTGGTAGTACAGTCTACTTGGCAGTACAGTCTCGTGCTTTTTCGATAACACAGAAATACTTCATGCAGTCTTTTGGAAATTTTTTCGTCTACGCGCTTGGTTTCGTAAGCCGTTATTTGGAATGTAGACTCTTATGTACTGTTGCAAGTCAATGAGGAATAAATCATTTACGCTGGAATAAAAAAGCGTTAGGCATTTCTTTTTTCGCCATAACTGCACTTTTTTAAGGAATCCGCTCAGACTGACTGCCGGGCCTGGGCAAGGGCGAGACTTGGTAGAGCGGGCTTGGTTCGGGCCTACTTCATGTCAGCATGGGCCCTTGCCGGGCCCTGACCGGACCCAGGCCTGGAAGTGTGAGCCCGGGTTGGGCTCGATTTTCAAACGATGGGTCCGGGTCGGAGAATAAGGCCTGAGCAG
The DNA here is from genome assembly GCF_055883805.1 of Amblyomma maculatum. Taxonomy (NCBI): domain Eukaryota; kingdom Metazoa; phylum Arthropoda; class Arachnida; order Ixodida; family Ixodidae; genus Amblyomma; species Amblyomma maculatum. The sequence continues at coordinate 282,410,890 of NC_139344.1, read as the reverse complement.
TGCTCTAGTTCGTTGTCTATCCTTCTCGCTACAGTTATTAGGTGCAGTGGCAACTTGGGACACCACGCATACATGAATGAAATCTATTACTCAACTCAGCGAACTATGCAAAAAATAATTCAAGGAAATAAAAATGCTAAGTTCATCATATTTCCGCAGCCACTACGTTCCACGGCGTCAAGTCAGCGCTTTGAACTCGCGAGCGCGCGGCTGACACGCCTGCAGCCGCCGGCAAACGCGCCGGTGCGATGAAGCTCAGTTCGACCGCCGGGGTGGCGCAGTGGTTACGGCGCTCGACTACTGTTCCCAAGGATGCGGGATCGAATCCCGACCTCGGCGGCCGCTTTTCGATGGAGGCGAAAAGCAAGGCGCTCGTGTGATGTCAGTGCACGTTAAAGAACCCCAGGTGGTCGAAATTTCCGGAGTCCTCCACTACGGCGTCTCTCATTGCCTGAGTCGCTTTGGGACGTTAAACCCCACGAACTAACCAACCTAATTCGACTGCAGCGCCATTCGCCGCGCGGCATCATTATCATCATCATCTTGACTATACCCACTGCAGGGAGAAGGCCTCTCCCATATTTCTCCACTTAACCCGGTTCTGTGCTAGCTGCATCCACTTGACCCTTATGAACTTCTTAACCTCATCCGCCCACCTAACTTTCTGCCGCCCCCTGCTACGCTTTCCTTCCCGTGGAATCCAGTTTGTTACCCTAAGCGACCATCGGTTATCCTCTCTTCGCACTACATGTCCTGCCCATCTCCATTTCTTCTTCTTAATTTCCATTAGAATGTCGGTAACTTGAGTTATGTCTCTGACCCACTCTGCACGCTTCCTATCTCTTAATGTTACCCCTACCATTTTTCGTTCCATAGCCCTCTGCGTTGCCCTCAACTTAAGTAGAACTCTCTTGGTTAGCCTCCAGGTTTCAGCCCCATAGGCGAGTACAGGTAAGATGCAACTGTTGTATGCTTTCCTCTTGAGTGATACCGGTAAGCTGCTAGTCATAATCTGCGAGTGCTTTCCAAATGCGCTCCATCCCAATCTTATTCTTGTTATTTCCTTTTCATGGTCCGGATCTGCGGTTACTACCTGTCCTAATTAGACATATTCGCCTACTACTTCCAGTACTTCGCTACCTAATGTAAACTGTTGTTCCTTCCCGAGGCTGTTGGACACTACCTTAGTCTTCTGCATATTGATTTTCAAGCCTACCTTTCTACTTTTCCTGTCTAGGTCATCAATCATTATTTGCAGTTAATCTCCCGAGTTGCTTAGCAAGGCAATGTCATCAGCAAATCGCAGATTACTGAGGTATTCTCCATCTACCCTTATCCCTAACTGCTCCCATTCCAAGTCTCTGAATACTTCCTCTAAGCAAGCTGTGAATAGTACCGGGGAGATTGTGTCTCCTTGCCTAACACCTTTCTTTATGGGAATTTTGTTACTTTCTTTATGCAGAACTATGGTTGCTGTGCAGCCGCTATATATATCTTCCAGCACTTTCACGTACGGCTCGTCTACGCCCTGATTTCGCAATGCCTGCATCACCGCTGATGTTTGAACTGAATCAAATGCTTTTTCGTAATCAATGAATGCTATGTATAAGGGTTGGTTATATTCCGAGCGTTTTTCTATCACCTGATTGATGGTATGGATATGATCGATAGTAGAGTACCGTTTCCGAAAACCTGCTTGATCCTTTGCTTGATTGCAGTCTAAGGTTGTCCTGATTCTATTAGCGATAACCTTAGTAAATACCTTATACGTGATAGACAGTAGGCTGATTAGTCTATAATTTTTATGGTCCTTATAGTCCCCTTTCTTATGAATGAGGATAATGTTTGCATTCTTCCATGGTTCCGGTACCCTCGATGACACCAAGCACTGCGTATACAGGGTGGCCAGTTTTTCTAGCACGATATTCCCCCCCCCCCCTCCCCCCCGTCCTTTAACAAATCGGTAGTTATCTGATCCTCTCCAGCCGATTTCCCCCTTTTCATAGTTTGTAATGCTTTCTTGACCTCGTCCTTCGTCACTGGTGGAACGTCTGACTGTTTTCCCTGCCGCTAATCTCGTTATGGTCCTGACTACTTTGGCTACTGTAGAGATCTGTATAGAACTCCTCGGCTACTTTGACTATCTTGCCCATATTCGTGACGACGTTGCCCGCCTTATCCTTTATCGCTTACATCTGGTTTTTGCCTATGGCCAATTTCTTCTTTATCGCTTTAAGGCTTCCCCCGTTCTTTACAGCATGCTCAATTTTCTCCATGTTATACTTCCTTATATCGGCCACCTTGCGCTTATTGATTAGCTTTGATATCTCGGCCAATTCGATCTGGTCTGTTGGATTGGAAGCTTTCATTCACTCCGGAGTTTTTAAACTGAAGCTGGTTGAAGTAACGTTGTCGACGAAGGCAAACTAAAAACTGCAAATTGCTAAGTGATGACCTTTCTCTTTTGTGGTTTCACACCTTGCATGCAGCACGAAGCTGCTCGATCAGCCTGTGCATCTTACTATTTTCCGTAATGTCTACGTGCATGGCTGTGAAGAAATTTCTCTCTGCAGCTTGAGAAAACGAAATTCGGTCGCTTTCCGTCGGCTGAGTACTGATGTCATATATGTGTGAGCAGTTGTTGTAGAAGTTAGCTCTTTTATGCACGCCATGCCATTCCCGCTATATCACGGGCCACTGCGCATCAAGTTTCACTGCGTAATTTCAATCATGGTAATGGCCGGGGTATTTGGCCTGGAGTTTCGAAAATCGCCAATTTCAGCTTCACAGACCAGTCCAATATGCAGAAAAGCTGACCTACGATGTTTTTTTTTTCTTTTTTTTTTGTTGGTGGCTTGTTATTACGGACGACTCGCTTTTTACGGACAGGTTTTCTCGGGAACCCAAGTGTCCACATTAACGAGGCATGAGTGTACAGCTAGTTCGGCCGATCAAAGCCGTCGCCGTAACTTATACCGCTGTCACACGGGCATTTCGAAGGCCCTCAAAGCGACTGCCTATCGACTCGAAGGCCTTCGAAAGCTGCCACACGAGCGTTTTCAATGACCATTGAGTCAATAGTCTATCGAGTCAGCGGAGCAGCCCAGAACTCTATCGAGAACTCGAAGGCCCTCGAACGTCTGCAAGGTTGCTAGCGCTGACCCGAGGAGCGTCACGCACACACGTGCACAGCGCGTTTACGATACAAAAACGTGAACAAGCGTTATTTTATATCTTTAATTTACGCGGTAAAATATTATTACCCGTAATAATTTTTAAATAGTATCGCTCTTTTTTTAGGCGTATTATTTATGTACTCTTCTCTACTACTATAGCATGCGCCGCCGAGAAAAAAAAAACACAATGAAAAGCACAGTCGTATCAACGCCAACGCGTTAAAAAAAAAGTTGTTCTTGAATAACAACTAAACACCTGCAGTTACTAAAAAAAAAAAAAAAAAAGGTAACAGTTATAGTTTATTTTGCATTTATAGAGAGATTTTATTTCTTTAAGCAAAACCGAAAGCAACGATAGTGGCGCCATAAAATTTGGCGCCAAACACCAGAACTATTTCAATAGCCTTCGAGTTTTGCCGTGTAGCAGCGGCACAACTCCTTCTAGTTCGATCGCGATTGAAAATCTCGAAGGCTATCAACTCAATCGCCTTTGAAAATGACCGTGTGACTAGGGTATTAGAATTGATAAAAACGTTGTCGGAGAAAATACGCACGTGTTTTCGTGTGAAAATTGTGGCGCTTCGCACTTTGTGCAGCGTTCAGGGCTAGTTTGCAATGGTGATCCGAAACGACAGCAGATGCATCTCTGATAAGTTCAGATGTCCACTTAGAAGTGAGATATAGTGCCTTCCTTTTCCCAAGAACCAGCTTGAACAAAAAAGAGAAAAATGGTTGTGTTAAATGCTTTGAAACATACTGTGGCTTTCTTTCCGCAAAAACCAGATGAAAAAAAAAAAAGCTATTCACGGAATGAAAATGCGGTGTTAAAGGCGCTTCGCGTCTAATCTTAAGGCGGATCGAAGCTTGCTAATGTTTTTGAGCAATGAAGCATATTTTGTTATCCGTTATTTTATTTTGTTATTTTGTTATTTCCTAGTCAGGAACCCTGAAATGCAATATAAAACTGCGTTCACGATTTCTGAGCCGTTGCAGTCGCTGCGCAGAACCTCATCGCGATTGGCATATCGCGATATCATCCTTCAGCTTCAGTTATGCGGTCCAATTTCTTGTTTTGCTCAAGTGATGATAATTCCAGATTGCTCCTAAAAATTTCGCGTAAGGCCAAAAATATCGAGCACCGTTCCTTCATCATGTGTTTCGAATTCGCCTGACTTGGACGGTTTCAACAATTTAGCATCCATTACAACAGCAAATATATTGGCACGTCAGTGTGGTCGTTCTTACTCAGCGGCCGACAGCCAGCGGAGTCGACGCGCCGGGCACAAACGGTTGGAGACACATGCAAATTTGCCGCTTTTCGCTAAGAATCACGGTATATATATTTTTTTATATTTTAAGGCAAACGCCTTAGTTATATGACTCACGAGAGGAAAAAGCCGTCACCGGAAGTGTCCGCAGAATGCATCGCCAGAAGTTGTGATCCCAAAGGGTCACGTGACGTCGTACGAAGGTGCATGTCGTCTGATAGTCATATATCATTGTTAGCAGCGTAATGCTAACTCATAGCTTAATACTAGCTCATATGACATTTTAAGAAGTGTAATCATGATAGTTATGAGATGTCATGAGACACAAAATAAAGGTGAAAAGTGGCTTTGCAATGTCATGCAAGGTATATGTAATTAAATACTAATCATTATGAAAGAGCACTGAACAAGAATAGAGGGGGGGGGAAGCCTCAGTTCGCAAGCCGAGCCAACATCTCCACAGAAGGGTAGAACGAGAGAAAGAAGATGGCTACACAGTATGAAAGAGGCACTAGGGGGAGCCCCATTTCGCAAGCCGAGCCAATACATCACTGTAGTTTCTAATGAGTCCACGGCAATTGCAGTGGACCAGAAATGCCATGTTTAATGATTTGTGAAGATGGAGCTAAAAACTTAGGTTTCCGGATTATCCGGTTCTGTTGTTTATTTCGCTTTCTTTCTTTTTTTTTTTTTTTTTTTCGTTTAAGAGTGCCACCGCTGGAGCGGGGACGAGTGAGGGGTAGTATCCATCGCCTGCTCGGAGGCGCTGGAGGTTCGCGGACGAGCTGCGGGAGAAGAGATTTCAGGCTTCTTCTTCCGCGAAGAAGCCTTTTAGGCAGCCGGTTGAGGGGCCGGCGGGCCCTGTTTCTCAGCTGACAGGGCAGCTTTTGCTGTCCCTGTTTGAGGCGGAGGTGCTCCTGCTTGCAGCATGGACTGAGCAGGAACCAGATCCAAGTGTGGCGCGTCGCCCCCCCCCCCCCCCCCCCCCCCATGCCACCTTGGAGTAGTTTGCTTTCGCTGTGAAAACAAATGGGTTTTTATCTTTGATTCGTTGACGTGCTTCTTTGAAGCTGATGTTTTCGGTTGTTTTCACTGTTATAATTTCCTTTTCTTTTTTTTCATGACTGTCATGACCTAGAGTAGACGGGGTGGTCCCCCTCGCAGTTTGCACAATGCGGCGCAGCAGCACAGTAATCGGATACATGGTCCTTTGCAGCACATCTAGCACATGTTTTGCGGCCGCGGCATTTCTGTGAGCTATGACCGAAGCGTTGGCAGTTAAAGCAGCGTCTGGGGTTGGGTATGTAGTGTCGAACAGTTACTTTGATGTACCCTACTTCAATTGATTCAGGAAGTTTGGAGGTTGCAAAAGTCAAGACAATGTGTTTGGTAGACATTTCCTTGTTGTCTTTTCTTATTTTGATTCGGTTCACGTTAGTCACATTTTGTTCTTGTAGTCCCTCCAGTATTTCTTCCTCTGTGCGGTTCAAGAAGTCGCTTTCGGATATCACTCCACGTACAAAGTTCAGGGATCTGTGTGCAAATACTGTAATGGGGATTTCCCCAAAGTTCTCAAGCTGTGAAACTTTCGAGCATTGGACATGGTCTCGGACTTCCAGTAGAAGGGCTCCACTGGCTAGTTTAGATACTTTGTATCCTCGTCCTAGGGTTTGGGTAAGAGTCTTAGAGACAAGGAATGGAGATATTGTACGGGCTGGTTTTTCACTGTGGATTATGTGGAACTTGATGAACACTTCTGGTTTTTTGCAGAAAAAGTCAGATGCTGCTTCGGTTTGCCTTTTTTAAGGCGATCATTTGGTTGTGGGGAGGAATCCATGAAAAGGTATGCTGTTCGGCCATGGTGCCAGCCACCCACCATGGAGCCCAACAGGGGGACGGGACAGGAAACTCCGAACAATTCTGCCTCCGCCAGCTGTGCACCATAACTATAACCTAATATGGGGTGTTACGTTTCTCCACCGAGAAGTGGGACAGCTGACGCGGCCACCGCATAGCAACAGGCAGAACCGCGAGCGGATCGGCCATTTCGACGCCGTTCATCGGCCGCGCAACGCTTCCTCCCGCGGGCAAGACTCGACGTGTTCCTGCCACGCGCCAAATGTGTGTGCGTGCGTGTGCGTGTGCAAACGCCGGCCAAGCCTGGAGGTCGTGAGAGAGGGCACCCCCTCGCCCGTCTGCAGGAGGTGGAGGAGATGAGGTCGGAACACCTGCGATTGAGTCATTCGTCGTGAACCAACATGTTTGGCTCTCCCTTTCCTGTGAGGGTTTACCCTTTCCCTGTGAACTGGCATGCCTATATAAAGCAGCGGCAGACTCCGCTGAGAGAGAGACTACTTTGACGCGCCGTTGACACGACGCTAGACACCAGCTGTGTGAGAGTGTCTGTAATCTCTCCGGGTCAGCTTCACTGCCCGTTTCTTCCTGATGTTGCAGTAAATGTTGTTTTGTTAGAAGACGCCTCGTCTTTGCTGGCACCTTTGATGCCGTCCGCCGTCCACGGAACGCCAGGCCAACGCTACCGAGGGGCGCGCGACCCACAAACGTAACAATTGGTGGCAGCGGTGGGATGACGACGACCAAGCCGTAACTGTGGTTGGAGGGACGAGCCAGGCGATACCGTCGTCCAACAACTGGTGAACAGCGGAAAGCGGAGAGACGAGGACGACCAAGCAGTGACCGTGGTCGGTGAAACGAGCCAGGCCTGACCGAAGTGCAACATCTGGTGGGAAGAGCGGAGATGTCCGAGGCGTGACTCGTGAATCAAAGCAGCTCAGCGGAAAGGCGGGAGCAGTGCAACGAGCCCTGTGTGATGACTGGTTGCCTGCAGCGGAACGACTGCGTTGGATTCTTGGCTGCGAGGTTTGGTGAGTGCGGGACTTTCTTCTACTGAGTTTTGCCAGGCTTTTGTTAAGTAGAGAACAGAGCTGGTAATTGTGTTGTCGTTGTTGCTGGGTTAAGTGCAGCAAGGCAATAGTGGGCAGTAGAGAAGGCAGCATTCGGAACAGCCATGAATTTGGATTTGAAGTCGTTGCGCAAACCGAAATTGCTGGAGCTTGCGGAGGAGTTGGATCTGGATTTGTCAGACAAACTCAGAAAACCAGAAGTGTTAAAGGCTGTTCTTGCGTTGGAAGCTGAAGATGACGAGCTTTTGGAATGCCTTGAGATCATTGACGAACGTCATGAGAAAGAGGAACGTGAACGTCATGAGAAAGAGGAACGTGAACGTCGCGAGAAAGAGGATCGTGAACGTAGGGAACGTTACGAGAAAGAGGACGCCCGCGTAAGCAAACTGATACAGCTGGAGATTTCAGCACATGGAATGAGCGTGGAAAAGATTAAAGCTTTTAATGCCATTCATTGTAACAGTTCAATACCGCGAGACGGTCCGCCACCGTTCCTCATCGCCGAGGATATGGCAAAGTATTTGGCAGACTTCGAAAGTGTCTGCAGAAGTAAACGTTTCGAGCGAGATAGTTGGGCGCAGATGTTGGTAGCTCTTCTCTCCGCTGAAGCGTCGGATGAACTCAAGCGATTGGTTGGCGACCGCTTGAAAAATTATGATGAACTAAAAGAGTCATTGCTGATACGATATCAGATAACGCCTCATGATCTTCGGAAAAGATATGAGAGCGAGAAAAAGTGTTACAAGTCGTACTTTGATTTGGCGTATCAGTTGAAAGACGCTGTAAGCGATTGGCTAGACAGTGCGGAAGTTCCGGAGCAAATCGAACTTGCACCGGAGTGTGAGAAACAGCTTGGAGAAGCGGCCGAGCAACGTGACCGCAGTAGTGAGCCGACCGATTCTCGAACAGAAGAGCATCGTGTTACCTTGGTCGAGCCACTAGCTGAGACGGTTAGCACAGGCTTAATCGGCGAGAAATCCGCAGGGACGCTGTCCAGCGAGGTGAACTGCATGCCGACCCAAGTAGCTGTAGGAGATACAGTTCCATCAAATGAGTGTGGGGAACTGATAATAGCTGAACCGCCTCTCGAGTTAAATGCAGAAGCTGGTCTAGAGCGTGGCGGAGATGGAAATCAGCTAGGAAATGAGAAAATCAGCTGTGTCGTAGAGCAGGGCACGCAGAAAAACGAAGTGCCGATCAGCGAAACTGCGCAGCCCGCGAGTTGTGATCAGCCAGGGCAGACCGACGAGGAGTACGCGTCCGCTGTAGAGGGCGAGACTTGCGAAGGCGACAGCGAACGACCAGAGCAGAGTCAGAATAGTTCGTGCTCCGAAACCACGCTGGGTTGTATTCGCGAAAGCAACCCCAGTGCGAACGCGGACGTGGCACACATGACCCTCACGCAATCCGAAGCGCCCCAGCTGTCGACGGAGCTTGATCGTGCGCCGGTTAACGCTGAGCGATGCGACTCATCGGAGGACCCGTGTAACGTGAGTGGCGAGCCAGTGGAAATGCCTAGCTTGAGGGCTGGCATAAGCGGTTGTTCGGATTTGACTGAAAGTGAGTCATGCGCTGCTGGCCGCGAATCAGACGCGGCGCCGCACTTTGACCACTCAGACGACACCGGTGTCCTACTAGCTCCGGTTACCGCTAGCTTGCCAGAGCTCGCGCCGAAAGAAAGTGGAACTAGAGTATTCCAGTGCGGCCGACGAAAAAAGCGGAAGGGCAGGAGCGAGAAAGAATGCTGCCATCGTAAGGGGAGCAAACTCCAACGATTGCAAAAACAAAGCAGAAGGCTAGTATTCCAGCGCTGCCGACGAAAAACGCGAAAGGGCAGGCGCGAGAAAGAATGCCGCAATCGTAAGGAGAGCAAACTCCAAAGATTGCGAAAAGAAAGCACAAAGCATGTGTTTCAGTGCTGCCGTAGAAAAAAAACGGAAAGGCAGGCGCGAGAAAGAAGCGAGAAAGTTGAAGCTATCGCGAAAGAGAAGGCGACTATCCCAAAGGCACAAATGCGCCCGTGCAAAGAAAATGCGTGATTGGTGCGCAACCCGTAAGGAGAGGGATAGGTTGTTCAGAAAAGTGAGTAACTTATGCTCATGTGTTTCTTCGCACAGAAACAGGAAGGTAAGGTTGCTCCGTGAAACGGACAACCGAAGTTTTAGTGAAAAGGGTGATCGCAATGGTAACACCGATGGCTGAAGTCGGAGCCCATGACGTGAGAAGAAGCCTGTATTCACTAGTTGGTGTTTTTCTTCCTGGCATAGGATTTTGAACATATTGTATTGTATTATCTTTGTTTGAAGTGCTGTTTTGAAAATGCGATTTTCAAATTTGTGGACGCGTTCCAAATGCTGCTAAGCTGCCCTTTAATGTAGATGGGGGCATAAGAGGGAAATAGTCTGGCAAAACTTAGTGAAGTTTGTGCCGTGCTTGCTGGCTGACCGGTTGAGTTTTTAGCGTGGTTGTGATGCTGTAGGTTGTCAGAAATCTCTCCTGAAGACAAGTTGCAGAGTGCCTTGGAAACCCGGACTTGCCAAGGACTTCTTCAGGCTGTTTGAGCTCAAGAGAAGCTGAGTTGGACGACCCCGGCTAGCAGCAACATCCCGATCCCTCCGGACAGCGGATGCAGTCCCCTGCCCTTCGGGATCTCCCTTCCCCGGCGGGGCAGTCTGTTACGTTTCTCCACCGAGAAGTGGGACAGCTGACGCGGCCACCGCATAGCAACAGGCAGAACCGCGAGCGGATCGGCCATTTCGACGCCGTTCATCGGCCGCGCAACGCTTCCTCCCGCGGGCAAGACTCGACGTGTTCCTGCCACGCGCCAAATGTGTGTGCGTGCGTGTGCGTGTGCAAACGCCGGCCAAGCCTGGAGGTCGTGAGAGAGGGCGCCCCCTCGCCCGTCTGCAGGAGGTGGAGGAGATGAGGTCGGAACACCTGCGATTGAGTCATTCGTCGTGAACCAACATGTTTGGCTCTCCCTTTCCTGTGAGGGTTTACCCTTTCCCTGTGAACTGGCATGCCTATATAAAGCAGCGGCAGACTCCGCTGAGAGAGAGACTACTTTGACGCGCCGTTGACACGACGCTAGACACCAGCTGTGTGAGAGTGTCTGTAATCTCTCCGGGTCAGCTTCACTGCCCGTTTCTTCCTGATGTTGCAGTAAAGGTTGTTTTGTTAGAAGACGCCTCGTCTTTGCTGGCACCTTTGATGCCGTCCGCCGTCCACGGAACGCCAGGCCAACGCTACCGAGGGGCGCGCGACCCACAAACGTAACAGGGGTAACATAGGGTAGTTACTCCACACACGGTTAACCCTTGCCGCCAGGAAGTAAGGAAAAACAAGAAGAGAGTAGAGGACAGGAGAGTTGTAGGATGGAAGATAGGAAAGTGAAAGATGGAGGGGAGGATAGGAAATGGCGACTGCTGATTTCCCCCGGGTGGATAAGCCCGGAGGTGCCATCTGTGGGAAGCGTGGGCCAAAGTGGTGTGTTGCCTTCGCCGAGGGGCCTTAAAGGTCCAAACACTCGGCATCGGCTCAACCACCAGGATCCCCTTTTCCGCAGACACGACGATGCCACGCACGGCTAAGCGTGAGTGCTGGGGTCCGTGGTGTCGCACAGTACACACAAACACCTGCCTTAACAGGTGCCCCCTGCGGGGGTGTGTACTTTGTATTCTCCTGAATTGTATTCTTCTGTACCCCCCACCTCTGCCTAAAGCCTGAAATTCAGGCTGGCAGTATGCAATAAATAAAATAAAGTACAAACAGATACAGACCGCAAGAAAGACGACACGCGCACATACGCAAGCGCTTGTGTGTGTGTTTGTCATCTTTCTAGGGGTCTGTGTCTGCGCTAGACCTTTTTACACAATCGAAATGCATCTATTCGCTGAAAAGAAATTTTTTGGATGCATAAAAGCAGCACAGGTATTGTGGCTTACCTTGCAGATCTTCGCGTTGCCATTCGCCGTCCAGTCTTCACGCTTCACTTTCGCCTCCCATACATGCCTCCGTCTCTTATTCCGTGGAAAACGAAAACATCTGGCTCTTTTTTTTTTTTTTTTGCTGAGCCAGCACACAATGGATCACAACAGCCTGGCATGCTAGTTTTCGTGACTGAACACAGTACAATCGCCCAGCACCCAGCGCACAGCACAACCGCTTCGGACACTCCGCAGCAACGGCACGAAGCGACATGCCCCAAGATGGCGAGCGCGGAGAAAGTGGCGGCGCGGAGCATGCCAAAGGGTGTCACCACCCTGTACGGCGGCGCTGGTATCGAGGTCCTCTAGCACCCCTTAAAGCCGCGGCCGCTAGGTAGGCTTCCTAGCGCTACAGCCACTGTACTAGCACCCGCGGTGCCGAAAGCGTTTCGAAATCAACGCATGCGCAATTCAAAAGAAAACGCAGAGAATGAATCTCCCGTTAGACTAAAACCCCTTGATACTTGGAAAGTTACGCCAACGATTGAACTTTGCCGCCGCCGCGCTACCTCCTCGCCTCCTCCTCGCCTCTTGCGCGCCCCTTCGCTGAAGGCCGGCTCTCCGCCCGATTTCCTGAGCGACGATTGGTCTCCCTGCCGTTGCCATTGGAAACCGACGCGCGTCCGGCGTTTTCCTTGTGTTTTATTTTTCCTTCGCGCCATTTTTCCCCCAGTCTCTGCGAGCGAATATTGCGCGCTGTGCTTTTATTGCAGCGTGCAAGCTCTATGCCGTGCTGTTGCGCGTACAACTGCAGCAAGCGACCTGAAGATGGTTATGCGGTATTCATGATATCTCAAGGCAAGCGTGACGGCTTGCGCACGAGTCAATGGATTCACAAGATTAGTCGAAAGACGTTTATTCCTAGAAACAACAGAGTTGTTTACGACGTCGAGTGCCTTTCTCACTCCCCGTAATAACGCGTCACCTGACGCTGCGTTTTTTATTCCTGCTTGCTGCTCAATATTTTTGCGGCGGCAGCATGTTCATTGTATAAAAATAAGGTTGTCCTCTGCAGCATGCTGAATATTCTGCGAGGCTCCAAGGCTCCATCATTTAACACGCTTCGACTTCTGTACAGTGAGAAACAGGGCGCTATAATCTGCTTTTTGCTGTCAGAAATAACTGGAAAATTACAGTCTCTCGATTGCATTTGTCGCGATTATGCTAGGATCCCTGGCCCCCTTCACTAAAAATCAAAATTCGGGCTTGTAGAGGAGCTAGCCTTTCCAGCTTTTACTTGTAGTGTGCGTCGGTTACTCGGGAGCATTGAATGCTGGCCCTGAAAAACTCTTTGGCAAGTAAACCCGAGGTATTGCGGGTAATCTGCACTAGTTAGGTCGTATGGCATTTTTTTTTTCAATTCTTGAATGTGTCTTGCCATGCTTCGACGCACGCGTGGGTTAAAAAATATGCGTTCGTTTTATCAGGGATACGGCCAATGTGCAGGAGGTGTTCATATGATCACACACGCTTCACTTGACCATGACTACTAGGCGTTGGCAGGTTACCTTCGCTTTGAAAGCTGGAGCTCTAAAAGCGCGATTCCGCGTATTCATTTATTGCGAGAAAAGTTATCCCATCGATGTCAAATCAGCCGGAATCATTGCATCAATTTTCTGTATTTACGAAACTTAAACAATCAATGATGATTATAGTTATTATGTAAAAATAGGGGAACATTTTGCGAGCAACAATTCTTAACACTGTAACATATTACTCATTTCAATTGTATGCAAGATTTTTTTTTTCACCTAGCCTGAGTAATTATCTCATCGCTCTATGTTCTAGCTACATTTCACTGAAGACCAGTTTGAGCCGCCAATATTACACGAACTCGAAAAAAAGCAGACCAAACGCAGTTCCATCAATTTTCTCTCACCGACCTGTCCTGAAGTAAAGGAAGCCTCCTCGACAGAGACATGAACCTCGCGCAGTAGTCAGTTATTTCTGTGGCTTGCTCTTTTCTCACCTCCATTTATGAGAAAACAAGAAAGTATAAGAATTAAAAGTCAATGTATAGCTGTCTCGTCAGATATTATGAGATAATAGAGATATGACTGACAACGTAAGTCAATGAAAATTGAAGTATATCAATGGGTCACGGGACGGCATCAGATTAAATAGTGATGGTTATGAATAGTGATAGGTAATGATGGTGACTGTTACGGATAATAATAGTAAATTATAGTAATAGGCCCGGATAGTGAGGTGATAGTGTTCGTTGCGGATAGTGACAGTTACGATAGGTCTCTGGCATTAGTAGATATAGTGATAGATAGGATAGCGATAGTTAATGAATTGGCAGTTATATGCTTTCTCATTTCCGCACGTTGAAGACCTATGTGCACCTTGTAATTTTTTTATTTGATTGTTGCGTTCAATGAAATCAAGCTCTTTTACACAGCGCATGAGACCACAGCATGCTTGCCCCAGAACTTCAGTGTATCGGCAATAGGGCCCACCACTTCTCCCAGTGTACCCTGCTGTCTTTAACCACACGCGGTCAGTGAGGGGCCACGTACTCATAAAATTATTTAATTCCTCCATCAGCATCATATCAAGACTGCCGTGGCAAAACTGTTCCTTGCCTCGAAGCAGCAAGGAACAGCTCGAAATTTGATTTTATACAAAATTAACTAATTAACGCAGATTATCGCGGATCGCTAACTAGCGCAGTGCCATTACACTTGGCCTAAGCTTTCCAACGGTATACGGTTCGGTGTTGCAGCTAAAATTTAGGTTTTAATTGCAATTTACTATCAATTAATTTGGCCCAGTAATTGATTGAAATACATGTACAATTAACCAATAATACAATCTCATGGTTGATCACGTGACATATACTATGCTTAGAGAGATAGCTTGACAGTAGCGAAATAGACGAAGTCCTGCTTTAACCTTCTCTAATCTTGAAGCTCAAAGCACCAGCCTGGATCGTTTTCTGAAGTTTTACCGCGGTGACAGATTTCACGCTCTAAAAAAAACAAACATAAAGTCAGAGGTAGTACTAGATTAAGTGCACAAAGTAAAACCTTATCATGAGACTTAAAAAGTGTCTGTAGCACAGAACTCGCCTGAAAGCTTTGTTTATCAGCATTCCCCATTCAAACAGTTCTAAGAAGAAAGCAATCAATTCAAGAACTTTACTAAAGGCATTCTCAATGCTTTTCTCGCAATTTTTCAAAAATTTTGTGCACTCCTGGAGCGCTGACCTGGCCCAAAAGCTCGCGCTTCACTCACTGCTGCGGCCGGCCGGCGGGCGTCAGGGGGAAAAAGCGTGTCGTGCGCAGCGCTCGCCGCCGCCGCGCGAGGAGAATCGAGGAGGAAAGCGCGGCGCGGAGGAGAGTGTCGCTACTTTCAAATTATCAAGGGACTTTACGTTAGACAGGCGTTTTGCGCCATCTAGCGATGTTGACACAACACGCCACACACAGCAGTCGTGCGCCAGGGAGTAGCGAATTAGCGGAAGAGACAAGGCTTTCGCATTTTAAGCTCTTGAGCACTCTGGGCAGTCTTTCTTTTCCCCTTGTTTTCTGAACCTAAGCCATGGCCTGTGGGGGCCCACGCCACATATCTCTAGCGCCCGTGGCGCGCCGCGCTTTCAACGGCCGCGCCACCTTCCCAAGGCTCCTTGCGCGCTGCCGGTTTCCCTCTCCCCGCTCGTTCGGGGATAACCGGTCCCGCGCGAGGGGTCTATAAAGGAAGGCTCGTGCCGCCGTCTGGCTCTTCTTGGTTCCTGGCTCGTCGCTCCTGCTTCTCCCCTGGCTCTCTCCACGAGAACGACCCGCAGACACCCGGACGACGACCCCGGATGGCCTCGACGACGCCCGCGCTTAACGTGAGATAAAGAATGTTTGTTACACGGCCCACTGTGTGTTTTGTCATGCGCATGCCTCGGGCAGAGGAATCGCCCACAACTTTTTTTTTTCCGTGTAACAAACATTCTTTATCTCACGTTAAGCGCGGGCGTCGTCGAGGCCATCCTTTATCTCACGTTAAGCGCGGGCGTCGTCGAGGCCATCCGGGGTCGTCGTCCGGGTGTCTGCGGGTCGTTCTCGTGGAGAGAGCCAGGGGAGAAGCAGGAGCGACGAGCCAGGAACCAAGAAGAGCCAGACGGCGGCACGAGCCTTCCTTTATAGACCCCTCGCGCGGGACCGGTTATCCCCGAACGAGCGGGGAGAGGGAAACCGGCAGCGCGCAAGGAGCCTTGGGAAGGTGGCGCGGCCGTTGAAAGCGCGGCGCGCCACGGGCGCTAGAGATATGTGGCGTGGGCCCCCACATCTTCCGGTGGCCGATGCGTTATCGCGCGCACCGTTGAAGGCTGGCAGAAGCGCAGAAGAGGCGCAGACCAGCTTTGCTGAAATTTGAAGTCAAGAGTTTGACGGAAGCCCGTCTGATGACGGAAGTCCATCTCTCTTCTTTTGGTCGGTGTCCTTTATTTTCCGTCACCTTTGCTGAAAGCGGCGTCGCCGCTAGTGGAGAGGAGGAGGAGAGGGCGGACAGAGTTGCCGCGCGGTGCTGCGAGAGAGAGAAGGCGCAGCAGCTGGTGGCGGCGACTACTCGCCTGCCAAGAAGCGAGGCAGAGAGAAATCTGTCATGGGGAGTAGCGGTCAGTAGGGAAGAGCTAATTGAGGCCCAGAAAGCAGACGGTCTATGCCAGCGGGTGCGGACAGAGCTTGCGAGTAGTGCAGCTTGCACCGGGAACGCTGAGGGCAAGTACGACGCGTATCTGCTGGGCGATGATGGCTTACTGCTCCGCTACATCCCCCAACTTGACGAGGAAGAGGCGATTGCATCCCCCTTCCGAGTCGTGGTCCCGAGGAAGTTGCGGAAACGATTCCTCCAGTACTTCCATGACTCAGCGCTGGCAGGCCATGGCAGCGGCAGTAAGACTTATGACAAGTTATGCCGTGTCGCGACCTGGCCAGGTATGAGAAAGGATGTGCTGGGTTACGCCCGTACATGTCCTGTTTGCCAGGTAGCCAAGCCTCGGGCGGGGAAACCCGCTGGCATGATGAAGCCGGTAGTTAGCAACTATCCGTGGCAAGTGGTCGCGTGCGATATCATGGGACCCCTCCCTCGCTCCGCGCGCGGACACCAATATATCCTGGTAATAACGGACCACTATTCCAAGTGGGTTGAGGTTTTCCCCCTTAGGAAGCTGGTGTCAGAACGGGTTTGGGAGAAACTGTTGGAGACATTCACTCGTTTCGGTTTCCCTTCCGACTTGATTACAGACAATGCTTCGTATTTCACAAGCAAAGTCTTTGTTGATTCCTGTCGGGCGCTTCAAATCCGCCACAGTAAAGCGAGTCCCTACCACGCTCAGAGCAACATAACCGAGAGAGTGAATCGGAATGTTAAGAGTATGCTGGTCGCGACGACCGAGCAGCACAGAGATTGGGACGCACGGCTGTCCGAACTGGCTTTCGCCACTAGAACAACCGTGAACAGGTCGGTGGGTATGACACCTGCTTACTTGAATTTTGGGAAAGAGATCGCTTTTCCGCTAGAGAACGCCCTACTTGACACGGCGGGGCCCGCGCCCCCTCCGCTTACGCAGTACGCGGCAAAGCTCCGCGAGCGCCTTGAGGCAGCGCAGCGCGCGGCTCGTGAAAACCTCGATGTCGCGCGCATGGAGCAAGCGGATCAGTACAACAAAGGTCGTCGTCACGTCGTTTTCAACACGGGCGACTTGGTACTGAAAAGAACGCACCCGCTTAGTAACGCAGCGCGTGGTTTCGCCGCGTCGCTAGCGCACAAGTGGGTTGGACCGTTCGAAGTTACGGCACGGACTACGCCACTCACCTACCAGCTGCGGTTGTTGGCGAGCGGTGAAACCGCTGGTCCGGCGCACGTCGCAGACTTGAAAGCTTACCACCTTCGCAAGGACGATAACTGCGAAACGGTGGAAGCTCAAGGCGATTCAGCGATCTCTCCCCCGGGAAGGCGAGCACGTAGTGGCACGGTTTGCAACCGACGCTACAACCTGAGAACCAGGTAAAACCCGTGCTTCTCGTCTAACCCCTCTCTGCCCCTCACAGCATGCCACCCAGGCGGTATCCCGGCGCCCGGATCGAGGGCACCCACCAGGTGCACAAGCAACAGAGGCTGCGCCAGCGGCCTGGAACGAGTGGGCGCGGTGCCCATCGCCACCGGCCTACCGGCCCGGAGAGGCACTGGAGAAGCCCCCCCAGTGATGTGGGACACGGAAAGCGTTCGAGGGACCCACCCCCAGGCCTGGAGCCGCAGTCCAAGCGGCACAGGACTGTGCGGCACACCGCCACCTGGACCACGGTCGCCGACGGGGCGGCGGTCTCCTACTGCGCGGGGTCCAGGTGGCGAGACCAGGCCCGGCCTCTCCGCGGAGAGGCCGCGCAGTCGGTGCCCCTGCCGTTCCGGGGCCTTACCTTAGAGGACCGCGACAACGAGCCCCCGGCCCACTATACAGAAGAGGAGCGCGCAGGCCTGTGCGGTCTCTGCGGCATCCTGCTTGTGTGCCGCGCCGTCCACGAGGCCGGGGCGCTGCATAGGAGCCGTGCAGAGGCGGCGGAGCGGCTGCACCGGGCAGTGGTCACAGCGACCGCTTTGGCAGCTGGACGGCCCGTCCAGAGGGGCAGCCCGGAGGAGGCAGCCTTACGCCTCCTTCAATCGAGCCGGCCTGAGCTGCTGTCTCCGGCGGCGGAGGCCATCATCGCCCAGGCGCGGGCAGGGTCCCCAGCGCCCCCTTCGGTCTCCACGGACGTCAGCCCGGACCCGGACGAATTGAATCGCCTGCTGGCGGACTCCGGGTCGGACGCTGAGGGGGGGGGGAGATGTGGGGGCCCACGCCACATATCTCTAGCGCCCGTGGCGCGCCGCGCTTTCAACGGCCGCGCCACCTTCCCAAGGCTCCTTGCGCGCTGCCATTTTCCCTCTCCCCGCTCGTTCGGGGATAACCGGTCCCGCGCGAGGGGTCTATAAAGGAAGGCTCATGCCGCCGTCTGGCTCTTCTTGGTTCCTGGCTCGTCGCTCCTGCTTCTCCCCTGGCTCTCTCCACGAGAACGACCCGCAGACACCCGGACGACGACCCCGGATGGCCTCGACGACGCCCGCGCTTAACGTGAGATAAAGAATGTTTGTTACACGGCCCACTGTGTGTTTTGTCGTGCGCATGCCTCGGGCAGAGGAATCGCCCACAGGCCTAAGCTTTCTGATCGCTAAGCAAGCTGCATGACCATGCAGCAGCATGTCCTCGCGCCTATCCCGCGCTCGCTGTGTGGTCGTGACGGTGACCACTGCTGAGCCAAGGCCGGAAAGTTTTGCTTCAGCAACTAGCGCTGAAAAAAAAAGAAAGAGAAAAGAACTAGGCATCTGTAGGTGTGTCAGCTACTGAACTGGAGTTCCCAGGTTAGAACCCGACTGCGGCGTCCGCGTTTACATGGAGGAAAAACGCAAGTGTGTGAGTGTGCTGTTTATTAATATTTAAAAATTTATTTTTATTTTTATTGCACCATACATACGCTAGTTGTTAATTTTCTGTATCATATTGCTACCCACTCGTTGCCACTCTCCCCCTTTATTTTTATTACCACCGCCGCAGATCCGGTGATTGAGCATTCGATAGCAGATCTGAAAAACAAATCTTAATAAAACGGAGCCTAATAAAACCACACCTTACTACTGACTGGCTGGCCGCGGTGGAAGTCATGGCCCTTACAGGCTTGGCTTTGTCAGCCTGCTAAACTCCGGCTGTAGGCCTTGACGGCGGCGGTTAACGTTGTGGACGGGTGTTGACAATCAGCTCCACCGGTGTCTTCGAAGTCAGTGTATACACCTGGGACGTTGCCCAGCACGGCCCAATCAAATGTCGCCGACGGGCAATTGGTTCCTTAAAATGAAGCACATGAGGTATGTACAAGCATGGAGAACGAAATGAACTCTTTCTTCCTCCTCGTACCACCTCATGTACTTCATTTCTAGGAATCATGCTCCAACTCAGCCAACAGTCCATTCCTCAACGAGTTGATGCAGGGTGGACAGATCTATTGGAATATGCAAGGCAGCCGGTCGCGTCAGAAAAGAGACGAAACCCACTGGCCCTTAGCTAAATTCTTGATAATGCAGCCCGTCCGCGTGAAGGCACCACAAGAACGGATAAGATGCAGCAGTATCATCAGACCCCTGGCTCGTGTCCACCCTTATCGCTTCCTATTCCCGCAGTTATCGGCAGTAATGCCGAGAATTCGGCAATGATAGTCGCGCTGGGCTAGCTGAAAATCACGTTGAAAAACCTCACGCGGAGCTCAGCCCACATCGGTGTGTGGAAGCAATGCTCGCCTCGGTTTCATCTACGAGTCGCGTGACGTCACAACAAAACCGTGAATGGGTGGACGCTTGCATCTCGGCGCGCAGTCGCTTCCAGTTCGTTACCTGCTTTTTTGCGTCGGCGGCACTGGCACGTTACCTTTCTGAACATGAGTTCGGCGCAGCAAAATGTCGCAGTTAGGAGCTTGACATGTGCTGGAGTGAATGACGCTAAAAATCCTGTACCACCTTCGTGTTCTGGCAAAAAGAACACTTGTGACGAAGACGTCCTGCTAAATGTCGGCCCGTCAACACCGTCAGAAGATTATTACGCAGCCGAAGAGCGGCACTTGCAGGACCTTGCTCGCCAGTTCGATGTTTCGACGATTGCAGAGCACTCGACGACGGCGTTCAAGGCATGTATAACCGAAGGACCTTCACGCAAGGCTTCGCCGCATCGCTCGGTGCAGTCCATGCCAGAGAACGGCCCAGCGAAAGGCTCTTGCGTGGTGACGCCGATCCCGCAGCGCTTACTGCTGCCAACGCCCGCCATGGTCCGCGCCATCGGCGACCACGCTGTGAAAAGAGAGGTAAGGACACACAAATTATACTACGTAATTTGGAAACTTATCGAAAAAAAAAAAAAACACGAAGAAATTGACGAGAGGGGTCCGATGTTCTGCAACAACAGCATCGTCCTCTGAAAGGGACAGTGCAGAAAAATAGGTGATGGGGTGTACTAGAGTCGCGTTCTAATGTTAACTTTTTCTGAAAGAATGTTACAAATAAAATAAAATAAATAGCATAAAACAGATTTTTTATAACCCACGACAGGCCGATTTCGGTAGTGAAATATATATGCGTTAGCTTTCACTTCAGTGCGGTGATATTCTGTACGGACGAGGCTTAGCATGAGTTGTCGGGCTAGTTGGCTTGAATCTTGTTATGCAATGAGTATTCAGTTCTTGGACATAAAAAGGTTTCTTTCGGAGAAGCATCTATGTTGACTATATTATCCCCCAGCTGCGAAGGATCTTATGCAGTATGGGTCAGCACACTCGAAGACGATCAAGTAGGAAAAATACAGCGAAAAAAAAAAAAAACTCAGGATAAGAGGAAACACATACACACAGCCGCCGGACTAACAACTGGTTTATTATTGCCGCAACCTACTTATCACCTTCCTGCGCAAGCGCACATGCAAAAATAAAACCACCAAAAATACAAACTGATGCAGCTCAAACACCCGATAAAATCCGGCACTCTTTCTCGGGGACAACTAAAGATGGATAACTAATGCAAGCCAGCTCATTCTTTTTGGTTAGAAATGTCTCGAGAAGCTCGCGTTCGTGCTTAGTCTTTTTTTCCCTGCCAATTATTATGGTGTTATGAAACAAAGGTGAACAGTTTTTGCATTTTTTACATGCAAGGCGAGGTTGCTTCCTGCACCTGATCGACAGCAGTTGCCGTGCTCCCTGAGCCGTTCGTTCAAGCATTGGCCAGTTTCATTGCGTTGGACAGTACCCTAAACTATCAATAATTTCTGCCTCGATAATTTCGCGCAGCAGATGGCAACTTCTTCTGGCTGTGGTGGTACATTCTTGATAGCGAGCCAAGCGGGTTGATTTCGCGCTGGGAACTGCACTTGGGTCAGAAGAGTGGTCTGAATTAGTCAGAACTGGGTGCTGTGGCAGGATCAGTGTTCGATTCACATTATACAGTTCGCGTCAAGAAGCCATCCGTATCTGTTTCTCACCTTTCTTCGACGCTCACGAAGGCGATCATTTACGCACCTCCCACTTTGACCAACGTCTTTCCTGTGGAAAGACATATATTCCCGCAGAAAAGACGTATAGCTCAAACTTCGTTACTAGTATATCGTCTAAACTTTCATGTTAGAGAACTACATTTTTAGTACATCAGGCCCGTGAATAACACAAATGTATTCCTAGGGATCCATCGGAGACAGTGGCCTTCATCGCTGTGAAGCACGTTTACTAACATTCTGCGTATACGCAACAAGATTCTACAGGAAGGTGTTGGAGAACTGTTTGGAGGATTCTTTCCTTCCGTTAGACATGATATCTGAATATGCCAGATTCAGCAGTTGGAATGGCATTGTTTGGCTCGTGTGCACGGGACTCTTTTTTTTTTGTGGTGCAACTAGGCGCCTCCTTTGATCCGTCCACCTCCAGAAGACATTTTCGTGAGTTTTCGGCCCTAACGGATCGAACTACGGAGTTTTTGCGGCAGGTTCAACTGGTGCAGCTTCATCGTTTCTTACCTTTAAAAAAAACCAGCGTCCACAGATTTTATGCACCTTCTTGGACTATTGAGATATGCCTCTAAGATGTGACGCATGCTCTCTCAAGTACCAAAGTTCGCAAGACCTGAACCTGAGCTGCAGTGCCTTTTTCTAAAAGTCTGCCTGTGCCCTGTCTCTGTCTGCCTGTGCCTGCTGGGGATCAGAGGGCGTGGACATTTTAAACCATGACAGTGTCTGCACGCTGGTGGCTGTTCAAAAAGAACAAATTAATATTTGAATGGTTCACGTTATTCAGTTCAGTTCAGTCGTTCAGTCATGTCCGACTCTTCGTGACCCTATGGACCATGTCACGTCACGCTTTCCAGTCTCTCACTATTTTCCTAACATCACATAACTTCATCTGCAGCGCCTCGAGGATGCCATCTAACCATCGCGTTCGCTGCCTACCCCTTCTCCGGCGACCCTCAACCTTTCCCAGCATCAAATCTTTCTCCAGCCACTCCTCTCTTCTCATCAGATCACCAAAGTAGCTGAGCTTTAACTTTAGAATTTGACCCTCCAATGAGCAGCCAGGGTTTATGGTCGACAATATTGACTGATTTGATTTTCTGGCAGTCCAAGGAACTCACAAGAGTCTCCGCCAGCACCATTCAAACGCGTCGATTCTTCGGCGGGCAGCCTTCTTCACAGTCCAACTCTCGCATCCATACATCACAACTGGAAAGACCATAGCACGAGTTATACGGATCTTGGTTGGCAGACTAATGTCTCTGCTCTTTACTAGCCGGTCAAGGCTAACCATGGTTCTCTTTCCCAGAAGCAGGCGTCTCCTAAATTCATGGCTGCAGTCTCCTTCCGGGGTAATCTTGGAGCCCAAGAAGAGAAAATCTGTCACAGCTTCCACTTGTCCCTTGATGCTCCGGGACTTGATATGGCAAGACGCCATGATCTTTGTCTTTTTAATGTTCAGTTTAAGCCCAAATTTCTCACTCTTGTTGTACACGCATAAGAAGTCTTTTGAGTTCCACTTCACTTTCTGCCATTAAAGTGGTATCACCCGCATATCTGCAACCGCTGCACCCAGGTGGCGTAGCGGTAGAACATCCGCCTCGCATGCAAGAGGACCGGGGTTCAAATCCCGGTGCCGCGCAATTCTCCACCGGATGAAAGAAAAAAAAAATCCGCGTGTCGATGGAATTGCATAAACAGGTTTGGGGTGCGACCTGATGCCGGTGAACACCTCCGGCAACGCACTCCCTCACCAGAACAGGAGTTGGCCACCCTGGTGCAGTAATTGGCCTCAACCTCCTATGATAAGCTCCATAAAACCCCGGCCCTCAGTCACCAGCGGCTGCGGAACAACTGACCACGGCGGCGGTCAGACCTGTGACGCAGCAGGGGGTGCTAAGAAAGTCTGGCTCCGCTGGACAGGCCGCCATTGGAAACTGACCCTGGCAACGCTTAATGCTAGAACCCTAGCTAGTGAAGTTAGCTTAGCAGTGCTGTTAGAGGAACTAGAGGGC
This sequence comes from Amblyomma maculatum, assembly GCF_055883805.1. Classification (NCBI taxonomy): domain Eukaryota; kingdom Metazoa; phylum Arthropoda; class Arachnida; order Ixodida; family Ixodidae; genus Amblyomma; species Amblyomma maculatum. Next base: position 282,387,461 of record NC_139344.1, on the reverse strand, counting down.
ATGAAATGGGATGTCATAGGGCTTAGTGAGGTTAGGAGGCCGAATGAGGCATATACCGTACTGAAAGATGGGCATGTACTGTGTTATCGAGGCTTACCAGAGAGGCGACAACTAGGAGTAGGTTTCCTTGTCAATAAGTATATAGCGGGTAATATAGATGAATTCTATAGTATTAATGAGAGGGTTGCAGGCATCGTAATTCGGCTTAATAAGCGGTATAAACTGAAGGTTGTACAAGCCTATGCACCTACATGTAGTTATGATGACCAGGCAGTTGAAAGCTTCTACGAAGATGTAGAATCGGCAATGCGAAAAGTAAAGACGCAGTATACTGTACTAATGGGCGATTTCAATGCCAAGGTAGGGAAAAAACAGGCAGGAGACAAGGTAGTAGGTGACTATGGCATTGGTTCTAGGAATAGCAGGGGGGAGTTACTAGTTGAGTTTGCAGAGCGCAATAACTTACGAATCATGAATACCTTCTTCAGCAAACGGAAGAACCGGAAATGGACATGGAAAAGTCCTAACGGAGAGACTAAAAATGAAATCGACTTCATAATGTGTTCAACCCCCGCCATTATGCAAGATGTAGAGGTAATCGGGAAAGTGCGATGCAGTGACCACAGGATGGTGAGGTCCCGAATTAGCCTAAATCTGAAGAAGGAACGCAACAGATTAGTAAGAAAGAAACCCATCAACGAATTAGCGGTGAGGGGGAGGGCAGAAGAGTTCAGGATCTCGCTACAGAATAGGTTTTCAGCTCTAACTGAGGATGGCGACATTACCCTAGAGGCAAGGAACCATAATTTCAGAGATATCATTACTGAGTGCGCGGTAGAAGTAGGCGGTAGGATAGTTAGAGAGGATACCGGTAAGCTGTCTAAGGAGACGAAATATTTGATTAAGAAACGCCAGAGTATGAAAGCTTCCAATCCAACAGACCAGATCGAATTGGCCGAGATATCGAAGCTAATCAATAAGCGCAAGGTGGCCGATATTAGGAAGTATAACATGGAGAAAATTGAGCATGCTGTAAAGAACGGGGGAAGCCTTAAAGCGGTAAAGAAGAAATTGGGCATAGGCAAAAACCAGATGTATGCGATAAGGGACAAGGCGGGCAACGTCATCACTAATATGGAAAAGATAGTCAAAGTAGCCGAGGAGTTCTATACAGATCTCTACAGTAGCCAAAGTAGTCAGGACCGTAATGAGATTGGCGGTAGGGAAAAACAGTCAGACGTTCCACCAGTGACGAAGGACGAGGTCAAGGAAGCACTAGAAACTATGAAAAGGGGGAAATCAGCTGGAGAGGATCAGATAACTACAGATTTGCTGAAGGACGGGGGGGATATCGTGCTAGAAAACCTGGCCACCCTGTATACGCAGTGCCTGGTGTCATCGACGGTACCGGAACCATGGAAGAATGCAAACATTATCCTCATTCACAAGAAAGGGGACTCTAAGGACCTTAAAAATTACAGACCAATCAGCTTACTGTCTGTTACGTATAAGGTATTTACTAAGGTAATCGCTAATAGAATCAGGACAACCTTAGACTGCAATCAAGCAAAGGATCAAGCAGGGTTTCGGAAACGGTACTCTACTATCGATCATATCCATACCATCAATCAGGTGATAGAAAAATGCTCGGAATATAACCAGCCCTTATACATAGCATTCATTGATTACGAAAAAGCATTTGACTCAGTTGAAACCTCGGCGGTGATGCAGGCATTGCGAAATCAGGGGGTAGACGAGCCATACGTGAAAGTGCTGGAAGATATATATAGCGGCTGCACAGCAACCATAGTTCTGCATAAAGAAAGTAACAAAATTCCCATAAAGAGAGGTGTTAGGCAAGGAGACACAATCTCCCCAGTACTATTCACAGCTTGTTTAGAGGAAGTATTCAGAGACTTGGAATGGGAGCAGTTAGGGATAAGGGTAGATGGAGAATACCTCAGTAATCTGCGATTTGCTGATGACATTGCCTTGCTAAGCAACTCGGGGGATGAACTGCAAATAATGATTGATGACCTAGACAGGAAAAGTAGAAAGGTAGGCTTGAAAATCAATATGCAGAAGACTAAGGTAATGTTCAACAGCCTCGGGAAGGAACAGCAGTTTACATTAGGTAGCGAAATACTGGAAGTAGTAGGCGAATATGTCTACTTAGGACAGGTAGTAACCGCAGACCCGGATCACGAAAAAGAAATAACAAGAAGAATACGATTGGGATGGAGCGCATTTGGCAAGCACTCGCAGATTATGACTAGCAGCTTACCGGTGTCGCTCAAGAGGAAAGTATACAACAGTTGCATCTTGCCTGTACTCACCTATGGGGCTGAAACGTGGAGGCTAACCAAGAGAGTTCTACTTAAGTTGAGGACAACCCAGAGGGCTATGGAACGAAAAATGGTAGGGGTAACATTAAGAGATAGAAAGCGTGCAGAGTGGGTCAGAGAAATAACTCAAGTTACCGACATTCTAGTAGAAATTAAGAAGAAGAAATGGACATGGGCAGGACATGTAGTGCGAAGAGAGGATAACCGATGGTCGCTGAGGGTAACAAACTGGATTCCAAGGGAAGGAAAGCGTAGCAGGGGGCGGCAGAAAGTTAGGTGGGCGGATGAGATTAAGAAGTTCGCAGGGGTCAAGTGGATGCAGCTAGCACAGAACCGGGTTAAGTGGAGAAATATGGGAGAGGCCTTCGCCCTGCAGTGGGTATAATCAGGCTGAAGATGATGATGATGACCCGCATATCTAAGGCTGATACGTTTTCCAGCAGTCTTCACTCCAGCTGAAGACTCGTCCAGACCGGCCTTCCTCATGATGCACTCTGCATATAGGTTAAATAGGCAGGGCGACAGTATGCAGCCTTGTCTCACTCTTTCTCAATCGGAAGCCAATCAGTAAGACCATGCCCAGTTCTGACAGTGGCCTCTTGCCCTTCATACAGGTTCCTGAGGAGACGGATGAGGTGAATTCGAACTCCCATCTCTCGGAGAGCTTGCCACAATCTGCTGTGATCTACGCAGTCAAACGCTTTCGCATAATCAATAATGCAGAAGTAGATGGGTTTCTCGAACTCTCTTGCTTTTTCCATGATCCAGTGAAGGTTGGCAATCTGGTCTCTAGTTCCTCTGCCCTTGCGAAACCCAGCTTGCACGTCCGGAAGCTCCCGATCCACATACTGCTGCAGCCTACCTTGGAGGATGTTCAACATCACCTTGCTAGCATGCGAAATAAGCGCGATCGTGCGGTAGTTGGAACAATCTTTGGCACTGCCTTTCTTTGGATTGGGGATGTAAACTGACCTCCTCCAATCCTGTGGCCGCTGCAGGGTTGTCCAAATCTTCTGACATAATGTATGCAGAATGTTACCAGCGTCATGGTTGAGGTTGTGAGGCAACTCAGCTGGAATGCCATCAATTCCGCTAGCTTTGTTCTTAGCAAGGCTGGCTAAGGCCCATTCAACTTCACTCTTCAGGATGCCCGGCTCGAGATCAGTAATCACAACCGTCTTATGTTGGGTTCGCACATCCGGGTTCTTCTTGTACAGTTCTTCTGTGTATTCCTGCAACCTCTTCTTTATCTCTGAGGCTTCAGTAAGGTCCTTGCCTCGTTTGTCCTTTATCACGTCCAGCTTAGCACAGAAGCTTCCTTTGATATCTTTGATTGTCTTATACAGAGCTCTTGTGTTCCTTAATTGGCTGTTGTCCTCAACTGCTTGGCACTGTATGTTCAGGAAGGCATTCTTATCTCTCCTTGCTATTTTCTGAAAATCCGCATTGAGAACCTTGTATCTTTCTCTTTCCCCCATCACTTTTGCCATCCTCCTTTCCTCAGCTATTTGCAAAGCCTCTTCAGATAACCAGTTTGCTTTCTTGCATTTCTTTTGCTTTGGAACTATCCTCGTCCGTTACGTGCGGCAGCATTGCGTCGAGCGTCGTCTTGGGTTCCCTCCTATATATATATATATATATATATATATATATATATATATATATATATATATATATATATATATATATATATTGTCAGATGGGGGTTTATTGAGCAGATCAGCAGGACTGGGCAGATCGACAGCGAACACAGTCAGGTCCAACACGCGCAGCGATCACGATGCCACTGACTGCAATGTTCCTCGCGCACTTCTTCCTCTTCACAATTACCAAGAGGAGACATCCTCGCAACTTACGGCGTGAGCAAGATGGCAGGGTCGTAATAGGTTTTGAGGCGCTGGACGTTAACAATCTCGCGTCCGCGCCGGCGTAGATCATGAGACGGCGTAAGAGGTTCCACCACATAATTAACCGGGGAGGTGCACTCCAGAACTCTGTATGGGCCATGGTATTTAGCAAGAAAGTTTGAAGACAGTCCAGGAGCATTGGAAGGATCCACAGCCACACAAGAGCGCCAGACGAGAAGTCCGGTGTTGAGCGTTGGTTGTCATGGTTGGATTTATGGCGGTACTGGGTGTTAGCCGTGGATGCGCAGGCAATTTGTCCACAGTCTTCCGCATGCTGGGCTGCTTGAGACGCAGGAGTATACTCTGATATGTCTGGCTGATACGGGAGTATGGTGTCGATTGTAGCAGAGGGGTGACGGCCGTAGAGGAGAAAAAAAAGGAGAGAAGCCAGTAGTAGACTGCGTTGCGGTATTGTAAGCGTAAGTGACATACGGAAGGACGAGGTCCCATTTTGAGTGGTTGGAGGAGGCGTACAAAGAGAGCATGTCGCCAAGGGTACGATTGAAACGCTCAGTGAGGCTATTAGTCTGGGGATGATAGGCGGAGGTAGTTCTATGAATAATGTTGCATTGGTGAGCAAGGCTTTCACAACGTCACTCAGGAAAACGCGTCCTCTGTCGCTGAGCAGCTCTCGAGGTGCGCCGTGGCGAAGAACAAATCGCTGCAAAATGAAGGAAGCTACTTCTGACGCTGTGGCAGATGGAAGTGCGGCAGTTTCTGCATACCTCGTCAGATGATCAACGGCTACAATAGCCCAGCGTTGCCGGCTACAGTGTAGGGAAGCGGCCCATACAAATCAATGCCGACACGGTCAAAAGGGCGTGATGGGCTGGGTAACGGCAGCAACTCTTCAGCAGAACGTTGAGATGGTTTGCGACGTTGACAGGTGAGGCATGAGCGAACATACTTGAGTACGAAGGTGTACATGCCCCGCCAGTAGTAACGCAGCCGGAGACGAGTGTATGTCTTGAAGACGCCCGCGTTACCGGGTTGTGGGTCAGCGTGGAAATAGTCACAGATTTGCGAACGTAGCTGCCGGGGAATAACTAGCAACCACTTGCGGCCATCTGCGCAGTAGCTGTGGCGGTAGAGGAGGTTATCACGAATGGCGAAGTGGGAAGCATGGCGGCAGAGAGCACGCGATGGAGAAGAAGCTGTAGAATTGGAGATAAAATCGAGGAGATAATTTATCCAATGATCTTGCCGCTGCGCTGACGGCATGTCATTTATGTGAAGCGATGGCGGGGAATCGTCGGAAGAGGAAAGGCTCGCGACCTCAGCTGTAAGGGGGCAGCGGGAAAGTGCATCGGCGTCGTGATGCTTGCGGCCGGAGCGGTAAACAACGCGGACATCATATTCCTGAAGGCGAAGAGCCCATCTTGCCAGTCTGCCGGACGGGTCTTTCAGTGAGGAAAGCCAGCAAAGCGCATGATGGTCCGTCACTACCTCAAAAGGGCAGCCATAGAGGTAAGGGCGGAATTTAGTAAGATCCCAAATAATCGCTAAGCAGTCTTTTTCAGTGACAGAGTAATTGGATTCAGCCTTCGCGAGTGTACGGCTAGCATAGGCGACCACGTATTCAGTATAACCTAATTTACGCTGAGCGAGCACAGCGCCGAGACCAATACCACTGGCGTCCGTGTGGACCTCAGGCGCTGTGGGATCGAAGTGACGTAGGACAGGGGGTGCCGTAGGATGCGGCGTAAAGCGTTGAAGGCATCATCGCACGTTGGCGACCACGACGAAAGGCTGGAACTGCCGGATAGAAGTTCTGTCAAGGGAGCAACAATGGAAGCAAAATTTCTAATAAAGCGGCGAAAGTAAGAGCACAGCCCGAGGAAGCTACGTAGACCTTTGATGGAAGTCTGTTTGGGAAAGGCTGCTACGGCACGAAGTTTGGCAGGGTCTGGAGATACACCTTCTTTGGAGATGACGTGGCCGAGAATGGTGAGCTGGCGGGCCGTAAAACATTTTTTTTTTCAAATTCAGCCGCAGTCCTGCATCAGATAGGCAGGTCAAAACGTGCTTCAGACGGTAGAGGTGTGTGCCAAAGTCAGGAGAAAAGACGACAATGTCGTCGAGGTAGCAGAGGCACGTCTTCCACTTTAGGCCACGCAAAATGGCGTCCATCATCCGCTCAAATGTTGCCGGAGCATTACAAAGGGCAAAGGGCATAACTGTAAATTCGTACAAGCCGTCGGGAGTTACAAAGGCAATTTCGAGGTGATCAGCCGCTTCCAGCGGAACTTGCCAGTACCCGGAACGTAAATCTAGGGAAGAAAAGAGTTCGGCGCCTTGCAAACAATCGAGAACGTCGTCGATGCGTGGGAGAGGGTAGACGTCCTTTCGCGTAATCTTATTAAGGCGGCGATAATCGACACAGAAGCGGATAGAACCATCCTTCTTTTTACGAGGACAACAGGTGACGCCCAAGGGCTGCTTGAGGGCTAAATCACGATTAGGTCGACTTGCTCTTCAATAGCCTGGCGTTCGGTTGCAGACACACGATAGGGGCGCTGTCGAAGTGGTGCGTGGGTGCCGCTGTCGATGCGATGAGTGACTGTAGAGGTTTAACCCAAAGGACTTTGATGAGAGTCGAAGGAGGAGCGAAAGTGATGTAGTAGGTTCAAGAGCTGAGTGCGCTGCTCTGGAGGAAGATCGGCATCGATGGAACGGAGGAACAAGTCTGTAGAGGGGCAGCGGGTGCAGGTGAAGGGGGGCTGAGCGCAGTCACGGCACAGTGCGGCGCGTCGTCAGGTTCCTCAGAGATCAGAAGAGATGCGATTAGCTGGATACTTCCGAGGCATTCACCATGGCGCAAAGCAGTAGGGGAGTTAAAGGGATTAGAGACCCATAACATGGAAAGGCCAGCGGAAACAGCGAGCACAGCGTAGGGCAATGGAAGGCAATTGCGGCGCAGGAAAGTATGGGCTGGCGTGAAGAGAATGGTGTCATCGCTAGCAGAGGCACAAGAGACACAAACAAGCACCGAAGAGCAGGGAGGAAGGTCGATATCTTCGGCGACGAGGACTTTAGCACAGGAATTTGATGAATCAGCATCTAGTAAGGCATCGGGCAAAGTCGAGAACCCCACTTCAGCTCGAGCACAATCGATAATAGCTGCGTGACGCGACAGGAAATCCCAGTCTAAAATTACAGCGTGTGAGCAACTTGGCAGCATGACGAACTCAATCGTATCAAGGCAATTCTGGATAACTACTCGAGCGGTGCACGCTGCTAAAGGCTTGATATGCTGAGCGCTGGCCGTTCGCAATGAAAGTCCCGCAATTGGCGTCTTCACTTTCTTTGAAGAGCTACATAGTTTTGCGCCCATAACCGAAATCGCAGCACCAGTGTCAATTAGAGCCATGACAGCAACACCCTCGACGAAAACTTCAACAAGGTTGGCCGGCGACAGATGAGGACTTGGGAAGTTCGACGGGGTCGCAATTCTCGCCTCAGGAACTGCGGCCTCAAGTTTTCCTCACATGAAGCGTACTGTCGACGTCGCATCGGAGAGATAGAGCGGCATCGCGGCGACGGTGAACGGCGGTCGGACATGGCTGAGCGGTCTGGAGAGAAATGACTGCTGGCTGGAGGCTCAGTAGGCGCGGAATACTGAGGCGTCGAAGTCCAGTACCCAGAACCATGAGTAGGTGGTGCCGACGCTGGGAGTCGGTTTCGGCAATAACGAGAAATATGCCCAGCCAGCCCGCAAGTGTAACAAATTTGCCGGTTATCTGTCGTGCGCCAGGGATTGCATGGTCTTAGAGCCAGTCAATAAACTGCGCAGGATCACGAGTAGGACCAGGAGGCGGCTGAACGTAGGCAGGTTGCGGCGGAGCATGTTTAGGTGGTGGTCGGGCAGCAACAGCCGCATATGTCAACGGGGCTGCAACAGGCATGGATTGAGGGGCTGGAGGAAGAGATTCAGCTACCTGTTCTTGGATAATCTGGCGCAAACTGGGAGCTAGGTGTGAGGAAGGCTCTTCATGGCAGGATATAAGGGAGAGTTGTTGAGTAACTTCTTCCCGAATGAAGCTCTTGATTTGTGGCAGGAGCGCAGAATGTTCACTTGCATCTGTCAGGCCAGCAAGCTACTGAGAGTGCATGGCGTTCGCACGAGTTATGGCCCTTTGTTTGCGCAGTTCATCATAACTTTGACACAGTGTGACCACTTCCGCGACGGTGCGGATATCTCGAGCCGTCAGCATCTGAAAGGCGTCGTCATCGATGCCTTGCAGAATGTGCTTGATATTGTCGGCCTTTGACATCTGTGCGTTCACGCGCTGACGTCCTCGATATAACTCGTAAAATTTTTGCCAACCTGCTGAGACCGCGCACGCAAGCTCTGTTCAGCGCGGAGTTTCCTCACAGCCGGAAGGCCGAAAACTTCACAGAAGCTGGCTTTGAACACGGGCCATGATGGGATGTCCGCTTCATGGTTCCGAAACCATAGATTTGCTACGCCGGTGAGATAGAAAATCACGTTGCTTAACTTCGTTTCCGCGTCCCATTTGTTGTAAGCGCTCACTCGTTCATAGGATGTGAGCTAGTCCCCGACGTCATGGTCGTCACTGCCGCTGAAGATGGCGGGGTCTCGCTGGCGGAGGGAGCCGGTACAGATGATGGTCGAGCCAACTTGTACGGCTTGGTAGTTAACGTCCTCAGGCATCGCAGGAGGTGGTAATGTGCGGCTGCGGAGTTCCAGGGCGAGAAGGTAGATCTTAACCGGCAGCTCCACCAAGTGTAAGATGGGGGTTTATTGAGCAGATCAGCAGGACTGGGCAGATCAGCGGCGAACACAGTCAGGTGGTCCAATACGCGCAGAGATCACGATGCCACTGACTGCAATGTTCCATCGCTTGTCATACCACGACGTAACAATATATATATATATATATATATATATATATATATATATATATATATATATATATATATATATATATATATATAAACTAACTTGAACCAAGGGTCAGTGAAACTAGTTGCATTCAACTACCAGCCTGCTTGCGCACTACAGGCAATTTTTTGTTTTGCAATTAGTTAATTGGCTAATTATGTTAATTTTTCTAATTTAATAAATATTCACCTTAGACCAAAAATGTGAATTTGAAAGTTGTAGAGCACCTTCAGAAACCCCCATTCCAATAATTGCGATAAAGAAAGTCTCACGTGTATCTTTTTTTTCCGGGCTCAAGAGAAAGCCCGCGAAATACAAATAATACCACGTGACTAGCGCATTTGAGCGCAGCGATCGTGGTGCTCTCAGTCGTGATTTGAGCGAACGAAATCTGCTGCGGCCGTGACCCGATGGTCCCGTTGCAGCGGCAGGCAGAAATGTTGGCGATGGTTGGAGCGAGCTCGAGCTCGCCCGTCGTCACCGCGATCTTGGCCAGGCCTGTGCACCGCAGCAGCCTACATACACCGATTAAGAACCGGCAAATGAAGGTCCAGCGCTAATTTTAGTCGAGTCACATGTCATCTCGCCCCTTTACCCAAGCCTGTATGCGCAGATTCAGTGGCTGATACCTTATCGCTCATCCGTTTGCCGTAAAGTTCGCTGATGGGAGAGAAGGAGGGTTTGTTAGAATCCCGGTGGTGTCGGCTCGCCGCTCTCGGTGCTACTTGCACCATCACGTAGGCCGGCTGTCGGACGCGGGCGAAGAAGCCATCGCAGGCATATCGGCCTGCCGCTTTAACGGGGCAAAGGAGACACGGCCGCAGCTAATTTCGTTCGCTCAAACCACGAATGAGAGCACCACAATCGCGGCGCACAAATGCACTAGTCACGTGGTATTATTTGTATTTCGCGGGCTTTCTTTTGAGCCCAGAAAAAAAGATACACGTGAGACTTTCTTTATCGCAATTAATGGAATGGGGGTTTCTGAAGGTGCTCTACAAGTTTCCAATTCACATGTTTGGTCTAAAGTCGATATTTAATCAATTAGAAAAATTAACATAATTAGCTAATTAAGTAATTGCAAAACAAAAAATCGCCTGTAGTGCGCAAGGAGGCTGGCAGTTGAATGCAATTAGTTTCACTGACCTACCTCAAATGTATTATTTTGATCCCTTGGTTCAAGTTAGTTGGGACACCCGGTATATATATATATATATATATATATATATATATATATATATATATATATATATATATATATATATATATATATATGAAGGAAAGAAGCCAACAGTCGGCGAGGCCAAGGAAAGCGTTGGGGATGGTATCTTTATGTCATTTTTTTTTAATGTTTACTTCGATAACCAAAGAAATTAGTAATGTAATCTGTTTAGGGGAAAGATAATTAGACACAAAGTAGAAGAAAAAACAACGTGCCGATGGTGGGATCCGAACCCACGACCTCCGAATAACGCGTCCGGTGCTCTACCAACTGAGCTACATCGGCCGCTGTCCCCCCTGCTACTTTCTTGGGTATTTATGTTGTCTTTATACGAACCTTGAGAGTGTTCACCAGCGCCACCCTCAGCCATAGCGGCGGACGTGGGACGTCCTTTGTTACCGCCAGCGTCACGTCCCACGTCCGCCGCTATGGCTGAGGGTGGCTCTGGTGAACACTCTCAAGGTTCGTATAAAGACAACATAAATACCCAAGAAAGTAGCAGGGGGGACAGCGGCCGATGTAGCTCAGTTGGTAGAGCACCGGACGCGTTATTCGGAGGTCGTGGGTTCGGATCCCACCATCGGCACGTTGTTTTTTCTTCTACTTTGTGTCTAATTATCTTTCCCCTAAACAGATTACATTACTAATTTCTTTGGTTATCGAAGTAAACATTAAAAAAAAATGACATAAAGATACCATCCCCAACGCTTTCCTTGGCCTCGCCGACTGTTGGCTTCTTTCCTTCATGTATTATAACGAGCACCCTCATTTCCCCTATATATATATATATATATATATATATATATATATATATATATATATATATATATATATATATATATATTTCATTTCATTTTATTACTCTCAAGGCCGATCAGGCGTTATAGAGAGGAGTGGGAAAAAAATAAGAATAAAAAGAAACAAACAAATAAACAGTTACAATTCATAAGCATTAACAGTATCCTTGAATTTTTCAGAATCCTTGATGACGACGACGGTGGAGGGCAGGTGATTCCAGTCCGAGGCAGTTCTGGGGACGAAAGAATTAAGATATTGGACTGTCCTGCACTGTGGGATGTGCACCTTTAGGTGGTGATCTCTGCGGGACGATATGTGCGCCGGAGGAGTAAACAGGGACTGCTTTAAGTTTTCGTTGCCGTAATATATTTTATGAAATGTGCAGAGACGCGAAATGCGGCGCCGAATGGCAAGATCCGGAAGATTAAGCGTTATTTTCATTTCTGTAACACTGGCATGGCGGGAGTAATTAGACATTATGAACCTTGCAGAGCGATTTTGGATGGACTCGAGCAACACAATGAGAGAGTTAGTGTATGGGTTCCACACTGGAGTAGCGTACTCAATTTTTGAGCGGACGAGTGTTTTGTAGAGCAGACGAAGACAAGTCCACTTGTCGAAACGTTGGCTCATCTGCGACCTGAGGCGTACCCTATTTACCCTTGTTCGGTTCTTCTTTTTTATACTGTAGAGCAGTAGTTTCACAGAGATAGGGGCAAGGGAAAAGTTGCGACGAATGAAGCCGAGCATGCGGTTGGCATCGTTAGTGATATATTCAATGTGAGCCTTCCAGGACAGATCATCAGTTATTTGAACACCAAGATACTTATACTTGTTAACTTTGGTCAGTGGGGTGTCATCAAGAGAGTATGAGCACGGAATGTTGTGATTAGTCGTGCGCGTAATTCTCATTTACATTTGTTAACATTTAGTTTCATAAGCCAGGTATTACACCAAGTTCCAATTATGTTCAGATCATTTTGAAGAGCGCATGCAACATCTTGGTTAGTAACTTCTCTGTACAAAACACAGTCATCAGCGAAAAGTCTTATTTTGGAAGTAACTGAGGAAGGAAGATCATTAATATAGATAAGGAAAAGAAGAGGTCCTAGAACTGATCCTTGCGGAACGCCAGAGGTTACGGGGGAAATGGGGGAGTCATGATCGTTAGCATTTACATACTGACTTCGATTACTTAAAAAACACTCAATCCACTTTAAAATACCATTATCAATATTTAATTTACTTAACTTATAAAGTAACAGTTGGTGTGACACGGTGTCGAAAGCCTTTGCAAAGTCGATAAATATGCAATCAATGAGAGAAGAGTGGTCCAGTGCAAAAATCAAGTCATTAGTGAATGCAATTAATTGAGTTTCACATGAATGATGCTTACGAAAACCATGCTGTGAATCTGTAAAAAACGAATTAGTTTCCAGATAGTCAACAAGGTGTGAATAGATAATATGTTCAAGGAGCTTGCATGGAATAGATGTTAAGGAAATAGGCCTGTAGTTATTAGGATTATGAACGTCACCAGACTTGTGGACTGGAACCACCTTGGCGATCCTCCAGTCGTCAGGCAGTGATGCGCTACGGATGGACTGCGTAAAAATTTCGGACAACATCATGGATGAATATAAACATGTACTCTTCAAGAACTTATAACTAATACCGTCGACCCCTGCAGCTGAAGCAAGCTTTCCTTTCTGAATAAGCCTGGCAACACCTTCATCATTGATAGTTATAGGCTCCATCTGAATCGATTCAGAAACCGCAATATCGGGTAAGGTGGAAACCACGGAATTACTAAAGGATGAGAAAAATGTATTGTTCAAAGCAATGCAACACTTGTGAGGGGGAACCGGGATATTATTTATAGAGCGAAGTCGGACCTCTTTTGTTTTGCGCATATTTACGACGTTCCAAAATTTTTGCGGGTTAGAAACGAGCAAATGAGGCAGTGTGTCATGATAAAAAACATGCTTAGCGCTCTGCAGCGCCTGCTTGTACTGTGACGCGACAGCACGATAAAGGGGCCATTTATCAGCAATTTTTGAATTTTTCAGCTGCCGGAAAATGCGCTTCTTCTTATTTAGGAGGCGCTTTAGCGATACGCTGAACCAGGGTGCTTGTTTGGAGCAGGAAACGCGACAAGTGGGAATATATTCATTTATGAGATCATTCACCTTCGTTTTAAACACGTGCCAGTTTTCTTGAGTGGAACGACTCCAGAACTGCGGGAAGAAGGTGTCGCAAAAGCGCTCGAGCTCTGCATAAATAGCTTGAAAGTCCACCTTGTTGTAGTTCCTAAGTAGCTTGTATCTTTTTGGAGAGCGAGCCGAGCGTGAATTAAGGCATAGTTAGGTGGATTGCACTATGGTCACTTAGGCCCGGAAGAAAGCTGATTGAAGATATAGTTTCAGGAGAGGTGGTTAGCACAAGATCAAGTATGTTGGCAGATGTCTGAGTAACACGGGTTGGTTCTTTAACGATTTGATCAAGGTTGAACGTAGAACACAATTCAATGAATGCAGAACATTCTGAGAAAGGACGTAACAAATGATAAGAGGGGCTGTTCCATGAAATGGCGGGAAGGTTGAAATCGCCAAAAATATAAAGAGGAGACTTCGGAAACTTAGAAAGGACCGAATAAATGGCGTCATGTAGGTCATCGCAGAAGCAAGGCTGTGAGCTAGGTGGTCGATAGCATACGCAAAATAAAACGTCCTTGTGGTTCAAACGTAAGCAAATGCAGAGAAATTCCAGTGAAGAATTCACGGGAACGCCATAGGAAGCAATTTCATCTGATACGGCAATCAAAACACCACCACCAACGCGCTCACAGCGATCAAATCTATAAATGTTATAATTTTTTTCACAAGTGAACAGTTCCCGAGAAACAACTTTTTCAGACAGCCACGTTTCGGTCAGGACAATCACATCGGCAAGACACGTGTCGGCTAGGGCTGACAATGAGTCTCGTTTATTTAAAATGCTGCGAATGTTAGTGAAAAGAATCGAGTAATGTGGATTCGGTAATGCCTGAACGGCTGCGTTTTCCTATGGCGAACCTGAGAAAGAAGTTGATGCAGGCAGATGTGATGCAGGCGGGGCTGTTGCGTCATTTTCAGAGGCACGCCCGCTAGGCGCTTCAACTTCGCATATGGCATCCGTGTCGGCAGAATATACGTAGCATTTTTTGTTTACGTACAGCCTGTTGTAACGCAGGTTGTATTTATGGCCACTTGCTTTACCATAGTCCATGAGCTTTTTCCGCGAAAGCCTGGTTGCTCTGCAAAAGTCCTCCTGTATAGACGCGCCTGTATTCTTCAGTTTTGTTCTCTGAGCCCAAATGCCATCTTTAACTTTGAACGACGCGAACTTCACGACGATCGGTCGGCATTTCTTTTTAACGAAAGCTCCAAGGCGATGTGCCCTTGCAATGCCTTCATCGGTTAGTTCAAGGGAAAATAAGCTCAGAAGGCGTCTCCGTATCTTCTGCTCAGATTCCGCCCATGTTTCATCGGCTGCATCATCGAAACCGTAAAATATAAGATTATCTCTTCGAGACTGATCTTCAAATTCATCAAGGCGTGTCCGCAGAAGATAGCTTTCATCAAGAACAGCTTTAGTTACGAAGTGTTTCACGTCAGCCCCATCCAGAAGTGCTGTAGAATCGCTTTCCTTTGCCTCGAGAGCTGCCAGTCGATGTAATGCGTCTGACACTGTCTTCAAGCTGCTTTTGACTGGCCTCTAGCTGCTTTTTACCGGTCTCTAGCTGTTTTTGACTGGCCTTTACCTCGCTCAAAGAGGCCATTACTTCCCCAAGGCGCGATTCCATAGATTTTTTCAGGTCATTAATTGCAGCTAATATATCCTCGTTACTCAGGCCTTGCTTGTTTGGACCAGGGTTCGACTCTACATCCCCTGACAACAAAAGCAACTTCACAACATGAATACAATCGGCAATGGTGCATCCCAAAGTGTGTGGGCATGGGACAAGCAGTAAACAGCGATTACTAGTACGCTTAGAATATAGTGAAAGTGAGCAACTGACCTGCGTAAGCAAGTAGAAAGGCTTTAGCACCATCATCGCTGCTGTCCCACGCCCACTGACGAGCGGATGCATCGGTCGACAATTTATACACTGCACGCTAGTTGATGACGGTGGCGGTGTGTCTTGCTTGTAGTAGCGCGGTGGCAGCGCGTTTTTGTCGTCCAACGGCGCGAAGTTCAAAGTGGCAGGACAATAACCGGCTGAGAAGAGTCCGTGGAGACGGGCAGCATTTGGCAGCAAGGGTTGTCCTCCAGGCAAATCCAGGCAAAAAGCAGGGAAGTTGTAGTAGACCACGAGCAACTGTGAAAGCAAGTAGAAAGGCTTTAGCACCATCATCGCTGCTGTCCCACGCCCACTCGATGTGTTGTAGTATGACAAGCGATGTGGTATGACAAGCGATGGAACACGGCGACACAACAGAAACAGAACGACGTGATGACATGCCGATGAAATATGCTTTAATGGCCAGCGGGCCTGGCGCGAGCGCTCCGCCCCGCGCCACTGTCCGCTTCGTCATCATCTTCGTAGCAATATATATATATATATATATATATATATATATATATATATATATATATATATATATATATATATATATATATATATATATATATATATATGCGGGGTAGACCGGTTTGTCTCTTGGACGGTGGTGTTATAGGCGAAGATGGCATAGGGCAGGATGGTGCCCAATGTCTTGTGTTCGGTGTCGACGTAGTACATGGCGAGCATGTCCGCGATAGTTTTATTCAGACGCTCTGTAAGTCCGTTTGTCTGCAGGTGGTAGACGGTCGTCCTGCGGCGGCTCGTCCGGCTGTACTTCAAGATGGCTGGATTGGCTCCGCTGTAAATGCCTGTGATATGCACTTCGGGGGCGCCGTGTCGCACGAGAATGCGCTCGACGAAAGACTTGGCTACTTCTCCTGCGGTACCATTGGGCAATGCTTTTGCTTCGGCGTAGCGGGTAAAGTAATCGGTGGCCACGATGACCCACTTGCTACCCGTTGATGAAGTCGGAAATGGGCCGAGAAGATCCATTCAAGTTTGCTGAAACGGCTTGGCTCACACTCACGGCACGTTTTCACGTAATGTGCAACGCCGGCAGGTAATCGCGGATAATAACATATCTCATGGACTCGATTCAACGTGGGTGCCATCTCGAGATGTCCTGCTGTCGGCTCATCGTGGAAAGCCAGCAAACTTTTCTTTCGGAGTTCTTTAGGCAACGACAAGGAGGTATGCGTTCATGTTGGGTGTGAAGTTCTTCGCAAAGACGTCATTATGCAACGCGAAGTTCGACAGCTGACGCCTGAACACCGTAGGAGGAAAATCGGTCTTGCCTTCTTGATAATCCACTAGGTCTCTCAACAGAGTCCGCGTGCTGCTGGGTTGCAAAACCGCTGGTGTTGTTGTTGTTGTCCAAATAACGTATGACACATACCCACAGAAGGGGATCGGCCAAGAATTGGGCAGCAAAGAAAGTTTTTGAGTATGCTTACATGTAAAAAAAAAAAATGATTGCAGGCTTAAAGGAAAAGGAAAGACAATGTGAAATAATTGAAATTAAAAGTCATAACGCACACGGGAGATTGACACTGGAATTTGTAGAATAAGTGATGTTGAAAAATTTAGCAAGGCAAACGATTTGACTCCAGTAGAAAATTTTGCATGGCGGTAAAAGCAGACCTGTGACTGTGTCGAAGGAGGGTGGCGCCTAATGATCACAATATCGGACTACTTAAACTGAGGCCAACCTGTTGCAATGGCCTTCCCATCAGTTGTCTTCTCAACGTAGTGAGATGGCGGCAAAACAATAAAAATTGATCTAATGATTCCTGTTCACCGCAAAATGCGCAGGCTGGAGAAAGTGCCAAACCAGACCTGTGAAGATAGAAATTTAGAGGTGGGATACGGCAGCGCAGCCTTGTTAGAAAACCTCAAGTTGCCGTGAATGGCACAATTTCCTACTCTAAGAATATTTGAGATACAGGTAGTCGTCAGATATTAAAAGATGTCCAGTTTGTATGTTTAATAAAGTTTTTCTCCGAAACCTCGCTGCGGTGATATACGCTGTCGCTGGAAGGATAGATAATACGGGGTCATTGAGTGACTCTTTTGCCATGCTATCAGCATATTCATTTAAAGTCGCATTGCTGCACATGGTACCCATACCATGTGTACGAGTTTCAAATATCGTGGGATCAGGGAGAGGAAGGTTTATACGATTGCAGAATCGACTGACGAAGAGAGGGATGAACACAAGGATAGAGAGTCGGTAATTACAGCCACTGCAGAAAAAGAGGAGTCTAGTTTCCGTAGAGCGAGTACCACCGCCAGAAACTCTGCTTGAAAAATTGGGGTGAAATCCGGAAGACACACAGAAGAAGACCAGTCTAGTTGCAGACAATATAGCGGGTGTCCCAGCTAACTTGAACCAAAGGTTACAAAATAATATATTTGAGGTAGGTCAGTGAAACCAATTGCATACAACTGCCAGCCTGTTTGCGCACTACAGGCAATTTTTTGTTTGGCAATTACTTAATTAGCTAATTATGTTAATTTCTGTAATTTATTAAATATCGACTTTAGACCAAAAATGTGAATTGGAAAGTTGTAGAGCACCTTCAGAAACCCCCATTCCATTAATTGCTATAAAGAAAGTTTCACGTGTATCTTTTTTTCCGGGCTCAGAAGAAAGCCCGCGAAATACAAATAATACCACGTGACTAGCGCATTTGTGCGCCGCGATTGTGGTGCTCTCAGTCGTGGTTTGAGCGAACGAAATCATCTGCGGCCGTGACCCGATAGTCCCGTTGCAGCGGCAGGCAGAAATGTTGGCGATGGTTCGAGCGAGCTCGACCTCGCCCGTCGCCACCGCGATTTTGGCCAGGCCTGCGCACCGCAGCAGCCTACATCACGACAGGCGGATGGCGATAAACAACCGGCAAATGAAGGTGCAGCGCTAATTTTAGTCGAGTCACATGATGTCATCTCGCCCCTTTACCCAAGCCTGTATGCGCAGATTCAGTGGCTGATCGCTCATCCTTATCGCTCATCCGTTTGTCGTGACGTTCGCTGATGGGAAAGAAGGTGATGCAAAGGCCTTGTTAGAATGTCGTTGGTGTCGGCTCGCCGCTCTCGCTGCTACTGCACCGTCACGTGGGCCTGCTGTCTGACGCGGGCGAAGAAGCCATCGCAGGCATATCGGCCTGCCGCTTTAACGGGGCCGAGAAGACACGGCCGCAGCTAATTTCGTTCGCTCAAACCACGACTGAGAGCACCACAATCGCGGCGCACAAATGCGCTAGTCACGTGGTATTATTTGTATTTCGCGGGCTTTCTTCTGAGCCCGGAAAAAAAGATACACGTGAGACTTTCTTTATCGCAATTAATGAAATGGGTGTTTCTGAAGGTTGTTACGACCGTGCATCCGCATTTGCGCGCTCTATTGTTCGCCTGTGGGCATGGAAAAGTATTGTGAATATGTGGTGATGGTCCAATGGCTCTAAGTGAGCCTGTTTCCAGGAATCCTGTTTTGTAAGCCTGTTTTGCTTTGTGGACACCCTGCAAATGCCAAATTGACCCTGTCAAGAGAACGTCTGGAAAAACACAAAGAAACGTCCCCCTGCGGGAAATGCAGGAAGTGCTTTCTTTCTTTTGTTCACCCTTCCAGTCCAGAAGCCCTATCGTCCAGTGAGGAATGTCTACTTTCCAAAGGAGACGACAGAGTGACATGTCCGCTGACGTGCAGGACAAGAAAGGAGCATGACGCATACAGCCATTAAGTGATTTCCCAGGAATGCAGGAAAGATTTGCAATTGTCGAAAACGGACAATGCTGGGAGCGTATGCGGCGCCCACGTGCACTTGGGTTTCTGAGAAGTAAATCCACTTGCCGGAACCAGCTGCCTATCGATTCTTGGCTGAAGAATAGAAATGTACCTCCTCGCCGTTCCCAAACTTTTCCCGCCAACAAGTGACCAGGCTCAACGAAACAATGCCGGGCCAGTCAGTGCTTCAGACCATCAGTGCAGTGATGTGTTCGATTGGATGCCGATATCTGAGGGGCGTGCCCTGGATTTGGTTGGTCTGCATCTTCAGGGAGGGGCTGGACATAGGGGGTTTTAAGGACGCTGCAGAGCACGAAATGTCGCTCTGGGCCCTGGGTAAACGGCTCATCCAGTCGCTTCTCGCTATGAACTCTTAACGCTTGCCATTTTGCTGATGTACCCTTCTTTTTCGTGTAAATAATCTTGTAAATAAGTTTCTCAAAGTGCCATTAAACCTGCTTGTACATATTTCACCAACTTCGAAGATTCAATCCTACTTCAACCCCGAGTCTCTGCACGCTACCAAGTGAAGGCCGGGTCGACGTAGCCCCAGCGTCACGACAACTGGTGACCAGCGTTGGGATCTGAATCTACAAGCCACAACATCTGATGACTGGAGGTGGGATCTGGATCTACAAGCTACAACATCTGGTGATTCGAGGTGGATCAGAATCTACAAGCCACAACATCTGGTGATCGGAGGTGGCATCTCAAGCAACAAGCAGGCGCAACAATCGGCCAACAAGAGAGCAGCTCGGAACATCGATCGCATGTGTGGGTGAGTGCTTGGCTTTTCTTCTGATGTGGACCAGGTTCTAGAACAGGGTTAGATTTTAGAACTGGTAAAAAGTGTTGAAACGCCTTTAGGTTTGGTAGTTTGCACTGTTGTTTTGGAAGTAGCCGACACTCGGAGCGATCATGGACCTACAAAAGCTGCAGAAACCGGAACTGTTGCTATTGTGTGAGGAATTGGGAATTAATACAAGTGGTTTGGCACGAAAACCCTTGATTATAAAGGCAATCACTGATTTGGGAACAGATGATGAGGAGCTCAGTGAAGCATGGAACCTCATCGGACAAAAAAAGGAGGAGCAGCTCAGACAGCAGAAAGAGCGGGAAAACGAGGAAAAGAGGCGTGAGCGTGAACTTGAGAGGGAAAAAGAGGAAAAGAAGCGTGAACTTGAGAGGGAAAGAGAGGAAAAGAAGCGTGAACTTGAGAGGGAAAAAGAGGAAAAGAAGCGTGAAATTGAAAGAGAAGCAAAAAGGCTGGAGCTAGAAATTGAGCTCCGGAAATTAGAACTAGAGTTGAGCAAGAGGTCGGGCAATTGTCCCCAGCTAGCGGTGCCTCTTCTCAACAAGGAGGCAGATTTCAAGATGTCAAAGTACATGCAGCCATATGTGATATCAGGGGATATCGGTCTGTATCTGGCTAACTTTGAGCGAACCTGCGAAAAACTGTCCTTCCAGCGAGACACTTGGTCTCAGAGATTATTGACGGTTCTGCCCTGCGAGGCAGCGGAGGTTGTCGCGCGGCTAAGCAAGGAGGACGCGGACAACTACGAGAAGGTCAAAGCTTGCCTTCTGAGAAAGTATAGGCTTAGCGCCGAGGCGTTCAGACAACGTTTTCGGAACGCTACTAAGTCCAGGGACGAGAGTTACCCTGAATTCCTGTACAATTTAAGAGTTAATTTGGGCGAGTGGCTAAAGAGCACTGATTCCTACAGTGATAGGGACGCTGTAGTCGAGCGAATTCTTTTGGAGCAGTTTTATAACTGCCTCCCAGAAAAAGAAAGAAATTGGTTACAGGACCGAGGCGAAATTAAGTCGGCAACTGAAGCTGCCGAACTTATTGAGGAGTATGCTTCGCGTCGACAATTCAGCAACCCAGCAGTGGATAGGCCCCGCAATCCCAAGTTCAGTGTGAAAAACCGTCAGGAAAGGCACTTTGCTAGAGTTGGAAACGAAGAAAGGAACGCTTCTTTAGGCAAACGCCCTAGAAAGGACGGCAGTGAGAAAAGTGGGGAAGTGACCAACGCGCAGAACACAAAGAACAAGCTTGGGGCTAGGAAGCCGCTCACAGGCTTTAGGTGTAATGAGCAGGGTCACATTGCCGTCAACTGCCGGAAAGAAAAGATTGCTTTCTCGTATGTCAGGGACTGCGATGAAAATATGCAGCTTTTAGAACCCTACCTGCATGACCTAGTAGTCAACGGGAAGCCTTGCAAGGTACTGCGCGATTCGGCCGCAACGATGGATGTTGTCCATCCGGCGTATGTATCGCCTTCCGACTATACTGGACAGTGTGCATGGATCCGACAGGTAGTTGAGGAACAGAGTGTGTGCTTGCCGATCGCGAACGTGGTCATCGAGGGCCCTTTCGGCGAATTAACAACCGAGGCTGCCGTTTCAGGAAAGCTTCCTAAGTGCTATCCGTATTTGTTCTCCAACAAATCGGACATGCTGCTGCGAAAGAGGGGCATCCTTTTCGGAGACAGAGTTGTGCAAGCCTTAACACGTTCAAAGGCGCGAGAACTAGCTACACTGCTCATTCCAGAAAAATCCACAGCGGAGGAAACGGCAGTTAAAACAGTGGTAAATGCGGAAGATAGCAGGTCAGAAAACTTTGAGAGCGAGGCATCTCAGATAAGTCAACTAGAAAGTGAGCTTGATAAGACACGGAATGAGGACGTTCTAGAGAGTAACCTCTTGCCGCCGGTGTCTAGTAATCTCACGAGACTTCTAAGTGGAACCCGAGAGGACTTAGCTATGGAGCAAGCCAATGATCCCAAGAATAAGCTCGAAGTACAGTGGGAAGGACCTGCTAAAGTCGTTGCAGAGCTTTCTGACACTAACTACGCAGTGAAAATCCCCGATAGGCGTAAAGCAGTGCGCATTTATCATTGCAATCTTATGAAGCCCTATGAGCAGAGGGAAACCATGGTAAATCTAACGTTAAACCTTCCTGAGGAGATGGGGGACAACTTGATTTGCCTCAGCGAAAAAGGAAGCAACGCTCAGGAGCTTCTCAAAAAGACGGAGCAGAGAGGAGAACTAAAGAAATCCCAGCTGTCCGATCTGGGCGAAATAATAACAGAGTTTGAGGCCTGCTTCGTGGACAGGCCAGGCAGAACTGATTTGACTGAGCACGATATTGAGCTGACTTCAGACGTGCCAGTGCGATCAAGGTGCTACCGATTTTCTCCAAGGCAAAGAGAAATTCTGGATAGGGAAGTAACTCGCATGCTGGAATTGGGAGTAATAAAACCCTCGGAAAGCGATTATGCTTCGCCTATGATCTTAGTAGAAGCTCCAGGTAAAGACCCTAGGCCTGAGGTAGACTACCGAAAGCTAAATTCTCTCACCAGGGATCAAGTGTATCCTATTCCGAATATTGAGGAGAGAGTAGAACAGGTCAGTAGAGCGGCATATGTGACTACGCTGGACCTTACTCGAGGATACTGGCAAGTACCGCTCACTGAACGCGCCAGCAGATACGCGGCTTTCGTCACTCCGACGGGCTCCAACAATGATGAGTTTCGGGCTCAAAAATGCTCCATTTTGTTTTTCCCGACTCATGAATAGGGTTTTAAAGGGGTGTGAAACATTCGCGGTGCCTTATTTAGACGACATTGCGGTTTTTTCCGACTCATGGGCGGACCATATGGTACATCTAAGAGCTGTACTGAGCCTTTTGCGTCAAGCTGGACTAACCGTAAAGGCCGAGAAATGTTGCCTGGCAAGGGCGACCGTGGACTACTTGGGTCACAATGTAGGTCAAGGTTTCAGGAAACCCAGCGAGATTAAGATTTCTGCGGTAGCAGACTATCCGCGGCCGAGCACGAAGACGGAAATTCGAGCATTCCTGGGTCTGACGGGATACTACAATCACTACATCCCTAACTATTCAGCTTTGGCTAGCCCTCTGACCGACGCTCTCCGCAAGACAGAACCGACAAATGTAGTCTGGGACGAACAAAAGGAAGCCTCCTTCGTAAACCTGAAGGCTGTGCTGATTAGCCGTCCGGTATTGCGAGCTCCAGACTATGACCGAGAATTCACGGTCCAGTGTGATGCCAGTGATCGAGGGCTAGGTGCTGTTCTCTCCCAGAGAGATGACGACGGTAATGAGCACCCCGTGCTCTACCTGAGCAGAAAACTGAGTTCTAGAGAGAGGGCTTATTGCGCGTCAGAGAAAGAGTGCGCTTGCATTGTATGGGCCATTCAAAAATTGCAGTGCTATCTTGGAGGGGCCAAATTCACCGTAGAGACGGACCATTGTCCCCTGGCTTGGCTGCAAACTGCGACATCGAAAAACAGTCGCCTTCTTAGGTGGAGCTTGATTTTACAGCAGTACAATTTTGAAATAAGATACAAAAAGGGGAAGTTAAATGGGAATGCGGACGCGCTTAGCCGCTCTTTCTAAGCGGTCCGAGATGTTCCTCACCATGTATCCAAATTGATAATCAGGTTTTTTTTTTTCGTGCGCTTGTATATGTGTGGCTATGTAAAGCAGCACGTTTGGTTTTCTAGGAATACGTGGGTCCTGAACGTCTTGAGAGTGGGCTTTTCTCGAACAACAATGGCAGTTTTATTTTGACCTGGTCTCTTCAGACGGGAGCCGAGTGCTTGTTTAGACATGTGGTTGAGTTTCAGACAGCTCGAGCAATTTGGCCTACAACAATCAAGACAACGCGACAAGCAACAGCGAGCTTCAAGCGCTCACGTGCAGGCCATTAAGTCGTCTCTTCATGCAGCAGCTGCGACTGCTGCCCTCCGAGACTCTTCTGGCGGGGGAGGAGGCTGTTACGACCGTGCATCCGCATTTGCGCGCTCTATTGTTCGCCTGTGGGCATGGAAAAGTATTGTGAATATGTGGTGATGGTCCAATGGCTCTAAGTGAGCCTGTTTCCAGGAATCCTGTTTTGTAAGCCTGTTTTGCTTTGTGGACACCCTGCAAATGCCAAATTGACCCTGTCAAGAGAACGTCTGGAAAAACACAAAGAAACGTCCCCCTGCGGGAAATGCAGGAAGTGCTTTCTTTCTTTTGTTCACCCTTCCAGTCGAGAAGCCCTATCGTCCAGTGAGGAATGTCTACTTTCCAAAGGAGACGACAGAGTGACATGTCCGCTGACGTGCAGGACAAGAAAGGAGCATGACGCATACAGCCATTAAGTGATTTCCCAGGAATGCAGGAAAGATTTGCAATTGTCGAAAACGGACAATGCTGGGAGCGTATGCGGCGCCCACGTGCACTTGGGTTTCTGAGAAGTAAATCCACTTGCCGGAACCAGCTGCCTATCGATTCTTGGCTGAAGAATAGAAATGTACCTCCTCGCCGTTCCCAAGCTTTTCCCGCCAACAAGTGACCAGGCTCAACGAAACAATGCCGGGCCAGTCAGTGCTTCAGACCATCAGTGCAGTGATGTGTTCGATTGGATGCCGATATCTGAGGGGCGTGCCCTGGATTTGGTTGGTCTGCATCTTCAGGGAGGGGCTGGACATAGGGGGTTTTAAGGACGCTGCAGAGCACGAAATGTCGCTCTGGGCCCTGGGTAAACGGCTCATCCAGTCGCTTCTCGCTATGAACTCTTAACGCTTGCCATTTTGCTGATGTACCCTTCTTTTTCGTGTAAATAATCTTGTAAATAAGTTTCTCAAAGTGCCATTAAACCTGCTTGTACATATTTCACCAACTTCGAAGATTCAATCCTACTGAGATGTGGATTTAATAGTTCGTTTGAACGTCTAGCGCTGCCAGTAATTCGGGCAGAGCAGGGTCGAATTGCCAGCCGCAGGGCACAGCTTCAGCACGAGAGATGGGCGCCGGAGCCAAGCGATGGTGATGGCGATGCCGCAGCATTTTCCGTTCTTTGTCTTCTTTACATTTCCCCCACGTGAAGAAGTCGCCATCCTGGCGACTCAGGGAGAAGAGACGACCAGAGGGTTGTAATATGGCTTGAGGCGGCTAACGTGGACAATCTCGCGGCCGCGACGGCGGTGGTCGGAAGAAGGGGTGACTGGCTCGATGACGTAGTTCACAGGGGATGTGCGTTCCAAGACGCGATAAGGTCCGTGGTATTTGGTGTCTAGTTTGTTGGTGGCAGGAACGCATAGCCAAACGAAGCTGTCGGCCTGGAACGTGGGAGCAGGAGTATCGGTATCATGCTGATCTTTGCGATAGCCTTGAGTGTTGGAGGTAAACGTGCGAGCTAGCTGACGGCATTCCTCGGCCTTCTGTACAATGTCTGACAAAGCACTGTACTCAGAGGCATCTGGATGGTATGGCAAAATTGTGTCCAGAGTACATGATGGTTCACGGCCGTATAAGAGGAAGAAGGGCGAAAAAGCAGTTGTTGCTTGGGTGGCAGTGTTGTACGCGAACGTTACGAATGGCAGTACTTGGTCCCAGTTCGAGCTTCCAGATTCAGATGTAACATACATTGCGAGCATGTCCCCAAGCGTACGGTTGAAGCGCTCCGTGAGGCCATTTGTTTGCGGGTGGTACGCAGTTGTAGCTCGATGTATCGATTTACAAGACGACAGGAGCTCTTGGACTACTTCGGAAAGAAAGACACGACCTCTATCACTCAGTAGCTCGCGGGGGGCGCCGTGTCGAAGAATGAAGTGGTGCAGAAGAAAATGGGCTACCTCTCGAGCTGTCGCCGCGGGAAGTGCAGCAGTCTCGGCGTAACGGGTCAGGTGGTCGACGGTGACGATGACCCATCGATTACCAGCGGCACTGCATGGTAGCGGACCATAGAGGTCGATTCCCACGCGATCAAACGGGCGAGCTGGACACGGTAAAGGCTGAAGAGGGCCAGCAGGGTGGCGAGAAATCTTGCGTTGTTGACAGGCGGTACAAGAGTGAATGTAGCGACGTACGAAATTGTACATTCCCCGCCAGTAGTACCTTTGACGAATTCGATCATATGTTTTGAGGACGCCGGCATGAGCGCTTTGTGGGTCACTATGATGGTGGGCACAAACCTTGGAGCGGAGGTGGCGCGGAATGACAAGAAGCCACGTTCTGCCGTCTGAGTTGTAGTTCCTTCGGTAGAGAAGGCCTTCCCGAATGGCGAAATGGGAGGCCTGTCGGCGGAGTGCCCGAGGATGCGTAGCCGCGGAAGTAGTG
Organism: Amblyomma maculatum; assembly: GCF_055883805.1. Lineage (NCBI taxonomy): Eukaryota > Metazoa > Arthropoda > Arachnida > Ixodida > Ixodidae > Amblyomma > Amblyomma maculatum. The sequence continues at coordinate 282,361,262 of NC_139344.1, read as the reverse complement.
CCAAGGATATCTAGCAGGTTAGAAACCCAAGGATCTTGTCGTTGCTCGAAAGGCATATCCTCAATGGTGAGTGCTGACAAGAGTGTTTGAGGAGGGGACGATGAGTTAGGCGAGCACACCGGTGACCGAGAAAGAGCGTCGGCGTCAGAGTGCTTGCGGCCAGAGCGGTACACTACACGGATGTCGTATTCCTGAAGCCTGAGAGCCCAGCGCCCGAGACGGCCAGACGGATCCTTGAGAGACGCGAGCCAGCAGAGAGCGTGATGATCTGTAACTACCTCGAAGGAGTGGCCGTATAAGTAAGGGCGGAACTTCGTTACAGCCCACACGATTGCTAAGCACTCCTTTTCGGTAACGGAGTAGTTGGACTCGGCTTTGGTGAGAGCACGGCTGGCGTAGGCGACAACGTATTCGGAGAAGCCAGGCTTGCGCTGGGCGAGGACGGCGCCGAGGCCGACACCACTGGCATCGGTGTGAAGTTCTGTAGGTGCAGTAGGGTCGTAATGGCGAAGGATTGGCGGTGACGTTAGAACATTGCGCAGTGTCGCGAATGCATCATCGCAGGCTGGCGACCAAGAGGAGAGGTTAGGGGTGCCTTTCAAGAGCTGTGTAAGGGGGGCTATAATGGTTGCGAAATTCCGAACAAAACGACGAAAGTACGAGCAGAGGCCCACGAAGCTTCGCAGTTGTTTCAAAGTGGTCGGTTTCGGAAAGTCAGCGACGGCGCGCAGCTTCTCAGGATCAGGCAGAACTCCATCTTTACACACAACATGTCCGAGTATTGTGAGCTGGCGGGCACCAAAGCGGCACTTTTTGAGGTTCAGTTGAAGACCGGCGCGGGTTAGGCAGGTGAAGACCTGGCGAAGTCGAGTCAGGTGGGTCGGGAAGTCGGTTGAAAAGACGACGATATCATCAAGGTAGCATAAACAGATGTTCCATTTCAGGCCGCGCAGTACAGTGTCCATCATTCTTTCAAATGTGGCTGGGGCGTTACAGAGTCCGAATGGCATAACATTAAATTCGTATAGTCCGTCTGGAGTAATAAAGGCGGTCTTAGGACGATCCGCCTCTGCCATGGGCACCTGCCAATACCCGGAGCGTAAATCGAGTGAGGAAAAGAATTCTGCGCCTTGCAAGCAGTCTAGGGCATCGTCGATTCGTGGGAGGGGGTACACATCACGACGAGTGATTTTGTTGAGACGGCGATAATCAACACAAAATCGTATGGAGCCATCCTTCTTTTTAACTAGGACCACAGGAGACGACCATGGGCTACAGGATTCTCTAATTATTCCGCGTTGGAGCATGTCGTCGACTTGTTGGGCAATAACACGGCGCTCAGTCGGCGACACACGATACGGCCGCTGATGGAGAGGTGGATGAGCGCCAGTGTCGATGAGGTGGGAAATGGTCGTCGTGCGGCCCAAGGAAGATTGCGGGATGTCGAAGGAGGAGCGGAATTGGTGTAGAAGGTCAAGAAGTTGCTCGCGGTGGCGCGGCTCTAGAGCGCTGTCCACAGAATGGTCAAAAAGGTCCCGCTGTAGCGGATCGGAAGCCACACGAGTTGGGGTCAAGGCGTCAACTTGGCAAACAGGGAATGACACATCATCAAAGGCGAACAGAAGGTCCACGGGCTCGATGCGGCCAAGGCACTCCCCTTCGATCAACATAGCGGGAGACGCAAGAGGATTGGCTACCAGAAGTGTGCTAGCGCCGTTGTTCATGTCAAGGACGGCAAACGGCAGCGGTAAGTGGCGGCGGCGGCAGACAACGTTAGAGGGCACAAAGAGGACTGTCGCGGCGGTGGTAAAAGAGGCAGTGAGGGGAACCAGAACAGCGCTTCCGGGTGGGATGGTTGTGTCATGAGCTACGAGGAGTTTGGTCGCAAAACGAGGACACGGCTCGTGGAACAGGGCATCAGACGGTGCATCACTCGATTCAATGAGCTCTACTTGAGGACTGGCGCAGTCAATGATAGCATGATGCTGGGACAGGAAATCCCAGCCGAGAATGACGTCATGAGAACATGTGGGGAGAACGACGAATTCGATGATGTACAAGGCTGCAGCAATGACGACGCGAGCAGTGCAGATAGCTGTCGGCTGTATACTGTGAGCGGATGCGGTACGAAGCGATAGTCCCTCGAGAGGCGTAGTCACTTTTCGGAGGGAGCGGCAGAGTTTTTGGCTGATAACTGATACAGCGGCACCGGTGTCGACGAGCGCAAGAGTATGAACACCTTCAACGATGACAGCAGTAACATTCGCGGGATTAAGACGAGGACTTTGAAATTCTGTCGAATACGCAGTTCGTGCCTCGCGAACTGCGGCGGTTAGTTTTCCGGCTGAGTAGCGGGTCGTCGGCGCATTGGCGAAATGGAGCGGCGACGTGGTGATGGCGAACGACGAGGCAGGAAGTCCGGAGGGTCAGGGGATGCTGTTGGAGGATCCGATGGGACGGGGAATTGGGGGGCCAAATAAGGTGGCGCAGGCCGCGCAGCAAAGGCCATATTTATTCGGCGCCGGCAGTAGCGTGTAGTGTGCCCAGGGATGCCGCAGTGGTAGCAAATAGGCCTGTTGTCTGCAGTGCGCCATGGAGATGGTGTCTGACGCAAGGGGGGAGCAAACGCTGTTGGTGCCGAACGCATAGGGGGCGAAGCATAGGCATATGCTGGCTCAGGAGGTGGACTTGAAGTAACTTCGGCATATGAGCGACGCAATACCTGGGGAGGAGCCGGCGCGAATGCTGGAGCATAGCTCAGTGGCGCAACGCCGGACGATGAAATTGTGGGCGTGGGGAACGGCATTGAGGGTGCGACCGGAGGTGATTGAGGAACAGAATTAGGGAGGACTTCAGATACATGCTGTTGGATTGCACGGCGAAGCTCCGGAACAAGGCCAGTTGGTGACGACTCCTTAACATATGGCTGCAGGGACAGTTGTCGTGCGACCTCCTGACGTACAAAAGCCTTGATGTTTTCAGAGAGGCTAGATGACTCCCTCTCCGCGGCTAGTCCAGCAAGTGATGCTTGAGGCTGGCGAATCAAAACACGCTCCTTGCGGAGTTCGTCGTAGCTTTGACATAGGTCGTAGATTTCCTTGACCGTCGTGGGGCCTTTGGCGACGAGCATGTTGAAAGCGCCGTCATCAATTCCTATGAGGACATGACGTATCTTAACGGCCTCGGTCATGGCCGGGTCAACGCGACGACACATATCAACAATGTCCTCAATGTAACTGGTGAACGTTTCACCGGGTAGCTGCAGTCGCGACCGAAGACGCTGTTCCGCGCGGAGTTTTCGGACGGCGGGGCGGCCAAAGACATCAGAAAATTTCGTCTTGAAACTCGCCCAGGTAGTAAAGTCCGACTCGTGGTTTCTAAACCACAGATTAGCGACGTCGCTCAAGTAAAAGATGACATTGGTGAGCTTACGGTTGTCGTCCCAGTTATTGTGACGGCTGACCCGTTCGTAAGTGGTCAGCCAATCGTCGACGTCGTCATCGCTGCTTCCACTGAAGGTAGCGGGGTCCCGTTGACGAATCGCACCTGTGCAGGTGACGGGCGGAGGTAGGTGCAATGAAGTCGGCTCCGTCATTGGTGTAGTCAACGTTCTGCTGCGAAGTTCCAGGGCGAGATGGGTACAGGGAACCTCAGATTGACCTCCACCAAGTGAGATGTGGATTTAATAGTTCGTTTGAACGTCTAGCGCTGCCAGTAATTCGGGCAGAGCAGGGTCGAATTGCCAGCCGCAGGGCACAGCTTCAGCACGAGAGATGGGCGCCGGAGCCAAGCGATGGTGATGGCGATGCCGCAGCATTTTCCGTTCTTTGTCTTCTTTACACTACTTCAACCCCGAGTCTCTGCACGCTACCAAGTGAAGGCCGGGTCGACGTAGCCCCAGCGTCACGACAAGGTGCTCTACAACTTTCCAATTCACATTTCTGGTCTAAGATGAATATTTCATAAATTAGAAAAATTAACATAATTAGCTAATTAAGTAATGGCAAAACAAAAAAATTTCCTGTAGTGCGCAAGGCGACTGCCAGTTGTATGCAACTGGTTTTATTGACCTACCTAAAATATATTATTTTTCAACCCTTGGTTCAAGTTAGCTGGGACACCCGGTATACCTACACCTGCCTTTCGTTACACTGAGATGCGCCGGTTGCTATTGTTAAGCTAGCAGAAAGGCCTCCTAAATGATCTTCTAATAATCCGTTTAGAATTAAGGATGCTAAATGTTTAGCATTATTCGAGAAAATGTCGTCAAATACAATTTCAATAGAAGAATTTCTAGTTTGCATGGGATGAATATTGGGAAGGGAAACATTTAAAGGGTCTAGCAAATTTGGGACCATAGCTACCTGCGGGGTGTGAAATTTAGACCACTGGACACCCAAAAAGCAGGTCGGTTGGCAGTAAAAAAATAGACAGATCGGTGAAACTCTGATTCATATATCCTTAGGTACAGTTAGAAATTGTAATCTACATAGCAAAGGAGGAATTCGGGCTTCTGTTTGCGACAAATTTTGGAAGCCCAGGACGCAAACGAAGCGCTTCCCGCTCCAAGAGAACAAGAGGGCGAGTTTTATTAGCTATTTGAGGACGAATATGTTTATTGGAAATACGAGCCATGCACTTACAAGCCACTGCTCTCGCTTCGCTCTTCTCACTCCAAATGTGTTGAAGGACATTGCAAGCTAGTCTTTCTAACGCCTTCCACAATTCTTGTCTAGAATTGAAACAGTCAATTACAATTGACTGCTTCAGGGTGCCTGGCACATGTCCTGGTCAGCGTCGCTAAGGCACCCTAAACCTTAATCATGCAAAACAGACCGATGCCTTCCAGTTTCCGTCTAGAAAGCAGAAGTTTGCGGTAATTCCGTACATTCAGGGCTTGTCTTATCGCCTGAAAAAGATTGGACAAAGGGGAAATGTAAAGTTTTCTCTCTCCTGGCAAGCTTAATAAACGGTGCTGGATGACAAAGCCTGGTGCCTCTCAAGATTGAGTGCGAAAAGAAGCACAAGAACAAGTTCATGGAATCTGCTGAATCAATCGTGTATAGCATACCGATTTCCTGCCGAAAGACGTACAAATTGGTCAAAGTGGTAGGCACGTAAACGTTCGCCTTCGTGAGCATCGAATAAACTTGAGAGACAGATGCGGCGGGTTTCTTGAATAGGCCTTACTGGCAACCTGCCTCTCGCAAGAGAAATGAACTTAGCCGTTCTCTTCGGCTGAACAACCAATCTCGAGTCAAGGAATTAGCGATGTCATTGTCTCGGTCCATCTTGTGCCTTTGAGCGTTATTTCCGCTGTTTTCTGATATAAGAACAACCAACTTGCTCATAACCTCTACCTCTACCCTTGGAAGCTTGTTACTTATCCTAGCATGTCCTACGATGTTTCCGCAAAACATGTTGTGTTATACGTTCGGCGAGGCTACAAAACGCGCGTCGTAATTTTTTTTCTGCCTTTTTCGCATGGTTCACAAGTGGAAGATCATACGTGCTAACTTAGCAATTAAAATGAAAATGTCCGCAATGACCTTGCCACGGATTTGACCTGAAAATGGGGGATGGTATTGACGAGAAGAAAATAGCTTTCTTCTTCTACCACTTCCACGCCGAGAAAGAAACTGAGGGGTTGACGACTGACCCAGAAAGCTGCTCAGTCAAAATAGCGTTCCAACGAGACCGAGGGCTTTCCTTAACAAGGCGTACACAGGCAACGAATGAAAGTTAGCTATACATGTGTACATACTTTAAATAACCTTCGCGCCGACGGCAGAGATTAAGTTTTAATTCCTTGCCTCAGCAGAACTGCTACGAAAACGAAGAATAACAGCTTATTTGCCTCGCTGGGTTCACAGAATTAACTGCCCATTTGCTTATAAACGAAAGAGACGCTGTCGGCAAGACATCTAAAGTTATTTTGGCTACGACCTTGATAAAACTCAATCTCAGTTTTTTCTCCTGAATACTGAGGACCTTTTTTATTGTTTGTGCTCAGCGCTTTATGAAGTTGAATTAAACACTAAGCCTCAGCATGGTCACACATACACCCGGTGTGCATTCTTCGAGAATCTCTTTTCGGCTCACTGCAGGCTTTGGCGGCACTGCATATGACCTCACTGGCTTCGTTAACTGGAACGCCTGTGTCCGCCCTCTTCGGCAACCCTGCGCCTGCTCCTTTATTGGGGACCCATGGAATTGTGCCACAGCTACAGTTGAGTGCATTTCCTTTCTCTTCCTTAAGATAAGCCAACAAAGAATTGCTGATAATATGGTCGGACAAAGCAGGCGCGAATTCGCAACCGATTCGCCTGAAACAGCGGCGGTCATTCAAATTACCATGCCACTTCCACACCACTCAGTGATCACCATCGGTCATTATGATCGTAGGTGGCGCAAAGCTGAAATAAAAAGCAATATTAAATTTTTAGGGCCGGGCCAACAAGCAGTGCGGGACACCTTATTACACATGCAAATTAAGCATCCTCGACTTCTGTTTGCTCCTGCCCTTTCCTCACCAGCATTGCTAGCCCTGTTTTCCGCGTCCCAATGCCAACTCGAATGTACCCTCTGCGTGGCCCCGAGGGCAACCTTCGAGCACGTCATGTAGAATTCCAGTCACCATCTCACGACCACGAGGGCTGGGAGATCGCGGTCTCCAGCATCTACCCGGCCTGCCAGGGGAGGCTGGCTGAATGGGCTGGAGTGATTGCCGTCAGGCATGGCCTGCTGGCCATAACCCGCAATCCTGATCCGATCCACCCCACGTAAAATCTCTTCGGCTGACCAGTAAAGCTTTTACCACCACTTATTTTGCCTTTCCTGCTCGGCATCGTATAGGAGAGCCAATATTTTGCCTTCAGTATCTAGTTTATGAAGTGGCGTTTCTCACCAGCAGTGATAATTTCGACCAATGCTGGCGTCCATGTGCTCCATGCTCCGAATGCGTAGTCGTTCGCGAACTTGTCATTCTGCCTACTGCGATGCACATAATTGGCGTTGTAACAAAAACAGACTGGATTATATGGTCAACTTGCTGGTTTGGGAGGAAAATACCTGCGATCTAATTCATGCTATGCGTAGGCAACTCCATTGCAGGAATGCATGCATGTTGTTAGTGTTTTGATTTCATCCATATACAAGGAACCACCAGAATGGAAAGTTGGGCTAGTTGAAAGCTGTTCTTGATGAATAAGAAGTCGCAAACGGAACGTAGACACAGTTGTCCTGTTGCATTTTTTTGTGTCTATACGTTCCGTTTGCGCCCTCTTATTCATCATGACAAGGAATCGCACCAAGAAGATTTTCGTTAATGAAGTTTATGCTTCTTTTCATTATGTAACTTGTGAGCACACTCTTGGCAGAAGCAATGATGTAACGTCTACTTAAATCATCAGCTGTTCTCGGTATATCCACGCAAGCATGCATTTGTTGTGGACTGCATTTATTTTTCACACAGTGTCACGCATTCCAAGTGATGCCGCGGTGAGGTAGATACAAGAAAAGTGGCCACTAGCTCTGGCACAGTTGTAAAAGCTCATGCTGATTGATGAGGAAGGCTGTCCGGTGACTGCCTTCGTTTATTGAGACGGCTCCGGTATAGAAGCCGCTGAAGTAGACTGCATGGTGGTGCTGTCCTGGCTATATCGTTGGGCTGCTCTAATTTGCGTGAGCATTAGCGTCCGCTCTAGACTTTGCCTCGTCATTGGCAGTCCTAGCGGTGACAGTAGAGCCGCCACACAGCCAGTGCCGCGTGCGGGCAGAAGATAGTTGAAAGATGCGTAAAAAAAAATTGGCTGTGGTTTAGCTTGTGGTTAAACCTGGTGTTACGCGAAAGCTACCTTTGCATGGCTACGCTTAGATTTGGCTTGAAAGTAAAGACATGGCTTTTGCACATAGTAGTTTACTCTATGGTTTCAGCTTTATTTATGAAAGGCGCCGCACAGACTCCTGGCATGCGCAGTGCGAGACCGCCGAAGTTGTGACTGCTGGCTACAAGTGACCTGGCTGCTGACTAAAGTTTGTGACAGATACTGCGCCTTTTCTTCCTTGTAAACCAATCTGAAACGCCGCTAATGCCTGCTGTACTGCGTCTGCTTCAGTATGCTGTGTGGCGCGGCGTTGAGGAAGCGCCAAATTAAAGGCGCCGCACGGACGCCTGGATCGGACGCCCGGCGAGGTCAACTTCTTATAAGCGTGATTCGCCTGGTGTCGTCATGACTTCCGGTTATGATGTGGCTGATTATGTTATGACTCCAGTCACCTCTTTCATTAGTCACGACAAAGTTAGTCATGACTAAGGGCTAATTAGCACTAGTTAGTCATTAGTTAGTACTGGTTAGTGACTAGTTAGTCGTTAGTTAGTACTTAAGTGTCTAGTTAGTCATTAGCCATATATATTACTCGTACTAGTTAAGGTGTGACATCACTGATGACGTCATTAGCTGCTTCGCTGGACGTGATCCCTAGCTGCTTAAAGGTTACGGCACAGCCACGCTGACGGTTCGAAAACCTGGCGTAATGTAGCTCTCGCTACAAAATGTGACATATACTATGCCTTTACTTTCCTATAAACCAACACACAATGTCAGCGTGGGACTGTTGCTATGCGGTTCAGGTGTCCACCGAAAATATGACGTCCCTCCGCGCATGCGCACAGTTGGCGGAGCTGTGGTACCACGGCTCAGCGCGACCATGCTGACCTCGCGAAGCGGCTGGCGTCGTGTAGCTCTCGCTACAGAAAAAAAAAAAAAAAAAGATTGAATAAAAATTTTACATTTAAAGGCGCGTCTATACTCGGATGTAATGTGCTCGAGTGCGGGAGCGTGGAATAGCGATGGGGGACTCTATACTCAAACAGCGCATCTCTTCCGACATATTTAATGGCTTTGGCACGCTCTGAATGAACTGGCAGTACAGCAGTTATGAGGTACTGAGACGTACTTGGAAAGGAATAATCAGGCCAGGGCTTACTTCCGAGAATGCGGTTTCCTGCTCATCGGAACAGATACAGTTTATAGGTTACAAATAATTCCGAGAGCCGTTGAAAGATTAGTCCTAGGTGCCCATGGCGCAACCACAAGCGAGGTTGTACAGAGAGATGTGGGCTGGCTATCATTTGAAGCACATGAAGCTGTGTAAAATATTATATGAAGAACGCCTGAGGAAATTGTATACAGTTAACTGGTGGACAACCAAAATATGTAAAATGTCACATAGAAAAAGCTCTGGGGACTGAAAATGGCGGAATAGGACCACGAAACTGACCAGTAAGTATGCGCACGACACAAGGACGGAGAAATAAAGAGCTTTAAGCAGCAGATAAACAGCGCAGAATGTAAAAACTGGATTAATTCAATAGAAAATGAAGCAGAATGTACAGCTATATCAAAATTGGAAAAGGCAGATCAGGAAGAAATCGTTCTATGATAACTCAAGAGCCAGTGCCCGACTCTTTTACACTAGATCAGGGCTCATTAGAATGCGCAGATGAAGGCAAAAAAAAAAAAAATAACCAACCGAAAAGATGGTATTCGTTTCCTGTGTTAAAATTGCGTAAATAATCGAACTTACATCTTCTACTCGAATGGGATGGTATCTATTTGGACTCCAGAAGAGGGTAAATAGGAAGATAATAAAACAGCACTACTGAAGACGGGATAGGCAGATGCGCTTACTAGCAAAAGGAAACCGCAGAACCACACAACCCGATTAAAATCAATCAGTATCACTGATTAAGATACGCATGTTCCTTTTGAAAGAGGGTTATCGACCGTCTGCTGAGGCACGTGTCGCCAAGCCTTTGTATATATCGCAAGCCTCAGAAACGAGCCTCATGTTCTCATCTCTATATCGAGTGATGATAGTGATCCGATTGAGATTAGCTTCCCAATGTTTCCGTATTTTAATTAGTGTATCTTATTCTAATGCCTATCTTAACCAATGACGTTGCTTGATTTCGATTGGGTTGTGTGGCTGCACAGTTGCTTTCCCTTGTATTTTACCCTTGTCGTTTCCATTGCATGCCGCCTCACCTGTAGCCATAAATAATTTGATTGCTAGCCAGCACACATGTTTGTTGCTCTCTTGTCCTGTCTTCTGCCGTGCAGTTTTATTCTCTTCTTCACCCACCCGGATGTCGATGCAGGTACCATAACTCTCCTTGGAGGCCCTAGAGTTTATAGATAACCATAGTCTTGTGAATGAATCTGCGATGGAAGATACAAAAAGCGATTAGAAGATTTGTGGCTCAAAAGCAGAGAGCTGACATAAGGCTAGAAGTGTAGGATTAAAAATAATTTAAAGAAAATTGCTAAAGTATAAACTGAATTATAACGCTATTAAGTAAATATAAAAGAAAAAACAAAGCACGTTAACAACTACCGCCACCTCCTGTGAAAGGGGACGCCCGTTCTATGTATGCGCGCTGCCCCGCGTCGACGGAGCTGGTCTGTGAGGGGACGAGATTCGAATGCTAGGATTTCGTTCCGACAGGCTATTAGAGCTGGACCCTCACTAATGGCGAATTCGAGTGGGAGAGCAGGCACACTCGAGAGCACTTCGAAAGTGCTCTCAGACAAGCGGGCGGGCGCCTTCCAGTGGAAGAGCAGGAGTAGAATCACCGCTTCCAATGCTAGAGGAGGAGGGCTTTTCCTCTGCTGAGAGCACCCGAGTGCACTCCTGGCTGCTCCCTCATCTAAAACGAGAGTAGAAGTCACATGGAATAAAGCGTCATAACCGCGCCATCTTTTTTCTTTTCTCTCTTGAGTCGGCGACGCTCAAAATGGCGGCTTCAAAGCGTCGGTGAGCGGAAAGCATTGCTCAGGTGCTGTATTCATGTTTGAGAGTCGCTGCTGGCGTCGAAATGGCCAAAGGAGGCATATCGCCGCGCTGTGAGAACAAAGGCATACAAAACAAGCGGCTGTACACGGAGCGTTGGCCTCACCTCTGGTTGCAACTGCCGCCGCTGCGGGCAGGCGGTGAGGGGAGAGAAGTGCGGTCACATGGTCGTGGCGCTCTGCTCTCGACACGTAGAGAGCGTTCCCGTGGGAGGACAGTTACACCCTCGCTCGTCATGCTCCTGTACTGCTCTGTACTGCGCGGCGTCTCTGCTCTCGTCCCCCCAACCGTATGCGCCCTAAGAGAAGCTTGAGAACAGAGAAAATGAAACATTGGTGTGCAGCTATAGTTATGTCACCTTTGCTCTCGTTGCTGACATTTGTTGCGTGCATAACACCTCTGCAGGCATGTACTTACAGAGTTACAACTGGAGATGTTCTTCTATTTTCTCTGAAATGGAATCACGGATCAGATCAGGAGGCCTACATGACGGAACAGCTTAGGGACACAGGGGTCCTTAGCATCCCTTACTTGGGCACATATATAGTAATCGCAGTGCTGCACGTCAGTTGGACCAAAGCAGCCTTGAATTCAGACATGTCCCTGACTTGATGCTTGACCTTTCTTCCTTACACCACCTTCGCCTCTTTGCTCGGAGCACCTACTCCCACTTTGTTCCTCGTTCCGGCTTTACATACTCCCAGGCAACTTTACTTATACTCCCAGGCAACTATTGTTTGAGGGGTCTGCAAGGCCTCCCGGCGATGTCAAGTTTCTTATCGCACCTTTAAAGAATCTTTGTCAATCTTTTGACACCGACTCTTCCACCCATGTCTAGTGGAAGCGGCCTTTCCCAGATGCGTCCAAGTTGGAATGTGATACTCACAAAGTTTCTGAATAGCAGCAGGGCGTCGTTCATGTTACCGTCTTGCGCGCGTTTGCCTTTCCATCCACAACAAGGCGTTCAAGTGCTAGCCTGTACCCATTTTGCTCGTTCTGTGGCGGTCATGAGGACGTGGTGCATATATTTTCACAATGTTCAGAAGCCCTCCTCCGTCATGTGGCTGATTCGTTTAGCCTCTCAGGAGTGCCCTGTCAGACTCAGCGCTACCTCTTCCCGTTGCCAGGCCACGCCGTGAAGCAGTTCGTGCTTTCTCTCGTCGAGTGTTCATACTAAGTCCCGTCGTCCAGGTGCGCCGCGGCATGTGGTCGTAGGAATCCAGGCATTCAAGAAGCGCTCGCAAGGGAATGGGACGATGCCTGGGTTCGCCAGCGCCGTGAAAAGCGTCCCCTCGGCGATCAAAGTCTGGATACGTGGGGAAAACCATCCGTCATCTACAAATTCTCTGGCGGTGTCATTTCAGTGACAATATGAGTGATTAACATGGAACGGTTGTTCTTTGCGACACTCCGGATGTAGAGAAGGCCCGCTCATCTCGTGTTCGGCTTGGTGCCGCAGTGGTGGCTCAGGCTGGGATCATGCTAGGTGCAATCGACTCAAGCGCGTCATCCCACGCCAGGCCCCGTGCCCGGGTAAGACTTTTAGATTATCACGTTACTTGTCATTCCAAACTGAGCAAGCTGCTTGCGTACGACGAGACTTTGCGGGAAGTCTTCGCTGACGTTGTACCCGGTTTCAGACATGGCAGTATAACTACTCTAATGAAATTACTTTAGCCTAATTACTTTTCTTCAATTTGTTTCTAATGAATTATTTTCTGGCCTAATAATTTAGCAATGAAATTAATTACTTTAGAGCAGTAATTTATCAGCAGAAATAATTAGTTCTTTTATACTTGTACTAAAACGCACCACTACTGTTTGTAGACAAAACTAGGTATGCACGGCAAGGCGCCTCAAAGGCAGGAAAGGCGGGCGGTAAGCCTGGGCTAGTATAATCGATCGGCAAGAAGACTAGTTGAGTCTAGCTGTGTGCCTGAGGCCACCGGTGTCCTGTGCAGGCGTGTCACCTGTTACTGATATTCGATGGGTAGTCGCGACCATTTCTCCGAGCAGGAATCTGTAAAACACTGAGCAGCCGCCGAAGGGGCAAATGGCGAATTGGAGTTCAAAACTGGTCAGGTGTGTGGTTACTCTTCTGCAGGGAACGAGGGGACACCTCAGGAGGGGTAAGCTGCCCTTATATAGCAGCGAGAATATAAAATCTGCGCACGTGCTATAAGCAGTTAGAACAACGCATACAGCTGCTCCCTCTTCCTCACCACAGGAACATCGTGGCCACCGTAAACCTGTGCTGCCAGCTGGACCTTCGCCAGATCGCTCTGCGCGCGCGCAACGCAGAGTATAACCCGCGTCGCTTCGCTGCCGTCATAATGCGGATCCGGGAGCCCCGCACCACTGCGCTGCTGTTCCGCTCCGGGAAGATCGTCTGCACCGGGGCTCGCAGGTGTGTTCCCCGCCGTTGTTTCCTCTGTAGTGCCGACGTCACTGTGGGCACGGCACCATGAGGGTCGCTTTATGCATGTTCACACTGTGCATGCTATGTGTCCGAAACTTAATTCTGCCTTTATGAGGGGTGCGGATTCCGGCATGCTTTTAGAGCGTAGGCTCAACTATTTGGGGTGAACAAAGTACAAAGCAAGCTATCCAACTCCCGGCTCTGCTCGAAGGGATGGTTTATCTAAGCTGTTCCTGCTGGCCCCCACAATTATTTGTACTCTACAGAGGAAGCATACAGGGCGTGGTATTTATTCCGAGTACATATATGGAAACGTTTTTTCGACAGCCCAAATGACCATCATGAAAATGAATACATTTTAAATTCTTGCGTGTGCCGTACTGCAAACTATTAATTCACATGTTCCCATCAAAGCTTTGGAATGAAGCTTTTCCTAGTCAGTGATGGCAGTAAGAACTTTCGAATATTCTCCTTAGCAGAAGGTCACCGACTTTCGTGGATGTTGTGGAAATGCGGCAAACTCACGGAGCGAGGTGTCTGCAGCCTTACACTGCAGGCCTGATATGTCTGCATCACAAGTTTCATTTCATTTATTTTTCCCTTAAAGGTCCGAGGGCATTACATAAGGGGGGTGCAAACTCAATATTCAATGCGAACAAGAACAGGAAAACATTAAAACAAGAAAACAGAAACAAGAGAAATAATGCAAGGGTTAGACGAAATAATTTAAAAAACAAAAATAACAATACATCATAAGTAAATGACGCCGAAAATGTTATACAAATTTGCATGAGAAAAAAGCTTTCACGAAACTGGTGAAACTTGAGCCGGTTGGTACGTCATCGATGGCAACGTCAGCAGAACTACAAACACACGTAAAAAAAGTCAAGACAAAGTAAGCGCTGCCTCCACCGCGCGCCCACAATTCTGCCGACGTCATCAGCGATTTCTTCACGAAAGATGGTAGTTTAATTTTATCCTGAATGATTTGCGACCAGTGCAAGATACGATGGTGTTTGGCAGGGCTCGATCCGGGAATCGATCCCGCATCCTTGGGAATTAACAGCAGTCGAGGGCCTTAACTACTGCATTACCGCGATGGGGCTACAGCGAAATGTGTAAACACGAGATCATGCAGGGCAACAATTCATGGTTACTCGCTCCTATGGTTAATGGCTAATTTGTATCGGCGATCTGGGGTACTTTCGAAATACGCGAATGAGCAAGATCCTAAGAAATTTATAGGGATTGTACTGTCGCGTTTTGTCGCAGTCTAAACAGAACTCAGGATTTGAATCCAAATCTCCGATTGAAACGACTCGCTTGTCTAAAGGCGAAACTGCTCGCATAACCGGCATGCAGCTTATCCATTTTTAGACGCTATAGCTAAGGTATTGTAAGGTTTTTACAACACGATTAAAACACACAACTGTCCGCTGATAGAAATCTTCAGCAAGACGTGATCGTTTACAGAAAACGGTGCGCAAATGCCTGTTATGTTTCGTGCCTGTGAAATTAACATCAGAATATTTAATTGGAAGACATTAGCACCAAAGATTCTTAAGCAATTCCGCGAGCACTTTCCTGTTTTCTTTTTTTTTTTTTTTTTTTGCGTGCGACCTAGTTGACAGAGGGTGCCAGCCTTTGCCATGGTTATGCCGGCACCCCGTTCCCTCATTTTAACTCTCCTTACTGTAGGAAAAGGGATTTCATCATTTTATTGTTTCATTCGAATCATGTCTTAGTAACGTTAACATTTTGGACATCCAAATTATTGTTTCATAATATGCATCAAAATAGAAATACTAGGCAGTAATGTAAAATTTTATTTATATTGTTACATAGTGGTAACAATACCGTTGGCAACGAATGAGGAGGCTTGAAATTCCCTTGAATAAACTCTTTATGGGGCTGACTTGCGCCTGCAAAAGCACTAAGCAATCGGCGGCAGCGACAGAAACAATCGTGCTCAGCGCTCGTCGAATAAAGAATGCCGATTTCACCATAGAGAAAGAGATTGTTTCACGTGCCAGCTCTCGATTTTAAGGCTGCAAAGAAAGATCGAGATAAAACCCGCAAACGGTGACTAGCACAATCTAGAATATTGCAGAAATATACGCGAGTGGTCAGAATCTTCAAGAAACATCTCTGAGCATCTTGCGCGTCAAAGAAACTGATAAAGCTGCGTGTCGAGACAACGAGCATGATCATACAAAGAACACAGAATTGATACGCGTGCCAGAATCAGAGTGATGAAGCCGTATGCATGCCGTATGCCATATTGCTCGAGACCGGCTTGGCGCCTCTCAGCGCTCTAAAAATTGTGACCTTCAGCATCGTGACATCCACTACTCTTCTGGTCCCCTCGTACTCCTCTCGCCCCCGGCCCGACGTGTGGGCATGTGCGTGAAACTTCTGCCTCGCTACGTGGACACTTACTGCGTCTTGCCGGAACTCACCGACGTGACCTACGAAGTCACGTCTCTGCACCCTCCCACACATATCACCAAGAAGTCGTGCATGTCACCACCCGTTTTACACACGCACGCACGCACGCACGCACGCACACGCACACGCACACACACACATTGAAAAAAAAAAATCATCGCTTCATTTCGTCATCTGTTGGCCTTCACTGCAGCGCCCTTCCAGAAAACAACCTAGTGGCAGGGGCTTTTCTCGCTCAAAGGAGCTTTCTGAATATATATAACAGGAGCAGATCTTGGCCACATACTGTAGACACATGAAAAATAACGTCCGTAATATTGCGAGCATTCCGTTACAATATGTCCTAGGTTTCACTCAAAACAGTGAATTGGCAGGCGATAGAAAGCGTTTCCTTATGGACAGCAATAGACGTTTTTGACTCGTTTCTATCTATCTATCTATCTGATAGCATCATGATGTTCATCGTTGCTACTACATTAAAGAAATTGCCATGAGGCACCAAGAAAAGAAAACGCGGCAAGGAAGTCTCCCACTATCGTTTACTAACCAGGGGCGCCATCTGTCAGGGACTCTGCCATGCTCATAAATAAAACGTTTGCCCGCGCTTTTCATTCTTGCATCGAAATTATTCGCTTCGATACTAATTATATACCTGCAACCAAAAGTTACCTTCTCAGACTATGTAACGTTTGGCGCAATAACTCTCAAAACACACTGGTAGCTTTGAAATAGCGCTAAATACCTAGGGGTCACCAGTGATCCACGCTAAGTGTGCATGGTAAGGGAAGAGTCGACCCAGTGTCGGCCAGTTTGTGGATCATTTTTTAAACTAATATTTTCCAAAGGAGAATTCGCCTGCCTGTGACAAATATACATGTCTCAATTGCAAACTGATAACAGGTTAAAATGGGTTAAGTGACAACTACGCTGCTCGGATCCGCAAACAACTGCCTGCTTCAAAACTGCTTGTTACTGATAGTTCAAACTGTTTGCAAGAATAAAAATTGGCCAAGATGTTTACCTTACATCTTTCCTTTCCTTTTTCGCTGCCTGCGTAATGATCACAGGGCACAAAAGCGCAGGACAGGAAAATCAGAAGCTGTGGCTAACGTTTCCTAGGACTTGCGGTGGAGTGCACTTTATGACAAAACAGCACTGTTTTGTCACAAATGGATAAACAACTTGCCCAAGATAAGTGCACGCCGCAAGTATTTATTTATTTACAATACCTTACAGGCCTCCAGGGAGGCATTGTGCAAGGGGGGTACAAGAAGAAGTATACATACATATAATAGGGACTAAAAAGGCAGAAAAATCAGCAGGAATGAACAGTGTTAAATACGAAAATATATTAAGCAATCATTGCAAATATAACAACCACGCAAAAGAAAAAGCCCAACATGAACAAAATAATTACCAAGAAAACATACATATAAATTAACCTGGCAGGAAAACAGATGCATATCTTTCAGATGGGAAAATAAAAAAAATAGTAACAACGTAGCAACCACATGTGATAAGACAGGGAAATAAAGTGAAAACAATCATGGCTTCCTGATACAGATGAGAACGTCCTAAGTACAGTTGCCGATGAAATGTTTGACTAGATGATCATGGAAAATTTCACGATTGCGCGGAGAGGCGATGTGGTTTGGAAGGTCATTCCACAGGCGTATAACACGTGGCAAGGCCGAAAAGTTAAAGGCATGAGTACTGCCATAAATGCGTGCAAAACTGTAGTTAGAGTGGGATCTGGTTGACGAATAAGAGGGTCGTTGCAGGTGCGATAACGGTGAATGAGTGACATGGATTAATTTGTGAAATAGAGATAGAAGGGCAATATCTCGACGCAGTCTTAACGGAGGGAGCGTAAGTTCCAGCTTTATTTGTGTTACGCTTGAATGATAACTATAATTCCGTGTAATGAAACGACTGGCCCTGTTTTGGATCGATTCTATTATATCGACTAAGTATTTTTGATGGGGAGACCAAATGGAAGAGGCGTATTCTAGTTGAGATCTAACAAATGTAAAATAGGCTTGTTTACGCACATTGGAAGGAGCGCTATGTAAATTGCGGCGCAGGAAACCTAAAGACCGGGAAGCATTAGCTGAAATAGTAATTATGTGATTTGCCCACGAGATTCGGTGTTAGGTGAACACCTAAGTATTTATATTCATTTTTCCGCGCCAATATGTTGTTACTAATGGTGTAAGGAAAGTGAGAAGTATCTGGCTTACGAGTAAAAGAGATTATGTTACACTTGGAGACATTCAAGGTCATTAGCCATGTGTTACACCAATTTTTAATGATATCCAAGTCGCATTGAAGTGCGCTATGGTCACCCGTACTTTCTATTACTCTATATATAATGCAGTCATCAGCAAATATTCGCATTTTGGATGAAATGTTGTTCGGTAAGTCGTTGATGTAAATTAAGAAGAGTAACGGACCAAAGACACTTCCTTGCGGTACACCCGACGTAACATCTGAGAGAGGAGAGGAATAATGATTAACAACTGTGAATTGCTGGCGATAAGAAAGGAAGTTACGAATCCATGACAAAGTTAGAGAGTCTAAGCTAAGAGCAGAAATCTTTGATACTAGACGACAGTGTGCTACGCGATCAAATGCTTTTGAGAAGTCAAGAAAGGCGCAGTCAGTTTGTAAGTTGTTGTTCATATTGGAATGAAGGTCAGTAGTGAATTCGAAAAGCTGTTACTCGCAAGAAAAGCCTTTTCTAAAGCCATGTTGATTGGGAAAGAAGAAATTATTAGATTCCAGGTGACCATAAATATTAGACGTAATAATGTGCTCAAGCATCTTGCAGCAGATGCATGTTAGTGAAATGGGGCGGTAGTTTTCGCGGGAGTGTTTATTGCCACTTTTGTAAACTGGTACCACTTTTGCTATCTTCCAATCGTCAGGGAGCATGACCGTTAATAATGATTGCCGAAATATATGAAGTAATAGAGTACTAGACACAGAAATAGTGTTTTTTAATATTTTGGAATTGATCTCATCAATGCCACTTGAAGAGGATACCTTAAGGCTAGTGATCAAATGGACTATGCCATCTAATGTAATGTCAATCGGAGCCATATACGGGTAGTCAAAATAAGATACGTGGGGAACATTAGAACACTCTTCTGTAGTGAATACTGATGTAAAAAAAGAGTTAAATACTTTTGGACAGTCAACATCAGAGTAAGGAATGTTATGGATTTCGTGTATGGAAATGTCTTCATTCATGCTACGCTGACCTATTATCTTCCAGAATTTTCTCGGATTATTCTTTAGCAGAGAAGGAAGGTCTTGCGAAAAATATTTAGCTTTAGCATCACAAAGAACAGAGCAGTATGTTTTCAGGTAGTTTTTATACTTACTCCAAGCAATCGGAGAATTCAGGCGTTTTGCATCTTGGTACAGCCGTTTTTTCTTATTCCTCATTCGATTATGATTTGTTGTAAACCAAGGGTTTGATTTATCGTTTGTTATAGTGACTAGGGGAAGATGGTTTTGCACCAAGCTTGCCAGCTTCTCTCTAAATAGCACCCAGTTGTCATTGACAGACCGGTCAGAGAAACCAGGGAGCAGTAACTTGTCAGAAAATTCCTGAAGTTCTGTGTTGATAGCATTGTAATCAGTTCTATTGTAATCACGAATTTGCTTTCTCGCAGTGCCACAGAATGGTAGCGGAATGTTAATAGTCACCTGAAGCAAATTGTGGTCACTGAATCTATCCAAAAAAATTGTTACTAATTTCAGGTGCTGTTGTAAAGATGAGGTCCAATATATTGAAACCACGGGTGGGCTTGGTGACTATTTGAAATAGGTTAAAATCTAAACTCACGTTTATGAAATTTGTTGAGACAGTACAAGGAGATGATAGCTTTATCCAGTCAATCTGCGGAAAGTTAAAATCCCCAAACAGATAAGTGATATCGGCCTGGAAGAGTTCAAGCGCCCTCGTCATGCTTTCACGAAGTTTATTTGGAAAGCAACTGTCGGAATCTGGTGCACGGTAGCAGTTACCTATCAAAATTTTGAAAGACGAAATCATGCAAGCTGTCCAGATTATTTCTAAATCGGATCCAGTGTCAATGACGAATGATGTAAAACTTTTTCTTATTCCCAGGAGGACGCCTCCCCCGCGCCTTTGAGGTCGATCACGCCTATATATATTGAATGATAGCGCTTCATGATAGCGCTTCATGATCACTGATATCGGGGTGGAGCCATGTTTCGGTGAATACGATAATGTCAGAATCGCGACAATAATGTGACAAGAGTGCGTTTCGATAGAATACTTCGTATGTTAACAAATGAAATAGACAAAAATGAGGAGACGACAGCTGGTTTAGGTTTGTGATAGTTGGGAAAATCAAATCTGGATAATGGCTATTGTTCCAAAGGGATGACAGCGTTAGAAGTGATGTCGTAGATGTACGTTTGTGAATCCATGCGCAGCTTGACTACCGATAGCTTGATTTTTTTCTTGTCATGCATTTTTGCGAATTCAATCAGCTTTGACCTGACCTTCCGTGTTGCAAGTGAAAAATCCTCACGAATGGCAAACGTCGTTCCTTTCAAATTATAACCACAAGACACAATGCGGTCCTTGTCTTTAAAATACGTGAACTTTGCTATTATAGGGCGTTGGTTTTCGGTCTGATATTTTCCTAGCCTTTGAACTCTTTCAAATTGTTGCCCAGTTGTGGCGATACCTAGTTTGTCCCAGCAGAGGTTAATTACTTTTTGTTCAGACGTTGCCCAGTCCTCTTTTGGGTAGTCTTCCACCCCAAAGAAAAGCAGATTACAACGTCGCATCCTATTTTCAGTATCGTCACATCGTGACGAAATGGCTGCCAACTGGTCTGAGACAACAACCGAATCCGCAGCGTTTATCCCATCGTCTGTAGTAGCGTGCGAGGCAAGGGTCGCTTCCAAGGCCGCCACTTTACTACTCAGTAGTTGCACTTCATTTTCTGCTGCTACTTGTTTTTATTTGACAATTTTGAATTCATCCAATAGAGAACTATATCCTTCCTCAAGTTTACTAATAATTTCAAGAGCCTCAGCAAATGCTTCAGCTTCAGTTTTATTCATTGGACCAGGGTTTGCTTCCACGTCACCCGCGAGCATGAGCAGAATTTCACACAAAGCAAGGTGAAAACCAGACAAAGACGCTAACACTCGCTTCAACACATCATTCATCTCTAGTGGGCACGACACCGCAAAAAGACAGTAATCGCTGCTCTTAACACAGGTCGCGTTAATCAGATGACTAACCTGTAACATCAACCAGCGTGAGTAAGGCATCCTTTGTGCGGTGTCGTGCCCGAAGTGGCCGGGGGGTGGGTGGCTTTTAAGCTGCGCTCCAGCCGCTTCGAATTGTGATGCAGTTCCGGGTTGCCAGACCAAGAAACGGTTTTCTTCCAAAGGCGAGTCGTAGGCGGCAAAGTAGGACGCCGGTAGGTAGGCGGCAGCAGGTCGGTTCCTAGAAGCCCAGAGCAGGCCACCCAGGTGACAGCGGCCATCTCACCTTTTGAGGGCGTGTGTACATTTTCTCCTTCGTGAACTGGCCCATACAGGTCTCTTTTTGTCTCTGCGCCGTAGAAAGCCCCACCGCGTGGTGCAGTGGTTATAGGGCGCTCGACTGCTGTTTCCATGGATGCGGGATCGAATTCCTACCGCGAAGGCCATTTTTCGATGAGCGAAAAGTAAGGCGCCCGTGTGCTGTGCGATCTCAGGGAGCGTTAAGGAACTCAAGGTAGTTGAAATTTCCGAAGCCCTCCTCTACGGCGTCTCTCACAGCCTGAGTCGCTTTGGGACGTTAAACCCCATAAACTGAACTGAGCTCTGTGCTGTAGAGAAATTTCGCCCAAGAAAAAGTGAATTTTCGTTGATCGTCCCCAGGAAGTGATGAGCAGATAATACATGGAAAACAGCGACACTTGATGCGAGCTAAGAGATGAACTGACATTAATTCAGAAAAATTTACAAAACTGACAGCATCTACAGCAAAGTTGGGCAAAACATTGATCTGTCTACCTTGGCCTAGCCGAAGGTGACACGTTAAGCCATAGCTCAGAACCCTCTACTGGACCTTGGGGCTCAGTTTTAATGCCTCGGGGCTCAACCGACATTCACATAAATAGCCAGTCGCAGCAAGTACCAACCTGATTGGTTACTTGCTGCCTACCACATCCCTTAGAACGCTTTCTCAACCCTTACATGTGACCAAAAAGAGCAACAAAACAGTTAAAGCGTCCAAACGACACTAGAAAATGGACGGACGGACGGACGAACGGATGGAGCGTCCACTTTGAAACGGGGTGGTGATAGTTATCACAATTCTCAGTTGACCTTTCGTTTTCAGATTTTTCAACTTTGATAATTCGTCAACATTAACGACTTTCCTTTTAGACACAAGTTATCTTTAAATGCCCGTGTTTGTTTTCGATTGAGCTTCCATGTGTCCTCCTCAATGTTATTTATCCACCAATCTTCCAAACGTCTCTTAGATACCTCTATCGCCGATTCGTTCACGCTTCCTTTGTTGCCTCTAAACCCCAGGGCCTCGGCTTAACTTAGTCCGCCTCAGTTTGCGAAGAAGCGAGCGCCACCTGTCGTGCAAAATAGAAAGCTTCGCTGGCACTTTTGGTTGGGAAGGGGCTCTCGAACTGGAATGCGCAAGGCAGCGTTCGGCACTTCACGTGCGCTTGAATGTTGTTTTAGTGTTGCTCTTTTGCCGGAAACGTGCGTATGCTGACGAAAGAAGATGACATAGGAGATCTCATTTTCGTTTTTAGAAACGATGTGGAGCGCCGACTTTTCGGGTTGTAGCCTGAATGATCAATATGTGCAATTTGCTACCTGAACTGTTCGCCAGGCGCATCGCGGCCGGTGCTTAAAGGAGGAATGTCACGTCAGAAACTTGAAGATGAATCTTACCACTAATAAACATGCGTACCATCTATGAAGACCGCGGTGTTCAAGCGGCAGTGGCATGGTTCGCTGTTGATACGGGCCATAGTATAAGGACCACATCATTTGAACTCACTACGATTGAGTTTCGGGGTGAGATTTATTGGTTAGAAACATGTGTATCTCTCTTGTGCAGAACGCTGATCGACAAAATGAACGTGTATTGCATGATCGCTAATGCGCGGAGTGTTACTGCGTAATGGGATGTACTATTAACACGCGCGAATTTTTGTCTACGTTTTCTTGATAGGGCAGGTGTTCCTGCCGACTTCATCCCTTGAGCTTCTGAAGTGCCAAATTTTACCGATTAATAAACGACTCGTTGTGTTATCTCAGTGACGTTCGCGCTGATACGCGAGAGCTTCGCTTACTGACGGGCCGTTTCCTGCGGCTAGTGAGGCTGCACTCTGCCGTGCTCCCGCTGTTCAGATAGCTCACCTTGCTATTGTAGCATTTATGGTGAATGTTCATACTAACATATACAATTTAGTTTTCATCGAATTTGTCGACTGCAGAACGCTTATAAAACCGAGTAAGAACGCCCAGCCACTTCGGAAAGGGGCGGATGCGCTGCGCACAACCGACCCCATCAACGACTTCGTCTTTCGCGCCTTGTATGTCGTCGTCGCTTGACGCACTAAGTGGGATAACGCGCGTTGAGCTGTTTCTGTCCGATCGTTTCCTATGCAGTTTAGTTGCGCGCTAATGCTACATTCACATATTTATTTATTTACAATTCGATTTGGGCCTGTTTAAGCTTAATTTGAGGTATTATAGCCCTTTGATTCAGCAAGAGAGCACTTCGATTCAGCTAGCTGCAGAAGCGTGGGCCTCACTGGAAAGTTTACTTGGACGAGCACGTGGACTGGCCAGCGTTGTTGCCATTATGGAAGGAACTGATGCTTCCATGCAACCAGTCAACAATCAGCTGCCAGTGAATCTCAATTACAAGAATTATTTGCTAGAGGAAGCAGAGCTGCCAGCCGCCTGACCGATGCTGACCGCCTTCAAATAGCGCCGGCGGAAACGGCGCCGTTCACCTGCTCCCTTGAACATAATACAACAGACAAGGTACAGTGTGGGGAAGACGTGGTTTAATTTTTATAGGAAGTGCTTCCCACGCAGCGAATTCTTACGCACTGACTACCGTACGTCATTGGCAATCATATATGGTTCTGGCGCGCATATTTGTTTTCCCCGCGCAGAGTAGCTTTACTGATGCATACCTCAGCATATCACAACATGTAATGCTTTATTTCCCATTTATTCTCATACTCTGACATTTGAAATTACATCAGACGTTACTTGAGACTACTCATCATGCATACCGTGGCTGCAGAATGTTTAGTTCACTTCAGTGAAACTTACATGCCAACGCCTTCATTCAGAAGAATGAGATCTTTTGTCTTTCGCACGATCCTTCCTTGTTCAGAAAGCTTACTGCTCCATGAAGGCAGCATCCTTTCCATCTTGCCAGCAATACGTCTTCGTTAGCTTCACAAGTGATAAGCGCAAATTAAAACCCGTTACTTCTGCTGCTAGTCACCAAACTGTTTAGCGCGAACTCCATGGACGAAATCTTGCTCGCTGAAATATCTGCTGCACACATGAGAATGACCACTCGCTTCTTTGCCCATTCAAATCTTGAATAAGGAAGATCCCGTGAGCTTATTTTTCGGGTAGCAATGGGAGCTTGCGCCTGTTTCCGTCGCATACGTCCGGATGCAGAGCAATAACGGACCATGGCAACAACGTAAATACACTTCAGCAACGATGCAAGATCGAACGTAGAATGGTTATCAAACAAAACTACAGAAATAAAACGCGACTATTAGCTTTTAAAATGCACAAATTCAATCGAACGTCTGCTCCAGCAGCAGTCAGAGGAGTCACGGGATCCCACTTGCTCCCTTAGGTCGACGCTAGCGCAGTTCGCTCCAGTGGTGGCGCTCGCGTCCAATACGTACTAAAGTCCCTTGATAATACGTACAAGTGTCGCTGTTGCATGGCGCGTGCTGAGCTTAGATAGAAACGCGTTGCAGACAAATGGCTGTCCTAAGACTGCATGAAATAGTGAGCAATACTGGGTTTCTTTACTCCTTATAGGAACCCAACCTCAACTTTGGCTGCGCGACTGCAGCGCGCGCTCCTCCACATGCGGCAAAATTTCGAAGCATTGGTCGGGGGCGGCGCTTGACCGAACGTGTTTTGGCGGCTTCGTGTGCTGCTCGCGTCGCTAGTTACCTCTCTTTGTGAGTGTTCGCGCCGGCCCGCCGCCGTGGCTTCGCAGGCATGCACACAGGTGTCACAGCTGAGTTTAAAACATGGCTGGAGTGGTTCCGCGACGCTCGAAATGTGGGGAAGTGTATTGCTGTGTTGTTGGCTGTCACAACAGCTCGCCTGTAGACTTTCGTGTCTTTGCGGCTTCTGCGCGCGGAAGCAACTCTTTTTGCGCGCGTTTTTTGTCGCTCGCGTTGTTGAAAGCTGCTTGCGCGCGCTCGCACCCTGACCGCAGTCTACTCGCTTCGCACGCGCTTTTGGCGCTCTTGGATTTCCGTGCTGAAGAAAGCTGTCTTGCGCGCGCGCGCTCCTGCTTCTACTTTTTAAACTCGCGCTTGGACGAAGTGGGGTTTGAAGCGAGTACGTGTGCAGCAATCTACACGCTTCGATGTGGTTTTAAGAAAATAGCCGACAGCGGTGGCTATTTTCGCACCGCAAATGTCAAAAAGGCAGATATGTT
Source organism: Amblyomma maculatum (assembly GCF_055883805.1). Taxonomy (NCBI): domain Eukaryota; kingdom Metazoa; phylum Arthropoda; class Arachnida; order Ixodida; family Ixodidae; genus Amblyomma; species Amblyomma maculatum. The sequence goes on along the minus strand of NC_139344.1, from coordinate 282,335,811 downwards.
AGTCAGCCATGTGCATTCTGTTGAGCAGATTGTAGAAGACAACGCTGTTATCGTGAAGGCTAAGTGTGTGTCTACTCGTGTGTGTGTGAGGCAGGTCAGCGACCACATCGTGTACGACGTGCAATGTGAGGCAAGTATTTCATTTTTATTATACCCATTTCATTAAGGCCCAGCTGCTCTCTAAAGAGGGCTTCTGATTTTTGCCGCTGGGTTTTGCCCCATTGTTGTGCCTGTCTTGTGCAGGACTCATCTTCGCGGGAGTTCATTAAACAGCACACAGCAGCAGCATGCGTGCAGCGCCCCTGAATTCGTGCCTTGCAGGTACACTTGGTACGGGAAATCGCAATCTGGCGCTTTGCAGGGCATGTCCATGCTAGCTCGAAAGAAACATGTCACATAACAGAGACGGGCCGCTTGGTTCATTTCGAACTCATTACGTACGGAGCAAAACTAACAAAAGAGAGCAAGGATGATGCCTCGCAACTCATGCTAAGACGCAGATTGTTTCTTCTTTAGAAATCAGACACTGAAGCTCCAAGGCTGGATATATAAAATGACCTGAAAGCAAGGATACAATTGAGTGAACATATTCGTTTAGTTTTGTAGTGTTTAACGTACACCTCAGCGCGACAAGGCTATGAGGGGAGCTGTATTGGAGACCTGAAAATTTCACCCCCCTCCTCCCTCTTCCATGATTATTTAACGGGCACCTATATTCCTAAATACCTTCTTGCAGTTCGCCTCCAGCGAGCGGCGGCCGGGATCAAACCCGCGTCGTCATGACCAGCAGTCCCTAACGCGTGAGCCACATCGGCGGGGCGAGTGATTGAATAAAACAGTTATATACCAATATAACAGCTATAGGAACAATGAAGTAATAACCACGCAGCGACAATTTGTTTTTCTAGATTTTGTCCAGAACTGTCATTTACTCTGTGGGATTGAAATTACTCGATCAACTGCGGGACCAGTTATTAAGAGCTGAATGCGATTCTCGAAAATTAAAATGCAAAAATATCTCGTTCGCAGCAGAAGGGTTGATGTTTCTTCGTATACGCGTGAATGCACATTCTATTCAGGTGGAAGTTACGTATAAAATGTTCTGAGCTCGGCATCAAAATTAACATATTGGCATATACCGAAAAGCGTGCCTGAGATGCGAACGAATCTACGTATGTTTACAAAGTTCATAGGCACCAACTAGATTACATCTGCAAGCTCTTCAGAAATTAAAGCAAACTGCGCATCGAATTGTTGCATGCGCCTTTCAAATCTGGGCCTTAATGAAATGGGTATAATAAAAATGAAATACTTGCCTCAAATCCCACGTCGTACACGACGTGGTCGCTGACCTGCGACGCGCACTTAGCCTTCACGATAACAGCATTGTCTTCTACAATATGCTCAACAGAATTCACATGGCTGACTAACAGCTCTTTGACATTTGAGCTACGAAAATAGCCACCGCTGTCGGCTATTTTCTTAAAACTTCACCGAAGCGTGTAGATTGTTGCACACTCGCTTCAAACACCACTTCGTCCAAGCGCGAGTTTGAAAAGTAGAAACAGGAGCGCGCGCGCGCAAGACAGCTTTCTTTCAGCACGGAAATCCAAGCGCGAAAAGCGAGTAGACTGCGGTCTTCAGCAGCTTTCAGCAATGCGAGCGACAAAGAACGCGCGCGCGCAAAGTGAGTTGCCTCCACGTTCAGAAGCCGCAAAAACACGAGTCTACAGGCGAGCTATTCACTCTGCCCGACCAATTACATGGCGTTAGCCGGAGAGGGCGCTGTTCACTGGCCCCCGCAGCGCCACCCTGCGATGCTTGGGTCCCCTATTGCAGGCTCAGCGAAACCTGCCAGCATGCTGCAGGGCTGCTGTTGAGTGTTTCTGTGAGGGCACAGGATGCTCCTTCCGCACTGACGTATTCTGTAAGGTGATAGCTCTTGGTGAAGGTATATACTCACTCCAGCAATCTACATGTCAAAGGCGCCAGCCTACACCTACTTGTCTCAAAACGGAGATTGGCCCTTTTTCGTAAGGGTGGCTACTGTAGAAGAACAAAACACCTATGAACGAATTACGGCCCCGACAAAAAAGAAGAAAATGCGAGAGAACAGCGCCTCCTCAAAGCATCAGCGGAAGAGGACACCAACACTCCTTCGTGAGCAGACGACGCGCACTCGGGAACCATTCATGAAATATCCAGACTACCTTTTTACACGTGTCCGGCTTTACTTTTAAATACGTGACATGTTTTCCCGAGCCAAAGGTACACACACACGTCGAAAGCGAGACAAGCAGCTCAAATCATTCGCCGCACTACAGCGCAAGAATGCACGGGTAGACAGTGCTGAGCGCACGATACGTGCTAGAGGAAAGCAGTGAAACATTTAACTTCCTCGCCCTTGTGCAAAGCATGCGAGTTTGATTGGTACCTTAAACCGTCCACTAAATAGGTGCACGTAGGGCTTCGCTCACCATTGTGCTCTTTCATTTCATTGTCCCTGACATTGGTCATGTTTTCCAACCAAAACGAAATCGCCTACTGAGGGCACTATTTGCGCCTTTGCCGCGCATGTGCAGGAGCTTTTCCGCAAATGGTCAATTGGCCGGCCAAATTTCAGGCCCTGATTCACAACCTTAACCTGTACGCGGGCCCCTCTCTTACAGAGAGAGGTGGGAAAGCAAATACGAGAACGAAACGTACGTTTCCTTCCGCCCCATGTCGCCTAAGCGATGACATTGCATGTGTTTATTTCAACGCTACAGTTAATGCCAATTCGGTCGTGTCGTTTCATAGCATCGTTCCCGTACTTCTTTGGCGTTATGCACTGCGATAAGCGGCCCTCCTGTTCTCCCGAGCTCTCCCCCTTCGCTGACATTCACTCCGGCGAGAGCGTTATTGTTCCCGAAACGACACAGAACGGATCCTGTCACAGTGGGTGCATGCTTCCCCTCCGTCATACATGGGTCTTACCATTTTACCATTTTATTCGTCCTCTCAAACTGAGAAAAAAAAAAAATGAGAGGGAGCCCTGACTAGCAAAAGCTTTGGCAGGCTTAAAACCAATTAAAAATAAATAAAAAAAAGCAGAAGCTCGAGATAAAAAAAAAAGCACTTTTTAAAAGCGATAGAAGGTATTAAAAAAAAAAAAAAACGAGGTCCATGTCGCAAGGTGGTCCACGCTGGTTTAAGAAGAATAAAAATAAAAACCCAGAAGGTAGCATCCAGACCTGCAAATGAAACAAAACAGGAACCAGAACAGCAGCAAAACCACCGTCACACAAAATGGCAAATAACAATACGGAGAGAGAGGCAGACGTACGAAACCCAAAGCATAAAAAAAGGGAGACTGAGGTAGAATAGTAAACAGGACAGTCCCCAACAAAGAAATAAAAAATCAGGTGAACAATAGAGCATTAGTCTCCTACGGCATTGTAATCGTTGGTCCACAAATTAAAGAGAGAAAAAATACTGATTTTAGGAACAGAAGAATCAAGCAAAAGAAAAAAAAAATTAAGTGCCGACACCGCAGACAAGAGGTAGGGGATGAGAAAGAATTGCAATACCTAGACAAAACATTAAGAGAGAGAAAAAAAACTATTAAATCTAGTCTGATGCGAAAAGACGTCCGTCAATAAACCAGATTATATTAACCGCAAAATGCACGGGTAAGAGAAACGATGGAGGAAGATACATAAAAAAAAAAACTACTGCATTACTATATCGGACTCATGTGACAACCGCAGCAGAAAAGGCAAAACAAGTAAAATGTCACATATCACAGAGGAATAAGAAAAAAAACATAACTCCACTCATTTCATAGCAGTATGCATGCTGTCCATACGGACCTGGCTCTGTAGGCAAGAGTGACTGCAGTCACAGGCACATCCAGGAAAACTGAAAGGCATGCCTTAAGCACTCTGCTCAACACAGGAGCACGGAGCCCTCCCCTGTGCATAGCGTGGTAGGGGGTCTTCAGGACCCTCCGACGAGACTCTCGCCCCCACCACCGTCAGGCTCAAGCACAGGATCAGCAGGTCATCCGCTGGTGCTTGTAAAAACCAAGATGGAGAGTTGGCGGCATCGAAGGGCACGCCACGACGAAATACCAATGGACACGTAGAAACGTGATCCAGTAGAAGTGATCTGCGCACTACAACCATAGGCGCCCCCATGCAGGCAAGTGGGCGTGTCCGAATCAGATAGGCTGAAAGTACTCCTCTGTACAGAGCGTGGTTGGAGGTCGGCAGGAAACTCCGAGGAGTCCCTCATCCCCAGTCTCAAGTACAGGATCTAACGGAAATCCACTGGTGCTTGTAAAGCCAAGGATGGACTGTTGGCAACAGCAGCGTGCACGCCACAACAGGAAACAGGTCAAAAATCACTCAAGTATAAGGCAGCCAGAAAAAAAAAGGAGAGAAATAAATGATACCTGAGAAGAAAAACAATGGATTCAAGGAAAATATTAGAGAAAAAAGAAAAGGAAATCAAATCTAAATAATTACGTACATAATTGGAACGCACGTTTCGAAAAGAATATGTATATATATATAATGGATTAGGACAGAAATAAAGAGAAACAGAAAACACACAGGTAACCTTTCAGAGGAGATACGTAGAAAAATAAACCCTGCGGCATATAATTTGAAGAATGCGAAATAGCAAGCAAATAGTTCACATAAGAGAAGAATGTCAGCGACAATAGTCAGGTATAGTGCTGCTTATGTGTTGAACCATTTGAATTAAAATTGCACAAGCGACAGGATTCCGAAGCAACGTCGGGTATTTAGACGTTGTTATATCTGATGAGCAAAAAGACTTCAGGCGAGAAACAAAAGGAGCAGTAAGAGAGCAGTCTTGGAAGTAGTGACGGACGTCATTACACATCTTGCCACAGGAACAAAGTGAAGAGGAGGAGAGACGTACTCTTTTAAAATAAAAAGGAAATCTGCCATGCCCTGTAATTAGAGTTGTAATCGCATTACGGGGCGGACAAATGCGTCGTATATTGAGGGTATCGGGTATCCAATTAAATAATTCTGTGCTGCCATTATTTTCGCGCCAATATGTGCTCCACAAAACAAGGGAAGAACGATGTAAGCGTGAACAGACATAACGTTTTGAAAGAGTAGAAGGATGTAAACGGCCGTACTGGCCTGCGCTACCAGCTGCTTGGTCGGCCAACTCATTGCCATAAATGCCGGAGTGGCCCCGGAATTGGAGTAACATGAATGTAGCGAGAGACGATAAGCGCGACAGGTTCTTTTTAATGGTGAGAATTGTGGGGTTAAACGAATTTACTGAAGAGATGGCAGTAAGCAGAGACGGAGAATCTGTATAGAAATGAATAGGCGTAGTGGGAGGGTTGTTAAGAGCATATTCAACTGCAGAATTAAAGGCTACAAGTTCCGCTTCATACGCACTGGGAGGTGGCTGCAAAGAAAGGCGATGAACAAATATGTTTTGGGTTGAGTTAAGTACTACAAAAGCTGCGCCCGCGGAGCAAGTGTGAAGGACCCAGCAGTATAGATATGCAGTGCGCGTTGGGAAGAACAAAACATGGCTTCCTGGTAGGTGAGTTGAATAAAATGAAATTTAAACTTGATTGAGGGATGATCAGCCCAGGGATTGAACAATGGCTTTATTTCAGAACGGTTGTATGTAACGTTGCCATAAACTATAGGTTGCCGGAGTGTAAAAAGCTTGAACTCGGCACATAACTGGTCTAGATGAATAGGCAACGGAACAACATTTGCAAGAACGCAAAGTGCAGCTGTTCGCGTGGTAGCGTAGGCGCCAGTAAGAGCGAGGAGTGGTATTCGCTGTAGTGATAGGACGCGATCTCTTAGTCTAGAAAGAGGACAGTGATACCACCATGCAGGGGCAGCATATGTAATCGAGGGGAGAATGACTTGATAAATTTGACGCAAATGAGAAGGTGAAACGCGAAAGTGTAAATTAAACCAATTAAGGAGCTTAGTGGTAGAGGCCAAAGTTTTAGTTTGCAAGTGATTTATATGGGGAATAAGGTAAGGTACGAATCAAAAACAACCCCTAATAATTTGATAGTTGGCTCGCACTTAAGGCTGTGAGTTCCAAGACGGATGGTGGGTTTACGCTTATGTAATGCTGGTACTCCATTATGAAATAAAACATAAGGGCATTTTTGTGCGTTTAACTGAGCACGATTTTCGGTGCACCATTGCTGGACTAAAGTCAGAACGCTGGTTGCCCTTGTAGATAACTCGCGACTTGTCTTACCAGGTACAAGGATAATGGTGTCGTCGGCATATGCCTGAATGTGAATTGGGGAAGGGAGATATATATTTAGGAGGTCATAAAGGTTCCAAAGTAATGAAGAAAGAGGCGAACCTTGCGGACTACCAAGAGAAGGAGCCGAAATAGAACAAGAAGGAGATTGATGTGTTAAATGTCGGTTATCTAAGAAGGAAGCTAAAAGGGAATATATATTTTTTGGACATCGATGCTGCCTTATAAAACGCAAAATTAAAGGGTGCCAAACACTATCAAATGCATCTTTAAAGTCCAGAGAAATTAAAACCACAGGGTGCTTCTGTTGTTTGTAATCCTGTAATATTTTATGTAATTTATAAATGGCCTGGACAGAATTCCGGCCGTGAGTGAAACCATACTGATTGCTGTGAAGCAAGTTATTTTTTGATAAAAAGTAGTACAGTCGACCATAAAGTAAGCGCTCAAGTACTTTACCAAATGAAGAATTAATACAAATCGGGCGGTATGAGCTCGGAAGGTCCGGTGGTCTGTTGGGTTTGGGAATAAAAAAAAAAAAAAAACTCTGCCTATTTTCCATGGTTGAGGGAAGTGACCCAAAAACAGAGAAGAATTGAAAATTGAGGAAAAGAAGGGATGAGCATTAAACAAGGAAACGACAAAACGAGGAGAGATAAGATCGGGGCCAGCAGAAGACGTTAAATCCATTGAAGTTATAACAGCCTCAATTTCTTCAAGAGTGAACGGTGGATCCTGGACTGAGTTATTATAAGGCTGCTTAATATCATCCCTAACGTGATTATGTAAAGGTAGATCTAAAGAAGGATCGTCCACAGCGATATGCGTATTCATCCGAAGCTATGTAGTGTCTTGAAACGTCTCTGTATAGGTACCGTCAGGGTATCTCAGCATAGGAATTATTGAGGGAGTCCTGAGCTTTCCAAAAGCATACTTGTATGGCTTGCCAAAAAGTAATTTCCTTGTAGCATTTGGGCAAAGTTCCTTTACATAATTGTCATGTGTGCGCCTGATGTTAGCTCTATAGACAGCAAGAGCTTTACAATAAATCGAGCGGTGGTAAATTCTCTGTGTAGGATCGGAAATACGTTGAAAACGACGTCGAAGAGCCCGAACACGTGAGCGCTCCATGCGCAAATCAACCGACCACCAAACAGATCCCTCAGGAAATGTAGATTTAACAGAACGCAAGTTTTCGTTGTAGAGTTTGATAAATATCTGATTAAATTTTGAAAGGACGCTACCAAGGGCAGGCGCTGAATAGATCTGATGATTGTAAAAATGCTGAAACCAATTCAGACACGCTAACTGGGAAATTAAGCGACATGAGCTGGCTCTAGTAAGCCTCTTAAACTGTGATGAAGGTTGAGAAATGAAAGAAAAAGAAATAAATCTGTGCTCTGAAAGGGATGAATCTGGCAAAACGTCCCAAAAATAAGCCTCGTTTAGTAAGTTTGGGGAAGCCAATGTGATGTCAATCCAACTTGAAGAGTACGGAGTTTCATATGTTGGCAAGGAATTTGGATTATTAATAACAACCAAGTTATTGGATGCAGCAAATGCTTGAACGTGAGTTCCTCTTAGGTCCGTAACACTTCCGCCCCAAAGGATGTTTTTTGCGTTAAAGTCACCACAAATGATAATATTATCTGTAGGTGAAGTCTGTACACAAGTTGCCAGTAAAGCATGAAGGCTTTCGATATCTGCGCGAGGTGGTATATATACTGCTATGAAAAGAAGTTGATAAGTCGATGTCGAACACAAAATGGCAACAAGCTCAGGTGAAATGAAAGTAGGAAAGACATCGAAATTAGGATTGTGGAGCAATACAACGCAGCGGGGATTTTCAGTACAGTAAATTTTATGAAATGAAGGGGGAATTCCTGCAAATTCTTTTTTAGGGGTAATGTATGGATCGCAGACAGCAGTTACTGTGATGTCATAATCTTGAATGCATTTAACCATGAGGGCAGTCGCGCAGCGTGTGTGATCCAAATTTACTTGTAAGAAATTAACATTAAGGTTGGGACGAGGGGTTGCCGTGGTCCTAAAAGCCATAGTTGGTTCTTGCCCGTATTCGAGCCACTCGATCCTGCAAGATAGTGCAGGTGACGTCACCAGCAGGATGGGCACAAGGGCGGCCTCCCGTTGCGCATGGGGCGCATTTTACGTTTGGGTCCTTAATCGGTCTGGGACACTGCGCAAGGGGGTGCGAACCGGCGCATCGAGTACAACACGCCTTATCCGGGGACGTTTTTTGTGTACAAGCTCGAAGGGCATGACCATACTGTGCACAAAGATACATAAAGACACATGTAGATCCTCCTGGACTTCTACTGAAGTCCAACCGATCGTGACCCTACGTGCGGCGCGAAGTCGGGAGAAGGCGGGAGGGTCGACCTCGGTGATGTGCACTCGCTGCCCAGATCGCTGAGTAAAAGAAAGTCTGACCTTGCATGTTTCTGGATCGAGGCATAATCCGGGGTTCCTGCGGTTGGCGACCGCCACCAAATCATCCGGAAGGACGTCCGGGTCAACACCTGATAGCCGAACGTGCGGGTTCCTCCTCGAGGGAACCCGGACCTTAATTGAGTGATGCTGCGATCGGACACAGGGGAGTCATTCCGTGCGTGGCGTTGAGGGGAAGAGGGCCGATAGAAGGTAGCGGGTGGCTGCTGCTCCCACTGGGCACCATTCGTGAAGCGCGGTGCTCGTTGGACAGGGGGTCGGGTAATTTGACGATGAGGGCAAAAGCTGAAGATATGTCCGCTGCCCTCACAGCCGTAACATACGGGTGGTTGGCGGGTCTGATAGTTCAGTTCAGGATCCCTTGGAGGCCGAGATGGGGCGACAGAAGCGCGACGAGGAGTGCCACGAGGCACATCATACGAATGGGCTGGACGCTGCTGGATATAAGGGTGCGATGTTGGTTGTAGGGTCGACGTCCGCTCCACGCCATTGTTGTAATATGGTTCGTTGTTATTTTGTGCAGCCCATGGCGTGCGTTGTTCCCATGATAATACGGACCTCGATGTCGGGTGGTAAGGTACATCAAAATTTATCCGTTGCCGCTGAATATCCAGCTCCTCGCGTATAATCCTCCTGATCATAGAAGCAATGTCTTCAGCCTCCGGAATGTGATACCGGAAACAGTTGTCACCTTAGAAAGACGGCGAAATTTGGGCGCTATCCGACGTGCCTTTAACGCCTCAAATGCCAGGCACTGCTTGATGACATCTGCTGCTGTGGTAAGGGTGTCCCGCGAAATGAGGAAGTTACACATCCTCAGCAATCCCCTTGAGAAGGTGCCCTACCTTGTCTTCTTCTGACATCTGCCAGTTTACAATGCGACAAAGCTTCATTATTTCCTCGATGTAACGCGTGCATGTCTCACCGGGCATCTGGGCTCTCTGGGAAAGCTGATGCTCAGCGCGTTCCTTCTTCGCAAGGGTATCCCCAGAGGACTTCGTAATTTCTGCAACGAATCGGTCCCAGGTTGTCAGGATTTCTTCGGGATTATCAAAGCAAGTCAGAGCCGTGCCAGCGAGGAAGAAAAGAACATTGTACAGACGTGCGATTGAGTTCCAGCGGTTGTACTTGCTGCATCTTTCGTAATGTCAGAGCCATTCCTCAACGTCATCTTCGGGCTCACCGTGGAACGTACGTGGCTCTCGCTGGTGGGGAAAGGTCGTCGTCTCTTCAGGTCGCTGTTCATGAGTCTGCGTCGTGCGGGTGGTAGCCATTGAAAGGTACTGTTGAGGAGATAAAGGTGGCAAACCTGCTGCACGACGGCTGCGACGAGGTACTGGCGGATTCAGAACGTTTTTACCCTGCGCCTAGCACCAAATGTAACGGATGAAATGGTTTTAATACAGGTGAACTTCGCATGAAGGACGGACGCACACGGCTCAGAAACCCCGGATCAGTCTGCGCCCGCCTCGCTCCCGCCGCTTCTACCTCGTCTGCTTCTGCTGCTTCTCAATGCACCGCCTCGCGGCGTAACAATATATATATATATATATATATATATATATATATATATATATATATATATATATATATATATATATATATATATATATATATATAAATCATTCGCGCTCACCTGTGTAGTACGCACCAGGACTCTGCTTCTTCCGTGGGGGGGGGGGGGGGGGGTATTTTTACGGTACCATTCTTGAGGCAACGAAGACATTTTGCCGCTGTGGTGTGAGGAACAACGACGACACTGAAGCTAGGGTGCGTTTGTCCTCCGAGTGTGTCCCTGACGGCGAATAGTTGCAGCTACGCCTCAGTGCTTCCCTTGTAACAATTATATACATACACGCTTACATACATTCTAGGAAAGTGGCCTCTGGGACCAGCCACTCTTTGATGCAGTTTACCAACTTGGATGATCTAGGAGCGTTGGCTGTAAATGATCCCTGGAAGAAAACACCAGACCCGTTGTCACCACCTTAGAATGGCAGAGCTTGACTAGCCATATCGTTTAGGGGTGCACGAGCGCTTGAAGTGGTTTTTCTTACCGGCATAATTGGTAGTTCACACGAGATCTTTAAACGTTATTTACTTTTATTTTTACAGTGAACTGCAGGCCAGGATTGCAGCCAGAAAGTTTGCTCGGATCACGCAGAAGTTGGGATATAACGTAAGCTGCGCTTCTTGAATACTGTGTTGTCCAGTAAAGTGGCCAGTTCGGAAAACATTCTGCATTTGTACTGACAGTGTGACTCACTTTGTGAAGCTCCACTCGATTCCACAACGTTCTATATGGTGACAATGCAGCGTTCACGGAAGCTTTCGAGACGCTCAGGAGATCCCTGCATGAAAACGTGGAAGAAAAAAAAAAGTTCTAAGCTGCTCAGGTGATCCTGCGACCCTTGCCTTTCCGGAGATAAGGGGACAATGATAGTGCGTCGTCTACTAACGAGGCATTCGTTGTAAATCAATACGGCGTATGCACATCCGTGCCAACATTTTTCTACTGCGGTAGGCATGTGCGAATATGTTTTTTTATTTGTTTCGTTGAGCGAATCAAATAGTACATGTTCATAATTATTCCGAAACGAATATAACTGGTTGTCAAGTTTTCGAATTCTTTTCGAATAAGGCGTGCCGTATTTTTCCACACAAAAAAAAAAAAGGGACATGTATGCTGCCGCGATTGGTATGCGCAGGGCGAATGGGTTCAGTGCTGTCACGCGGTCCATTCATAATGCATCGCACATTCCTTCAGAGTTTAGCTGTTCAGGCAGTCAAACCAACCCTTGATGCTGGATCTTGGGCGCCGTGATGAGACGTGGCGCTAATCAGCTTGCTCCGTCACGAACGGCAAAATGTACTTTTCATATGCGCAGAACGTAGAGTTTACATACTGATTTCATGTTCCGACTACCTAATGGAGATCAGTGTTTCATTTTTAAGAGCTGTAATTAACTGCATAAAGTAATAGCGCATCACTGCAGCACTGGCGCTAGCTCTTCGCGATTGCTCACTAAATATTCGCACAGTAGCGAATATTCCCAACAATATACGATGCGTATTCGAGCATAATTCCGTGAGGAAAGATCCCTTTCTGCACCCTTCTCAGCTGCACATATATGTATATTCCTTTTTGCTTCGGTTTTAGCAAAAATACCTGGACATCTCTCAAAGAAAATAACGAAGGAAGACTAACAAATAATGTGCGTTCAAGAGAGCAGGCTCTTTCTCTGAGAACTTTATAAAAAGCATACGGGCGCCAAAATACGTGGAACAGGTCCTGTTTTTCACGCTATCGTTATTCGTGCTTCTTTTCGGCTTTTTTTATTGCTCAGTTTTTCAACTAGCGTTGCTAATAACATAGGCATGTGGAGCCTCTGTCTTTGGCATGATAATTTTTGATCGTGATTACGGTCGTTAATGTGCGCAGTGCAAAGCGAAATTTCTTTTTGATTTACACCTGGTGCATGGCGCCAATGACAGAGGGTAGCATTCCGGATTTGGGAGCAAAGCCCCTCAATAAACTAAAAGTACGCCATCTTGTGAGGATTGCCGCCTGCATCATCGCCTGCGCCCACGGCGCTCGACTCTCCCATTTGCCTAATGCAGTCAGAGGTTTCTCGCACTTTGTTCTTGTTTGTTTAAATACCTATTCTCCCGCGGTGCCAAACAGCGCGCGCGGCGCATATCAACTCCACGTTCGCTACTAGGTTCCACACCTAATTCGTGCTCTGTCTCGCGTAGCTTCTCGTTCGGGATGTCGTGTTGGTGCGCTTTCGAGTGCAGCACACATGAAAGTGACGGGTATTAACGATGCCATCCGCGAATCGAGAAGCGGCACGGAGGACGATTTTTGAGGCATAGAATCGGCTGGGCTGATTTAACGATGGAAACAATTGAAAAAAAAAAAAGAAAAAAAAATCTCGATGTTTTTCCCTCGGCCTTCGTTCATCGGAAGCACAAACCGAGGAAGCTGCCTGCCAAGCGTCAGAGTGGGATTTCTCACGTTTCGCCGCCATCGCAAACGCAGCCGCCGCGGCCGGGGTCATCTTGCGCTCACGCCTGGCAGACTACTGCCGACGGGTTTCTTCACTTCACAAAAAAGGCACTTGACATTGAGTAATGTGTTCTGACATGCGGCAAACGATAGAGCGCAGCCTGGAGAGGTCACTTCACTGTGTCGGTCTAGATCTCACTTCGGCAGCTTTACCGCTGCTGTAAGATAACTACACGCAGACTGCTGGTGGGTGATTCGCTTTTGGAGCTTAGTAAAAGGGTTGAGAGACTTCGCCGACGCTTAGAGGCGGAGGTTGAACCCATGCGGCAGTTTGAGAGCTACCAACGGAAGCGTTTAGGTGCAAAGCTTTATCGACATTCACTCGATGTTTCTGCGGCAAGTCAAGAGCGGAACCACTTTGCAGGACTCTTTTCACTGACTGCATCGTTATTTTCATCCCCTATAGTCATCATTGCTGGAAAACGTATCAACAACCTTAGATATGCGGATGATACCACTTTAATGGCAGAAAGTGAAGTGGAACTCAAGAGACTTCTGATGCGCGTACAAGAAGAGTGAGAAGTTTGGGCTTAAACTGAACATTAAAAAGACAAAGATCATGGCGTCTTGCCCTATTAAGTCCTGGATCACCAATGGACAAGAAGTGGAAGCTGTGACAGATTTTCTGTTCTTGGGCTCCAAGATTACCTCGGAAGGAGACTGCAGCCATGAAATTAAGAGACGCCTGCTTCTGGGAAAGAGAGCAATGATTAGCCTTGACCGACTAGTAAACAGCAGAGACATTAGTCTGCCAACCAAGATCGTATAACTCGTGCTATGGTCTTTCCAGTTGTGATGTATGGATGCGAGAGTTGGACTGTGAAAAAGGCTGACCGCCGAAGAATTGACGCGTTTGAATTGTGGTGCTGGCGAAGACTCTTGAGAGTTCCTTGGACTGCCAGAAGATCAAATCAGTCGATATTGTCGACCATAAACCCTGACTGCTCATTGGAGGGTCAAATTCTAAAGTTAAAGCTCAGCTACTTTGGTCATCTGATGAGAAGAGAGGAGTCGCTGGAGAAAGATTTGATGTTGGGAAAGGTTGAGGGTCGCCGGAGAAGGGGTAGGCAGCGAACGCGATGGTTAGATGGCATCCTCGAGGCACTGCAGATGAAGTTATGTGATGTTAGGAAGATAGTGAGAGACCGGAAAGCGTGGCGTGACATGGTCCATAGGGTCACGAAGAGTCGGACACGACTGAACGACTGAACTGATAGTCATCATTAGCGCTAGTATCATCATTGTCACTAAATTCACCGTTATTGTCATCGCTACTATCACCCTCACGCTAGACAAGGAGAAATGCGATCGGTTTCTCACGAGCCCGGCGTGCAGTAGTGGTTAGCGCGCTTATTAGGGGATCGGAGGGATAGTGGTTCGATTCCCGGGGGAGAAGGAATTTTTCTTTACAATTTAGTGCAGCGGACACTCCCGGCGGACACATCCAGCGAAGGGACACGAACGTCACCATGAACCTAGAAAGGCTGTCGCCTTGACATACGCGCTGAAGAGCTCGAGCGAGCCCTAGTGCCAGCGCTCACTCCGTGCACGGTCGGTCTCGAAGAAAGCGCGCGGTTGTCCCTCGAGACCGGCCTTAGCACCGCTTAAGAGAAGCTGCGGCGCATGAGGATGGAGGAGATGGCGCTACCTTTAGTTCATTGAAAAGCATTATACGGACGGGAGCAAGGGTTGGTTGTTTGTAACACTATTCACGTCATACTTATCTGCGGCTGCTTGTTTTTCGTGTGCTGCTCGAGTGAAACAACTGTCCTCCCGCAATTCCCTCGCAGGCAAGGTTTACCGACTTCAAGGTGCAGAACATAGTGGCCAGCTGCGACGTTGGCTTCTGCATCAAGCTCGAGAGCCTTGCCCTGAACCACTCGCAGTTCTCATGGTGGGTATAGCCCCGAAGGGCGAAGCGCGACCTGAGTGCCATGCGTTAGTTGAGGCCATAATTGTTGGCTGTCGGTGGCCGAGGACATTCCAGATGTTGCGACCACCACATATTGGAGCTCTCCGACATTTTCTACCTGCACTGGCTTCCCCAACGTAACCAGTGGTGTGATGGCTGTTGGGAGGGATATGCATATTCACTCAATTATGTGTAAAAGAAAACAACTTTGAAACCGATGAGAGCCCGGAGGCGGATTTATGACCGTCCACACGTCACAGGGAGAGGTTCTGGCCAGGTTTGCGCTGCGGTTTGGTTCGTTTAGTCAACGACCGTGCTACGGGGGTTCAGTGCCGCCTGAAAGGCGTCGTTGCCTCTAACTGTGCGGTATGAACAGGATGGTGACGGCGGTCCGATTTGAAGGGCAGGTTAGCCAACTAGTACCATGGATAGCGTGTGTTTATTAGTGCAAAAGCGCTAATCCAGAGGTCCAGAGCCCGGTAAAATCGCGTAACGTTTTCGTGTCCGCAAACTGGCCGCGCAACATGGCAGCAGCGCCCTCTTCGTCTCGTCTGCACAAGGACATCGGCTTTAACCGATATCTTGGAAGCAACATTCAAAACATTGCGGATGGTGCTTTCGCTCCTGATAACAAGGTTTAAGTAGGGTTAACCCCCCTCCATTGTTTAAGGCGCGCTGTGAGGTCGGGAGTCCATTTTTTTTTTAGCATTTCACCTCAGAGGAAATGAGCGTCAGGCCGGAAGAAAGCTTTCCACAGACTATAGGCCAAATATTGGTACTGCGTTGGAAATGCTCTAGAGATGTGTTGGGCCGGACATTGCCAACACAATACCAATATTGAACCAATGGTTAGTGCTGCCTGGGTTGTGCTTGTTAGATAGCCCACGAAAGGGTGCAAAACGAATGGGCCTCTGAGTGTTTTCAGTTGCGAAGGACGGCGTATTAAAACGATTCAGGTTACGATACGTTTTTGTAACCGTATTCTCAGTGTTGACCGCTTAACTTCCGGCCAGCTGTTTCTGGTTTCGCGGATATGGTTAGGAAGAAAAGGAAAAGAAATGGACCTTTGACCTCGTACAGATAATGTGCAATTGTTATATTCTCCTTTAAACTCCTCATTCCCCTTCCCCAGTGCAGGGTAGCAAACCGGAAGCTTTCCTGGTTAACCTCTCTGCCTTCTCTCTCTTTCTCTCTGTTATATACTTTCTTCTTGAGTGATACTGCTAAGTTGCTAATCATAATCGGCGAGTGATTACCAAATGCGCTTCATCCCAATCTTATTCTCCTAGTTATCAACCCGTTGGGGTGGCGCAGGGGTTACGGCGCCGGACTACTGTGCCCAGGCAAGCGGGATCGAATTCTCGCCTCGGCGGCCGCTTTTCGATGGAGGCGGAAAGCAAGGCGTCCGCGTGCTGTGCGATGTCGGGGCACGTTAAAGAACCCCAGATGGTCGAAAATTCCGGAGTCCTCCACTATGCCGTCTCTCATAGCCTTAGTCACTTTGGGGCGTTACCTAAACCCCGTAAACCAGAACCAAAGTAAAATTAAAAATCCTTCTATTATCAGCTCTTGTAGTAGTGCGCCCGTTCAAAATTGTAATGTTCCGCCAGGAGGGCCAGCTTCTTAGTGATCATATAGCATGCTTTCCCCGTCCCTGGCAGCTCACGATTTGATTCTGCTCTGAGAAATGCGACTGGCATTGTGGTTTGTATTTTTTTCTCTCTGTCAAACTGTAGCGGAAACGGCTCTACAAGGCTGCTGAAGACAAGTGCCTTTAGAAAAGGAGGAATATACCATGAATGATAAAGTACCCTACGTAATAGCCACCATTTTGAAATTTCTGGCAGTGTAATGATAAGCTAATTCCTCCCTTATTCCGCATCAACCGCAACGCCTTTAGCTAACCTTCCTCCAGACCTACTCTAAACAGCACGATGAACAATGCTTGCGAGAGAGCCCCGAGAACAGGGACACAAGACAGCCGTCGAGTGAAGCTCGGAAATAGCCTGTAGTTAATTTCTACTTTAACCGTTGAATGAAGGAAGCGCGAAAGAAAGCGTGGCGCAGTTGCCTGTCCAGATGATTAGTGCTCATGGTACTATCCCCGGCCATGTTTCAGCTACGAGCCGGAGCTGTTCCCGGGTCTGGTGTACCGGATGGTGCAGCCCAGTATCTTGCTGCTGGTTTTCGTTTCTGGAAAGGTGGTGCTCACCGGTGAGGACACGGTAGCCCGTGGTGGCGCAGTTAATTTGAGTGGGCGGTCATTGACCTCGCAGTACACCTGTTTTTATTGTTTAGGCGGGTGTGTGTTTGCAGTATTCAATATGCTTTTATTGTATGTCACTTGCGGTTTTAGCAACATTAACTCTGTAGATGACCAAAGGAAATACTATTATGAAATGAAAACGTACTCGTTGAGTAACACAAAAGCGACAGTGCAAGCACTTGCGCTGTCGTCTTCGCGCCGCCTTTTGCCTGCAGCCGTAGTGCTTTGCTCACGAACTGGAACCAGATATTGCACTACTATCTGTTGTCCTTTATTCAATAACCCGCTAAAAACTTTTAGGGACACTCAGGCTCTAGCTTTAAAGGCTGGACGTGATAGGCTCTTATCTGCTGCCCCCTTTGCGGATTCGCGTTCGCTTACATGCACTACGCTTTACCAAGAATTCTTTAATTCGTGCCTCTAATAACGCGATAGCGTGAAATGCCCCGCTTTGCCCAGATTATCCAGATTCGGTGGCGTCGGTGTTCTGAACGAAAAATTAGGGGGGACACGTAAGCTCCGCGTTTAATGGCATGACGCGAAAGTGTAGGCTACCACCCGACGTATAAAGCCCCACTTTAACCGAGCCGTATAGACCCTATTCACTATCAGGTTTAGCAGGCGGCAGTTGTGGCAACCTTGTATTGTGGAGACGCCATAACGTTGGGCGGTTCGAAACTAAAAGCCCATAAAAAATGTTTCCTACCCATCGGCGCCGGGTGACCGGCCTCCTCCCTGCGGCGCGCCGTTCATTTGTCGCACACTTGAGACCCCGTTTGCAACGCCGTACAATCAGAGCTCGGATTTCACCGACGCCGGGTCGTGATTCGCCGTAAGCCCTCTCTCTCTCTTTCTTTCCTCCTCTCCGATGTTGCGTTGTGCGTGCCATGGTTGCCAGTAAAGCTGCAATGACGTCACGTGAATAAGCTCTATAGATGTGCCTGAATGGCCTAGAGTAAAGTGTATCCTGGAAGGCTAGTTCTCGGTATCACCTTCCTCCCATGTGAAAGGAGAGGCCCGATTTGGCAGCTCCTGCCAAACGTACCGTCAGGCAACCGTACGTCCAGTCAGTGCATGAGTGGCACGTCATCTGCCAGCTGCCGCCTGGCAGCGCCGTGATTTTTCTCTCAACGCCGATTCCAGATTTTCTGTGAACGGGACGGACGTCTAACGCTCTCACGGTAAAATCAGTGGCATGGCTCTGGCAGGCGGGTGAATGGCCGGCATAGCCGTGTACTGATTGGTTGTAGTGTTGGCTGAGAATACGCCAATATATGGCATAGTCGATTTGTCTGGAAATGCTAACTTTGTGATGGGAGGATGAGATCAGTGGCAGCATTCCAGTACCCTGCATTCTTGCAGACACACGACTCTTAGCTCGCGCGGGCGTGTTCGTACAGCTTGGTTTAGCGGTGCTGTATAGGAAGTATTCACTGACGCGCCGCGCGCTGTGCATTGTGGATAATTGTGGCGCATTAGGTGATTTTCGTATCCACCGAACGAACAGGGCGAACGTACCGGTGCGGACATAAGAAAATGAAGCACGATTTGTCGTTCAAATTACAATCACGCGTTCTGTACTGGAGAGAAGAAAGCATTATTTGTTCAAATAAATGCGTACTGGCCCTCTAGTGACACTCTGCACATACCACGACTCCCAGTTTCAATTATGCAACACGTGAAAAAGTTTAGAAAGAAATAGCGTGCTCCGTTTACTTCTGTCCGCACCGGTACGTATTAAATGCTGTCGTTCGGTTCCACAAGTAGTGGCATCCGTAGCTATAGGGTATTGCGCTGTCGTAGAATATAATAACCATGCCCAGTGCAAGCAACGGAAGAGCTGCGTGAAGGACCTCGGCCTTTTTACAGTTCCGGAAGTACACACGAACGACTCCGTCCGAACGAAACAACTCTCCGAGATGCGACGTCACGTATGGGTGGCACGGCTCAACCGCGCAAGTATCACGGAAGATGGGAAGTCTGTGTTAACAATGGGCTGGGTTGAAATCTTCCGGATGTGTCCTGGCAGCCAGCTGTTACTACGATCCGTGGACGACTGCTCTTCACGCATTTGCACGCCGTATTCCCGGCAAGAGAAGCGCGGCAACGTACGTGACAATATGCTTCACCGTTTCTAGCCATGCACATGCAGTGCGCCGCCAACACCTTCCCATCGTGTTTTGCGGCAATCGTAGTTTTGAATGGAGGGCTCAACAAAGACTGAGGGTGACTGACTTGCGTGTGCAATAAAGTTAATTAGCCAGTACTTTAACTGATGCATAAATAACGCGTATTGCGCTTTTCTTGCCTGAACCGCTGCATCCTTGTAACTCAAATTTCGCGCAGAAATGGCATCTGTTGGTCAAAACGTTTTCATACCAAATTGGTTCGGATTACTTGCCTCATTCGATCATAAGATGTCTGATGTTCGCATCGTCTGCGTCGGCTGCGAAGTAAAGCAAGCCGCTGTGTCAGTGATGACACCTGAGGCGTCATCTCATGCTGTACAGAAACAACACATACAGATTCGGTGGAGAAACGTAGACGAGCAGAGTTGTTTTGGAAGGTTTGAAGAGCTATAAACGTCTTTATAATTTATAACAAGCGAAACTTTGTTTCGTCAGAACTATTAAATTTGAACAGTTTGGTTTGTGCATCGCAAAAAATAATATCGAGCCCGCAATGCAAGGTGGCGAAACCGGTGTCGTTGCTGTAACAGCAGCTTCTTTGCTTTGTTGCCACCACAGACGGTGCTAATATCAGACTTCTTCTGATCGAATCAGGCAAGCACCACAAACAAGTTTTGTATACAAAATCAAAATGTGTTTTCTGCGCGAAATTTGAGCTGCAAGAATTCAGCAGTATCACTGCGAGAGGCATTTCACGCCACGCATGTAATTGTGCAACGCGCGGGTTGGTCTGCTTCATGCCAGGGATTTTTAAAGCAGCCGCTTGTAATGAGCAGTGTAGTTTCCTCCATGCCTTCGAGGGATTCTTTGCTTTCAGTTGGGTTTTCGTGACGAAACCAACCCGGAACACAAGGAAGGCATGAATGCCGTGCATATTTATACGTGGGCGGCCATAAGTCGACGCCTACCGTGCAGTCGCGTGCAGCGACTGCTAACGCGGGTCGGTGCTACACAGTTTCATTTTTTGAAGCGCAAAATTCACTACGGCTGCCAACTCGAGCCTTCAGCGTCAGTGTCGGTGGTGCCTGAAAGAGCTCCAACTCGGGACTATCCTTTCATGTGGAAGGGTGACATTAGAATCAGTATACCATGACATCATGACCATGACTCTGGTGGCTCCTTTCATACGGGAGGGTGATATCAGAATCAGCCTGCCAGAACCATTTGCATTCTCGTTACCCCGACGACACGCAGGCATGGTTGAAGCATGACTTTATATGTGGGCTGGTAGCTTACGCTCTCGCGTCATACCCTTAATGGCTGAGCTTAAGTGTCTCTAATAATGTAGCGCCCTACACTGATAGGGCGTGATAGGGGCAGTGGCGTTGCTAGGGTCACCCGCACCCTGTGCGGAGGCGCCGCACAGGAGTGGACTGCACACAAAAAGAGGTGATGCGGCGGCGCGGCCGCCGACGGGTGTCGTCTCACGCTCCCGCGCATGGGGTTTCCGATGGGTATTGAGTTAATGCTGGCATTTCCAGGGCACACGCACGTACACAGGCCCGGTCCAACATTGAAATGGCGTGGAGTCTGTCATAAACTAGGGCCAACCGTCTCAGCGGCACCAATGCGAGCATTTTCGCGTCTTCACGCAATAATTCATTTTTTCTCCGCCCCTCCCTCCCTCTCACCGTCCAGCTGCATCCTTCGGAGCGCTGCACACGGTGCGGACCGCACTCCCCTCGCGACGCCACTGGATAGGGGAATAATGTAGTAGACAAAAGAAGCTTCCGCTTCCATTCAGGTTTAACCAGTACTAAACCACAGGCATTTTTTTTTATGCACCGGTCCCTCTGCATAGCGCAGATTTTGCAGATAGTTCAAACTCTCACTCATGGTTGCGACTTAGTTTTCATTACATTAGTGCTAGCATAAAGTTAAGTGACAGAGCAAACGGACGCACAAGAGCAGCTGAGCCGCCGACCGCACCAGTCAGAACAGGACGCAAAGTTGGCGCCGGCGGCGCACTGACGTTAGCTTTGACGTCGCGTGAATACTCCCCATAGACCAAAATTGATCTGAGACGTAAGCAAGATGCGGTGGCACTGCTGTCGCCAGGCTGGGCCGAGAGGGGTGTGAAAAGAAGGTTTGGCGCCCGTAGGAATACATGGATCCAAAAAATTTCAAATCATTTTTTTTACCCCACAGTGCACCTGTAATGTCGTCATTCGGTGCAGACTAACTATAAGCATCGTAGAACACATTGTGAAGCTACGGAATCTCATAACAGAGGCAGAGTATATTTAAAACATCGCGAAACGTATGAGGATACAAGTCTACAGCATGTATACAAAGAAAACTTGCTAAAATAATTTGCCGGTTTCGGAGAGCACCAATGCACACGGCAGGTGGTTCATGGTTAGAGGCTGTTTTAAAGAAAAAGTGCGACAAAGTATGCTACGTCATTTTGAAACCAATAAATTTTTGAAATGCCTCGATAAATGGGCATGGTAAAGACCGACATACTCCTGAACAAGCAGCTATCCGCTGGGTTATTCTCGTGCTTCTCGTGATCGCGCCAACTTTTCGTGTAGTGCGACGTGCTGCCGTGGCCCAGGCTACATTTCCTGTTAAATATTGATACGTGGCAAGGTTAGTGCACGAAGGTTAGTCCAGGTTGACGCAGCACACAAAGCACAGAATCACAACAGCGTTAACCTTCTTCTAGCACTAAACGTTGCTACTACTTCGTCGTCTTCTGTGTCACTGTTTCTGATCGTTGTCTTCTTTAGCGTCCAGCGATGCAGGGCATATGTCAAATTACCCCCCCCCCCCCCCCCCCCCCACGAAAAGCACAGTCCCGGTGCGCACTAGGACCAACTACTGCAGGGGTAGTACGGCTTCATTCTGGCGACATGAACAATCTCGGTGCGTGGCATAGCGGACTGTTGCGGCGGATGCACAGGGGTGATCTCGTATGTCACAGGAGTGACTGGCCGTAAGACAGGGCAGGGTCCTGCGTAGCGTGGCAAGAGCTTCTCACACAGCCCAACTCTACGAGCGGGAGTCCAGAGCAAGACGAGAGAGCCCGGAGAGTAGTGGACATCCCAGTGGCGAGAATCATGGCGCCGTTTTTGAGAATTTTGGGAGGAGGCCAGTCGTCGGCGAGCAATAACACGGGCTGCGTCAGCTCGGGAGATAGCGTCACGAACGTAGCAACTGGCGTTAGTGGTGGGAGGCAATACGCTGTCAAATGGAAGGGGAGGGTCGCGGCCGTATAGAAGATAAAACGGTGAGTAGCCCATTGTGTCATGACGAGAAGAATTGTACGCGAATGTTACAAACGGCAATGTGATATCCCAGTCACGGTGATCATCGGAGACATACATTGACAGCATGTGCGTGAGCGTGCGGTTGAGGCGTTCGGTGAGGCCGTTCGTTTGTGGATGGCAAGCGGTGGTAAAATAGTGCTTAATGGAGCAGTACCGAAGAATTTCGTCGACTACTCGAGCAAGAAAGCAACGGCCACAGTCAGTGAGCAGCTGGCGTGGAGCAACATGGAGAAGAAACGCAGCCGCATCAGTTGCACAGCTGGTGGGTATCGCTCGGGTGACAGCGTAGCGCGTAGTATTATCCGTGGCCACTGCAATCCATTTATTCCTCGACGCAGAAAGTGGGAAAGGCCCGAGGAGGTCAAGGCCAACTCGGGAAAACGGGTCTACTGGGATGTCGATCGGCTGCAGGGATCCAGCAGGCATAGCCGAGGGCTTCTTCCGTCGCTGACACCGGTCACAAGAAGCAACGTAACGACGAACAGAGCGATAGAGGCCTGGCCAAAAGAAGCGGCGGCGGACGCTATCGTATGTACGAGATACGCCAAGATGACCCGCTGTGGGTGCGTCGTGCAGCTGTTGAAGAACGGTGGTACGCAGGTGTTCGGGGACTACGAGACGAAGCTCGGCGCCATCTGGTCGCATATTCCATCGGTATAAGGTGCCGTTGTTGAGCACAAACAGAGCAAGGTTAGCATCAAGGTGATCGGTGTTGAGGCGATTGATTATGCTGCAAAGCTCGGGATCTAAGCGCTGTTCATGGCGAATGTTTGAAAGGTCAGAGATGGCCAACACATATGTGTCATCGTCGCACTCGCTCGCAGGTGGGGGATCTACCGGGTTGCGGGACAGGCAATCGGCGTCAGCGTGCAGCCGGCCAGACTTGTGGACGACAGAAATAGTGTATTCCTGAAGGCGGAGGGCCCAACGACCCAGGCGACCAGTAGGGTCCTTCAGCGTAGAAAGCCAGCATAAGGCATGGTGGTCGGTGATGACGGAGAACGGGCGGCCAAACAAGTAAGGGCGAAACTTTGTAATGGCCCACACGAGGGCTAAGCACTCACGTTCTGTGATCGAGTAATTCCGTTCAGCCGCAGAAAGGAGGCGACTGGTATAAGCAATGACGCGAGTGCGACCCATCTGCTGCTGGGCGAGTATGGCACCAATACCGTGACCACTGGCGTCAGTGCGTACCTCCGTTGGGGCCGAAGGATTGAAGTGTGCCAGGACGGGCGGGTTGGTGAGGGCTGCAATGAGCGCAGAAAAGGCTTGGGATTGTTCTTGGTCCCAGCAAAATGGAGCGTCGTTCTTCAAAAGATTGGTGAGTGGACGAGCCGTCTCCGCAAAGTTAGGTACAAACCGCCGAATATAGGAGCAAAGCCCAAGAAAGATGCGCACGTCACTGGTACAAGGGGGTGTAGGAAATGCATTTGCAGCACGTATTTTGTCTGGATCGGGTTGAACGCCACGGGCGTCGACCACGTGACCGAGCACCTTGAGTTCACGTCGGCCGAAGCTACATTTCTTCGAGTTCAGCTGAAGGCCAGCTCTTCGGAAGACGCCAGGAATGGCATCAAGGCGATGGAGATGGCTCTCGAATGTAGAAGAAAATACAATGACGTCATCGAGATAGCACAAGCGCGTCGTCCATTTCAAGCCGCACAGGAGAGAGTCCATCATGCGCTGGAATGTTGCGGGCGCATTACACAAGCCGAAAGTCATCACCTTGAATTGATACAGGCCATCGGGAGTGACGAAAGCGGTCTTCTCCCGGTCCCGTTCGTCGACTGCGATCTGCCAATAACCGGAACGAAGATCAATGGAAGAGAAATAGCTGGCACCGTGCAAGCAGTCGAGGGCATCATCTATCCTGGGGAGCGGGTAAACGTCTTTCTTTGTAACTTTGTTAAGGTGTCGGTAATCAACGCAGAATCTCCAGGTATTGCCCTTCTTTTTAAAAAGCACGACAGGCGATGCCCAGGGACTGCTCGAAGGCTCTATAATGTTTTTTGCTAACATCTTGTCCACTTCATCTTTTATGACGCGTCGTTCTGAAATGGCGACTCGATAAGGTCTTCTGTGAATTGGGCGGGCGTCTCGAAAATATCGCTGTACGAATTCAGAAGACTCGTAAGTGCTGTAGCACGGTCAGGGCGCAAATTAGGTGCAACCATTCCTGATATGCGAGCCTCCGGAGAAGGGGACGGTGCAGGCCGTGTCGACACTTTAGCAGTAGGGTCAAGCAAAAGAGCGGCAACTGTGACGTCAGGCAGTGGGGTCAGTTAGGCGAGAGTAATGCCCTCAGGAAGAACGTGCACAAAAAGGCTGAAGTTCAAGACTGGGATATAAGCGTTGTTATTTTCTACGTGCACGATGTTATGAGGGAGAGCGGTTCTACGCTGCAGTGTCACGTTGGTTATGGGGCAAACAACGTAGTCGCCATCAGGAACGGAGGGGAAAGGCGACATGAGCACATACACTGCAGCTTCTGGTGGCAGACGAGTAAATGTAGAGGAGCGGAGACGGAGCGTTGAAGTATCAGAGGCCTGTTTGTCAGGACAGAGTGGCAGGTCCAGATGAAGCAGTCCAGAACAGTCAATGAGCGCGGAATGTGCGGTTAAAAAGTCGAGTCATAATATAACGTCGTGAGGGCAACTGGTGAGGACTGTAAATAGGACAGGGATATGGCGGTCGGCAAAGGTAATTCTTGCAGTACACATACCAATCACAGTAGCTGTATTGCCATCAGCAACACGAACGGTAGATGAGGAAGCGGGTGTGAGGACTTTGTTGAGGCGTTGACGGAGCGAGGAACTGAGGACGGAAATGTGGGCGCCAGTGTCAATAAGGGCAGAAACTGAGACTCCGTAAACAAAAATGTCAATGAGGTTACGTCTGGGTGCGAGGGTCAGTTCCGAGTTGACAGTGCGGATCGGTAATGCAGCGTCACTCCCGGGCGCTGCACTCGCTAGTTTCCCGAGTGGGCGCCGGCGTATGATGGGAAGGAGTTGCGACGAGGCAGCGGTGAACGAGATCGACGAGACCGTGGAGATGGAGATCGGCTGGAGTGACGGACACTTGATACGGCTTCGGTGTGAGGTTCATCTGGGTGAGCAGGGAAGTGTCCAGGTCCATCATATGCGGGGCGGAGCTGCTAAGGTTGGGCAGGGAAGCGTCGAGGTCCGTAGCAGTACCGATGTTCAGCGTTGTAATAGGAACGAGGTGTGGGGAAGGTGCGACTGCGGCAATAACGGGAAGTGTGGCCGGCTCGACAGCAAATAAAACAAATTGGCCTGTCATCTGTAGTGCGCCACTCTGCAGGATTGCGATTAACGTAGCGACGTGGGGTGCTTGGCTAGTGGTTGCAGCAGCCACTACAGGAACAGGATGCGATGGTGACGAGGGCGGTACGGCGTTGGAGGAAAGACCGACGTTGGCAAGTTCCTGTCGGACAACAGCCTGTATCATGGCCACGGTGTCAGGCACTGGAGATGGGAATGGTGCAGGAGTTAATGCCTCGAGTTCTCGCCTGACGATCCGAGTCATTGTTGCGGACTGAGAAGGCTGTTGCAGAGGAGCCAGATCATCACAGGATGATGTGGCTGCCGTGTTCGGAAGGCGCTCAAAGCGATGTGCCAGGCGTCGTTGTTTAGCCTGCTCGAATCTTCGGCAAACTTGAAGCACCGACTCGACGGTAGCGCAATCCATGCAGAAGAGGATGTTGAACGCGTCATCTGCGATGCCCTTGAGGATGTGCCCTACCTTTTCACTTTGCAGCATGGAGCTGTTCGCCTTTCGACACAACGCGAGCACGTCTTGGATGTAGGCCAGGTAGGACTCCGTGGTGGATTGGGCGCGAGACGAAAGTTCGGTTTTGGCTGCGAGAGCCCGTCCAATGGGCTTTCCGAACAAGTCGTGAAGCTTTTGCTTGCAAATTTCCCAGGTCACCAGCTCATGCTCGTGATTTTGAAACCATGTGCGAGCGGTTCCCGCCAAATAGAATATCAGATTGGCCAGCATGATGGTCGCGTCCCAATGATTGTTCCGGCTACATCGCTCGTATTCATCCAGCCAGTCGTCCACATCTGTCTTGTCTTCGCCATTGAAGATGGGAGGGTGGCGGATTTTTGCGAGGACGAGTGGTTGCGCCGATGTTGTTGCGGTGGTAGGAGCTGCCTCAGAGGTCATAGTGGCCGTTGTTGACGTTGTGATCCCAGGTAGGTGGCGGCCACTGCGCAAATCCAGCTTTCGGCTGCTTAAATGGATTTATGTGTGCACACGGGGATCTTTGGTCACCTCCACCAAGATGATACGTGGCAAAGTTAGTGCACGAAGGTTAGTCCAGGTTGACGCAGCACACAAAGCACAGAATCACAACAGCGTTAACCTTCTTCTAGCACTGAACGTTGCTACCACTTTGTCGTCTTCTGTGTCACTGTTTCTGATCGTTGTCTTCTTTAGCGTCCAGCGATGCAGGGCATATATGTCACAATATTGCCGCTCAAATGATACAAAATTTCAATCTGGAGGTAGTCCTCTTATAGCACGATAAACGAACCGCGCGCAAAAGCAGACGACCAAAATGCCCGTCTGCTCACACAAGTCACGTTCGCGGACGCCGGCGTCGTCCGCGCTCGAATTGAGCGTCGTCTGCGGCGCCGTCTGTTAGTGGGCCATTCTATCTCGTTCCCTTGTCATGACGATCGAGCAGTACTTTTTGAATGTAGCTTTCCCTAGGCTGCACACCTTGAACGACCGTTATTGGTAAGCAAATTTAGTCGGTATGGCAGTATATCAGGCTACAAGAGAAGCTTGCGGAATTCGGAGAAATACCCAGCGGATAACGAGCCTGTCGGCAGTATGTACGGCTTCAGAAACCATATTTTTAACGGCATTTTAAAAAGATTGCCTCCGAAATGATGTGGCATACTTTCTCACATATTTCTTCAAAAATCTCGCCAGATCAATGATTGTCATCTTGTCTGGTGCTCTGCGAAACGAGAAAAATGCTGCGGGTAAGTTGTGTTTACATTTGTTTCTATGGGCCGCCCTCTATAAACCACTCGCACCACTATACATTTCGGGATGTTTAAAAAGACTGCGCCTTTGTAATGGCATTTCATGCTTTCGAAGTCTGTTCTAAGAGGTTCATGGTTGCTCTGTACCAAAAAAAAAAAACAAACAAACAAAAATAAAAACATCAGAGGTGCCCCTTGAGAGCAGAAAACTGCTTTGAAAACTTTCTCTTCCATGTATTTCTGCGGACTTAGCATTGCACGTATTCTTATGACCCTACTTTGCACCCCCGGGAAGCGTCGTCGTCGAGAGCACCCCCTTTGTTTGTAGACCTGATGTTGGTATATATCTATTTTGGGTGGTCATTCACATAATGGGGTAGCCTATAGACTTTTTGCTAGTGGGAATGTATGATATAATGGGCATGCATGAAAGTATATGTAAATAAGTGAATAGCGGAGTGCATGTACGCGAACGAGGATCATCAAGAGAAGCCGGCAGGTGGGAGCCATTAACGCTGTAACATCGTACTCTTTAAGGCGGAGCTGATGGGTCCCTCCAATTTTTTGCTCTATTTCAACTGGTTTGCCTCAATTGGCATGACAGGATGTATGCTGCCTAAGATGGCAACACAGATTACCCAGCCTAGGAGTAGCGTGTCTGACTCGGGGTTCAAGTGTCCCGGAGACTCGAATTCCCGTCTCAAAAGACGTGCTATTTCAGCTATGATCTGTGGTCACGTGATGTCGCTGAAGCCAATGATCTCTTATTTTGTGGCCATGTCACATTCCACCTGCTCGTGAGGACAAGTGCACAGACAGGCAACGACTTTTTCTACGCCACAGAAGCATGCATAGTGCCGGCGCGCTAAAAAAATTCAGAGAACGAACCGAGGTTGTCCACTGCTCACCAATCCGTCACCTTGGTGAACCAGCTCAGTTGTCTTTATTTTTTTTTCTTTATTTCTTATCTATGTGTAGGAACGCACAGCTGAGGCAAAATGCTGAAAAACCTGACGAGGCCTCGGCGCCCGAATGCAGTTTAACAGAACAGTGAAATGATACCTTAACAGTGTAGGGATACATATCCGAGCATAAATTTTAAACAACCCCGTTGCGGTGGTGCCGTGGCTAGGGCGCTCGTCTGCTTTTCCGAAGGATGCGGGATCGAATCCCGGCCACGGCGGTGGCTTTTCAAGAGAGGCGAAAAGCTAGGCGTCCGTATGCAGTGCGGTGCCAGTGCACGCTAAAGAACCCCAGGTGGTCTAAATTTCCGGAGCCCTCCACCATAGCGCCCCTCATAGAAGAGCGAGTTGGTGGGCTAGTCGGTTCTGCATGGAGATGAAAAGCCCAAGGGACGGGACACAATGTCTGAAACAAAGAGACGCACACAGGCGCTGACTGCTGAATTTTTGAGTTCTACGGCGCATTTCGGTCCATGGCTGAGAACATTTTGAACATCGTGCGGTAAGACAACGTTGTCAATGGTGTTCTCGAGATTCCAGGCCTCAGAGGGCTTCTTTGGCATCCAGGTGCGTAGCTCGCGCATATGTTGTTGCCATAGGAGTTCCACCGTGCTGTCCAGCATTCGAGCACATTCCTTCCAAGTTACGTTGGATGCTTGGCTGGAGTGCAACTGAAGGTAAAGGGCTTCTATTTAGAGGCGGGTCTGCCGCTGCCACTCGGACCAGAAGCTCCAGGATTTGGTTCCCCTGGCTGGCTGACAAGGTGAATCCGTCAAGCATAGCCAAAACTTCGGGGGGTGCAAACTGTTGGCGAAGGCCGAAAGACACTGTCCGAGACCAGCAGACAGCAACCCGAAAAGCCAGCAGTCAGCACCCATGTGTGTCTTTTTGTTTCATTCTTTGGGTCCCGTCCCTTGCGCTTTTCCGTCACCTAGTGTTCCCGGTAGCCTGAGTCAATTTGGGGCTTTAACACCATAAACGAAACCAGTTTTTAAGCACATATGCGACAAAACAATTGTTATGAAAGAACACTGAACAAGGGTAGAGGGCGGGGAGCCTCAGTTCGCAGGTCGAGCGAATGTTTCGACAAGCGGACTTGTCTTCGTCTGGGCAGAACGATCTTCACTGGCAGGGGTTTAAATACGCTTTTGCTTCCCAAGAAGAAAAGCTGGGTAGGGGGAATGTGGGTTAGAAGAAAGTAGGTCAAGGAGTGTGGAGGGAGAGTGTAAAGAGCATAGCACGGGAACAAAAACGGGAACAACGGGGTCGTCGTTTTTGTTCCCGCGCTGTGCTCTTTGATTTACAATGTCTAACCAACACGCCCAGTCTTATTCACTTCTGGAGGGGGAGGATGGGTGAGAAGTATGTCATGCAGGAGAAAAATATAAAAAAAAAAGTTTCTTGGGTATGTATTTCTCAGCTTGGAACCAGGGATCCCTTGGCCTGCAAAAAATAAAAAAATAAAAGCCACAGTACCAGTAAACACTACAATAGGGGGTGGATGATTAGTCACGACCTAAAGCGGGTTCAGAGCAGATACACCTTCCTTAAAAAGGGACAAGCTTTTTAAAGGGCCCTGATAAGGAATATATTAGCAGGGGAACAATTCTTAAACACTTTCTGCAAAGGAGGAGGGGGGGGGGAGCGAGAAGGACAAAGAAACATAATAATCCCACACAAAACCACACCTGGCACGCAAAAAAAAAAAGAAAAACCGAGGGCCAACTCAAGTTGGAAGTGATAAGGCGGAAACATGTTTGGATAAACAGGTGCAGTTTATGCTATTGTAGAGGGGGATAGATTCTACATGGGCTGTGAATAAAGTGCACAATTTACGCTATGTGGGATTGTTTCCCTGAATAGTTATGGTGCAGAGGGAATATATTTAGGGATTCTAAGGTTCCTTTAGAGATATTTATTCCTGCTGGTTCCAATGTTCTAAATTTATTGATTAGATATGCCTCTCTATATTTTCTGTCCCTTACAGATTTAAAGCCTGACTGGAGATGATATAATTTAATTTCTTCGAACTTAAGATCTTTCTGATTGAAATGCTGGGAAACTGTTTTCGGGAGGTTTTTGTTTTCCTTATAAAGTTTTTATGAGGTTTTTAGAACTCCCATGAATATATCATGGGAGTTCTAGAATCCAATATACTAAGTTCATTTCCGGAAAAGCCACTTATATACCTTCGCTATATTGACGATATTTTCATGATATGGCAGCATGGATCAGACTCACTCCAGACGTTCGTCTCGAATCTTAATAATCATCACAGTAGCATTAAATTCACTTGTCAGTCGTCACAATTAAAAGTCGACTTTCTCGACACCATGGCGTCAGTGGAAAATGGAAAACTTAAAACTTTCTTGTACAGAAAACCAGCGGATAAGCAACAATACCTAGATTTACGAGTCATCATCCGAGATATTTTAAGCAAGGAGTATTTGTAGGACAGGCGACACGGCTTAGAAGAATATGTAGCGATGATAATGACTACCTAAATGAACTACATTCATTGAAAGCAACACTACTTCAGTAGAACTATCCCGGTAACTCCCTTAATATGGCCCTCAAAAAGCAAGCAATTTAAATCGCAACGATGTGCTCACGAAACGACCAAAGGCCAACATTGAACGCCAGGCTTCTTTTGTAAGAAAATACTCCAATGCCCTTCCAAACATAAACAATATACTGCGGAAATACCACTCCATGCTAACGTGTAATGAACGCCTGAAGAAAGTATTCCCGGAGGCACCAAAGATAACATACAAACGTAACACAAACCTCATAGATATTCTAGTACATTCTAAACTTGACAAAGCATCCAACACAACCACATCCTTGCTCTTGACCTAGATGTAAGACATGCAATCATATACAAAAAGACGCCAAGGTTAAAGTAATGCAAGCGATTTCACTTTTCACATAAAATCGGGCTTTAACTGCACATCTTCAAAAGTTGTCTACCTTCTAGAATGCTCCTTCTGTCATAAGCAGTACATTGGAGAGACAGGGCAACCAATGAACATATGGTTTAATGGCTATCGGGCAGACACAGGCAAAAACCTCTCGAAAGGAGTTTCCCAGCATTTCAATCAAAAAGACCATAAGTTCGAAGAAATTAAATTATATATATTCTCCAGCCAGGCTTTAAATCTGCAAGGGACAAAAAATAGAGAGGCATATCTAATCCATAAATTTAGAACATTGGAACCAGCAGGAATAAATATCTCTAAAGGAACCTTAGAATCCCTTAAGTATATTCCCTCTGCACCATAACCATTCGGGAAAACAATCCCACATAGCGCAAATTGTGCACTTTATTCACAGCACATGTACACTCCATTCCCCTCCGCAATAGCATAAGTTGCACTTGTTTATCCAAACATGCTTTCGCCTTATCACTTCCTACTTAAGTTGGCCCTCGGTTTTTCTTTTTTTTTTTTGCGTGCTAGGTGTGGTTCACTGCGGGGTTATGTTTCTTTTTCCTTCTAGTCCCCCCCCCCTCTTTCCTTTGTGGAAAGTTTTTAACAATTGTTCCCCTGCTAATATATTCCTTATTAGGGCTCTTTAGAAAGCTTGTCCCTTTTTAAGAAAGGTGTATCTGCTCTGAACCTGCTTTAGGTGGTGACTAATCGTCCACCCCCTATTGTAGTGTTTCCTGGTGCTGCCGCTTTTATTTCTTTTGCAGGCAACAGGATCCCTGCCCGGTTCTGGGCTGAAAAATACATACTTAAGAAATATTTTTAAAAATATTTTTTGCCCTCCATGACCTACTTTCTTCTTACCCATCCTCCCCTCCACACTCCTTGACCTACTTTCTTCTCACCCACTTTCCCCCTCCCCAGCTTTTCTTATTCGGAAGCAAAAGCATATTTAAACCCCTGCCAGTGATGATCTCTCTGCCCAGATGAAGACAAGTCCACTTTCGAAACGTTGATTTGACCTGCGAACTGAAGCTTCCCCCCCCCCCCCCCCCTCCTCTACCCTTGTTCAGTGTTCTTCCATACCGTGTAAGCCATCTTCTTCCTCTCGTTCTAAAAGTACTGGTACACATTCAATATCAACTGGAACACAAAATGTGCAGAAAACAAAATCAACCGAATATTTACAGTTATACATGAATCTGGCATGAACATCCAGTAGTAAACTGCTAACATTGGCGATTTGTACAATCGACATTACCAAGAAAATTCCATCAGCGTGTAAAGATAAAAGGTCAATGGAGAACTTCAAATGTTATAAATTGAGGAAAACTGAAAAATTGTTTGCAGTCAGATATACTTTAATGTTACATTTAGATATAATACTGCTAACGGAGAAATCAACATTTAGATTAAGCCTATTAAGAACCGAGGAAACTTTATGGGTAAACGTCTGGTGAGTTCGAAGTTCATATCTGCTTGGGCTGTTATATGGTATTGATGTATCCAGTCTTTGTCCATGGATGTACTGGAACACGCGGAAGTAACAAATATAATCGACCTTTAACATGCTGTGCTAGAGGAATAATGGCGCAGTACAGGCTTGTTATGGTCTTCCATAATACTCTTTAATCATGCTTAAAACCCTTTTTCAAACGACCATGACTCTGCAGATTTGTATGGGTTGACGTACCCGAATTACGGACACACTAAGTGAACCGCGAATAATGTAAAACATAGTATATTGTACTCTTGACACAGAGCGGTACGTGCTTAATTAGGGATCTTATACCGACAACCTTGCTCAGGCCATCAACTACGAGGGACGTTGTAAAAGTAAGTTTCGTCATTTATTTTCACATGGAATTTCTTTTTACCCCTAGAAATGCACCAATGTGTCATGGAATGTATAACTTGCTCTATTTGTCGACATATTCACCCCCAACATTCATACATTTTTTCATAGCATGCAATCAGTTTGAAGAACCCACTCTGGTAAAAGTCGGTGCCCTGCGATGCAAGGAATTGTTGCACAACCTGCTCCACCTCCACACTGCTTTTGAAGTGGCGTTCAGAGAGTACGGCTTTTAATGCAGGAAACAGGTGAAAGTCCGATGGGGCAAGATCTAGCCTTGTAGACCGGGTGATCCAGTCGCTCCCATCCAAAGCGACGCATCTGATCTTATGCGAGACTTGATGTGTGTGGCTTTGGTGTACCATCGCAGGGCGCTGACTTCTCTCATAGTGGGTTCTTCAAGCTGATTGAACGCTGTGAAAAAATGTCTCAATGTCGGTGGTGACTATGCCGAAAAATAGTGCAATAAATGACGAAACTTACTTTCCGAACGTCCCCCGTAGTCCGGAAATGTGAGTGCTTCAAAAAAGATTTTCAGTAAATCAAAAAATTGGTAATTTATAGTTATTGACTTGTTTTTGTTGCGTATTTTCATATATGACATTTAAAATATAACGTTCGATAGTATTAATCGGTCAGAACGTAATATAATTTATTTCAGCCTAAATCTAAGTTTATGAGCCCGTAATCGGACATGCAACGTTTTAATGTAAGAATTTATTATCTTCTAGAGCAGACATCGAACGGGTTGTAAGGAATGCATTGGTATCGTCCGCATATATGACTATGTTGGTTGATTCATGTATTCAAGAGATGTCATAAGTGTGTACTATGAACATAAGGGGTCCTAATATAGAGTTTTGAGGGACACCTTGCTTAAGAAATAGTGTCAGAACAAATACTACCTACTACCATGTACTGTGATCTATTGCATAACTTCTCAGCAGATTAGAAGCTACGCCTCTTACACCATAGGCAGATAGCTTTCTCGAGATGATATCATGCTGAACACAGTTGAACGCTTCGCGGAAGTCTAAGTACAGCCCCAGAGTATACCTGCGGTGCTCAGTGCTGTCAATGATTCGGTCTTTCACCGTTAATAAAGTTCGTTTTGTACATTTGCCTTTTATGAAGTCTTATTAGGAGGGTTGTATAACGTTCTTATTAGAAAAAAATGCTCTAGCCTACTGTTAATTACGCTTTTAAATACTTTACACAGTACTGGAAGATAAGATATTGTTCGGTAATAAAAAAGATACAGAAGAACAAAAAAGCAGACAGGTTAATCAGGTGATGTTCAGTAGGCTGTGCTACACGGTGGGGAGGGGGATAAATGGAAAAAAAGGAAAGAGCGGAAACAATGTTGTCACGTGTCCATCGACCTTTAATAAAGGAACAGAGGGCGTGCACTTAAAAGTTATAGCTTAAGTCTATAGTTAATTTATAGTTATAGGTTAAGGATATAGTTGGGAACTCAACCCCGAGTCCTTTACGAACTTCAGGAGCGCCTTCACCGCTTTCCTTTGTGATGAAGGTCTTGTCCAAGGTTGCGAACGTTTTGCTTCTATTAGAGGACGAGAGTCACAGCTGCACTGAACTCGCTGAAACCGAAGGCAGTCATAAAGTATGAGCTGAAAAAATTTATCACACCCACACTGCTCACACGTTGGAGAGTCTGCCATTGCGATGAGCTGGGAATAGGCATTTGTAAATACCACTCCCAGCCACAGGCGGTACAGCAGCGCAGCGTCCCAGCGGGGGAGGCCGAACAGTATTTGCAGTTTAAGTAAGGGTGAAAGCAGTGCGAACGGGATGTCCAGGCTGCATGGGTAGACCACGACTTTATAGTCTCGTTTCAGACGAGCAGTCGAAGGTACCTTGCTGCGTCGGCTCTTGTCTGTGGTATCTGAATGTTGGTTGTATCTTGAGCCGATCGAGCAGCACCGACAGCTAAGTCGTAAAACTGGCATGGAATCATTTATTATTGTAGTGGGCGCAGACGAGATAATAATCCAGAGTAATAACTAGTGCACTTGAAAAGAGGCGAGTGACTAATGAAACCCTCCTATACTCTTTGATCGTCTGCAGGTCGAACTTATCCTTTAATCTAATGACGTCACAATTTTCGCATTTCCGCACTAGAACTTTTGTCCACCATAGTCCAGACAAATTTCCAAGATACCTTTTTCTTGCTCGCCATTTATGCTGACAGCAACTGATTATTGGCTGGCATAAGATGCTCATTGACATGAATCACCCCTTTGTCATAGTAGCCAAGCTTCTAATTTGTAATATTTTGCTTGATTGCCTTGACCACAAAAGCATGACACTGGTTTAGGCGTACAAAGCTGGCGGCAATGTTTATCCTATCTGTGTTTCGCATCGGGATCTTGTGGCATATATTTACATCATCATCGTAGATTGGTTCGTCAGTAGTCTCCCCAATCTTCTTTACTGAATTTCTGTGTTTGGATAGTCAATGACAGCTCCTTACCACTGACGTCATGCTTGAACGTCAAAGGCAGAATTCGTTCGAAAGACAAATGTCGATGGTCGCCGCGAAGCACGGGAATGCAATTAAAAAAAAAAAACGCAAATTATCGGCTCACTTTTGAAACTCGTACTAGTCGTGCACGTTCAGCGGCAGTTGCTTTGCACAATGCAACCATTTGATGGGCAGTTTTTCAACAAACTTTGTCTCGAACTCTATTGCGTTGTTTACCGCTTGTCTGCCCTTCACATGGGAGAAGGATGAAAAAACAGAGAAGCAGCCAGAAGCGCAGATGCCATTTGTGACACAAGCTAAACTATTAAGGTGGCAATTTTAGCTTGTCGGTAACACATGTCAAACAAATCTAGCGCAGGGACAAGCAAGGACACACAAGCGCTAACGTCCAACAATTTATTAAATATACACGACATGGTGATACATTGCGCAGGCGCAGGAGGTCTAACAATTTCAGTAGTTCCTCAGATAATTTAGTTCCTTTCGAGATTGTCCAACAGACCCTTTCGCGATGCACAAGTCACCTAAGCTATCTATGACTTCTGCTTCAGTGATTTCTCGGGCAAATTTGCTAGGGTTCTTGGTTATGACATTGCATGCTCCATATAGATAGGTACACAATCTTCAGTTTCTTCAGTGTGCATAAAGAAAACCACCTCTTTTTTTTTTTTTTTTTACATTCTAACGTTGCTCGCGAATGGAGTTCGTTCAGGCACTTTCCACTCTGATCTATATATTTCTTTCCGCATGTCAAGGGTATGCTGTGAACAGTTGATTCCATACATTCAACGAACTTGGTTACATATTTCGTGGTACACCAACCCTTTTTCGCAGGACCAGGTCTTGTCAACTTGCAGAATTTCTGCAGCTCTTCAGTGGCTGAAAAAACGACTTTCACATTTGCCCGTTGTACAATCTTTTTCAAGCGATAGGACAAGTCGTGAATTTATGGAAGGATAGCCACTTTTTGCTTATTTGCTGAAAGAGGAGGTGGGCACCTAGGGGGGAAGAAGAGGTCAAGGTGATCTTGTTTGGACGATTCTATGCCGTTTAAATCTCTTTGTAGCTGCAGCCTGTTACAAAGCTGTTTCGCTTTAGTTTTTAGCTTAGAAATAGACCGCTTCAGGTGAGGTTCGAAAGCATTAGCGACTGCTTCCAGGGCCTTTGAATGGAACAACCCGTGGGACATGAGAGTAAAACCGCCCTCTTTGCCTGCAGGCAGCACACAAAGTTCGTCTTCTTCAGTGTTGAAACGCACAAGGTGGTCGTTCCCTTCAGGGCGATTGTCTCTGACACGTGGCAAAAGTGTATTGCTCTTTTCTTTCTAGAAAAGCTCAGCCTGTTGCAAATCGACGATCCCTTCTTAGTCAAGGACTCCCTGCATTGCTGTTATTACTTACGTAAAGTCTCCACCGCTTCAGGGTTTACGAGCTTCCTCTACAGATATTAAGGATTTGTTTTATTCCTTGTCGCAAGCTAGTTTGTTTAGTTGTGTTCAAACCTGCATTGACAAGTTTGGAGTCATTCCCTCCCAGAATGCATCGGGTACGTCTAGCAGTGGGTTTTTAGAACATTTAAGCCTTTATCTCAAGTCCAATTTTATTCATAGGGACGAGTCGCCATATATGCAAAAAAAAAAAGGGGGGGGGGGGGGGTGCTTAGCGATCTATACTTGACCGAACTTGACAGAGCGCTTTGCAGCCACCTTGTTGACTTAAAGGTAACAAAAGTTTTTAGATACGTTGACGACTATTTAATCTTCCTAGACTGTGATTCTGGTTCCTTCGAATCACTTGCCTCTAACATACTAAATTTCATACGCACAGACTTCTCGCCTCTAGTCATTATTCATAAGTTGCCATCAGGGGACAGTGTCCGGCTCCTTGATATCAACATTTTATTTCAGGACGATCAGATTTACTGGAAAAAATGAGCCACGCGCCGACAAGCCACTGCTCCCACAGGATTCTGCGCACTCCAAACTTGTTAAGAGGGTAATTGCAAAGTTATGCCTATCTAATGCCATAAAAAAGTCCTGCCCTCAGCTAATGGCAGCAAATTTTGCTGAACAAGTACAGAGCCTAACTGACGCCAGGTCTCCTAAGCATGTCCTTGCAAGTATTTCCGAAATCCTTCCGAATCAAATCTCTTCCCCTCTAAGTATCCTACCTCCTCTTTCAGCAAATAAGCAAAAAGTTACTATTATTCTATTCATTCACTTTGTCCTATCGCTTGAAAAAGATTGTACAAAGGGCCAT
Organism: Amblyomma maculatum; assembly: GCF_055883805.1. Classification (NCBI taxonomy): domain Eukaryota; kingdom Metazoa; phylum Arthropoda; class Arachnida; order Ixodida; family Ixodidae; genus Amblyomma; species Amblyomma maculatum. The sequence continues at coordinate 282,297,835 of NC_139344.1, read as the reverse complement.
TGTCGAGGTCGTTTTTTCAGCCTCTGAAAAGCTGCACAAACTCTGCAAGTTGACAAAATCTGGCCCTGCGAAAAATGGTGCGTGTACCACTAAACATGTAAGCACGTTCGTTGAATGTATGGAATCAATTATTTAATACCATTGACATTCAGAAAGAAATATATAGGTAAAAGTGGAAAGTGCCTGAACGAACGCCTTCGCGAGCATCGTTAATGTAAAAGAAAAGAGAGGTGGTTTTCCTGATGTGCACTGCAGAAACTGTCATAATCTGTTGAACTATCTCGAAAGGAACCAGATTATCTGAGAAAGTATTGAAATTGTTTGTCCTCCTGCGCCAGCACAATGTGTATGTTTACTGCCCTGTGGTTCACAATAAACTGTTGAGAGTTAGCGCTCGTGTGTGTTCTTGTTTGTCCTTGTTCTGTCCCTTAAACGCTTCCACGTGGCAAAACAATGGCTTGTAGTCGTCAATAGCGGTTGTGGGCTGTGGCCAGGTCCGAGAGCAGTCTTTTGTCAGAGTGCTATGATCGAGGCGATCCAGAGCGCAGCGCAGCATATGTCTTTTGGTCGCAACAGCAGTGCATTTTACACGGGACGGGACTGACATGGCCGCAGGGTTGAGCGACATCACGAGACCACGTGACATGGCGGAGTTGATCTTATCAGCGTGCACAAAACACTTATAGCAGCAGCATTGCTTTGAACGCTATCGCATTCCACTATGAAGACGATAGCGTCCGCGTAATTATTAAAGTGTGTTTTTGAATAATGGGAAATTATAGTGCAATTATTTTTGTACTTGGAAGATAATTCATTAGAATGTAGAAGAAAACGACCACGCGCCGCCTATGCGGTCTAAAACATTGACCTCCGAGTCCACGAGCCCCTTTTTTCCCTATCCTTGTTTGTTCAACCATATGCCGGGTGTGCCAACTAAATGTAAAGAAGTCTTTAAAAAAAGTGGTCTGTCACCACCCAGAGAAACCAATGCAGGGGAGTGGAGAGTCGCATGGCCTAGTGTGCAGTATGCTTGTTCTTTAAACGTCTTTAATTAGTGGGCCAATGAGATAGCTTCCTAACTGTTGGCTTCGAGAACAAGTGTCAAAGGAAACGTTGTAGATCGTCTTAAAAACTGCTGACTAAAGTGGTTAGAAAAACTACCGCTTAGAAAATGTTTTGTATGATATGCTATATAGGTATACCGGACGTTTCTAAAGGGTCAAAAATTAAAAAAAAAAAAAAATGTAACTGGCTTTGAATTTATTTCTCCCTGGGGTTATGTTAGGGGCTACGGCGGGCACTAAGTAAGAGGGAAAATGCTTCAATTATATCGCCAATAAGCAAGAAACATGAATTTTAAAATATTTATTTTAGGAGGTATGCTGGTATTTGCGGAATTGGAGCTCGTCCTCCAGCTATTATAGCCGAGAAAAAAAAAAAAAACTCTTGAAGGGCCCACAAATAGCTTTGACAAAGCCCTGATAGGCGACTTCACTCAGTAACACAAAGCTGGCCTACCCAGAGGTTTTGTCAATATGTTGGCATCACCCGAGAGCCAGATGGGCGCGCGACAGTTCGTTGTCTGTTTCCGCAGCCTCGTAGCCGTCGCGTCGGTACCCAACGCGCACAGTCATTTCGCTTGCAATCCGGCATCATAGCGCCGAGGCGGCCTACTTTGGGCGCCTCCGGTGGCGCTGTGTTATGATGTGAAGCCACTTAGCTGGCTGATATCTGTAGGTCTTGTGTAAGGTGTAACAATATCTTTTCAGAAGAATATGAAGCGAAAGCTTCACTACCCGACCTCGGGTCAAGGTCAGAGACTGTTCACGTTTGGCCTTTAATGAGCCAGATGACATAGAGTGGCTATAAACAAGTACCATGCGCCACCTTTGATCTTTGATTGGAAGTGCTGCTATGGGCAGCGAATATATTGACACTTACAAAAAAAAAAAAGAAAGATGACCTAGCTCTGTTATGCCTGGATATACGTAGCGAAAAGCAGTGACTACCTTGGGATCAGAAGAAGTTAATTTCTCCAGTCTTCTGCGCCGTTCACCAGCAGCTAAACTCTCCTTGGCATCCATGTCGAGCGCGTATAAGTTCACCGGCGTTCTACAATTCGTTTACAAGGAAAGGAAAGGCGCAGCATCTGTCACTCGCGGAAGACAAGAAGCGTCGCCCGGCGGCGTTGGAGCGCACTTGTTCCCGCTTTGTCCTTATAGCTGATGGCAGATGAGTGACGTCACATCCTTGACCTCACCCTAATTGAGTGACTTAACTATTTTAGTCTTTAGTACTTTCAAATTGCGTGCCAATCGCAGTATCTGTAACTCGCGGAATCCCGCTATTATCCTCACGGTAGACAAGCGGAATTATGTAGAGTGTTTCACGACCACAGCGGTAAAGCGCTCGGCTGGGGATCCAAGTGATGGAGGTTCGATTCCCGGATGAAGACTAATTTTTTTGTTAATGAGAAGGAGTCGCACACCTATTAAGCGTTGCTAGGCAACACCGGCAGAGATTGGCGAGGGGGCTGTACAGCTGGCCTTGGCTGTGACGTCACTCGGTCGCGGCATACGGCATACGCGAAGCTCGGCTCCGACACTTGTAGAGAAGCTTTTCGGTTTAGAATCTGTCTCCACCGAAAATCGAGCCACTGTCCCTGCTACCCCAGCCAAGCGCGCAAACCACTGCACGTCAGGCCCGTGAGAAATAGATCGTATATGAATTCTCCTTCTCTAGCGTCAGGATGGCAGTAGCGGTGATAATGACGAGGCAGTTAGTGATAATGATATTGATTGCAACAGCGATGATAATGATGGTATATTTAGTTGATAATAATGATAGTATTGATAGTGATGATGATGACGATTAACGAGGATTGTAACCGAGCCTAACGAAGCTTTCGCTTCGTCTGAGCTCAGCAGGGTTAAGTTAGAGCAATTCTTTTTCTAGGCTATACTATTTGGAGGACGAGTTTACATTCTACAAATGAAAATATCCCCCAAAGTATAAAATTAAGAAGTCAACCTATTTAGTTAATTAGCGAAGTAAATAACATTTAAAGAATTCTGCCTCTTACCTGGTGGCCACCATAGCCCCTAATACAGCTTCAAGAAAAAATATGACCAGTTACCTTCCTTTTAAAATGTTGGACATGCTAAAAAAGAAAAAAAAATACACCCAGTGCATTGTTTTGTAACGCATAAGCTAGACGTTTATGTGGTATGAAAAGCTTGGGAAATGAGTTTCACCCCTTCTTGAGTAAAGCAAAAAGCCTTATGTCATGGCACAATTTGGTTACAGCCGCCCTTGCGTCATCACGATGTGATAATGGTAAGCTTCGAGAGGTAGGGCGTGCATGCAGATCAGTGTTGCCAGGCTACATTATCTACGAGCCTGCTTGCAGGCGTTATTATTGGAACCGTAAAGAAGTAGTTCCGATTAGGTGGGCAGATCACCGAGAAAGAGGAAGAGGAAGTGATTTTGCAGACCAGCTGACTGCAAGTTAGGCCACCCCTGCTCCGGTCCTGCTCGCTACCAGCGCCCGCTACCAGTGCCTGGATCCCCACTTAACACTTGGTGGAGGTCGCGGGATTTCTCTTCCATTTCCTCGCCCGGGAGCTCCGCAGCCGCCGAATTCCTACCTCAATGACAGACTCCAGCACTAACACCACCGGCCCCGCTACCTCGGCCCCTTCTATTCCATGCTCCGGGATGCTTCGCCGGCGGGACCCGCCGTTCTTCAGCGGTACCGACGATCAGGACGTGGAGGACTGGCTTTCGTCGTATGAACGTGTAAGCACCCACAATAAGTGGGATGACATCTTGAAGCTTAACAACGTGATATTCTACCGCACAAAAGTCGCAAAGTTGTGGTTCACAAATAACGAGGCTGACATTCCAACTTGGGCCTCGTTCAGATCTCGCTTTATGGATGTCTTCGGTCACCCTGCAGCCCGCAAGCTTCGCGCCGAACACCGTTTGCGCGAGCGGGTGCAGCAGAAAGGAGAAACATTCACTAGCTACATCGAAGACGTTTTAGATTTGTGCCATCGTGTAAATGCATCGATGACTGAAGCTCAGAAGATTCGCCACATCATGATGGGCATCCATGAAGGCGTATTCAACATTCTCATCGCCAAACAGCCCCGCACTGTAAATGATGTTGTCCCGATGTGTCAAAGCTACGACGACCTTCGTCGCCAACGCATCGTCCCTCGACAACCTGAAGGCACGATCGCGGCTATGTCTGATGGTACTGTCAGCTCTGCACTTATCCAAGAAATCAAGGACTTCGTACGGGAGGAAGGTGCCCGGCAATTATCGCTAATTTCAAACGTTCCGCAATCCAGCTCACAACTTGCTTCGAACATACGCCAGGTTATTCGGGAACAAGTTGCCGAATGCACTTCTGCCCCCTCGACAACCAACTCTTCATGCCGCTCCACTCACAGCTCCGCTCATTCATGCCGACGCTGTCGCGACGCCCGGACCCACTCCACTGTCTTATGCTGAGGTTGCCGCAAGACCACCCCCTCCTGCATTTTTCACTCAGCGTCAGGCGCCACTTATTCTATGCCCTTGGCGCACATCGGACAATCGGCCGATTTGCTTTGCATGTGGTCTCCCTGGCTATGTTGCACGCCTGTGCCGCCGTCGCCCGTCCCGGTACGCTTTCGATCAGAGCCCGGTCACCTACGCGCAGCCGCCGTCCCCTCTCCGTGCGCCCCCCCCTCAGCCCTCGTCCACTTTGACCACTTCTCGCATGACAACCGCTCAACCTCTCCGCGCCGTCGCTCTCCGTCGCCGATGCGTCGCCGTTCTACCTCACCAATGCCGGAAAACCACTAGGCGCAGTGCCGCAGGCAAGAACTGCGCTTTCGTCGAACAGTGAAAGTCCTGCTTCGCCACCGAACAATTTAATCGAAGTTACCGTTGAAAATGTTTGTACTCTTGCGCTTGTAGATACTGGTGCTGCTGTGTCGGTTATTGACGTTAGACTGTGCCGCTTGTTACGAAAAGTTGTTCTGCCGTATTCTGGGGTTTCTTTGCGCACCGCCACTGCTGAGTACATCAAACCGTTCGGTACCTGCACGGCTCGAGTCACCATTCAGGACGTTCTCTACGTCATCAGTTTTATCGTTCTTCGTGACTGCTCTCATGACATTATTTTAGGGTGGGACTTCTTGTGTCGCAATCGCGCCGTAATTAATTGCGCTCGTGCCGAGGTAGAGTTTTCTGCGCTGAGCACCGCACCGACCGCCGTTAACGTTCTTGGGGAAGCCAAATGCCACGTTGCGGATGCTGCTGATATCCCGCCTTTATCTGCCGCTATTGTGCCTATAAACTGTGCCTCTCTTGATGATTGTACAGTGCTCTTCACCCCATCTTCCCTTTTCGTCTCGCGACGCTGTCTTCCCCTACCCTGCACCGTCCTTAGTGTACGATGCGACCGAACCGAACTAGCCATTACTAACGATACGTTCTATCCACTCACGTTGCAATGTGGCGAGTGCGTTGGGCATGCCGACCCTGTTCGATCAGAAAATTTTGTTACCGTCCCGGCGCTTCTCTCCGCCTGTGCCGACACAATCTCCGACAGCATAAGTGCCCTTAGCCCACCTCGTTCCTCGTCTTCTTCATCGCCTCTTGCTGCCTTTGACAAAGCCATCGACAGTGCTCGCGCTCCAGATCAACGCGCCAAGCTCTTCGACTTGCTGAACCGATTTCGAACTTCCTTTGACATCCAGCAGCCATCCTTGGGTAGGACATCGACTGTTGCCCGCCACATCTATACTGGTACGCATGCACCTTTACGCCAACGTCCTTATCGTGTATCAGCCTCAGAGCGCCGCATTATTGATGAGCAAGTCGATGAGATGCTCAGTAGAGGTGTTATTCAGCCCTCCAGTAGCCCTTGGGCGTCCCCGGTCGTTTTAGTCAAGAAGACGGGTCTATTCGATTTTGTGTGGACTACCGCCGCCTTAATGCGATCACACGAAAGGACGTCTATCCGCTACCACGCATAGACGACGCGCTGGACACTTTGCATGGAGCGGAATTTTTCTCTTCAATCGATTTACGATCTGGCTACTGGCAAGTTCCAATGGCTGAAGACGATCGCCCCAAGACAGCTTTTGTCACTCCCGACGGGTTCTATGAGTTCAACGTGATGCCGTTTGGCCTGTGTAACGCGCCCGCCACCTTTGAACGCATGACGGACAATATTCTCCGCGGTTTGAAGTGGCACATATGTCTCTGCTACCTGGATGACATCGTCGTATTTTCATCCGACTTCGCGACCCACCTAACTCGCCTTGAAACTGTCTTGCAATGTCTTAGCGACACTGGTCTGCAGCTCAATCTGAAAAAGTGCCATTTCGCCGCTCGCCAACTTACTATTTTAGGGCATTCAGTGTCCAAGGATGGCATCCTTCCTGATCCATCTAAACTCCGCGCTGTCGCTGAGTTCCCGAAGCCAACATCTATCAAGCAACTACGCAGCTTCATAGGCTTATGCTCCTATTTTAGGCGTTTCGTTCGGAACTTTGCGACCATCATTGCTCCTCTGACGCGACTTCTCAGCGCCTACAAAGATCTTTCTACCTGGTCGCCGGCTTGCGATACTGCTTTTACGAAATTCCGCACGATACTTACCTCACCCCCAGTATTGCGCCATTTTGATCCAGCTGCTCCTACCGAAGTGCACACCGATGCCAGCGACGCCGGCCTCGGCGCTGTTCTTGCCCAACGAAAACCCGGTGTTGATGAATACGTTGTGGCGTACGCAAGTCGAACACTGACCAAGGCCGAGACCAACTACTCGGTGATAGAAAAGGAATGCTTGGCAATTGTTCGGGCGCTTCAGAAATTTCGGCCATACTTGTATGGGCGCCCATTTGATGTTACGGACCACCACGCTTTATGTTGGTTGTCTCCACTAAAAGACCCCACCGGCCGTCTCGCCCGCTGGTCGCTTAGACTACAAGAGTATGATATCCGAGTCATCTATCGTACAGGGCGTAAGCACTCCGACGCAGACGCTTTATCTCGCTCGCCAGTGTCGCCTGACGCTCCGTTGTCCCTGTCTCCAGCTCCGCCTTGTCTTCCTTGTCCATCGACGACATGCCATCAGAACAGCGCAAGGATCCGTGGCTTACATCACTAATCGATCTTCTTACGAACTCGTCACTTTCACCGGCTCCTCGTGCCCTTCGTCGTCAAGCGCAGCATTTCGCCCTTCATGACCGTCTTCTCTATCGACGCAACTATATGCCAGATGGCCGTAAGTGGCTGCTCGTCGTACCTCGCCACCTCCGAAGTGATATCCGCGCATCTTACCATAACGATCCGCAGTGTGGCCATATGGGTGTATTTAAGACTTATGAACGGTTGCGACAGCGCTTTTACTGGCGTGGTATGTATACCTTCGTCAGTAAGTATGTGCGTTCGTGCATCGATTGCCAACGTCGCAAGCCACCTCCTCTCCATCAGCCAGCTCCACTACAGCACCTTCCGTGCCCATACCGACCATTCGATCGTGTTGGCATCGATTTGTATGGACCTCTGCCGTACACACCTGCAGGAAATCGTTGGATAATCGTGGCCGTCGATCACCTTACTCGCTGTGCGGAGACAGCAGCACTTCAGGATGCCACCGGACCCACTATAGCGTCCTTTATTCTTCATTTCATTCTGTAGCACGATGCCCCCCGTGAACTTCTAAGTCATCGAGGCAAATCTTTCCTATCCGAGGTTATCGAAGCGCTCCTACGCGAATGTCAAACCATCCACCGGACAGCCAGCGCGTACCACCCAAAACGAACGGACTGACAGAGCGCTTCAATCGCACACTAGGTGACATGATGTCCAAGTACATCGCCTCCGATCACTCCGATTGGGACAAGATTCTCCCATTTATAACCTACGCCTACAACACCGCCGTTCAAGCAACTACCGGATTCTCGCTATTTTTTCTGCTGTACGGGCGTGAACCTTCGTCTCCACTCGACACCATCCTTCCCTACCGTCCTGATATCTCAGAGTATACATCGCTTTCAGCAGCTGCCAGGCACGCTGAAGAATGTCGCAAACTTGCTCGCTCACTCACTTCGGACGAGCAAGTCCAGAAACAAGCGCACAACGACAGCAGCCACTCTGTCCACCAATTTTCTCCCGGTGCTTACGTGTGGCTCTGGGTCCCATCGACACCACCCGGTCTGACCAGCAAGTTTATTTCCAAGTACCACGGACCCTACCTAGTGCTCCAACAGACTTTTTCCGTGAATTACCTAGTTGAACCGCTAGCCGCTTCCACCGACCTTCGCCGCCGTGGGCGTGAGATTGTTCACGTCGACCGTTTGAAGCCTTACTACGATCCCGCATTCCTTTCGTCTCCTTGAGTCGCCAGGATGGCTCCTCTTTTCTGCGGGGGCCAGATTGTAAAGAAGAAGTTCCGATTAAGTGGGCAGATCCCCGAGAAAGAGGAACAGGAAGTGATTTTGCGGACCAGCTGACTGCAAGTTAGGCCACCCCTGCTCCGGTCCTGCTCGCTACCAGTGCCTGGATCCCCGCTTAACAGAACGTAGTTCTTTATTATAATTTTAAGGTAAAGTTTTCCAGATGCGTGTGTTCCACATCAGACCGTTTAATTTAAATGTGTCGTCCCGTTTATTTTACTAATTTTTGTATTCAGAACGCTATTCGATTGTGTAAATGGAACGTTTTTGAAAAAGATTTACACGTAAATTCCATTTACTAACTTTAGTTCCTAAGATTAGCAGTCAACGAGCAAGCATTCTTTGCGCCTTTGCAAGGTATTTGTGTATAATTTCTTATTACCTCGGATTGATGGTTGGGCACTCCTGCAGGAGCTAAAGTCCGGGAGCACATCTACAAGGCCTTCGACAACATCTACCCCATCTTGAAAAACTACCAGTCGGCGTGAAATTTCCCGCGTAGCCAAGCTACCTCTGAATAAACGCCTCTGCACTATCGGGAGAGTCTTGTCTGTTGTGCTGAGCAGCGAAGATGTCGCTGTTTTTTGCTCGCTCTTTCTTGAACCCGTGTCTTTCCACAGAACACGCATACCAGGGGCTCTATTCTAGACAATTCACAATTTTGTTCAAATTGTGACGTACGCTTGACGTGCGCAGTAGGACTGAGCCAGGTTAAGTAAGCGCACAGTCGTGTTACGAATACTGAAGAAAGAAAAAATGGTAGAAAAAAAAAAGCCCGCTGCAGTCTGCTATTGTATACATTAGCGCCAAGTATGAAAAACGGCGATACTCCACGAACCGAGCTGCTGCGGTGCATTCCGCGACGCGGACGCCTCGAGTTGCAATGAGAGCGAGTGAAACATTTTGCGGCATTGCGGTCTCAGTGTATCGTGACCTACTTGCGGTCGGACATTCGGCAGCAGCTACGCACGGAGAAGCTGAGCGAGTTTACGAGACGCGAAGAGCGTTACATCTGAAGAGTGAGTGAACTTTATTAACTGCTCGGGGATCTTTTTCTTCGCCTCTTCAACCGAGGCTGACGAGCGGTTGGCGCCCCCAGTCCAGGGCACCACTGGCTTTCGCCAGTTTGCGAGCTCTTGTGACCAGGTAGAGCTGAGCCTCCGGGTCTGAGCTGGCCAGCAAAGCCTCCCACTGTCTTTCATTTGGGTTTTCAATTTTTTGTAGTTGATGTGAGCTGCATTCCCATGTTATGTGGTACAGGGTAGGGGTCTTCCCACACCACGGGCACTCGTCTCTGAATGTCGTGGTATGTATCATGTGTAATATGTGTAAATTAATGAAGGTGCCCGTCTGTAGCCGCCTCAGATCTATGGCCTCCTCGTTGCTGAGCTTTTTATGCGGCTCCGGATATACTTTCCGCAAGCCTCTATAGTGTTGTAGTATTGTGGTGTAGTCAGGGTCAAGCGGAATCAGGTCCTCTGTCCCGAGACTGTTGGGCGCACGGTAGGTTGCATGTCCTCGTGCTACCCTGTCTGCGTACAAATTCCCCGTGACCCCTGCATGCCCCGGAATCCACACTAGTGTTTGAGTGCATTGTTTTGTTGGCTCGCTTGTGGAAGAAAGGATTTGGTGCGCTACCTTAGATAATTTACCCCGTTGAAAATTTCTGCATGCGGATTGAGAGTCTGACAGTATCGTCAGACTCTCTCCCGTTTCTCTTCCTTGCCTAATGGCCAATGCGATAGCCACTTCTTCTGCCTCCGTGACTGTACAGTTTTGGATCGAGGCGCTAACTACCTCCCGGCCTTCGCAGTCTGTGACCGTGGCTATCGCCCTCTTTGCGTTGGTTTCGTATAAGGCTGCGTGTCTTGTTGGCCAAATGTTTTTTCATAATACTCTGCCCTTGCCTGCCTTCTTCCCGGGTGTAGGCGGGGGTCCATGTTTCTAGGTATGGGCCGAACTCGGTACCAATTTCTGACTTCCCGCGATACATCTCTTGTCTTGTTATAAACCTGTAGGTGTGTGCTATATCCCAGTCTTTCCAACACCCGTCTTCCCGTCCTCGTTTGTAGAAGTCAGTTTAGCTGTGACTTGATTTGGGCTTCTGCTAATTCTTGTATTGTATTGTGCAGACCCAGAGCTGCTAGTTTGTGGTTCGGTGTGTTCTTGGGGAGCTTGAGTGCGGTCTTGATAGCCATTTTGATGATGGCGTCCGCTCTGTCTTCCTCTCCTTTGGTCATATTGAAGTAGGGTAGAGCATACGCTACTCTGCTAATAACGAGGCTCCGGACAAGTTTGAGTGTGTCGGGCTCCTTCATCCCCATCTTTTTGCTGGTCACCCGTGCTATCATTCGGGCGACTTGCTGGGTCGAGGTCTTGAGCAGATTAAGCGTGTGTTGACACCTCTGATTCGATTGGAGCCACATCCCCAGGATCCTCACGGTTGTCTTTTAGGGCACTGTCTCCCCTTGTAGCCGGATCTCGAGCTTGTGGCCTTGATCTGTGGGAGCAGAGCGGTTGCCCTTCCCTCGCCAGAATCTGATCAGTTCTGATTTTCGTGATGAGCACTCCAAGCCCCTCTGCTTTAGATATTCTTCGATGACAGATGCTGCTTCTTGCAATTTCGCTTCCTTCTCCCCGAGTGATCCTGTGGTCGTCCAGATGGTGACGTCATCAGCATACATAGCGTGCTGTATGCCCTCCACCTTCTCGAGGCGCCTGGCCAGGCCAATCATTGCCACGTTGAACAGCGTGGGCGAAATGACTGCTCCTTGAGGTGTCCCTTTGTTGGGCTGGGAGAAGGTCTCTGTTTCTATATTGCCAATCTTGATTTCGGCCGTCCGGTTACTCAGGAAGCTCCTAACGTACTCGTAGACTCTGGTTCCACAATTCGTGTCTGCCAGGCCATCTAAGATCGCCTTGTGACTAACATTATCAAATGCACCTTTACTGTCCACTGCCAAAACTACGTGTTCTGCCGAGCGTGGGATACCTGTCAAGACCTCTTCTTTAATCTGCAGGAGAACGTCCTGGGCTGATAGCTTTTCTCTGAAGCCAAACATGGTGTCCGGCATCTGAGCGCTATCCTCTAAGTAATTTTTCAGTCTATTACTGACAACCCTCTCGAAAATCTTTCCCAGGCACGAAGTTAAAGAAATGGGCCGCAAATTCTCTATTGCCAATTTTTTCCCGGGTTTCTGGATCATGATGACCACCGAGTGTTTCCACTGCGCTGGCACCGTTCCTGCTTCCCAATGCTTGTTCATGAAATGCGCCAGTGCCTTGATATTGCTCTTGCTCATGTTCCGAATTATGGCATTAGTGATCTTGTCGTCACCAGCCGCTGTGTTTCGAGTGGCACTTGCTATTGCCGTCCGGACTTCTTCCTCCGTGATCGGCTCGTCCATTTTCGGATTTGGGTTTCCTTTGTAATCTTCTGCGTATGGATATGGATCCTCTAGGTCTACTCCGTAGCATTTGTCGTAGACGGCTTTGATCACATCTTCCTTCGTGCCTGGGAATGTGTGTAGCAACCGCTCCAGCGACTTCTGCCCCTCTCGCTTCTGTTTGGTGGGGTCCATGATGGCTTTTAGAATTCGCCACGTCTTGGAAGTGCTGAGCGTCCCCTGCAGAGAGTCGCAGAATTTGCCCCAGTTGGCTCTCGTCAGTTGTTCAGCGTACTCCGCCGCCTTCTTTGTGATCTCCACAATTTTCATCCTAAGCTTTCGATTGTGCCTCTGTTTCTTCCATCTTCTTAACAGTCCCCTCCTCGCTTCCCACAGGTGGAGTAGATGGGCGTCTATTTCTGGTGTCTCATTTGTGCGTGTCAGTTCTTGGGTAAATCTCTGCTTGTTTTTCCGCAGCGCCCCGCACCAGCTATCAAGATCCTCAATTTCGCCTTGGTCCTCCCCCTCCGCTTCTCTGAAAGAACGGCAACCGAATGTTCGTAACGGCTTGGCACAGAATGGGAGTGGAAAGTGGCATTGCTCCTCATTAGCGCCGATGACATCTTAAGTTCATTTATCAGCGGCATTTGAATGCAGGAAATAAAACCATTAACGACCTAGTCGTAAACAGAAGGAAGCGACAGATTTGCGAAGCAGCTCCAGCACTGGTGAAGAGACGCCTGCACAGCCGGCATGATCCATGTCCGAGGACAAGGCTCGCAGTCTCAAAGTAGCAATTCGTGTTAGCCACTGGCTGTGCTGCCCACCTTTTTTGAACAGCCGCGTTATGACCAGCTACCATCAGGTGAGCAAGTATACTTAAGTTTATGACGTCTTGTGTTAGCTTGAGTTGTGTAAGCGCGGAAAGCAGCTCAGAAAGAGAGAGAGAGTAAGTGAGTGGGTGGGGAACTGGGCCTTACACTAACCCAGTCACACGGAACTTCTAAAGTCTTTACTGCAAGGGAGGTTTATTGCATTAAAGGAGCGGAACTAAAAAGTGGCGCAGCTACACGGCAAATGCAAAGGAGATGAATATGATGATGATAATTTACGTATTCTCCGTAGGTATGTAGACGATATCTTTCAGCTTAAGTTATAAGTGAGCAAGACTGCCCTTGCTTATGTTAGGGAGACTAAAGCCAACTCATTAATAAACAAAGATTCTGAGGGTTTGAAGTGGGTGCTTAGTAACAAAAGTTTTTCTTTTATCCTTTCCATTCTGACCGCTTAGACGCGCACTCGTCTTTCCGCCTTTTTCGCATTCCGCGCTCTCGCGTGCGAGGTGTAATTTGCTAGTTCGGATTTCGAAGAAGTTTTAGTAAGTTGTAATCAATCAACGTGCGTGTTACAACCACAACTATGAGTGACGAGAGCCAGGACAAGCAAAGTGCGAAATCGCCTTGAGAATTACCGGTGTGGCATCTTTGCGCGCGGCGGCGGACGCGGTGGTTCTCCCACAAGCGGATAAGGGCCCAGAACGTTCACGTGGTCCTCTGGCCGCATTTCTCGACGTGCACTTTTGCGTGCCCGCCTGAGATGCCTGAATTTCACAACCGGCTCCATCGACATTTGGCCGAAAAATAAAATACAATATGTTTAATAAATCACATTAAATATATAAAACGGCTGAATAAAGTGAGACAATATGAAATAAATAGCAACTAGCGAGCAAACAACAAAGCGACAAATGTAGGCACAAGCAAAAAGCAACGAAGAAAAAACACCGCAGTAAACGCACATCTTCTAGTTGACTCTAGCACTTCACAACAAAGAGACACGTAGGTCGATGCGGCTGCTGAAGACATTCGCAGTCTTCTATTAACACTCGAGATTTTTAAACTTCATTGAAATGCAAAGTTAACGCCTAAATAGAATCGTTTAGGGCTAAATATAATACTACAAATTATATTTGTGTCAGCGTTTTGGGTTTTTTTTTTTTGCCCGCTCGGTGGCGCTCAGGTTTGGGCTAGCTCCTTTACGCAGCTGAAGGCCGCTAACGACCGTCTTTCCCGCTACGAGCCTTTATTGCAAAGGCCTCACCACTCTGCCGTGTAGTTGCGCGTCAACCGCCTTTGGAGCAAAGAAAGAGGCCTTACAAGTGCCCGTGTGACAGGGGTATAAGTCGGTTACTTTTCATGCACTAGCGCGCGAAAGGCTCCGGCCAAACTTGAAAGATGTCTGAAAAAGAGAAACAAGAACGGAATAGCAGGGAGATTAATTAGGCGATGCCCAGTACGGTACTGTACACGGGGGTGCAGAGGGGGACAAGCTGAGCGAAGGGAAAGCAGGCGAAATATGACTGAGGAAATCGCGGCATGAAGCTATCGGGTTACTCCGCTTGCGCGCATCCCTTAGTGTCGAAACGGTAAAATGCAAAGCAATAAAAGGAGTTTTATTTCTTGGTTGTAATAAAAAAGCAATCAGCACAAAAAAGTCAATGACAGCATTGATTAGAGCATATCGTTATAACGGGCTCTTGAGTATTTATTTTTGTTTCCTTAAAAAAAAAAAACAGCAAATGGTGAGCCTTCATGCATACCTGAGCAAAGCTTTACATGAAACACATCACATGTGGCAAGCAACCATGCGCCATATGCACATGGCACATAGTTTACGTTATTAAAAACGAAGCTGTCAGTAATTCTAAATGGTTCTTTCTTCGTGGGAAGGCTCTTCATTTCATGAAAATGGAAGTGAAAGCATAGTGCTAGACAAAAAAGATAGTTTGGGGCCGACGTTTAAGGCAGTCCTTGGTGATCCCTCGCTGCATGTCGCCGCGAAGTTCCATAAAGTTGATTCCATCCATCCATGCTTGCACAGCCACCGCACTATATGACTCTTCAGGATGTCGCACTCACGAACCGTCCAGACAGATAATTCGAAAGCATCGCGTGTTCTCCGAAATGCCTTGTGTCGCGCAGATCAACCGCTTGAATTAGCAGACTGCCATTGCTGCGCTTGGCAACAACCACGCGGATCGATGGTTGCTCTATGAGGGCAAAGCGTTTGCAACGGGAGTACTGCTAGTGCCCTTGTGCGGCTGTAAATTTGAGTCTTGGTTATTAAACCTCAAAGAGGTTGCGCAGCTGAAAAGTACTCTTACGACGTCGTTTCAGGGCTATCTGCAATTACAACAAGATGTCTCAGCTCACTTTACCACCCAGAGTAACTGTCTACCCAGCTGTAGTGAGCTAACAACGGCCTATACTCCACGTGAAATTCGCCATGCTTTTATGCGCTCTTCTCAATGCATAGACTCTGTCTCAATGTGGTCCCAAATGTGGCGCCCAACTTCCGCCATTTGCGGCAATGGCAGCACATCCTTTATATTATGAAACGTCCTTTTGACATCACCGTATGATGTGTATGCATGAAGTATTTCTCGCTGCACAGCATCAGCCGGTCAGATTTCAGGAAGCGCCTCTTGACAGCAAGCAGTACATTTCACCCCATTCGTAATTCAAGGACAAGTGCTTTCCTCTCTGCAATTCATACCTTCCTTTTCCCTCCACAATTACTTATATTTACCATCAAGGCAACATGAATATCTCTGCTAAAAATCCGTTTGCAAGGCCACATCATTTTCACTTCCCCGCAAGAAGTCATTTCGACAGCTCAAACTTTCGCGCCACAAATTTGAAACACGTGACTATTCTGAAAACCAATCAGACAATACGGCGCCGAACAGCGGCTATGCGTATCAAGAAAAGGGCCCCAGGTGTTACAAAAGAGTCCGCTTCCAAAATTTAAAATATAGGCTGTTGGCGTGCGAGCTTTGCTTATGGGGTAAAATATTACCACTGTTGCCGAACATTTAAAACAGATGGTTAACGTTAAATAGTAGGCTGGAGAACTAATTTCTGATGAGTATGGCAGTTAGACATCTGGTTGGAGTTAGAGGTTTGTAGTAGACCGTTATAAGGGACAGTCAGATCAATTTTCTTATAATATCGAAAACGCAATTACCCTCGGCGCTGTGACAGAGCAAATTTGGACCATTTGGCGACAAAAGACGCGTACATATTGACGCTAACAAGTGTCCTGTGAAGAACAGCGTAAACAAAAACACGTACACTAGACAAGAGCAGCGACAAATACAGTGCTAACAATTGAAGGTTATATTCTGCACATTAACACGCTACATGAAAAATACTTGTAGCATATACCGCACTTTCCTTTAAAAAGGAAACCACACCAGACTGGTAGCAGGTAGAAAATGCTCAGACGCTCACTGAACAGGACACTAAAAGCATTGCAATTATTGAAACAAGACTGAGTGTCTTGGAGGATAAAGCACTATGATGAAACTTGGCACTTTAATCTTAAGGATGCTGATCGAGAAACGTAACACTAGTCCGGAAACCTCAGAATTCAACTTTGCAGTGTACACTTGAACCCTGTTCAACTTTATGGCCATGAACTAATGGGACAAGCAATTGTAAAGACGAGCCGAAGAATACCGAGAGGCTCCTCTCCTAAACACTCTCGCCGCTAAAAGTCAACTTGTGGAATTTGCCAGACCACAAATTAAAACATCCGAACTTCCATATGACCAACTAATATTCAACGTCTATACTTTTGGAGGACAGAAAACTGCAGGCAAGTTGGTTTGCATACAAATGAGAGATGGTTTGACAGCACGAACACGGACAAGCAAGGTAAAGTGTGTGCATACCGGGTGACCCGGCTATCTTGAACCAAGGGTTACAAAATAATATATATAAGGTAGGTCAGTGAAACCAGTTGCATACAACTGCCAGCCTCCTTGTGCAACACAGGGAATTTTTTGTTTTGCAAATGCTTAATTAGCTAATTATGTTATATATTCTAATTTACTAAATATTCACCTTAGACATTAAATGTGAATTGGAAGGTTGTAGAGTACCTTCAGAAACCCTCATTCCATTAATTGCGATAAAGAAAGTCTCATGTTTATCTTTTTTTCCAGGCTCAAAAGAAAGCCCGCGAAATACAAATAATACCACGTGACTAGCGCATTTGAGCGCCACGATTGTGGTGCTCTCAGTCGGGGTTTGAGCGAACGAAATAAGCTGCGGCCGTGATCCGATGGTCCCGTTTCAGCGGCAGGCTGAAATGTTGACATAGTTGGAGCGAGCTCGAGCTCGCCCATCGCCACCGAGATCTTGGCCTGCGCACCCCAGCAACCTATGTCACGATAGGCGGATGGCGATAAAGCACTAGCAAATGAAGTTGCGGGCGCGAATCTGAGTCGAGTCACATGATGTCGTCTTGCCCGTTTACCCAAGCCTGTACGAGCAGGTTCAGAGGCTGATCCTTTATCTCTCATCCGCTTGTCGTGACGTTCGCTGATGGGAGAGAAGGTGATGCAAAGACCTTGTTAGAATCTCGGTGGTGACGGCTCGCCGCGCTCGCTGCTACATGCACCGTCACGTGCGCCGGCTGGCTGACGCAGGCGAAGAAGCCATATCGCAAGCTAACGGCCTGCCGCTGCAACGTGGCCAATGAGGCCCGGCCGCAGGTGATTTCGTTCATTCAAACCGCGACTGAGAGCACCGCAATCGTTGCGCGCGAATGCGCTAGTCATGTGGTTTTATTTGTATTTCGCTGGCTTTCTTTTGAGCCTGGAAAAAAAGATACACGTGAGACTTTCTTTATCGCAATTATAGGAATAGGAGTTTCTGAAGGTGCTCTACAACTTTCCAATTCACATTTTCGGTCTAAGGTGAATATTTAGTAAGTTAGAAAAATTAACATAATTAGATAATTAAGTAATTGCTAAATAAAAAAATTGTCTGTGGTGCACAAGGAGGCTGGTAGTTGTATGCAACTGGTTTCACTGACCTACCTTGAATACATTATTTTGTAACCCCTGGTTGAAGTTAGCTGGGAAACCTGGTATAACTGCTTGATGAGATATGTTACTCACTGCGCGATAGAGGACGCAATCATCAGCAATCATGCGAATAGCGCGACTTCATGGGATAGGGCGGCGGCCCGATGACGCGATGAGGGAGCGGTGACGCGATGGCAAAAAGAGAAAAAATCCTAGAAAGTTCATGCGCGTCGCCTCCGCTTCAGGCGCTTCCGGCTTTTACCAGAATGGCATGTGGCTAAGAGAACATCGAGGCACCCTAAACGCTGCGCAATAGGAGCGACGCCTTATGGCCAATCCCACACTTGAATGAGAACTACAAGGAACGCGCCAAGGAATACCACGCGACAGGAGCGAGGCTGTATCGTCCCATATCGCGAGAGAAGCGCGCGTCTTTCATAATTACGAAACCATCGTTGCGACCGCTGAATTCGCTAGCTTTGCGTGATCCAGTTCCTTCAATCAGTGAAGGGGTCTAGGATGGTTTCTCGTGGTCTAGGAGCGCATTCTCACGTGGCAAAGTTCAACTTCGCGGCCTTTGCTTGAAGCGAAATAAAGCGACCACGATAACGTCACTTACGAGGTAGAAGATGGCTACACAGTATGAAAGGGCGAACTGAGGCCGCTCCCAACCCTTGTCCAGTGCTTTCCTACAAGTGAAACGAATTTCTCAACACGTTCTGCAACTTTTACACACAAAAATTTGCGATTAAAATTTTGGTATTTCAATTCTCTGTTATAAAGCCAATCAAATGCACTAGCTGCCGATTTAGTCAAGACAGGTAAAGTATTCGCCAGGTGTTCTGCCGCTTTTCTGGTACTTATTAGCCTAATACTAGGTCAAAATCATCTATATAAACGATTCTTCTTTTTACGACTTAACGCGCCATAATCAACATGATTATAATAAGCGCAATAGTCAACATCATATATTTCCCGGCTACAGTATGCGAATCTTGAACGCTCTAGTTGCATCCTACATGCGCCACGTGTTACACTCATGTGGGCTTGACCTTGCATCCACAATTTCCGGCTAAGTTGCAGAAACATCGGCGCGAAAATTGTGATTACTCTATTATTTCATTCTTAAAATACCTCTAGCCGGCTTTAGACTCTATGAGCAAGAGTAAACGCTGAGCGTAGGTCGGGCGGTTGCGATCGTCTTAGCAAAATATTGTAGCCATGTCAAGATAGCTGTCGCTCGCGCTTCTCGAGAGGACCAGTCTACTTCGCCGGTTAGGATGGCGATCGAGCGGTCAATATACTATACTGCTCTTAAGAACGTCGCCTCACGCTCGTGAAATCCACTCGACTAAGAACAAGTTGCGAGAAGCGCGCTCACAGATTCTACCGGAGGCAGCATTTCGCTTTGGTTGTTGGTTTTGCCTTCGTCACGAGTTCATTGTATATTGTCTGGGTGCAGTTCCTATGTTAAGCGCGGGTGCAGTTAAAGAACATGCGCTCTCTGGGTGCCGCGGTGGTTTCTCCGGTCAGCAGCCAATAACTGTAACGCTGACAGTAGCTTAGACGAGACAAAAGTTGGACCGCATTCTTAGCTGTGAACGACGAATGTCTGGCCGCCACCGTTCGCAATGCCAGTGCGTCTGACGTCGTCAAGACACGCAGATCCACGCTTCGCATAGCGTCTGCAGTTTGTGGACGTTTGTTCCCAAAGGTACACGAGCATGATCAGGAAGGTGGCATTGCGGTAGTGCTGCCCACTATGGCCGAATCCTCTTCGTCCACGTGTTAGTGGCGCTGCGATCGACAAGAAAAATACCGGGGCAGGTTACCTGATTTCGCAATTGTGCTCTATAGTATGTGATAATCGCGCATCAGCAGTACGAAGTGTGATCATCCACTAGGAGGCAACAGGTGCTACACGGCGTAGACAGGGGGCATGACTTTTGAGATAGCCTCCCACTTCTTTCTAGAAAGCAGGTGCACAAAACTTCTAGGAGGCACTTGAGGCCCCTTAAGAGCGATAAGGCGAAAGCCTTTGGGCTAGTTCTACCGTAGTGTTTATTGAACACGCGCCCCACGTTACCACAGAGACGGCAGGAAAGGTCGACAAGGAGAATTAAAATGCCTTTATCGCTTTCCCGGCGTAGTGATTTGAGGCATGAGCTGTTTTAGCTTCTCTTCCTCGGAAGTTTCCCCGTGCAATAAAGAAAAAAATTTCAGGCGTGCCGTAGTTGGTCAGCGCGCTTGGCTGGTGCTCGGAGGGGTAGGAGTTCGATTCCCAGTGGAGGGCAATTTTTTTCTTGGTTAGTGAATTTAATAGACTGGCTTTGGATTGGATTATTGAATGCTTTCTAGACTGGGTTATGGGCTAATGGATTCGATTGTGGACTGTGTGATTATAAGCCCACTAACCTCTATAGTTAGGTTACGGTCTGGATTCTGCTCTGGCTTGTTATGTGAATTTTGTTGGATGGATTGGCTTTGAATCGGTCTCGTCGGACGCCCACCACTGATGAGCTACTAAAGAATTTCGCCTTAAAACTTCGTAAGCGAAGGCTAGTCTGGGAGCACACGGCCGAGAAACGAGTGGCGAAACAACTTAGCTACGTCGATTGGAATTGCGCTAATCATGTCCGCAGAAAAATATTTCTGGTGTACTTTCGCTCAGCGATGTCGGGCCACTGAAATCGGAAACACATTACGCAGGCCGCACAGGCCACCAACTAAATGGGCATCGAGAAAACAAAAGATAAAAGCCACATTTGCAGCCCATGATGCAAAAGGTAGGGCCGTCATGCGCTTGTGGGCTTTTGTTGTGATATATACTATGTGCGCAAGTAGTTTCTCAATGGATGGTGTTTCTTGAAGATGGGTAAAATTCTGTCAAAGCCCTTCTTCCATGCTCGAATATAGCTTGGCACCGTGTCGGCAATGGAGAAAGCATCGCTGAAATTTTGTCGACATCTTGCGCGGCCATGAAATTTGCTCGATTACCAAGTTCTCTTTACTACTTTCACGTGGATTTTGCACCGCGTATATAAAGATGATAATTCCCTAAAAGCCTTCCCATATTTCGAGTAGTTGCTCAGGCTGCTATTTGCAGCATCGCTTTCATAAATGCCTGATAAAATGCATTCGTATGACTGCATTGTGGACCATAGCGAATATTTTAGCAACAGTCATCATTAGGAAGTCATCTTTGGCAGTGGATTATTTCACGGGTGCAAGAAATAAGTTTAAAATGTTATTTCAGAGCCATTGTGAAGAGTTAGCTGCTCTTAAGTGTACTGGTTTACTGTTTGGCAACAGATACCAGGTGTTCTTTTAGAGGCTCTAATTTCTTTAAAAGGGAAACTTGCTTCACAGTTATTTTAGCTCTAAGGCCGTGATTAGAACCACAGCGAACATTAAGAGGCAGAATGCTTTAATTAGTTTGCTAATTGACCACATGCGTTAATTCATATTTTAAATTTGTTTTTTCGAGGTATGTTGCATTTGTAGAATTGAAACTTGTCCTGCAAGTAGAATTGCAAGGAAAAAGTTCATAAGAATTTTGTACCGCTCGTTACGAGGCAACCAAACGTCACCTTGATAGGAGGCCCCACACAGTGACACAAAGGCAGTGCGCTCGTCGCTCCGCCAGCGCTTTGAGTCCCAGCGTCACTTCAGGCCCAGACTGGTGCGCAGTGGTAATGTTTTCACTTTCGCTCATGGCCTGGTCGCTTTGAGGCCGGATTGCGGACGCAATTAAAGCACGCATCGGATACCGACGCGGCGGCAGTCAGAAGTATGCTCTTGAAATATTGATATATTTGTGATATTTTCTAAGCAATTTTACTTTGGCCAGGATAAAATGTTTTTTTAAGGCGTTATGCAAAAATGGGAAATGCCATTCACCAAAATCAAGGACTCGACATGCTTGCTCTATCGCACCTTTTATCCTACGCAGTGGGTTAAATCAACGTCGCTTCTGCTAGGACCGACGAAAGTAGATGAGAGCTAGCAAAGGGAATTGCGCTCCGCTTGTTGTCGCGCTGCAAGCATGTTGCCACCGCTAAGGTCAAGGCTCGCCTTTCGGGGTACCAGAGAGTAGCTGAAAGGAAGGCTCTCGACGTTGGCCGCTATGATCTCAACTTTGAAGTCGGTTACTTCACCTCTTAGAAAATTTTATCTGAGGGACGCAAAAGCAGTAAGCTGTTTCATTAACGACAATGTGACCAACACATCTGAGTCAACTGGGTGCAATACTGCTACCTCGTGTCATGTGTTAGAGATAAGTGTTCAATATTTTTCCAACTAAGCATGTGCGGTTTAATAGCCGTTTAATAATGTTTCCTTATTTCCTGCAGCACCGCTGAAATCCAGAAGACGCGAACAGAACCAAGTACGTGATTGACATATGGAATCCTACTCCGTAAATGTATTCAAATGCCCGACAGGCACCAGTGAAGCCGTTTAGAAAATGTCAAATGTTGCCCAGGACGTGATGCGAGATTTTTCTTTCCTATGGCTCTAACTCCGCCACACAGAGTGGTCCTATCATGCATGCTTATTGTTTACGGTGTTCTGGTATTATAGCGACAACTATAGCTGGAAGAAATAATCGTGCAGTAATATTTATAAACCACAATGCATTATTCTTCGGATTTCCCAATGGTTTGACAGAAGTTCACCCACAAAAATTTTTTATGCCGATCCTCAATGCAAAAAATATATGTTGTAAGCAACAAAGGCGATATAACAGCTTGCCACAGCTGGGAAGTGCCACCATGTGTCATCGAATGCGAAGTAAATTTCATCAGTCGATCATTTGTGGCTGGAGTCATGTCTTGCTGAACAATTTTTAGCGGTGAAGCTTCTCAGTAGCAATGCCTTAAGCATGCATTTCATTTCTCACAGTTGTTGCACCTATTGCTTGTCCGGTTTGAGGGTTGCAACAGCAACTGAAGTCGAACTTTTCACTTTCTGCCTGCAGCTACTCTTCCTTTCTCGCTCATCCGAAACACTCCTTTAATAACGCCATGCCTTCACCGACGTTTTCGTTCAAGCATGCCTTTCTTGCCTTATATTTTTGTCAGCTATGCTAGCGCCTCAATTAGCGACGGCAAACACGATGATAGAATATTGCTGGATGAGATTGTCAATAAGGATCTTTTCAGAGTCTGTAGCTTCAACAAAAAGAAAAAGCGAATTATACACATTAAAGGCGCTCAACAAACAGTTGATCACTTCTGCAAAGCAACCTACCATTGGCGGAAAACCAACTGTGGCAAGGGATGACGCGACGGCGCAGAATTGCTCTCAGTCATGTGTGCACGCCTTCAGCAGCACAGTAACATTGACAAGCACCACGTGTGTCTCACTTTGATGTGGCCAGAACAGCGCGCACTATAGCTTAACGTCAAGCATGAGTCTGTGCTTGACAGGCAGCAACAAGAAAAGGTGCTTTCCTAATGACAGCGAAGCCCGAACTTTGCCGTAATCCCCCGAGTCAACACCCACACAAAGGGTCGGCCAAGCGGGCCTTCCATAAAATATCCGCTTCATACAAGACCAGTCCGACACGGCACGCTCTGTGAAAATTGCCTGTGCGTAACAAGTTCACCATGCGCGGGTTCCTTGACTGAAGCCACCTGACGGCGCTAACGCCGCCGTTTTTGTCACGTTTCACGTGTTTACTGTGCTTCCGTGTTGATTCAGTGAGACCCCGTTCCACTGTTTCCACTAGGACGAGAGAATAAAGAATTCCGCAGGTGACGCGGAAAAACGCTTGCGAATCGTTCATTCTGTCTGACGTTGGCTGTTTTCTGCTTCTACACATATGCTGTTCTACACTTGTTTGGTTAAACGACAATTAAAGCGAAAGTGCAAAAGAAACAGAACACGTGGCGTACACAGCCACCGTATCGAATCAAGTCGTCGTTCCTGTCGTAGAACTTTTTAAAGCACAGTCAATCCTTTGCACAGGTCGTCACAGATGCAGCCTCACTGAGAATCGACAATGGGGTCCTCATGCGAGATAGTTGGTGAGACTAAGATGTAACGAGACCAGTGATCAAATGCTGCGAGACACAAGGAAGAAGTAACAAACAAATCATTCTTATCAAGAGGCAGGGAACACCCACGTGGAAAGTTGCGCGAAAACATCTTTAGGTACTTGAGACCTCTTAAAGGGCCCCTGAAACGCCATTTACGGCCGTATTTTGATGCCGCATGTGTTTAGAGGTGGTCTTAGTGAGCATCGAGATCACATTCAAAAAGCTCTGCGTGTTAGCTGTAATTTACAAATAATTTTGGAAAATTGCCGCTCGCAGCCGATTTGGGCGACTCACCACCGTGCGTTTTCAGCCGCCCAGCCCATGCGACGTCATTGGGGTTAGCGTTATCATTGGCCATGGCCATATGACGTCACGTGTAATTTTTGCAATTATAGATTTTAAAATTAGCACTATTCTTCCTGAAAGTAGTATTTTATTCGTTAGTTATTATTGTACATTAAAGAAAGGTAAGAATTCTGCGCGCATCTTGATTGAAGCGGAACACTTCCGGCCGAGAGAGATCCGTCTGCTCGCAAAAGCACGTGTTGCCCGGTTGTCGGTCTTGAAATCTCGCGATCCCAACTGCTGCTGCTTTTTTTCTGGTCTGCAATGGACCACCATTGCTGTTTAGTTGGCTGTAAAGCCGAGGACAGGAAAGATGTTATAATGCGACATCGTGTCCCTACAAAGCAAGGTGTCACGCGGGAAAGCTGGCTCCAACGCGTCGGGCTGTCATCGTCGGACAAGCGCCAGGAGCTCAGAGTTTGTGGCCGCCACTTTTCCCGTGACGCATACCAGTATAATCCCAGTTTGGCGCAGCAAACTGGCCTCAACGTGAGACGTCAACGCCTCAAGTCCGACGCTTTGCTGACGCAGTTTCTCCCTGGAATGGTAAGTTTTCTGGGTTGGCTCGGAGTCTCGCATGGAAGTGCATGAAGCCTAGCGCTAGTTTTGCAGGTGCAGATTCCTTGCGCGCAAACCGCTCTTGCTAGAGGACCACAACAAGTTAAGGCGCTGAAAATGTATGAAAGGGAGCTCTCGCCCTGCGGCGCGCGGATAAGAAAAAAAAAAAAAAAAGATAAGGCGACCTGCGCACATGAAACCATGAATTAACATACACTAACGTGTACGCGATCACAACAATCGCAGTATAATTTGCCTGAGTGGTGCAGTGGGTTAGGGTGGTCGACTGCTGTGCCCAAGGCACAGCGGCCGCTTTTCAACGGAAGCGCAAGCAAGGTGCCCGCGTACCGGTGCGGACAAAAGTAAACGGACCACGCTTTTTCTTCATTTTTCACTTGGTGCATATTTGAAACTGGTAGTCGTGGTATGCGTGGACCGGTAGTAGACGCAAGTGCCCTTTCACGGACAAATATTTCCTGATCTCCAGTGAGGAAGGCGTTATTTTAATTTGACTGAAAAAGCCTAGCTGCTCCGTTTACTTACGTCCGCACCTGTACATGTGCTGTGCGATGTCACTCAGTGCTGTGCGGCGCCTCGTTTGAGTCGAATTTGGGGCGTTGAACCCCATAAACCAAGCCTGACGTGTAATAAAAAAATACCAGCACACTAATAACAATACAGACCAACTGCATCCCCCCCCACCCCCCATCCACCTAAAGATATGCTTATTTTACAGTGCGTTTAGTCTACTCTTGATCTTTGCCTTTTAACACCTGTATATGCATGTCTTTCTCATTCATGAAGCGGAAAATTGAAGGGGAAATTGGCTCGTTATGATACAATTAATGAAAGGAGCCAACAGTCGAGTCCACGGTAAATGTAGGTTTTTTTTTAAATACTTTTGTGGTTGATATTGATCAGAATTAGTCATGTAACGATTTTAGGCAGAAAGATCATTAAATACCAAGTGGAAGGAAAAATAACATGTGGTATATAGATAAAAAAAAAGAAGGTATCCCCTATGACCTTGCACTTGCAGACTGTTGTCTCCTTTCATTCTCATTCATGTGCAGAATAATAAAACTGCCATTAACACAATGTTAATTACGCACAAATTTCCTTTCTTTTCCTAGCATGGCAAACCATCATCGCCAGGAAGCCCGAAAGACCTCAGCACTACACAGGTTTCCTCTGGACAGGTTAGTACTGTTATCATGGTATTAATAACAATGTATATATACTTCTATATTTATATTTATGTATATTTAGGCCACATATATAACTTTGGAATATGTTGCACACATATATGATGGCTCTATTGCTAGAAGCTATATAAACTAGCACAACTGTTGCTATGTCATTATGCTTTCATGCAGTTAGTTACGTGTTCAACCATTGCTTCAGGCACCTACCGGAGGTGATCCAAATACCACAGCTCTTCCTGTAGAGGTGAGAATATTTTGGATAGTTCATTTTGTCCAGTGGATGACGCAAGTCTTTTGACATACGTACATGCTTAATTTTCAACTGTACTGAACAGCTTTGTATTATATTGCATATGATGGCTCTATTGCCCGAGTAAGTAAGCTATGCAAATTAGTGCAAATGTTATGTCTGCTTCCATGCACAAGCTCGATCATCGCTTGAGGCACCTTCTGGAAGCAAGTAAAATGTAGCTCTTCCTGTATAGATGAGATTATTTTGGAGTTCAAATAGTTAATTTTGTTTAGTGGATGATGCAAGGCTTTGGTGTCTGGCGCACCAAAAAAAGAAACTCGGAGCACATATATTAACTGGATTAACATGGGAGACCCGACGTTCAAAAATAATGAGCTGCTGGATTGATTCATGGAACAGTGTATTAGTCGACTGTCCTGCACTGTGTCTTTTGTTTGTGCTGCTAACATGCCTCCAAATTTTTCAGGGCTCTTGAAACTCCACAAACTACAGCTTGTCTGTGCAAATTTTTTAGTCATATCAGTTCTCCACTTTCAGATTATTTGTGTATGTGTAGCAAGTTGACAATGTTTGCATTTTGTTACGGGCAGTTCACTCTATACAGCACCTGAAAATGAAAGCATGAACAATTTCAAATCTGCAACCATCATTATAATTATGAATATCTGTCTGCAGGAAGCATCACCAGAGGGGCGTTCAACTACTCGCACGCATACTGTGGCAACACAATGTGGGAGTGCCATTCTGTTGGTAAGTCATTATTGATAAAGATGTTGTAGTGTTGTGAAAATGTATTAAAGAGCTATATGATTGATTACAATAAACGTAGATGGGGTGCTTGCGAATAATTTTAAATATATGAAATTTTTCCAGGCACACAGGTGTCTATTGGATTTAAATCTCTAGTCAGCACCAAGGTTCAAACAGAGAAGCCTGCCACCAGAGAAGTCGGTGGCAGGCTGCTATCACTGGCCAGTTACTGCTATCACTGGCCGCTCATTAGAACAGAACTTTCATCCACGCATTTGCTGGCTATGACAGGCAAGAAAATTTGTCATTGAAGCACTGTTCATTAGGCAAAAAAAAAAAAGAAAACTTGACGAAATACGTCACCTATGTGTCACATTATCACTCATTCAAACCTGCAAATATACCCTCCCTGTGACACAGTCCATTCGAATGATAGCGTTCATAACTCTCATGCATGGCTTGACATGATTAAGGGTGTGGTAATACTCACAATGGGTCAACAAATATTGCCTTGAGTCTATAGAGACCATGCCTCATACATACCTTGCACACCACTAATCTCGGACGTGGTGTTAGGATATTCACAGTTGCGTCAGGTAGCAAAAGGGCAATTTTTCCTTACATAATATGGTCGTGCTGTGTCTGCCTAGTGTACATTAGTGCTGTCTTTAGAGCTACTACGGAGCCATCACATGCACTTTGAAGTTTAATTTTGCCCAAATATTTGAACAAGTCACTAAGATGCACAAGGATATTTGATTCTGCTGTGAAAAAAATATAAGGTGCGTAGCCCTAAAGTGTACCTAATTTGCCATGACATTTTTCTGTTCCCTGTTGATAGAATGAAAAAAAAAATGCATACTTACTATAAACTTTGACAGCAGCTTTATTTAGCACATTTTACAGCCAAGACATTCCGAGATGAACATCCACGGCTGCTACGTATTAGTTCATAATATTAACAATCACATGGCACCAATCGTTGACGTCACTGCACTTCTTTTTCAGCGACCATCAGGATGAAACGGCCCAGTCAGCGATTGAGGAACCCCTCTACAAAGAACGAAAATTCCTTGTGTTCGAGGGTTGCCTGCGGCAGCTTCTTGAGACCTGAACAATGTGCGGGCAAACAAGAACCCTTTACTTTAGCATAGCGGGAAGCCTTGTGACTGTGAAGGGGACATGCTCACTGCAGCATTCTTTCCTCTGGAAAAGCCAACCACTGGTTGAAGGAAAGGCAGCAAGAAATGTCCTCCTGGCTGCAGGCATCTTGTTTTCTGGCTGCGGTATAGCTTCAGTTCTTCGGTTCCTGCAATCCATTGGGGTGCAAGGCATCACAGAGAGGACCTACTACAACTACCAACGGGCATACTTGCTACCTGCCAGAAATGAGGTTTGGCAATAAGGATATCTCTCGTACAACATTCAAGTCAAAGTATATGTCATTAACTCGATAACTAGATGTCGCATCCTTTCATGACAACAACTTGAAGCTACAATGCAACATATAAAACATATAAAATCAGCATATATGCAACAGCGGAGGCATTGCAGTGCAATGCACCTGCTACTGCACATCTCTGTTGCCTTTGGCTTAATAGACCAGCTGCATGCTCTAGTACTGAAGGCATAATTTTTGCAATATTTTTTTTTTAGTAAATGTGCTGTGAGAAAAGTGAAAAGCAATGCAGCATTTGAAACCTGCCCCCCTCATCCTAATATGCATTAAGGCAACCACATGACTGCAAGTTTGTAGCCTCTAAATTGAACATCTCCTTCTTTGCAGCTTTTAAAGCAAAGGCAAGCACAACTTGCTAGTAAGCTTGTAGGGACAACAACAGACCTGGCAGGGGATGATCGCTGTGACTCGCCAGGCTACAGCGTAAAGTACATGACTTGCAGTGTACTAGCTGTGCAGAATGGAGCCATTTTGCACACTGCACAAGTTCAAGTCGGTGAGGTAATGCGACTCATCTTTTCCGACAACTGAAGTTCCTCCTAACATCACATCCTATCTTACAGCATTTCAACCCTTCTGCTCCAACTTCAGTGCACACGGACGCAAGTGGCATAGGCCTCAGTGCTGTCCTCGTTTAGCGCTATGACGACTGTGAACATGTGATTGCTTACACCAGTCTGACTCTAAGCAAGACTGAGCACAACTACACCATCACCGAGCAGGAATCTCTCGCGGTTGTTTTCGCCGTGCAGCGGTTTCGCTGCTACCTGTACGGAGAGCCTTTCGTAGTAGTAACCGATCACCATTCCCTATGCTGGATACTCAATCTCTGTGATCCGTCTAGTCACCTAGCCCGCTGGGCACTTCGCTTGCAAGAATATGACTACAGCATTTCATACAAAAGTGGCCGACGGCACGCAGATGGAGACTGCCTCTCCTGGTTGCCACCTGCCACGACGGAATGCGACGCGGACAACTTTGATCATTACGCCACTGCTTTATCTCAGAGATTTCCAAATACTCATACCTTTTGAACCGAGGAACACACCGATCAGCATCTGGAGTCGTTCTTAGCTGCTGCTCAAGACCCAACCTCGAACAGCCAGTTTTGCCTATGCCTATGTGATGGCCTGCTATACAAAAAAGTTTACTCTCGTGGCTGCTTGCTCCAGGAAATGTGTCTTGTTTTTTTCACCGAGCCCACGACCAACTTGTCGTCACCACTCCCTGTACGGCCGCCGCTACCGACCAACTCTGCGATTACGATACCTCATTAGATAAGAAGGCTGTGAGAATCCGTTTTGCTACAGACTGTCGGTTAATTGAATATTCTTTTTGCCTTTGTTTAAACCTTGACCTGGCTTAGTATTTTACGCTGTGTTTTTGTGTAACTCTCGCCCTTACTTACTATCTCTGGAATACTTGCTTTGTTATTTTATAGTCTTCTTCATCGCAGCGTTTGTTCATTCTCGGTTTTTTCTCTTGTTTTTTATTACTATCATGTCCTGGTGTTTTATTATTTTTTTTATGCAGTGTAATTTGGACTACTACATATATATGTTCCCATTGTGTGTTAAAAAAGTGACGCATAAATTTATTCCTTGATCACACACCAACACACGCACTTCACTGGTTGACCGGCCTAACTTTTAACTGTGTTCTCAAACATCATAGAGGGACGACGGGTAACCGTAAAGGGGATGCCGCGCCTCTGTTAATCGTTAAGGCGGGGTTTGTGACAATATAGAACAGACCAAAACTGCAGGAAAGGTATTACATATGCTAAAAAATTACAAAAAGGTCAATGATCTGCAAGGATTCATGGGATTTGCCAACTTTGAGAAAAATTTGTGGCACAACCTGCATGCTCTAGTGCAGTGAAAAGAACTGCTCCCTCCCCCCCCCCCCCCCCCTCCAAAAGAAATTGCACGAGTGCACTCAATTCTGCTTAGGTGCAGTAATGTGAAAGCACTGCGAATTATGTCACACTGCTTAAATTGGTCCGACATTACGCTAGCAAACCTCGGCCGCACTCGTCCACAGATGGCGTACGTGTATGCCATATTTACCCAGGTTAAATGAAGGAGTGGTGCAGATGGTACTTCATGAAGATCACAATGCTTGCCGCACAGCTGAACAGTATGTTGTAGTTTGAACTTGATGAAGAGAATGATGCTTACTGCGCAGCATGAGAGTGTGTTGCAAAGTGCATTGCTCGTACCGTAGACGGGGAATGCCTCAGCCCACATAACCAAAGCAGAAGCCAGTGGAGGCCGCTTGGAACCGTCAAAGCCGACAGCCCACCATCACACACCCACGTAACTGGTCAGAATGCTCTGCCCCAAGGCAGGTGACCTCTTCCCCTTGGATAAGTGCTCCCTTCTTCTCTCCTTGCAAATTTCATCGTGGTCTTTTTCTGCAAAGCTGTAAATTCTTCAGTTCTGTTCCTTCTATCTGGTGCTCTGTTCTATACTGCCTTTCGTTTTCCTTTGACTATCCTGCACAGATGAATAAAATGTAAACACCAACACTGGAAAAAGCGACCATGAAAAGAAGCCACAGAAGAGGAGATATGCGGATAGAAAAGCGACAGTAAAAACTAGAAACATATTCACAGATCTCAAGGAAGCACGATAACAAGCCAAGCTGTCGACAAAGTTCAGGCCCCAGAAATTGCAAGAGAACAAGTTAAAAACATCCTTATCAACAGTGCCAAATGAATGAGTTTGAAAGAAGCTCCTCGCTCTATAAAATGCCCGAGGGATAAATATTAGAACAGGCAATGACAAGGTCTCCCAGCCCAACTAAGTGATTCCTGCGGTACAGGCCACAAAATGAGAAGCAGTGGCTACCTTAGCTGGCAGAATTTGTGTATATATATTCACTGTGAAAGGAGAGCGATGTAATGCACAGTTAGATACAGCTGATAATCAAGAAATAGGGGATTATGTCCAGGCATGACAGCTGGTGATAGCCGAGAAAGCTAAAATAAGGTTTTTAGAGCATTCGCGCTACTTCTCCCGTGCACAAACCTGAAAGTGAATGCAATGTTGACTTTGAGCTCTCACGCTGTGTAGCAAACAATGTCATCTTTATAGCTTAGACATGAGAGCACTATGCTATTGCCACAACCTATCACACCTCGTAGTAAAACTACAACACACTCTCGCACTGTACAGTAAACATCGCCTCCATCAATTTCTAATTGCAAGACATTTTCGTGCGCTACAATGATCATCGTCTTAATGTTTCATCTACTCCTTCTCCTTCATTAAACTTACGGAAATACACCATGCACATACGCCACCTCACTATAGACGGAGGTTGCAACCGTGCCAGACAGCCTGCCGAGACCATTGAACAAAGAGAAGCCAGACTAGCCCATTGCCAAAAAGCTGAGCAAGAGTGCAAGCGAGCCAAGATCGAAGTGGCAGCAGCAACTTTGACTGCGGCCAATGGCTAACGCTCATGAAATTTGGTTCAAGGACGGTTGAACCTGCACAACGTTTTGAAAATATGCAGTGCAGCCCCTACACTTTGGCAAACACACCTGAAGGGGACCAGCTATTACTGCAGCTTGGAGATAAGAAATGTAACACTCTGCAAGCGTATTAGACTGTAAATAAATTCAAATTAATAATTCAGATCAGCAAATGCAGGAACAAGAGTTGTGGTTTGATCTGTGCTTCACCTGTATTACTCCACTGCTGGAATGGATGTATTCTGCGATCTGTTGTCATGTATTCACGGCTAGGAGTATCAATAAACAAACCTTCAAGCACTCATTTCATTGTGTCAGTATTGAGCACTCACACACTCGGTATCAATCCAAACACAGAATGCTTGTGCTGCCTCGGCACAAGCATTCTGTGTTTCGATTT
Organism: Amblyomma maculatum; assembly: GCF_055883805.1. Taxonomy (NCBI): domain Eukaryota; kingdom Metazoa; phylum Arthropoda; class Arachnida; order Ixodida; family Ixodidae; genus Amblyomma; species Amblyomma maculatum. The sequence goes on along the minus strand of NC_139344.1, from coordinate 282,265,620 downwards.
TAATTTTTTTTTTCTACAAAATTCGATTCCAAATAAATGAATGTTTATGGTAGATGCTTGGAAGCATGTGCTCAAGCAGACTTGGCGATGCTCAGCATTGTCCTCCATTCTGGATTGTTTTTGGATGTGTATCTTTTTTTTTTACTAGGATTTGAATTTTCTTCCCAGGCTTTATTTTTCACTAACTAACAATTCTACACCTTTCTTGCTTAGATATCTACAAGTTCTGGCACTTTAGAGGAATAAGATGTCTGTTCTTAAACAGTGCCACAAAACAGACACTTGACGCAGTGCATAACTTGGCGTTCATAAAATAGCATTCTCTATTTTTCCACCTTAAAAATAAACGCACTTCCATGCACCACTCGAAGCAGTGCGCCTGGCACACGTGATAAAGTTTAGAATACAGCATGCAGTGAAGCGACAATCACCTGAGATTAAAGGGGAGGGTGCCTGAATCCCACTAGCTCGCCGACGGAAATTCACGCCGAACCCGGCCAACGACGCAGGCTGGCAGGACCACCCTGTTGCCTTCGCCCAGCCTGCCCCAAATCCACATGGTAAACAAGCGGTAGGCTCTGAAGCGGTGCTGCCTGAAAATACCACACTTTACAGTAAACGGATCATACGCACAAAAAAAAAATAATAATGCGAATCTGTCACCTGACGCTTCCGCACTACCTACTTGTTTACATCTCCGTCTCCATCGATGTTCGCTCCCTCCTCCTCTAGTGCAATGTGCACAGCCCGAAGGACTTCGGGCGTTAGGCACACGCTTTGGAACGCTGGGCTGATCGTAATGCAGCCGCCGTCCTGCTGGCACACCCACAACCTACTGCGGGCACACCACCAGCACCTCCGGCATGCTGCGGCAGCACACATCTTCTTCAGGTGTGGGCATGCTTTCGCAGCGGCCGCAGCGGCACCTGCGCATAAGTAAAATGTGAAAAGGCCGCGAAGCAAACACGAAACGGCATTTCGTGAAATAAGAAAGTTGTAATAACTTATGTGCAGTGGCGCGTGCGCCACGGAACGCACCATGGTAGGCCGTCGTCTCCGTTGCCAGCGGGTGGTTTAGAAGGGCCAGTCGATGGCGTGCTGCTGTCGTCGCTGTCTAGCGGATCACGAAACGGAGTATAATCATATGGATCAAAGTCCAGCTCGGCAGCGGCTTCACGCAGCCTCGCTTCGAGCTCTGGATCGATGCGATCCATGGCGACCGACACGCGAACCGCCGCAAACACGAAGGGGAAGAAATCGGAGCACTACCGGAAGTAAACAAACCGAGAGTCGGTGGCGTCACTTCGTGACGCATTATGGGCGGGGCGTCGGCCCGGACATTTTCTTTTTTTTTGGCCGGCGCATCGGCGTGTATGAGTTGAGGGCTACAGTGACTGGAGAGGAGGAGCGTCATTTTTAATATGGAATATCTGCGCTATTAAAGATGTTAGCCTAAAATTTTTTTGCGCTTTGCTGACTAGTGAAGGCACGCCGACCGCTCGTGCGCCTTTCTTAAGCACGGCTTCAAGATTTTCATGGGCCCTTTAAGAGCGATAAGACAAATGTTTTCCGGGCTGGTGGTAATGTAGTGTTTATTTGACAGAACCCCGACAATCACACAGTGCAGGACAGCGGCTTCTTCCGTGCCTGATTCGAGGTGAGTAGCTCCTCTCGGCGGCGATGGCGCGCGCTCGTTGCGGCGTTTAGCCTTTATAGCTGGCGGCAGATGGCGTGCGCCACGCTCCCTCCTGGAGACCGGGGTGAAGGTGCCGTCGTCGCGCCCCTACGTTGCAATGGAGAAGATACGTTTCGCACGTGCCCGGCGTGGCGTACTGTTAGTACTAACAGCTGGAATGGCCCTCATTATTGTCGTGTTTGTCTCTGCCACTGTTTTAGTGGAGTTGTCTTAAGACTTGTTTCAGTTGTGTGGTTTTGTATATTTGAATTGAACTTGGTCAGCTACAGGCTGATTACTTTGTAAATAATGTATCTCTATTATGCATTTAAACGCCTGTAATATCTTTTTGAAAAAAGTGCCCGGCGTGGCGTAGTTGGTTATTGCGCTCGGCTGGTGATCGGAGGATTAGGCGTTCCCTTCGCGGTGGATGGTGCTTTTTTTTTTTTTTTCTGGAGGCTAGACAGAACCCCGCCAAAAAATCTCGCGGACACACCTCGCGGACAGATCTCGGCCACGCGAGTTTTTCACCATGAGCCAGGTAAGGCTTAAAAAACGCTTATCCTTGACTCACACAACGCGTACACAAAATATATTTTTTTCCTTTATTTCTACACGCACTCAACGTTTCTTACAAGTTTAAATTTTATAGCCGTAATCTACAGAGACGGAGCCGCTGACGCACGAGTGACTTCCTTGCAGCTTATTGCGAAAAAACTCCCACTCTCTCGCCTCTCTGTTTTTATGTTTACACAGTTTTATTTTTGTCGCTGGTCTCATTGTGTCTCAAGAAATCATTCTCACGGGGTTGGTGTGCCTACAAATACCGCCTTTCCCGATCCCACGCCTTGACACGCCGTTTTGAAGACATGTGTGGTATGGTTTCGAAGTCAAGCTGCAAGGTAAGCTGAGCGAATGAGTTATTACGCGGCACAGACGCGCAGAACGCAGCACTGTCTGATCGCGGCTCTACGAGGGACAAAAAATGCCTGTCCGCAACGCCAAATGTTTCATGATTTGTATTCTATAAAATACGCGCATCTGCTTTGCAGTCATCAAAATTTAAAATGAAAAGAATTTGTTACAGTCAAGACAGGTCTGAACAGAGTAAGCGTTTATTGAGGGAAGCTGTGTTCTTTTAGAGCGGCTTATCGATACGGGCACGTGTCGTCGTCTGCGGCAGCGTTCGGTGCGGAATGTGGCTGGCAGGCACAGCGCATGCGTATCGTCTACACCTTGCCTTTTTTGTGAGTAGTTTGAAACGGTCAGCGATTTCCTTTGTTGGAATTCTGGTCGTAGTGGAGCCTATTTGGCTGGCTATTGTTTCTGAAGGATCGCCTTACTTTTGACGTTGACTGGCAGTCTGTAGCTGGCGCCTCCGCCTCTATAAAGCGTGGGCCGCATGGAGCGTTTTTTTGTACGCGAAAACGCGTCGCACGCCCGATGCCCGCGATTTCACTCCCACATGGTCAACAGCCGAGCGGCGTTTTTTTGCCGCCCAGTTGTGCGATGCGCGCGCTCCCCCATCCAGGCGCGGGCGTCGAGGTCGCGCGCATCTAGTTCTTGTCGCCACGAGCTACAAGCTCTGTTTTTATCTTTCGTCTGGGTCATGTGTGACAAGAAAACAGTCACAGGTATCAATGAATCCAAATACAGAAGCCATAACACAAGGGAAGCGTCTGAGCTCCGCTGGCAAGGCTAGCAGCTCATTAACCGCCTCCGAGCTCAGCGTAGACACTCGCACGTGGTCCCACCGGGCGGCCCACCTTCCCCGAGCTCTTCCTCCTGCAACAAACTTGTGCGACCGCGACTTGAAAATGCCATAAACTGCCCCCTCTCCTCGACAATGCGCCGAGCGCGCGATGCACTGTTCTCCGGAAGAGTCCCTTCCATGGAACCTCTGCTCGCTGCCATTAGCATTTGTGCTTTTTTTTAAGCAGCCTTTCGACAGGCGCACCCCGATCTTAAACAATTCCCGCCAAAAGTTACATTTCTGCCAGTAACAATACCCTCGCAACACCACAACCAATAAACGATTTTCCCGCCACTTTCTCCAGAATTAAACACTTCATATAGAAAAGAAAGACAGAACACATCACACAACATCGAAGCTGCTCGCCGCTCTGGCTAGTGAGCCTAAATAAATAAATAAATGCATGGTGCCCGATGCTCGGACCTGGGCGGAGCGACTCCAAACGACAAGCTTTTCGGACGAGAAATCCGAAACCCAAGCCTCGGTACCCTCGGAGCGCCAAACACCCATCTTTCCTGGAAGCGCGACGCAGTTTTGTGGTCAAACTACAATGCCCTCTCAAGCACAAGCCCCCTCAGCTTGCGTCCCTGCGGCGCCTTTTAATGGTCCAGCACGCTCTGCCTGTCCGTCCTCATTTGGCTGGCGTGCACTAGTCCTTTCGCCCAATGGAGTGGAGACGACGACTACCTTTGCTTTTTGACGGCTACGGCCTTCCATGCCTGTTCCTTCTTTGAGGTGTTATTGTAGTAATCATTGCTGCGGACGTCCCAGAGAATGCGTCACCTTTCCACTTCGGCTATGAGTCTTCGTTAAACGCGCACCTTTCCATACTCAAATCACACGGATGCGCAGGAAGCGAATTGGTTTCAGGGACAACGCCGCCGATGCCGACGCAAACAATATGATACCCTCGCTTCCGCAGCGCCAAGAACCAGGTCTAGCCGTGGGAAGGTGGTCACGTATTCGTCGACGTGCCGGGGCCTACGTGAAATAACCGGCGCGTCGGCAACTGAAGAGCACCCTATCCGCCACACAGGAACAGGGGGGGGGGGGGGGGGGTACCCTCCCCTCCTCTTTCTGCATGGCGGCGACGGTGTTCTATGCAGTCACGTTATCTTGACTCTCTAGCGGCGTCAGCGGCATCCAGCGGTATCAGTCGGTCGCTGCTAGCGCTGGGGGGATGAAAGGGGGGCGGAGCTGGTTACGAGGCCGACGCCTACGCGAAACCCAGGAACGGACGCCAAAGAGCTGCGCTCTGAAACGCTCCGCTGCCGTAGACGCCGACGAATCGCCCGGAAAAGCGCTCCACGCGGGCCACGCTTAAACCCGTTTCACATGGTGCGACGCGCACGGCAAAATTCGGCCCGGTCGCACAGCCATTGCGATGGCAATCGCAGCAGCCCGTTTCCCTGCGATTTATGTCGGTGCGGCGCGAGCGGCCGATGATTCCGAAGAAATTATTTTCAGAAAATCAATGTCAAACATAATGTATTGTCTATTTTATTGTACGATATCGTTTAATTCATATGAAACCTACATTTAGGCAAAAAACTATTTTGGAAACTTTCGTCGGCTTCGACGGCATCCCCTCCGTCGTTTCCTGTGATGTATGCCTCAGAATTTTATTGGCTGACGGTTGGTCCCGTCGCAGCGGTCGCACCGGCCGTGCGGCAATGCGACCAACTCGTTGGAAGCCCGTCGCAGTGGCACTGCGACGAGAGCGGCGAGCATTTCTGTCACTGTGCGGCTGAAATCGCACTCTGCTGCGGCAAGAATCGCATCAAGTGAAACGGGCTTAATGCCGGAATACATGCAGCGTTTTCTCCCCACGAATTGCGCGCGTCGAAAACTGCCGCGCCGACGTCGAGATACATGGAACGATGAAGCGGCGCGAGCGCCGCCACGGATGACTCGATGCGAAAGCAGATACATCAGCGAGCGGAAATAACCGCGGAGCGAGGTACGTGAGAGAAGCGGCGCGGTCTTTTGTGTTAAAATCGCGAAAGGGCGCATTCCACTGCTACTGTGCTAAAAGTAGAAAGCGTACACAAGTTGTACAAGGATTTGGCTCGCTCGAATGAACGAAGATGTCTCAGAATGCCGCTTCGATACCAGTGGCACGGTTCTTTCTTTTTTTTTTTTTTTTATAAATTTCGCTTCAGGGAGAAAACAAATACATTACGATCCGAGAGTAGGTCGTATACACTCACAAAAAATTGACATTCCGGGCTTGATTAAGCATTTATTTTTACGGTAATTACATTTCTGCGGCCAAACTGCCGCTCACCTCGTCAGCCATGGCGGCCATGTTGACAGCGGCCGCTCAAACCGGAAATGTCAGCTTTCCGCGCTTTTATTGGCTCGCGTCGGCAGTAGCTTCCGGTTCGAGATGACGCCGTGCCGCCCGCGCGTCAAATATCTGGCAGGGCCAGATCGGCGGCAGGTTTTTTCCGACGCTGGGCGTTGAGTGCGCGCCGCCGGGCGTAAAACGCCGGCTTGACGCGGCAAAAACGCTCCATGTATCCCGGTGCCTTGTAGGCCGGGATACATGGAGCGTTTTTGCCGCGTAAAGCCGGCGTTTTACGCCCGACGGCGCGCCAGCGTCGAAAAAACGCGCGCCGCCGCCGATCTGGCACTGCCAGATACTTAACGCGTGGGCGGCGCGTCGCTTCGAAACGGAAGCTACTGCGGGCGCGAGCTAATAGGAGCGCGAAAAGCTGGCATTTCCGGTTTGAGCGGCCACTGTCAACATGACCGCCATGGCCGATGAGGTGTGCGGCAGTTTGAACGCAGAAATATGATTATCGTAAATATAAACGCCTAATTAAGCACGGCATGTCGCTGTTTTGTGAGTATACGACCTACTCTCGGATCGTAGTGTATTTCTTTTCTCCCTGAAGGGAAATTTCAAAAAAAAAAAAAAAAAAAAAAGAACCGTGCCGCTGGCATCCGAGTCGGCATTCCAGGGTATTTTCGTTCATTCGATCGCGGCAAATCCTGGTGTGACCTATGTACGCTTTCTACATTTAGCACAGTAGCATTGAATTCAGCCCTTTCGCGATTTTAACACTAGGGATAGCGTCGCTTCTCTCACGTACCTCGCTCTGCTGTTATTGCCGCTCGCTGATGCATTTGCTTTCGCATCGAGGGATCCGCGGCGGCGCTCGCGCCGCTTCGTCGCTCCATGTATCTCGTGCTGGGAGTCGCGTCGGCGCGGCAGTTTTCGACGCGCGAAAATCATGGGAAAAAACGCCGCATGTATCCCGGCCTTAAGTCGTGGACTGGGCACCTGCTCGTCGACGGGCTCGCGCTCACTGTCGGACTCGTCACTTCCGGCTATCCTGCTGGTTCCAGCGTCGCATTTAGGCGCCTTCTGTTGCGGCGGAGGAGTTTGTTATCTTCGGTAGTATGAACGCGGTGGAACCGGATCCACTAGCTACTCGCGGTTTGCGAGTCCACTGCTTGCCACGAGTCCTAACCACGTCTCATTTCTTGAGGCATGGTAGAGATTTAGCACTGGCATCCAGGGGCTTGCGCTTGAAAACAGTTGTCATCGACTGTCACCTGAAGTCAGGAATTAGTGTGCGCAGTTTCTGCCTTGCAAAAGCTCACGTCCTCCAATGGAGTAGGATGGTATTAGAGCAGCCTCAGCCAAAAGCTCTGCTGTGTCTCCTGCGTTCTTTTTTTTTTTTTTTCAAGATTCTTTTTACAATTCGGACGTCTTTTTACGCAAGTCCATTAGAGTGTGGAAATCCGGGGCTTGAAGTAACGTGGTTGAACTCGTACCTGGACGCACAAGCAGCAAATTCATGAGAGGAGAATTGTGGACCATTATCGCAAACTTCCACTGGAATACCATAAGGAGCAAAGATTGCGCTCAGCTTTTTAATAACAGTACAAGTACGAAGAACAGTCCAACTTCTGGGAAGTTGGAGAGGGCATCGTACACACACAGGTAAGAACTACCGCCGTGCTGGAAGATATCGACGCCGATTTTGTATCAACGGTAATGGGGTGTTGGACGCATCAGGAACGGCTCGCGTTGTTGTATGCGTATTTCTTGCAGACAGCGCAACTGTTTAACATCCGCTCAATATCGGAGCTCAGTCCGGGCCAGAACATTAGCTGTCGAACTCTTGCTTTACTCTTATTCAAGCCCAAATGACCCTCATGTAGACGTTGAAGCATTTCCGCCATCATTGACTCTGGGATGACTACCTTGGCTCCCTTTAACACAATTCATTCAACGAGAGAACTCTGCAGCAAATGGCTTCATGCTGCCAATCAGGTCACCACTATCTGTTATGTGACGTATAACGGACTGCATATCAGGATCCCTTGCAGTGGCCTCAACAAGTCGATTCATTGTTTTGCTGCTCACCAGATCCGTGACCACTCCAATTGCATACACCTCTACGTCATCTGGGAGGTCGGCGATGTACGGCGATTCCTTTGGCGACGATCTTGATAGCATGTCGGCGAGCAGCAACTCTTTTCCTGGTACAAATTTAAGGAAATAATCGCACTTCAGCAAGCGTAAAAAGAAACGTTGAAGCCTTGGCGGCCTATCGCTGATTGCTTTCGCCGCGATCGCTAGGAGTGAGTGGTGGTTTGTTTCAATAACGATGTTTCTTCCATAAACAAAGTGTTGAAATTTTTCGCACCTAAATTTAATTCCTATGGCTTCTTTTTCTATTTGTGAGTACCTTTGATCAGTTTCAGTCATGACACGCGATGCGTAGGCGACCGGACGTCAGCTATTCCCGTGACGCTGCAAAAGGCCACCTCCTAGGCCATTTTTTATGCGTTCGAGCTGTTTTTCGTTTCTTTAGCTGGATCGAAAGTTGCCAGCACAGGCGTGCTGCTTAAAACACTACAAAGAGCGGCCCACTCAGCAGCACGGTTCTCCGTGCACTGAAAAATTGTGTCCTCTTTGATAAGATCTCGCAACAACTTGGCTTTCTCCGCAAGATACTTTCCAAAGTAACTGCCCCCCCCCCCCCCCCCCCCCCCCCCCCGCATTCGCTGGACCGCCGTCTTATCTGTTGGGTGCGTCATTTCGGTAAATGATGCGCTGAACGTGGGATTGGGCTTTATCCCGTCTTGGCTGATGATTTCACCGAAGAATTCAACCTCCGTGCGCGCCAACTTACATTTGTTTGCATTTAACATCAGGCCAGCTTGCTTTGCTAGTTCCAGTGCTCCACGAAGGCACACATCGTGTTTCTCCTGTGTTGCACCCGATACCATAATGTCGTGGACATACACGCGAACGCCTGGAGCTCGAGCAAATTTGTCATTGAACACCTCCGGTGCTGAAGCAATAGCAAACGGCAGTCTCAGGAAGCGATACCGCCCGAAAGCTGCAGAAAATGTGCAAATTTTTGACGTGGCCTCATCGAATGGAATCTGATGAAATCCTGAATTTGCATCGAGGCGGGAGAAGTATTTAGCGCCAGCGAGCTCCGCCTCAATATCATCACACTTCATCATCGGACAGTATTCACGCTTCTAGGATCCATGCAGACCATCAGTTTGCCATCTTTCTTCCTGACAATGACCAGCGGACTCACCCAGTCTGTTGGCTCGCTGACCCTTTGAATGATGTGAGCCTTTTTCATGCGTTGCAGCTCCTCTCGCAGTGGTTCTTGCAACGCCAAGAGAACGTATCGCGCCGGCTGTATCATTGGAATTGCATCTTCGCGCAGGACCATCCGGTATGGACGTGCTACATAGCCAGTACCTTGAAAGAGCTGCGGGAATTCTGGGAATAGTTTGTCCAAACGCATGTCGTCCACGGCTTCGACTGAACGACTACCAGTCCTAGCGTCTCAGTTGCCTGCTATTACTTGGTAAGAACAGAATGGGTGTTGAGGGAAGCTGTGTTCTTTTATAGCTGCTAATCGATACAGGCACGTGTCGGCGGCAGTGTTCGGTGCGGAATGTGGCTGGTAGGCACTGCGCATGCGTATTTTCTACAGAATAGAGGGAACAATTAAGCTTCGCTTTTAAGGGTATCACGTGACAGCGTTAGCGGATCCCGTTTACCAGCACCCCTTTGCAGATCCTCGTTCACATACATGCACTTTGCTACTCACTTAATAAATTTTCATTCACTCATTCATATATTAATACTGTCAGCCTTTGCAGGCTATTACAAGAGTGGAGAAAAAAATGCACATTCAAAAAGGGCGCACATTTCAACAACTATAAAGATCCGAGACAAAATACAAGCAAGTTCACTGGACGTAAAGCAGAAAATGAAATAGTAGAGCAAAAAAACGATATGCAGAGGGACAACTTTTATATAGGTGCATTATGTTCAAAGTATGTTTTCAGGTTCTCAAGAAAGGCACTTAGAGTATTACTTTTTACAATGAAGTCAGGCAGCATGTTCCACTCTTTAATATACCTCAAAGAAAAAAACTGTTTATGACAATCATTATGAGAGAGCGGCACGGAAATATACATACTATGGCGATGTCTTGATGGCTCATTGGGGTGTTTTGCAAAATAGTGTCATGCATCAATCTTAAACTAACCATGGAGAAAAAGGAAGAGATGCTTAAGCCTTTCTATCTTAGTGCGACATTCTAGTTTTTCGAGGTTGGCTGATTTGCATAATTCGATTGGTGAATCAGTTCGGCGGTATTTTTTCCTTTGTTGGATGAAACGGGAAGAGAGTCTGAACTGTTTCAATTTTTGTTTTGCAAGATGCGATGTAGGGGTCCCACAACATTTCCCATATTCAAGTACCGGTCTTACCAAGGTCCTATGAGTATTTCTAAATCGGGAGTTGCACTGCGAATTTTACGACCTGGCCCCCATATTACCCTGTATGCCTTAGAGCATACATTAGTTATGTGCGTATTCCAGCATAGGTCAGAATTGATACTTGTGATGTTGTACCCTGTTCAATTGTTTACCTGCGATGCAGTAAGGAAATGTCATAATATGTTCTCCCTGGTAACAGGCATGATTACAGATTTATCAGGGTTTAGTACCATTTGCCATTACCAACTTTTATATAGGTGCGTTATGTTCAAAGTATATGCCTGTTGTCTCACACGCACTCATTAGCATACAGTCGTAAGGTGCCGCATTATATGAAATGCCACCCAACGTAATTATTAGCCCCACTTTAACCAAGCCGTTGGTTGGTTGATTTATGGGGTTTAACGCGCCAAAGTGACGCAGCTGGGCTATAAGAAACGCCGTGGTTGAGAACAGAGGAAATTTCAACCGTGTGGGGTCCTTTACTGTGCACTGACATCGCCAGCACACGGGCACCTTGTTTTTCGCCTCCATCGATAACTGGCAGCATACGAGCACCCTAACCTCTGCACCGCCGTGGTGGGGCTTAACCAAGCCGTGGGAATTAATTTCGTTAACTAGGGGCAGCGTGTCTAACTCGGAATTCATGATTGCTGGAAGGCTGAATTCCTCTCTCGCTTTCCCACGGCAAAGAACGAAGCCCGAGTTGAGAGCGCAAGCCAAATCGACCATGTCATGCAGTTTCCTGGCGTCACTCCACCCGACGACCAGTCAGTGCACGGTCATGTGACCGGCCAGCTACCATTTGACCGTGATTGTTTCAGTCACCACATCGACAATACCGACGTCGGTTTTTCTGGGAAACGGGCTCTTTAAAGATTTCCCGTTAAAACAGGGTTGGAAATCACCTCAATACATAAAGTCCCCGCCTGGTGTCACACAAGCAATGTCTGCAACCTATAGTAAAATTTCAGAAAGTTTTAAATACTTCAAAAAGAAAGAAGTTTTTCCCTGAAATATTGAAAAAAAAAAATGTGTGAAATATGTGTTATTTGTATTAATAAAGATCTAAATCTGCATTAAAAAAAAACAGCAAACATATGTTGAGTTACATTTACATGGTTACAAAAAGGCATATATGACTCTTTCATGGTTTATTGTTTTCAAAGATTGCTGCCATATCGCATGTGACAGGAACTAGTCAAAGTTCGGCTGTGCGCACACCAAGACCAGGAATAGGCTCAAGGGACATGGAATACAGTAGCTGGTGTTCATTACTTCTAATTTACAGGTTAAAGTTTGTAGTTTGATTAGCAGCGCCAGAAATTACAGCAATAAGGACTCGGATTAGTGTGAGTGAACAATGTTCTGGCCTTGTTTCCGTGCCTCCTTTTCCCTAATGCGGTTTTTTTTTTCGGCTCATATATTTTTCAGTTGTGATTTGATTTTTTTTTTAAATAAATGTTTTGCGCAGTTCAATCTATACCTTTTTGAAGTGAAAGCTTCACTAACACACCTCGGGCAAAGGTCAGCGTGGGCTAGCAATCGAACCTCCATGGAGCCAGAGGACAAAGTGTGGCTGTAAGAAGAAAAATCTGTCTCCACCGAAAACCGAACTACTATTCCTCTGATCCCGGCCGAGAGCGCGCTAACCACTACTCCACGCTATGCTTTTTTTCTTCTTTATTGCCTGCTTTATCATTCATGCAGTAAAGTCAGCAAAGAAGACAGGGACGTGCCAAACATCTGTTTATACACAACACTAAAAATTCTTCAATGCAGCCAATTTGTCAAACATTCTCGGCCATTCGGCTGGCTCGGGCAGAGCTCAGAGAACGTCCCGCACATATGTCAGCACGGAATCTAACCGCGTAATTGAAGAATGGGAAGATTTCAAGAAGGATGTTAAAAGTTTTTGCAATCGAAAGAGTACTTCGGTACAATTAGGAACAAAAGAAAAAGGCACTGCAAAGTCGATTGGAATCCTTTTTGACCATGGAAGTTGAGCAAACTGCGCATTTCATAAAGGAAATCAGAGAAGGGCCAGTTAGAACGCACTGACGCAGAAATGTATTGTGGAACATTTAAAAACGCGAGATCAGAAAGGCTATGGTTAGGAGACGCGCCAAGCAGAGATGCTATCAGTGATGAAAAGAGCTACGCAATACGCCATGAGATCACGCACATCCAATATCGAGATGAAGTGGTTATTATAACAGCGTTGTGAAAAGAGCATTCGCCTAATATTACCAAGAACTGTTTGGTAATTCAAGGGCAGTTTAAGAAGGCTTTGGAAATTAATTCCCTGGGAGTGTGCCTGTATCAGAAGAAGAGGTCGCCACAGATAGAGGTCGCCACTGAATATTTAGACTCGGGGAAATCGCCTAATCCTGATGGTTTGGGTGTGGCTTTTTTTTTTTTTTAAGGCATGTAAGGAATACGTGGTTCTTTTTTTTTTTTTTTTACATAGCGTTTTAACCGCGTCATATAAAAAGGATAAGGTACATCCATCTTTTCTTACTGCACATTTGGTTCTTGTAACTGAAACAAATCTACCTATAAAAGGCCTAAAGGACCGCACAATAGTCACAAATGTACACATGGAAAGAAGTGTGCTAGAACGTCGTGACGCTTTCGCGTGCCGAGTAGCATTGTTGCAACTAGACCTTGAAAAGCATTTGATCGCGTCTCACACGACATCCTTTTCACCATTATAGAAACCACAAACGTTGGTCCTTTATTTATTGACGCACTGAAGATGGCTCACGCTAGTTGTGTCACACGCATATAATTGTAAACAAAGACGTTACGAACACCATTCCTGTGAGATCGTCCTTGAGAAAGGGCTGTCAGATGTCGCCGCTGCTCTTTGCACTCTACGTAGAACCCTTTTGTCTACCCGTGTTACATAATAAGAAAATAGCAGGTTTTCGACTTCAATCCTGCGAAGTCAAAATTGGTAATACGCAGATGCTATATGTGTTTTCTACCAAAGTTATAATAGCATTAAAGAGGTAGTAATCACTTCGATGTACTTCTGCAAGAAAACGGGAAGTGTAATAAATTGGGGAAGATGCTCAGGAGTCTGGCACGACGAGTGTTATAGTACGCCAGTTATTTTGCGCATGGGGTATGGACAACTACTCAGTCATACTAAGTACCTAGATGTGCCACTTGACTGTTACCGCGAAAACAAATTTATGTGGGAACTGGAAACAGCCCGTCAGGGAGAGGTCACAAGGCTCGCAAAGTAGAGACGGTCATTGTTCGACCGTGCGACAGTTTTCAACATTCTTTTCTTCTTGGTAGCCAAAGTGTGATTCAGGGACTCTGCTGTTACTAATGCATAATGGGGAAGTGAAACATTCCGGCCCTTTCGGGGCCGAGTTCGAGGTTCCACGACTGCGCCAGACGGCGATGCATTTACAAAAATTAAGTGACAGCTAAAGGACTCTGAAGGAAAAACATAGTGAGAGGTAGAAATAACGAAATACAGGTTAATTGATAAGTACATCCAAGGTAAGAATAAGTGCAAAATATATTAGCAGTCACAACTAGGTGGGATGCGCAGCCGTGTCCCGATTCAAAGGATTTTGCCTATCCATCTGTCTGTTCCTTACAAAAAGAGCGGTCGTGACGGCCTTGTTTGGACGGTTGCGGAATTCTACCACTTCCAGTGAAGATGTAAATGGCGACTCAGCACAAGCCCCCGCACGAAACTACGCTATGCATATGAAAAAGAAAAAAGTAAAATTGGGGCCTCCGAGATTTGGATATTCCCCTCTCTGAGAGTGGCACGCTTCGCCGACTCCGCGTGGTGCGCTGCAACCAAAAGCCTCTCGTTGGGGTCCAGTGTCGCCTGTTATCCGTAATCTATGATCTGCGCTCTGTGGGCTCCACGGCTGTGCCATCGCACAAATGTCTGATCTGTTTGCTATTATAATGCAGGTGAGTATAGCTCTCACTTGTTTGCCAAGGAAGCCAGTAACTATTTCTTGGTGCAGTTGCTGAGCCCACAATACTGCTTTTGCCTTGTTGCTGAATGTGCGAGTGTTATTCGTGCGTTAATACTGTTATCAGGTGCCATTGAAACAAATTCTGGACATTAGACGCGGTCCTTGCTGAGTTGCAAACACTGACCGCTCGACAGGTAGAAATACTAGCGGATGTGCAATGTCTAAAGCCAATTACAGATTACCAATAATGCCATTTCTTAGCTGGCTAGGTGTTTGGTGGACCTAGAAACCCAACACAAAGATCTTTTAATTCTGAAGACAGACATAGAAGCAATACAGACCAGTACGGTTCAAACATCTCGCTCTTTACGAGATTTGGAAGCCAATGTGGACGATTCTGAAAACCGTGCATGGCGCAACAATTTAATATTCTATGGTCTCCCTGACATCAACCATTCTGAAACTTCTGCCGAGTGAGAAGAAGCCGTTATTCGTCTCTGTTATGATGAACTACATATAACAGTCGACCCTGCTCAAACTGAACACGCGCTCCCTCGGCCAGCACACTGATGAACGAGTCCACATAATCGTCAAATTTAATTTTTCAAAACTAAAGAAGCCATCGTCTCTAACGGAAAGCAATTGAAGGATACAGGCTACAGCTTTGGCAAGGATTTTTCTCGTGCGGTCAGAAATGCCTGCAAGCACCTTATTGCATTTGCTAAAACCAAGTCTGGATATTATAAGCTACTTTACAACACTTTGCACACGGATTCAAAACGTTATATGTATGACGAATCATCAGGCACTGTAATGGATATCGCGCAGCTATAGCGAAATCAGAAAACTCCCACGCATTGCCAAACAATGAAATCGTTCTTTTTCGGTTATTTATACTAATATACGAAGCTTCCTTCCGAAACCTGCTGTTTAGGCAAGTTTTGTGCTATCATCTCGGAGTACTGTACTAATGCTAACCGAAACGTGGCTAACGGAGGATGTCATAGGTAGTGAAGTGTTATTGGACGTACCTAATCCAACAATCGTACAAGCACTCGAGGCGGAGGCGTCCTTGTTGCAATTGATCAGCAGTTGTCATGCTCCCGTATTAACATAAATTCAGGGCTGGAAATACTATTGCTTACGTGTCACGTCACTCAGAAGACCGTGTCACTAGGTGTTGGCTACAGACCTCGTGAAGCAGTCCACATATTTCTCGTGAATTTAACAACATACTGATCAACCAGAAGTCTAAATACGTCAGTGCCGAAACTCTTTGTTTCGGAGATTTCCATTACCCATCTGCTGGGAAAACGAAACGTCCCGAATGAGGGATTCCGAATTCAGATAATTCTAGGATATTTGTTCATACTTTAACCTACACCAGTTAGTGTCCCAGCCAACCCGTGTACGTGGCCCACGGTTCTTCATTCTAGATCTGATACTATCCACTAATCCCGAAGTTTATTATTTATGACCAACTGTCGCGAAATTAGTGATAACAAAGTGATTCATGTAGTTTTTAAGTTTGCTCCTGAGCAACGCCAGATACATAAAAAAACTATTAGACTCTTTGATTGTGGTAATTATCATGCAATTAACCGTCAGCCGGAACACTTTCTGCCCGAGGTTCAGTCAAGACTACACAGTCGTTCTGTTAATAATAATTGGCTGCTGTTAACTAACCGGTTCAGCGAGCTGGCTAATAAATATATACTTCAGATGTCCATCCGCGCCAGTCACCAGAAATCTGGCTAACCGATTGAAATGGTTAGAAAGTAAGAAAAAGCGTCTTTTTAGAACAACGAAATTGAAACAAAGCGTGTGCGCGTGGAGCAGGTATTACGTGGCCGAGGACGCCTATTACACTGCTATTCGAGACGCTGAACGATCAGTCTTTAAATTTAATTGCCCAAAATCTTTAACATTCACCCGAAAAAAATTTGGCAAATATTAAGCCCACCGAACCCTTACTCTGTCTTTCTCTTGTAAGGGTGTTTTAACTCTATTAAAATATATGACGCTCTGGTCATCAGCTGACAACAATGAAATCAATTTGAACTTGCTAAAAACATGAGGTATACATCTCCGTTAAATACCTGTCATTGTTTTTCACACAATACCTTGCTACAGGGAGCCTACCGGCTGAGTGGAAAGTGGGGACGGTTTTTCCAGCACGCAAATAAGATGAGAAATAATCTTCCCTTATTTATCACCCAGTGCTCTAAACAGAGTCCCATATAAAATCATGGAACATGTCGTTTACTTCAAAATTACAAAAGATTTGGATAGTAACATGGTTTTTCGTCCTTAAGAGCATGGCTTCTGAAAGGGTTTTTCTTCCGAAACCCAGCTTCCACTTTTTATTCATTATCTGCGCAATAACCTTGATCCTAATATCTAAACTGATGCGAATTTCTTAGATTTTGTAAGAGCCTTTCACACCGTACCTCACGCAAGTTTGTTATTAAAGTTAGAGCAGCTAAATTTACATCCTAACGTCCTTGCATGGATCAGAGAATTTCTATCAAACCGCTCCCGCTTTGTTTCCGTTAACACGAAAAGTCTACCTCCCTGACTGTAACATACGACGTCCAACAAGGCTCAGTCCTTGGTAAACTGCAGTTTATAATCTATATTAATGATTTACCAACGCATCTAAATGTAACGTTCGTATTCTTGCCGTCGATTGCGTCCTCTATCGCGCAGCGACTAAAATATCTCATCAAGCAGCTCTTCAAAACGATCATAAACACGTTCATTGCTGGTGCTCATGACGCGGAATGCTAAGAAATGGAAACTTGTTTCCTTTCATCGTCATCAACCGCCCTTTGTATTTAACTATATTGTTACGTGGCCGCAAGCGATGACAACAGGAAACAGACGACAGAAAGATGCTCGATGGTCGTGAGATGACGTTTAATGAATCTGTGTGCGGGCCTAGCGCGCGCTCCTGCCCGCGCCACTGCCTGCTTCTTCTTCCTTGATATCGTCCGTAACAATATTATCCTCACTTCTTGTGTCGAACTTGAGCAATCTTGTAAATACCTGGGCGTAACTTTAAGCAGTGATCCTTCGTGGCGCACTCATGTTACTAACATCGTATCATAGGCAAACTGATTTCTTGGATTTCTGAAGCGTCACCTGCAGCATGCACGGCGGCACGTAGAATTACTCACTTTTAATCGCTTATCCGATCTAGGCAAGAATATCTATCTATTATCTAGCATCGATATCAAACTTACCTAGCTAACACTCTTGAAGCTTTGCAGAATCGTGCCGTACGATTCATTCATTCTGACTACTTTTTCGGTGTCAGTGTTAACAGCATTAAAACTCCAATCCGAACTTCTGAACATAAAAAATCGAGCAATCGTTGTCGCTTAGCCGGCCTTCGCCTGTTTCATAACATATTTCAGAGAATTCGGTATGTCATGCCCCCGTACATGACGCCACCTTCACGCATATCCCACCGTACTGCGCATCCGTTTCATGTTGCTCGACTGCTCACTAGAACCGTTAAGTTTGCTGGGTCATTTTTTCCTGTAACAGCTATCGACTGGAACGGCCTTCCTCACGCCATTGCTGCTATCACCCTCGACGAATTTTCCTCCTTACGTTGAAAAATTGTAACTTTCGCTTATGATATGTAACCCCACCCCGCATGTAATACCTCGAAAGGGGTCCTTAAGGCAATGAAACAAAACGAAATTAAGCATGCTTAGGTCGATATTTCTTGTGTTTAGTAAGTGTGGCTTTTTGTTTTTCCTCAGCTTTTCGTTGAGCGACATTAGCCGGATGGTCCGATTCGGTACGGCGCCTGTAGCGAGAGGTTGACTGGCTTGGCTTTGTTTCCATAACGAGCGCAGACAAGGGAAAGTGCGGTCTGATCATGTGCTTTGGCGGCGAGAGTACGTACGGAGGCTCTCCGCGGGTGTAGCTGCGATGAAGCGAGGCGCTTTATGTGATATGACGTCAGAGCCACTCCTCCGCTCCTCCTGGTTTGAAGGTCAGCGCCAGATTTACTGAAGATTTTTCATTGGAGAAGTAGAGCTTTTTGATCGAAAATGCCTGTATAGTTTTGATGCATTGATGTTCTTGCTGCTATTTTTCTATAGTACGCCTTTTGAAAGAAAAAAAAAATATTGGTCTCGTGTGCTTTAAAAAAAGTGCTTTGCTGAAGTTGTGGAATTTTAATGGTGGCAATCTGTTGCTACTCTCTGAGAGTTATTGCGCGTGCCAGTGTGATGGTCTATATTGCACTGCTGGTTTAATGGGTGGCGGGGTCATCCCATCATCTGAAGCGCTGTGCATACATGTTAATACCTTTATCAACATTATCGTAGAAGATTCTGTCGGGCAAGCTGGTTCGTTATATGAGACATAAAAATGTTGAGTGATATGTGAAGACACGTGGTAGGCCACGGGACATCCCTTGTCCTAGCCCGTGTTTATGTTTTCGCGCAACATTTCTACGTCTGAGCGACTTCCTCATATCAGCGTAAACTTGATACCCTTATGGCTTCCTTGGTATCTGTATCAATCTAACTTCATAGTCTGGAAATTCTTCACTGCAGTCACGACATTGTTCTACCACATGCCACAGTCGTATCTGGTATGTATACCTGTCTTGTATTCATTGGGCAGGTCAATCGGCGGTTTTGATAATCATATCGTGGATGCATGCCGGGCAGGGGGAGATAAACTGTTTACTTGGATAAATACTTGATGCATTAAAAAAAAATGTAGAGGTCAAGAGTATGCCTGACAATGACGATGTCTCAAGAGTACGTCTTGCCACATAGATGATGAGTGCATGATATACGCGGTTTAAAGTCCCGGACCTATGACGAGGGACGCTGTAGTGAAGAGGCTGGGGAATAATTTCAACCGCTCGGAGTTCTTTAACGCATGCGGTCGCTTCACATCTCAGTGGCGTTTTACAGCATTTTAACCATTCTTAGATCGTTCCTCAAAAATGCGTCGCCGTCTGCACAGCCCACTGTCTGGCAGCCGCCGTCAAAAACTTGGAGGTCGCTTAAAAGCTGCGGCTTAAGAGTGAAACGCGATAATGCCTTTTCCTTCTGTTCCTCATTTATTCCACGCCATCCAGTGTGTGTGACGTAATAGCACACATTCTACTAAGTCACACACATCGCAACGCCTTCTCTAGACCCTCTTCTCACACGCTTGGACCAACGAGCCTTTGTGGCCTGTGTATAGCCTGCTTGTTCGGCAGGCAGACGGCTAGGTTTAATCCTCAACACCGAATGCTGCACCACTTTATTTTATACAATTATTTACCCTCATTACAGGAACAGCTCTGCCAAGTTTGACTTCATGCGGACACTCCCTTGTTTTGTTGACTTAATTTTCAGAAACTCGAGTCATTTCCGACGGGCGTCGGGCACCGGATCCCGGTACTTAGATCCCGGGATATTGTAACAAACGGATACCTTTTTGCGAGGTTCGGTGCGCCACAGTAGAGGTCAATCACCCTAGTAAACTTAAATTTCATGACGAACATTTTATGCAATGCGTGAAGAAGCGTGTGCAATAAAGTAGTAGGCGTTGTTGTTGTTACTGTAAAAGAAGGAAACGAAAATGCATGGGCCAGCTCACTGCGTCTATAATTGTGCCACCACCGCTGCCTTGTGAGGAGACAAGAGAAATGAGAGAAGTGAGAAAGAAAAAGTGAGGGAGAGAGAGAAAGAGAGAGAGAAAGACGCGCGGTGCAACAGCCGTTGTGTCCACCACCGAAGTGACGGCGGGTGCAATGACAGCCTGCCCAATATGTACAAACGCCGGTGGCCAACGAACAGCCCCCTGTAGGACCGGGAGCAAGCACCACCACTCGTTCTAGGTGCTTCGTTACCCGGAGGCTTTTTATACCCCTCAGCAAGCGATGAACGTGCCCTCTGTCTCTCGTGCCTTTCTCGTCACGTGACCTGGCTCGCACCACCTCCAAGCTGTTGTGGTGCGCGAAACCTATGTGCATTGATGCTGGGATGATAGTAAGTACACGTTGAGGCGGTGGGAGCGTTAACCGCTGCTGCAGAGTAATAGTCTGCTGCTGCTTCCACGCCTAAACTGCGGGCTTTTCTCCCAATAAGCTATTCGCCTCGAAGCGTGAGCTCCACTCAGGTTTAGCTTAACTGGTTCGTTTTCAGTCTCGGTTTCGAGCACTGAGCGTTTCCATTTCCTTTTTTTCCTCGACTTTTGTCCTGCTATCTTCGAAGGTCAATATCAAGTTGCTGTCAGCGCAATAAAAAAGAAATAGATTTTTTTTTAGAAAGGCAATTGAGAATTAACTGCTCTCTGCACGGTGGGCCCCTCAAGCGCGTCGGCAGGGCAGAGATGCAGGTTGAAGTGAGTGGAGTGGAAATTATGAGCGCTGGGTGAGCGCTTCCACCTGTCCAGGTTGCCTCGAGAACGCGTGGAAAGGGGAAAGCCTTGTCATGGCCTTGTGAAAGCCACTTGCTACTGCGGGTTGTACTAATGAAAATTGAAATTAGACGCTGCATTTGTATTCAACTTCAAGATGAACATATGTAGCACGCCATGACAGAAACTTCGCAGTGTGACCCGTTCCTTAGACCTGTCTTTCTTTAAGAGTCTTACTCGCCTCATGAGTGGAGTTAGCAGAAAGTCTGTACAAAACGTGTGAACAGGAAGCGATGGAGGCGAAAGCGTCCGTGTGCTGTTCAATGTCAGTGCACGTTAAATATCCCCAATTTATTCTGTAGACCTTCTCTGCAGCACCTATTCTCACTACTTTCACCCCCACCTTTGGCACGGTTCAGGCGTTCCCCGAGAAATGTGACAAATACGTGTTTCCTTTCCTATGAATCATTTCACATTTACAAGCGATAAAAAAAAAAAAGGAAAAAGACGCACGGGATTTTGTATAAAATTGTGACGCACCGCCCTCTGTGCAGTGTTCAAGGAGGTGTAATACCATTTTGTTTCCCATTTAGCATCCATCTCCTAGTAACGTTGGAGGCTAGTTAGCGACAGAGATTCGAACCGACCGACGATGTATGTAATTCCAATTATTTGCCGTTAATTGTAGGTGTAAGTCTACATCGAGAAGTGAGACAGACACTGCACATTTCCGTTCCCAAAAAACAAGCGCGACTAAAGGAATGAATAGGAGGACGCTCAAGGAGCACCTTTAAAGCAGGCGCTACAGCGTCTTTAACACCACCTTTTCATTCGGCGAATGCGTCTATAACGTTTTAAAGTTCAGAGTTTAAAGTTTTAAAGTTTTTTTTTTTTTTTTTTTGGGGGGGGGGGAGATGAAGTTCTTGTCTTGCTTCTTAGTGTATAATTATACTTATCTGAAGTACGTATGTCGTCGGTTCAAATCCCTTTCGTGAACTTGACTTGACCAGCAGATGTATGCTGAGTGGGGAGTGAAATGATACGTCGCCACCCTGAACGCTACACAAAGTGCGGTTGCTCCACAATTTTCATACGAAAACACGTGCGTATTTTGTCCGACAATGTTTTTCTCAATTCTGGGCTACGGAAACGACGACGCCTTTTCGACCGAGCGAGCTGCATACGCTCGCGTGAAACAGACCCCCGACAAATGAGCCCAGCACTTCCTGCACCACCCAGTTCTGGCCTCTTGAGTTCCAGATACGATCAACGCTTACGTCTCGATTACTTCGCGATTACAAGCCAGCTAACGCTGAGTCATTACAACCACGTAATCGTCCTGAGAGTGTTTGCATCTCAAATCCATTGAAATGCAGCCGAGATTCGATCTGGGGCAGCCGAACGACGAAACCCCTCTGCGTTGGGTTAACGAAGCCTGCGTTGAGGCGCCTCGAGGCATATCGTCAGTAAAAGTGAAGAAAATGACAAATACTGACCTTTTTTCATCTATATTTGTCCTTGGCAAGCATTATTCAACGTTACTAGATATAAGAACGTTGGTATTATTGAATCAACCATAATTTCAGCTTGGTTACTGCCCCGCTAGGCTCTGTATTTGATATGCTCGTAACAGATGATGCTTATAAAAGCAGCAGAGTCGTTTCTGGACTCGCCTAAAGCAAAGAATCGAATTTCTCCATGCCGCAGATGTGCGCAGTGAACGGCGCAGAGTAGACAGAATGCGAAGCAAAGCACATTATATCGTAATTAAATCTGCGAAAGGTTACTGAATTAAGGAAGTGCTTCCAAGGGTGAACTCCTTAAAAGGAACGACATTAAAAAAGTGCTCACGAAGTGCTTTCTGAATCTGCTTATCGACGTTTAGGCCTTTTCCCCAAATGTAATTTCTCTGATTTAGCCCTAGGCTTTGCAGTTCTGCTCTCGTTTCCATGTTGGTGTTGGGATCCACGCTCCCCGTGCCTCCCGTTTGTATTGCGCTCTTTCCCAACGTCAATCCTGCGTGCTAATACGTTCGCTTGGTTCTGCCCGCCGCATTATTTCTGTCCCAAGCTGGCAGTGTGCCTCCACTTCACAAACGGCGGCATTACGTCTTTCGTTATCTGCAAGTCCGCTGGACACGCCTTTCGCCTGTCGTTCTCCCACGGAGGTTGGCCACCAAGAATACTGCGCACATTTTTGCAGTTTGCTTCCCTTCTGTTTTTTCCTCCTGGAAAGTGCTACTGTGTGCACTCAGTGTAAGCCTCTCTTCTGTGCTTGCTTGGATTGGCGGTCCGGCGATGTCAGCAAAATATGGCAGAACGTCGATCCTTACGAAAGATAGGCGACAAAGAGAAATAAATAAATAAAAAAAAACGAACTTGAGCGTAGCCCACTTCTACATTCTGGAAAGTGCGGTCATACTGCGAAGAAAAGAAATTGAAAAAAAGTCATTGGTTTGCGGCAGAATTATCTGCCCTGTTGCAGTTCGCCAGAGGACCGCGCCTATTTCTAGAACTATGCGGCTACGCGTATACTGCGTTTAATGCCGATATCTATATAAGGACTCCAAGGAGCCACCGAACAAATTATTTCTTTTATAACCTCACAGTTGCTTCTGAGGCAACCCTCATCTTGCACATGTTAAAAAAAATGAACGCTTTCATAGTTAGCAGAAACACAGATATTTGACCAGTTTATGTCAATCCATACTAGAAAAGCAGGCAGTTTAAGAAGTAAGAAGAGGACTCAAAAGACTTTGCACCTAGGTTATTACGCTTTCAACGATTTCATAGTTAGCAGAAACACAGATATTTGAGCCAGTTTATGTCAATCCATACTAGAAAAGCAGGCAGTTTAAGAAGTAAGAAGAGGACGCAAAAGACTTTGCACCTAGGTTATTGCACCTAGGTGCAATAACTTTGCACCTTTGCACCTAGACTTCGCACCTAGGTTTATAGATCATAAACCACGGTTCACTTGCCCGTTGTGTCAAGAAACCGGAAGATTGCCCCTTAAAAGTTTTCTGGCATGCAAGACGCACAATCCAAATTTGCCCACTAAAGTCACAATTATGTAAAATATTTGCCATTCTGTAATAGGAAACTACCGTCAATGCCCCTTGAAAACCTTAAATACAAAAGTCCCCTTCCTAGTTCGAAGCTCGAGCCAGGTTGCGGAAGAACTCAGGAAAAGATTCGGCATGGCTACATCAGCAAAATTCGCGTTTTGTAGCGAATGCTACATTAGGCTAGCAGAAGCGCATTTCGCGGTGCCCAGCCGGAGCCACAACTGCGCATGCGCCGTTACTATGACAACCGGTTGCACCGAGCTGCGCCGAGTAGCCACAAGCTTAACCTGGCCTGTGACACTAGAGGCCGCAGTACACAAATTCATATTCATATTGCATGTTCGGTATTGGAGACAGTATTAGTTGAGACTCGCCAAGTAGCTCTTATTCAGAAGAGAAACACTTATCACCAACCAAATTATTTGTTAGAGCCCGACGTTTCGGGACCAACTCGGTCCCTTCCTCAGGGGCGACTAAAGTTCGAGGCCCACAGTAGCTGGAAGCGGCCTACGCTTCCCCTTTCTCAACACGTGGCGAAGTCCAATTGTGTACGCAGAGGGTAGCGTCCCCGGTTTCCTGTTCATTGCTGCAGCTGTCAGCCGGATGAACCATGACTCGACGTGGCGTCTCTTGAAAGGGTTGGTCTCCACATCAAGTATGCTCACCTCCTCAAAGGCTATTTTGTGGTCGGCGCGTTCGCAGTGCTCGGCGACGGGTTGCTTTCCGAGTTAAATTGCCGGACGTCATTTTTGTGCTGTAAAATCCGCCGACAGAGATTTTTTGTTTCGCCGATATACGAGGCCGGGCACTTGGAGAACGGGATTTTATAAATAACGCCTGGTTGAAAAAAAAAAGGAAAACAAACAGACGTTATTTATAAAATCCCGTGCTCCGTGCCCGGCCTCGTATATCGGCGAAACAAAAAATCTCCGTCGGCAGATTTTACAGCACAAAAATGACGTCCGGCTATTTAACTCGGAAAGCAACCCCGTCGCCGAGCACTGCGAACGCGCCGACCACAAAATAGCCTTTGAGGAGGTGAGCATACTTGATGTGGAGACCAACCCTTTCAAGAGACGCTACGTCGAGTCATGGTTCATCCGGCTGACAGCTGCAGCAATGAACAGGAAACCGGGGACGCTACCCTCCGCGTACACAATTCGCTGCGAGATCGACCTAGAGGTGGCGCCACCGTCACTCCGGTAGTGTGGATCGGCAGCCGGCGGCGCTCGCAGAAACGCACGCTGCGTAGGTCTGCTTCCGAGTTTACGGCGGGTTTGTTGGCGATGAAAACATGTCTTCTGCAGCATTTCTGCAATATTGCAGAAAAACATCCAAGGATTTTGCCAATGCAGCAGAAGAAGAGCGGATTTTAAGAAAACAAAGCACGCAACCACCAGACTTCTAGATTTACTTTGCACGTTTCTTGCGCTGTAGCGCGCCCAATGCTTGGGCCTGCCTAATGACAGCTTTGTTTTTCTTATCGACTTTTAAACAGTTTGCGCGTGTCTCATGCGAGTGAGACCGGCGAATTTAGTGCCAAACCCACGCAGATACCTGCAGTACTTTAGATTGAATCGAGAAAGCCTGGTTCATTATATCGTACTTGACTTGGGGATTAAGCAGGTTAAATGTAGCACTGGCAGCGCACTACATGGCAAGTTGCTTTAGACTGAGTGCACATCAACTCTGGCCCAGACAACCACGCACAAGTATTCCCCAATAATGAGATCACGCCGACACTATACAGGAAACCTCGCCGCAAAGGAAAGCAGATTGTTCACGTGTACAGCGCTGAGTGGATTGAATTTGCCGAGATGCTTTTTGCGGCCACTGTCATAGAATGTGATAGTGTATTTATTACTGCATGCGCCACTAACTGTAAATGATTTCCTGAAACTGAGGAAAGTATAAGGGATTTCTGATGTGTGTGATGTTAATATATAACGGTAAATTAGTAGTGTAATTATTTTGTTTTGCAATGGCAATAAATTTCACCATGTGAGAGAACTTTTACACACTTGACAGAATTTACTATAATCAGCGATTAATTTTCAGTAACGTTAAAGTGCAAGCTACGAGTTAGTCCTGCGAAGACATCGTTTTAAACTGCACATGGGCGCTGTCATGTTCTGAGAAGCAATTTTACAGGCTGAAAATTTATTTATCACTAATTGTTTAGCAGTGACTAAATCTTATGCGAAGTAAAATGTTAGGGTTGCTTCCAAAACAGATGCCAGAATATTCTGAAAGAAATGGAGGTCATCTTATCATGCGACTATAAAGATGTATTTATTCCCGAACTAAACATTGATATTTAAGCCCGCATGAAGCTGTTTTACTCCCCTTGTCAGAAACGACTAGTTTGCTCGGAAGACAGCACTTGGACGAAAAGGGATTATAATGATTATAATAGGCTACCAGTAAAGTACATTAATCTAGGTGTATTATGTAATATTTAGGGTAACAATTAGGTGCAGGGAATATGCTTCCCAAATATTCGCGCATTTCTCTAAAGCAAAATGTGCTCACTAAAACTTACGGATGCACAGAAGCCTTCAACAAAAAAAAAAAAAAAAAAAAGAAAAGAAATGCATATTGGCCCGGGTTTAACGCATGAAAGCGGTATCGGCTATGACGGATGATTGCAGAGGCTGGTTTTGGTGTCGTTTTTTTTTTTTTCATTATTAACACCACATTTACCACGTGGGATTGTTTATTGTGCAGTCAAATCCCGCAGCAGAGGAGCGCCTTTCGAAACGGTTGTGATTGAATCCACCGTCCTCGGAATCAGCAGTCGAGCGCCCTTACCATTGAGACACCGCGACAGAGGTTTAAAAGCAAAAAAAAAGTACTCACACCACTCTATCGTGAATACAGAAGGCATAGTAGGCCTAGAGTGGTCTGTTAAAACTGCATTCTGCTATATGAAGCAGTCTGCGGTGGCATGTTTTAGTAGATGCGGTATTCCAAACAGAAACGGGAATATGCAATTTCTGAGCGTTTGCATTAACTTTTATTGACGACAGCGACCTGTTTTGCTTTGACATGGCGGTAACGACAGCACCACTTCGTTTGAGACATTGCATGTCAAAGGATCTCTAGCGCCGAAGACCGCGATGGATGATGTCCTTATCCAAGCATGACATGCTCGATACGGACAAGTATTTTTTTTTTAATGAAGCGTGGGGTTATAGACTGTTCATATTTATTTTGCAAGAGGCATATAGGTAAGCAAAAGCTCACAGGAACCGCGAAACAAACAAACACACTCCTGTACACGCCGCATGCGCGCGCGTAAATCACTGCGGGCTGGCACGCGACGCGAAAACGCATCCACACTGAGTAGGTTTCGCCGCTGAGCCGCAAGGTGGCGACTCTGCTCGATCTCGAGGCCAATAGGACTTCGCTACATGTGAAAGCGTAAGCCACTGCCGGCTACTGCTGGCCTCGAACTTTAGTCGCCGCTGAGGAAGGGACCGAGTTGGTCCCGAAAAGTCGGGTTCTAATGAATAATTTGGTTGGTGATAAGTGTTTCTCTTCTGTTTCAAGTAGCCAACCAGGCGGAATTCCGCCGAAGATGTTCTCATTCTAACTCTTATTCAAGTTGACCTTGCGATAGCGTTTGATAAAGTCTGATACGATATCTTTATCGCGATTTCGCAGCCCGCAAATATTGGTGAAGGGCTTAACGTTGTGCTATCCTATACAACCATAACTGTTAACCAAGAGCTAACCAAACCTATTCCACTGAAATCATCTGTTCGGGCATCCATTAGCGCCTTTGTGTGCCTTACATCTTGAACCCCCTTTTCTCAGCATTATTAACAGCTCTACTATTCGAGGTTTCTCCATTTCTCAATGTGAATTTAAGGTCTTGGCCTATGCTGATGACGTCTCCATTTTTTGTTTTGACAAAAAGTGTACTCGAGGCTTTGCATTTAACTGAACAAATTTGCGCAGTATAAGGTGCGGCTCTTAATTTACACACATTCAAAGGATTTTAGTTGGGTCAGTGGGGTACAAGACCGAGTCTTTTTTGGCGGCATAAGCTGGGATTGTGGGCTCCTACACTACCTAGGGATTCGTCTGCATCAGGTTTGCAACAGTGCAGCATAATGGATTTGGGAAATCGTAGCTTTTAGCCGAGGAACTTATGTGTAGATGGGCCGGGAACTTTCATTGTTTGCGCACCCGCTAGTCTGCAAAATATTCTTGTTTGCAAAGCTTGCTTACGTCCTGTAAGTTCTATATTGTGCAAAAAATAAGATGCAGTTAATACACAGAATATTCGCGTGTGGTGCTCTAAGCGGTAACCCATGCGTCGTGACAACCTGTTACTTCCCGTAGAATGTGGTGGATCAGGCCATGTTCAATTGCTCGGCCATCAGCTAATTTCGAGTTTTCTTTTTTCCTTTTATAAACTGAAAAACTATCCATCTTTAGTATATGTGCTTATTATAGGCGTCTTATATTCCTCACGTGCCTTATCTATTCGCATGCAGTGGACAGGCGGAGGAAAGAACTCTGTGGGAATTCCTTGAGGAGGTTGCGCACACCTTGAATTTCCTCACTGTGCGCTATTATTTAGATTGCCTGTATAGCCTATCCAGAATACAGATGACCGAGGTTCTTAGTGAGTCTTTGTTCCCCATATCATTGTATCGGCAACCTTATCAGGACTTTCTTGACACTATCGTTTTAGAGCGTGTTAAACGCATGTGCATTCAGTGTGTTGCAAAAACGTTCTTTTTTAAATTGCACAAATCAACGATCCCTGTTAAAGCATGAATTCACGGAAAGGAAATATTTGTGCCATGGCCGATGAATTTCCGCCTGTGCAACACGCCAGAGACTACTGCTTTATTCAGTGCCGTGATGCTGTGTTTTTCTGGGACATTGCATCGGACGCTAAAGAAGGACATTGAAATCACGCCATACAGTATGCGCGTTTTGGCTGTTCGGAAAAACTGGATGTGAATTATGATTCATTTATGTTGATGGGTCTGTTTAATATGTAGAAAAGTAGAATGATGAACCGTCATGCTGAATCACCACGACCATCGAAATCTTTATTCCGAGAGCAGCGCGCTTTGGTTCACGGAGTGTATGCTGCCCTTGAAGAGCCGCCTATAGTCATAGCATCTCGATGCTTGTGTGTGCCTCCCGAAATTTTGTGCATTTGTTATGGTGGGGAATTACATTGGTATAACGGGCTTGCACTATACGGCCCCACTGATCTGAGGCATGAGCTGTTTGAGTTTCTCTTCCTCGGAAGTTTTTTCATGCAATAAAAGAAAAAAAAAAACAGACAGAATGGCCTAGCGGTATAAGGAGTCAAGTTTAAGCTCTGATCACCGTAAGAGGGCATGGGTTCGAACCCCACTTCTGACAGTTCATTTTTGTTTCTACTTCTTTTAGACCTACAACAGAAATGTGACGTACACAATAATAATACGCATTTCTATTAAGCAACGTGCGCTGTCTTATTCTTCCCCCATGTCTTCTTTACTGTTAATCTCGCGGTGTCCAAACTACCGCCAGAGCGTTCGTTCTCAAGCAAGGCGAGGAATATTCACACTTCTTTTTGCAACCGCGACAGGTGGTCGTGGTGCCACAGTAGGGTCCGGCCTATAGCGGCGTAGACGAACTGACGTCATGGCGCCCTCACGTTGTGCCTGCAGCGATATGGCTCAGTAATTTTGACTGTTGTGTGCTGATCCAAACGTCGTAGGTTTCGATGAGGGTCTCACGCAAAAAAAAAGAAAAGAAAATAAACGTCCATGTTTTGTGCGATGCCAGTGCAACGTTGGTGTACCCCAGGTGATATAAATTAAGAAAGTTTGGTGCGGTAAACTGACGAAAAAAAAAATCAGTTTCATCCCCTTGAAATACTGCACGCTGTGGGGAGCCAGCCGGTGCAGCGTCCAGTACAGAGAAGCCCTTCAAGCGATTTAAAAATGGCGCCAAGTGCCGGACATATTGGTATTTAAAAATGGCATTGCAAGCATTTGTTTACATGATGCCTTCCTTCGGGTTTTACTGCAGATATGTTTGTATTCATAAGAAACATGCTTGAGATGTAAAATCTCTTCAGTTACTGAGGTTGTTATTTGTAGTAACTGCAATTCTTCCCAGTGGGCCACATTTCTTGGAGCGCCCCGCCGTGATGGTGCAGCGGTTGAGGCGCTCGGCCCCTCTGTGCCCGAGAATGCGGGATGGAATCCTGGCCGCGCGCGGTGGCCGCTTCTCGATTGATGGAGGGGAAAAAGAAGGCACTCGTGAGGTACTTGGACGCTTACAAATTATACAGCGAAGTCTACGCTTCATTGAAAGAAACATTTTATTGGATTCACGCTTCAATCGGGGGACCGATCTTTTTCAAGAGTAATTTCTCTTCACTGCTGCTTAGCTTCCCATTTTATAGGGCTTCGGCAAGTGAAAAGAAAATAGAAGTAAAAAAACTAAAAAGTGAAAATTGAATACGGATGGAAAGAGAGAGCGTAGGAGCTGTAGGAAGGCTGGGGACTGCGAGGAGCGTGCGAGCTGTAGGAGAGTAAAATATCCCAGTGCGACACCTGTATTTTTCGGTACTGCGTGCCTGCTAATTGACAAGCGTGTCGTGCTGAGATGGTAGAGAGCGTCCATGGCCACGTAGCAACATTCCTGGAAGAATGCTTGACGTTGTCCTTCCTGCCGGCTGGGAGGGCAGGGGGAGTGTGGAAAGAATCTTCATCCAATCATAAAGGAAGCATAGACTGTAGTCCTAAAGAAGTGCTATGTGTGAAAGACCACACATTTCTTCGACAAACAAAACCCAAATAATGCTAGGTACCCACAATCTCAGGAAAAGTGGACACCCAAAACTGGTAGGGATAAATATCTAGACCTATACATAAAAGCGGTACAAAAAGCTATCCATCCTTCAAGCCTTCCAGACATGAAAATATGGCCCACCTAACCTCAGAAAAAGAACGTAAAGCCTTAGACTCGCTGGGCAAACAAACTGACATTGTCATCTAACCCGCAGACAAAGATGGCGGTGTTGTTATTTTAGACAAAGATGATTACATTCAGGAGGGCAACTGGCAGCTTAACAACCCAAAATTCTATAAGAAACTCTCATCAGACCCCACCGCTGAACACAAAAACAAAGTAAAAACTCTCAGTAAATGAATTGATGCAGGTGCGTAACAACCCCAAGGCGCTGTCACCCCAAAATGCCTCTGCGGGACGCTCCTACATGCTCCCAAAAATACACAAAGTAAACCATCCAGGGCGACCTATTTATTGTTTCTTGTAATGACACACAGAACTTATCTCAGATTACACAGACTCCCTCATTAACTATATACCTCCGAAACATCCATCTTACATACGCGATACTGACCATTTCCTAAAAGAACTATCCATTGTCACCTTCCCTCATGGAGCTTTCCTGATTACCCAAGACGTAGTATCGCTTTACACATACATCCCACATGACGACGGAATCCAGGCCATGGTCAGAGCATATAACAAATACAAAATTCCACACTCACCTAGCGCAAGTGCCATCGAGACACTAATTTGGTCCTTAAACTTAACTCTTTCGAATTCAACAACTTATATTGTCTTCAAACAAGCGGTACAGGCTATGTGCACGAAAATGGCACCAAATTGCATCAATATTTTCATAAACAAATTTCAATCAGACTCCTTCTCCTCATATCCAACTAAAACAGCATTTTACAGACGCTTTTTAGAAGACATATTCATAATTTGGACAGAAACTGAGAGTGAACTCGCTTAGTTTATCACCTCATTTAAAAGCACACATCCAAATATTTCTTTCACGCACACTTTACTAATGAAAAGAAAAACAACGCAAGAGACAAATACCAGAGCAAATAAACACAAGACGAGCGCTGACTCACAACTGAAAGTTTATTCAAAGAGGGAACACAATATATAGAAAAAGTGACCACCCTATCAAGAAGTGGAAAAGCAAAAACACGTGTTACTACGTAGTATGCAGGCACGCAATCTCGCTTTCATGCAGAAAGATGGATGGCTTACTAACGCACAACCTAGTTTTTTTCTCTTCTTGTGGTAGGCCTCCATTATCTCACGTGTTAAGCGGGCCGGGTGCTTATAGAGGATATCAGAGTAGTGCAGTAAAGGATAACAAGATTCGCAGTCACGGACGTGGTCAACGAGATTAATAGATTTGTTAGCGTCTAAGTTATTTGCATGCTCTTTCAAACGTGTATTAATGCACCGCCCCGTGTGCCCAATGTACACTTGTCCACATGACAGTGGGATTTTGTAGACTACACCTTCAGCACACGGCACATACTTTGTTTCAGGCTTAACCCCACATGTTGGTTCATGTTCTTTCTGATGCTCAGCTTTTCTTTCCAAAATCGCACAAACACTTTTAAGTTTTTTAGGTGCAGAAAAAACAACCTCTATGCCATATCTTCTTGCCACATTTTCAAGATTGTGTGACAGTCGGTGTACATAAGGCAGAACGGCAAACGTTTTCCTTTCCTTCCCTTTTTCCGCACAAGGCTTCAAGGCTGGACTTTTAAGCTCCAGCAGGCACATGTCGCTCATGGCACCCTGCAAGTTCTCTCGAACGTTCTTTCCTTTGTACTCGATGATGCAGTCCATGCACAGGTTCGACACCTGGTGGAGAAATTGTTCCTTCGTCTTGTCGTCGAGCTGCGGCCTAGAGGTATGATTGAAGTAGCGGTGTAGGTTGACCACTGTGGGGGCCTCAATGAGGTGGGGGTAAGACCGCCTGTCGAATTTATACTCACTTCTGCTCCATTTGTGTCCACATGCGTGGTCATACAAGTCGGCACAGCGATCCACGTAGTTCTGCTCACGTTTTTCTAGGTACAGTGCCAGCCGGCGGCAGTCTGGGTGCCTACTTATAGGATTGGCCGTCTCATTCACTCGGCCAGAACGTACTCCAAGAATGTCGTCAAAATGGAACAGGTCCTGAAGAAGGCTTTCGGAAGTGCTCTGGCTGCTTATCTGCTTGAGTCGATCGGGCACCCTGCGGCACGGGTCAGCGGCCTGTGTGCGGAAATTGTTGCGATTTTCAAGTTCCCAAAAGGAGCGGAGCCTTTCGTCGCTCTCTGTTGTGTTCGTTCTGAGCACGCAAACCGTCGTTCCTGATGTCGATTTCTCTGTTCTCAAACAAGTTGTCACATTTTGAAAGGTCCATCCTAGCTTGGACTCCAAAGCGATGAGTGACGCCATCGTGTCGTATCTACGGACTTGCCCGTCAGGAGAGTCCACACCTGGTTCGACCCAATTAAGACGCTTATCCCACTGTAGTTAACAGCATTGTGGCATAATAGTTCATCTGCAATGTGTCGACCACGCTGCTTAAGTGACGCCACAAAGGAAGAATCCATGGGCGTCTCCTCGATGTCGCTGCATATGTGAGGAATCACAATAGCGCGCAAAGTGATCTCGTCATCCGAAAACTGGCTCTTCAAGTGCAGCTCTATACAATGCGCCGTTTCTTCGCCACTGGTGAGAGACGTTTGCAAAGGTATTGAGGGCAATGGTTATGCATCCCATGGACTTCGCTTGCAGCTGCCTTGCCAACGATTCTGTGATAAACGTGCGCTGACTGCCAAGATGCCTCGAACATAGCAGCAGGTGGCGGTACCCACTGCCCAGGTACGCAACGTTTGCAGCACAATACGCGAGGACGATCCAAGGGAGGTACATATGGTTGCGTCGGTGGTCATAAAGTGCTCATCACGGACAGGGGAACAGCGTTTACGGCAGAGTTGACGCAAGCCATTCAGGAGTATACAGTCATACAAGCCATCGACGAACAACTGCGTACCATCCCCAGACCAATGGCCTTACGTAGCGCCCGAAGAAAACGATCGCGGACATGATCGCCCTGTACGTCGACGCTGAACAAAAGACCTGGGACGCCATCTTGCCGTACGTGATCTTCGCGTATAACACGGCAGTCCAGGAGACGACCAGAGCGACCCCGTTCAAGCTTGTGTACGGCAGGGAGCCCACGATGACGCTCGACGCAATGCTGTCGCACGTAACCAACGTGGACAACCTTGACGTCGCCGCCTACCTGCAGCGTGCTGAGGAAGCCCGATGAATCACACGGCTGCGTATTAAAGACAAACAGCGCACTGGCAGCCGACGATACAACTTACGACGACGCCACGCAGAGTAGAATCCAGGAGACCAAGTGTGGGTTTGGACACCAATCCGCCGTCGCGGACTAAGTGAAAAGTTGTGGCGTCAGTACTTTGGGCCGTACAAAATCATTCGCCGCGTCGGACCACTGGACTATGAAGTCATTCCCGACGGGACGTCAGCATCACAACGGCGACGCGCACGCTCAGAAATTGTACATGTTGTACGGCTGAAGTCATATTACGCGCGTTAAAGAATCTGTGGTGTTTAAACTTTGCAGTGTTTATGTTTAAGTTGCTTTGTTTTGGAACATCGAGGCAATGTTTTTTTTTAAGGGGGGAGTAATGCCGCGAAACCTTCAGAACTGTATTTGTTGTTTTTTTCACAGCCACCGGCATACGGCCCTATCACTCTTATTCTGGATCGCGTATCAGTTCTGTATTCTTTGTTTGTTGATGCTCGATGTCGCGAGTCGCACCTTTATCAGTTTCGTTGGAGCGCAAGACGCACCGAGATCTGTCTCGAAGATTCCGGCCACTCGTGTGTCTTTCTACAATGTTACAGCTTGTGCTGGTAGCTGTTTGCGACGTTATCTAGATTTTTCTGAGCAGCCTTTAAATTGAGCGTTGACGAGTGCGACGGGCATTCTTTGTTCGACGATCGACGAGTACGTTTGGTGCTATCGCCGCCGCCGAGTTGCTTAATTCTTTTTGCGGGCGCAAGTCAGCCCAATAAAGAGTTTCTTCAGTGCAGTCACCGACTCTTCATTTGTGTCATCGACCTTGGTCACCACCACGTTACAATATATACATACAATATATCCTAGTCAAGCATACAGTATTTTCCTGGGTATATTCAAGGCCTGCTATGAGAAACATTTACATTTTCCCTTGGTGCACAAGTCTAACCGAAGAAAAAAAATACGCAAGCCTTGGATTACGACCACCCTGCATAAGAAAATAAAAGTAAAAAACAAAATGTACCATTCTTTCCTCCGATCACGTGACACTATCCTACTAAAACAATACAAGACATTCCGTAATAAATTAAATGCTGATTTAAGGACTGCAAAAGCGTACTACTATCAGTGTCTGTTTGCTGAGATATACAACAACCCAAGAAAGCTATGGCAGGAAGTCAGTAATTTGACCAATAACCTTAAAGCTAAGTGTCCCCTTAATATTGCAGCTTTTGCTGATGGGAAGACTGATATAGAGGCGTTGGACACAATGAATGAGTTTTTTGCTAATGTTGGCGAATACGTTTCCCCAAACAGAGACTGTACTAATTCGTTTTCGAGACTTCGCCCAAGGCTTGAGAATTCAGTTATGCTCTCCCCAGTTACTTCCCAAGAAGTCATCAGCTTCATGGCCAGAATTCGAAAGAATGTCGCAGCTGGACTAGATGGCCTGAGCAGTGTCCCTATTAAACATGTAGCACCTATTATAGCCAAACCACTCGCATTTATAATCAATCAAATGATTGAAACTGGTATATTTCCTTCTGACCTTAAACAAGCGCGCATAACCCCGGTCCACAAAGGTGGAAGTGCTAGTGATATATCAAACTATCGCCCAATATCCGTTTTGCCCATATTTTCTAAGGTTTTTGAGAATGTTATTAATGCTCAACTTACAAATTTTCTTACTAAATACCATGCTATCAGTGAATCGCAGTACGGCTTCCAGAAAGGAAAATCAGTTGAAATGGCCTTATTACAAATCAAAGATGAAATACTTAAAAATATGGATAGCAAAAAATTCACTGTAGGTTTATTCATTGACCTCAGAAAAGCATTTGACTGTGTAAACCATAATATATTACTCTCAAAGTTGCAAGATTATGGCATACGTGGTGTTGCTCTTGATCTTATCACAAGTTACCTCTCAGACAGAAAACAGTGTGTAAAAGTTAATGATCTGACTTCTTCGATTACAACAGTAAGACATGGTGTACCTCAGGGATCGATCCTGGGACCTTTGTTGTTCATTTTGTATATTAATGATATGTGCTATTTGCCTCTTTCACCGAAACTGGTCATGTACGCTGATGATACAAATATTTTTTTCTCCGCAAAAACCGTAACCCAATTGAACACTGTCATAAATAGTTATTTGATCAAACTTGAAGAGTGGTTGCATAAAAACAGATTAACCTTGAATGTTAAAAAGACTAAATATATTATTTTCAAGCCTTATAACAAAGCCTGTGACACTGAGCTAGTCCTAAACTTTCAAGGTACAGCGTTGCAGCGTGCAACTTCAGAAAAATTTTTAGGCGTCTGGTTTGAAGAAACCATGTCATGGAACACACATGTTAGCAAGTTGGCGATAGAATTAAGCAAAACAGTTGGCTGTCTCTATAAGCTGAGAGAATTACTTCCAGTGAGGCTCAAAAAAGCAATATATTTTGCTAAATTCTACTCTCGTCTTTCATATTGCATTTTAGTTTGGGGAGTTACAACCTTCCATAATTATAATAAACTCGAGCGGCTACAAAAAAAGGTGCTACGAATTCTTGAAAACTTTTATGGAAACCCTAGCCAGCTATCTACTGATCCCTTGTTTACTAAACATAGTATGCTTAAAGCAACTAAATTATATGATTACAAACTGTCTCTTTATATGCATAAACGTAACCTTCCCAATGATACGCACCGTCCCTTGCATGCTTACAGCTTACGCAGGGAACTAACGCCAGTGCCACATACACGAACAAATTATGGCCGGGCCACTCTTGACTACCGCATACCATCACTTTATAATAAGCTTAAAGCCCACATTGACTTTACTGCCCCGCTTAACACATTTAGACACGAATTAACAAATTTTATGATGAGGCAATGAATAAATACTGCGATGTTCATATTCATTTCTGATATCTGATGTGTGTATAATTCTTTTGATTTGGATCTCATGTACATATTCATTTTTGACTGTGTTGTGAAATCCTCTGCGAGATGCTGCCTGTAGGCCCCCAGGGCCCAGTCAAGCTGTCTGCGACAGCTTTTTCCCTGGGGGCCCCCAAATTGTAGGTTGGAAATAAAGTGGATTTGGATTTGGATATATATACGAAGGAAAGAAGCCAACAGTCGGCGAGGCCAAGTAAAGCATTGGGGATTGTACTTTTATGTCTGTTTTTTAATTTTTACTTCGGTAATCACATAAATTAGCAATGTATTCTGTTTAGGGGAGAGATAAACACAAAGTAGAAGGAAAAACAGCGTACCGATGGTGGGAACCGAACCCACAACCTCCGAATATCGCGTCCGGTGCTCTTCCAACTGAACTACATCGGCCGCTGTCCCACCTGCTACTTTCTTGGGTAATAATGTTGTCTGTATACGAACCTTGAGAGTGTTCACCAGCGCCGCCCTCAACCATAGCGGTGGACGTGAAACATCCTGTGTTACCGCCAGCGTCACGTAGAACGTGATCAAGAGCGAGGGCGAAAGCTGTGCTAGAACCCTCTTACGCTACCTATGGCTTCAAGACTGCCAGAACCGAGACCCCCGTAGGCTACAAGCAGATAAATGAAGGGGAAAGGAGGGTACTCGTTATAATACACGAAGGAAAGAAGCCAACAGGAAGGCGGCGTTGGTGAACACTCTCAAGGTTCGTGTACAGACAACATTATTACCCAAGAAAGTAGCAGGTGGGACAGCGGCCGATATAGCTCAGATGTCATACTCTTGAAGTTGTAGGCTCCATCTTGCGAGATGTGCAGAAAGGTCTTTGAGGGTTGTCAGCCAACAAAGCGCGTGATGGTCGCTCACCACTTTAAAGGGTCTGCCGTATAGGTATGGTCGGAATTTTGAAATAGACCACACGATGGCGAGGCATTCCTTCTCAGTGGCAGAGTAGTTTGCCTCGGCCTTAGACAAAGCCCGACTAGCGTAGGTGATCACACGCTGTTGACTGTGCTGTATCTGTATTAGGACAGCACCCAAACCGACATTGCTTGCATCGGTGCGTAGTTCGGTGTCTGCCGTTTCATCGAAAGGTGCCATAACTGGAGGTGACTCCAGACGACGTTGAAGCTCTTGAAATGCTTGCATTTGCTGTTCTCCCCACGTGAACGGTATATCAGCCTTAGTAAGAAGTATAAGGGGGGTGGCTATTTTGGAAAAGTTTTTCACAAAACACCGGTAATATACACATAATCCAAGAAAGCGTCCAACTTCTTTCTGGTCCCGCGGTGTCGTAAAATTGGCTATGGCAACAGTTTTGCAGGATCCGGCAGAACTCCCGCCTGGTTCACGACATGACCTAAAAACGTGAGCTCTTCGTAACCGAAATGACATATTGCGGCTTTCAGAGTGAGGCCCGGCGATTGGATGACTTTAGTACTGCGTCTAGGCGACGAAGGTGCTCCTTGAAATTCGGGGAAAATACAATTACGTCGTCGAACTATATACAATACAAGTCGTTCACTTCAGATCTGCAAGAACGCTGTCCATGAGTCGCTGAAAGGTTGCGGGCGCGGAGCAAACGCCGAAGAGCATAACTTGGAATTCGTATTTATGTATAGGAAGGCTAAAAGCAAATATTTGTTTTCCGTCCTAGATATTTCTATGCATTGGGTAAGCACGAAAGGCTATCATCTAATCGCCTACCATTTCTAAAACCGTTCTGAAGTTCTCCGTGTGTCTTATTACTTTGTACCCTTGATTACAATTTCAATTTCACCGCCTGCATGGCCAGTTGTATACAACATATGTTACCGTAATCGGCCTGTAGGATTTAATTTACAACCTATACCTCCTTTCCCTTTATAAATCAAATTCATTTTGAAGCTGATGAGACACGCTTAGGAAGCGCGTAGAGTGAGTCACATAAATAACTCGAATTTGTGATATTCTAGTGAAAATCAAGAATAAATGGGCATGGGCAGGGTATGTAGTGCGAAGAGAGGACAACCGATGATCGCTTAGGGTAACAAATTGGATTCCAACGGAAGGAAAGCGCAGCAGGGGGCGGCAGAAAGTTACATGGGCGGAGGAGCTATAAACGTTCGCAGGGGCCAAGTGGACGCAGCTAGCACAGGACCATATGGGAGATGCCTACGCCCTGCAGTGGGTATAGTCCAGCCGATGATGACGATGATGATGATGTCCGATTTGGTACGACATTCCAGGCAAAAAGCAGCGCACAAGCACAAACACGAGGGAGGAAGGGACGAGACACAGCGCTCGTCCCTTCCTCCCTCGTGTTTGTGCTGGTGCGCTGCTTTCTATCTAGAAATTAATATTACTCTGCAACCAGCTGTCCAGAATTTGATTTTGTTGTGACGGTTTCCAAAGGTTTTAGCAACGCTTCCTTGCTTCTTGGACCAAGCGCATTAATCAGCTTGATTGGAATTTCGTGAATCCCTGCGAATGTACTGTTAGGAATGTTTGCTTGCGCCCTTTTGCAGTTCAGATTGGTATGTTCTAAGCTACTTTCTCTCCCATTTTCCTGTGTTGCTCCTGTGTTGTTGCTTTGGCTCTGGTGTATAGTGAACTCGAATATGTTCTAAAGTAACTCTAACGGATGCTTGTTGGTTTTCAAATGCGACAACATCAATTTCTCCGGAGCTGCCTGTGATGTGTTTGAAGAGCGATTTGCGCTGTTTGAAAATAGTCAGCAGCTGGCGCGTGCAGCCTTCAGCATGTCCGGAAGCGAGCGGTGTAATGGGTGTTTAGCAATGGTACTGCTCGCAGCCGCTGCCGAGCATGCCGAGGCCGCACGCGCCGGCTGCGGGTTAAATCAGTCATGGCAACGCCTGCTGGCCGGTATACCGCA
Source organism: Amblyomma maculatum (assembly GCF_055883805.1). Taxonomy (NCBI): domain Eukaryota; kingdom Metazoa; phylum Arthropoda; class Arachnida; order Ixodida; family Ixodidae; genus Amblyomma; species Amblyomma maculatum. The sequence goes on along the minus strand of NC_139344.1, from coordinate 282,226,055 downwards.
GACCGCATGCGCCAGCTGCTGACTATTTTCAAACGGCGCGAATCAATCTTAAATGCATCGCAGGTAGCTCCAGAGAAACCCGTGGTGTCGCGTTTGAAAAGCAACAAGCGTACGTTCGAGCTGCCGAATGTTATCACCGTACGCTCAAGATAAGGGTCTGTTGACTGATATCGCCCAGCGCTTCCTGGTGATCGAGCCAATCAGTTACCAAAGCCGGCGTTTGAAAACGCAGCGACACGGTTTTCCACGTTGTCGCGCCTTCCATTTACTTTTGATTGCACCTGTATGTAAGTAGGCAAGAACTTCTAGACGGTCTGAAAGAACAATTATTAAAAACAGGAGAAAAAAAAAAAAAACAGGATCAAAATTAGACGGCATAACACAGAAATGCAAACCAAACAGTGTAATTACCCTTTGCGTCAAGCATTCTTTCAGAATCCGTGGGGGGTAGGCTATCCAAAGATCAAATTCAAGTCATATTTGTCGAATATACGCCGCTGCCACAAGAAAGTACAAGAAATACGGTCACGACTTACAGAGTTGCCGCGGCCAACTTTGATTTCATGCTGGATCACACTAGATTTGAAGTTGTGGACACAATAAGATGCCTCGGTGTGATGCTCACAGAAACCTTGAGTTTGAACAAACATATAAACACTATCCGCAAGAAAATTAACCGAGTCAATGGTGCCCGGCGTCGACATATATACATAACGAACACAAGCTTTTAAATGCACAGAAAAGTGTTATCAGTTTGACTGCATATGTACCATAGCATTCCCATGCGTTTCCTTATTTTATTCAATATCGTATTCGGTCTGTTGATGTTTTGCATCTGTTCAAAGTATTATGTGCGTACTAAAAAGGTTAGGTTTAATTTGTGGGGTTTTACGTCCCAAAGCAACTCAGGCTATGAGAGGCGCCGTAGTGGAGGCCTCCGAGAATTTCGACCACCTGGGCTTTTTTAACGTGCACTGACATCGCACAGCACACGGGCGCCTTGCTTTTCGCCTCCATCGAAATGCGGCCGCCGAGGCCGGGATTCGATCCCGCGTCCTCGGGAACAGTAGTCGAGCGCCGTAACCACTGCGCCACCCCGGCGGGGGTCATACAAAAGGAAGTTAAAACTAATAATCAACTGATGCTTGCAGCCTTTAGTCTATATTATACTCACCAGGGTATTGGTAAGGGGAGCAAGCGCTCAAAAAACACACACGGAAGGAAGAAAAAGACGAGACCGGCGCTTCCGTGTGTGTCTTTTGAGCGCTTGATCCCCTTACCAACAGCTATGCACCATCTCGCCCAAGTGCAAGTTATGTTAAAACACCAGCGTACAATTAATACACAATGTCACTTGCTCTGCCTTCTACCCTTCTGCGGTACCTCATATCGTAAACAGTCTTTATCATATGACATAGGAAATTACCTTAAAATATTTTCTGATGACTGCATCATCTATCGTGCAATAAAGAACCCTGAAGACCACATTTTACTTCAAAATGATCTTAACCACGTTAATGACAGGTGCAAAACGGGGCTGATGACCTTGAACACTTCCAAATGTAACATAATTTCTTTCGAACGAAAATCATCGAATTCGATTTTTTTTTTCTACCACAATAATAACGCTACATTGCCTCGGACTACATGGTACAAATACCTAGGCGTCCACCTCACTCCAAATCTTTGTTGGGCAGATCATATAACGACCATTTCTGCTCACGCTTCCAGGTCATTAGGATTTCTTCGCTGCAACCTACAAAACACTACATCTCACGTTCGTAGATTAGCCTACATACCTTTTGTTCGTCCGCTTCTAGAGGCCTCTTCCATCTGGTCACCACATCAGAAATATTTACTACAGAAGTTGGAAGCAATACAAAACAGGGCTTGTCGTTTCATCTCGCGTAATTATAATTTCCAGTTCAGCGCAACCTCCCGCTCAAGCTTGAACTTTCACTTCATCCGTTAAATGTCCGTCGTGATATCACCCTCCTATCTCTATTTTATAAATACGCCCATGACATTCGGTCATCCCTAAGTCATCTAAAACGTCCCTCCTATCCATCGCAAAGATTGCATAAAGACTACAGCTATGCTCGCATTTACGGCAGTTCTAACACTTTTAACTTCTCATCACTCCCGCGCCATCCGTCTGTGGAATGATCTTTCGAATAGCATCGCATCGCATCGCATCGCTCCACAATAGCGGAGCGTTTCGCAAAGATCTACTGAAACACTTCATTGATAACGCTTAGCATATCACGCATGTTCCCGTCATTTTTGTCACTATTCCTTGAAGGGGCTTTGGTGATGCGCAGTAGTTCTTTGGTATAGCTCAATCTACGTTTTTTTTTTTTTTTGCATCTGTATAATACCTTGCAATCTTCTCGCTTGCGGTACATGATAACTCCCTCTGCATTGCGATATATTGTTATGTTTATATATTTGTACAATTACCACTGTTTTCCTGTACTTGCGATTGTGATTTTGTTTTTTAACCCACTTTGCGGATATCTTTGTATTTGTCCCCCCTTACACAATGCCTCTCTGGAGGCCTGTAAGGTATATGTAAATAAAATACCTAAATAAATATTGGCTGCAAATTATATGTGTATAGAAGACATCTCGGATCAGTTATTACCTGTCACGTGCATTTTCGAGTCTATTGTGGCATCATTATAAATAGCTAGGTTTGGCGTAGTGTAAAGTATGTTGTTTCTATTAATTATGTGCATTTATTTTGTTGCGTACGCAATCAGCCTTATACTCTTCTCCTTTTGTCTTTGTTTTGATTGGGGCATTAAGTTTACCTTAAGCCTTATGTTCGCGAAACACACTGCTGTCAATGTATTCTTGGGGCACTGGGTGCTACTTCAAGCTTCATCATGCAGCTTTTTGCCCAGAGTCGCCTCTTCTCAATGTAATGTGTCTGAGAGAAATAAACTTTCCACGACAGCAAACCTCGGAGTTGGAAACTACACCTAGTAGACTCGCCACTGTTTCTGAAAAGGACTAATTTTGAGGCAATATTGATACGGGGCAGAAGGCTAGCACAGGAAACCACAGCAGGTGATGAGCAAGTGTTCACAGCACAGCAGAACACAGCAGGTGTTCAGGCAAGCCCCAACGGTTTCTTCAGCTTCGTCGTCTCTCACTCTATTTTCTATCGTCGTCCTCTTCGGTGGCATATACGTAACATTACCCCGCCACGAAAAGCACAATCCCGGTGCGCACTAGGACAAACTACTGCAGGGGTAGTACGGCTTCATTCTGGCGACATGAACAATCTCGGTGCGTGGCATAGAGGACTGTCGCGGCGGATGTACAGGGGCGACCTCGTATGTGACAGGAGTGACTTGCCGTAAAACACGGTAGAATCCTGCGTAGCGTGGCAAGAGCTTCTCACACAGCCCAACTTTACGAGCGGGAGTCCAGAGCAAGACGAGAGAGCCCGGAGAGTAGTGGACATCCCGGTGGCGAGAATCATGGCGTCTTTTTTGAGAATTTTGGGAGGAGGCCAGTCGGCGGTGAGCAATAACACGGGCGGCGTCAGCTCGGGAGATGGCGTCACGAACGTAGCAACTGGCGTTAGCGGTGGGAGGCAGTACGCTGTCAAACGGAAGGGGAGGCTCGCGGCCGTATAGGAGATAAAACGGTGAGTAGCCCATTGTGTCGTGACGAGAGGAATTGTACGCGAACGTTACAAACGGCAATGTGATATCCCAGTCACGGTGATCATCCGAGACATACATTGACAGCATGTGCGTGAGCGTGCGGTTGAGGCGTTCGGTGAGGCCGTTCGTTTGTGGATGGCAAGCGGTGGTAAAATAGTGCTTAATGGAGCAGTACCGAAGAATTTCGTCGACTACTCGAGCAAGAAAGCAACGGCCACGGTCAGTGAGCAGCTGGCGTGGAGCACCATGGAGCAGGATGACGTCATGGAGAAGAAACGCAGCCATGTCAGTTGCGCAGCTGGTGGGTATCGCTCGGGTGGCAGCGTAGCGCGTAGTATAATCTGTGGCCACCGAAATCCATTTATTTCCCGATGCAGAAAGGGGGAAAGGCCCGAGGAGGTCAAGGCCAACTCGGGAAAACGGGTCTACTGGGATGTCGACCGGCTGCAGGGATCCAGCAGGCATAACCGAGGGCTTCTTCCGTCGCTGACACCGGTCACAAGAAGCCACGTAACGACGAGCAGAGCGATAGAGGCCTGGCCAAAAGAAGCGGTGGCGGACGCTATCGTACGTACGAGACACGCCAAGATGACCCGCTGTGGGTGCGTCATGCCGCTGTTGAAGAACGGTGGTACGCAGGTGTTCGGGGACTACGAGCAGAAGCTCGGCGCCATCTGGTCGCATATTCCGTCGGTATAAGGTGCCGTTGTGGAGCACAAACAGAGCAAGGGTAGCATCAAGGTGATCAGTGCTGAGGCGATTAATAATGCTGCAAAGATTGGGATCTAAGCGCTGCTCATGGCGAATGCTTGAGAGGTCAGAGACGGCCAGCACATTTGTGTCATCGTCGCACTCGCTCGCAGGTGGCGGATCTACCGGGTTGCGGGACAGGCAATCGGCGTCAGCGTGCAGCCGGCCAGACTTGTGGACGAAAGAAAAGGTGTATTCCTGAAGTCGGAGGGCCCAACGGCCCAGTCGACATGTAGGGTCCTTCAGCGTAGAAAGCCAACATAAGGCGTCGTGGTCGGTGATGACGGAGAACGGGCGGCCAAACAAGTAAGGGCGAAATTTTGTAATGGCCCACACGAGGGCTAAACACTCACGTTCTGTGATCGAATAATTCCGCTCAGCCACTGAAAGGAGACGACTGGCATAAGCAATGACGCGAGTGCGACCCATCTGCTGTTGGGCGAGTATGGCACCAATACCGTGACCACTGGCGTCGGTGCGTACCTCTGTTGGTGCCGAAGGATTGAAGTGTGCCAGGACGGGCGGGTTGGTGAGGGCTGCAATGAGCGCAGAAAAGGCTTGGGATTGTTCTTGGTGCCAACAAAATGGAGCGTCGTTCTTCAATATTTTCGGAAAATCGCAGCGTCAAGGAGCTCAATTAAATCTTTTCAATCAACTGTATCATTGCTGCTCCACACCTATCCATGCTCCAATTCTCGGGTACGGTACGACGGAATTACAAGTTTACAAAGAAATGTAGAGAAGCAAATATGAAACAAAATACAGCCTGGGGAATTTTTTGAGGTACCGAAGTCATGAAAACCCTATACATTTTAAAATCACGGAAGTCAAAGTGCGGTATATTCCTCGTAATACCGAGAGAATATCTTTAAAATTTATGTGTAATTCATAAACGGCCTAGTCACATCCAAAACAAAAGAAAAAGTGGGAACAGGTTCTTAGACTAAATGGGCGCTTCCATTCCTTCAAAATACCTTTTTCTCCCAAACACACCGCGGTGGTGCAGTGGTTAGGGCGCTGGACTAATGTGCCCAAGGATGCGGGATCCGATCCCGGTCGCGGTGGCCGCTTTTCGATGGAGACGAAAAGCTATAGGCGCTCGTTTGCTGTGTGATGTCAGCGCACATTAAAGAACCCCAGGTGGTCGATATTTCTGGAGCCCTCCACTACGGTTTTTCTCATAGCCTGAGTGGCTTTGGGGCGTTAAACCCCAACAAAACCAAACTAAACCTCTTCTCCCAGCCCTTGGTATACAAACAATCATCTGTGAGCAGGCAGGTATACTAAGGGAGCACTTTTCTTAAGTTACTCTATACTATACAAGCGCGTTTCAAAAGCGCAACAACATCGACCAAAAGAACTCCCCACAAATGGCACTGCCAGCAAACCCTGCAACAGTTTAATTACTCTTTACCTCCAATGCCTCAGATATTCGCAACATTTGAAGCGATGGAATAGCTCACTGATCTAAATGAAGCCTACCTCAGCTTCTGGTTTGGATTGATTCATTCCGTGTTCTATTAAAGGCCTGTGCGATTAGCGTAGCCATGTTCCTGGTTATGATAATACGCGAAGCGTATACAGCTCGTTCGCTCGAAAAGCCGTCGGCGAAGTAGTAGCAGTCGGCACCGCGAACGGAAATATTATGTGGAAAAATCCTGATTGCTCGAGAGGATTATGACTTGGAGTCACATGACCTTGTGCGGGAATTTCAAACACCCCACGTTCAAAATGAAGCTAAATAAGAAATTGAGGAAGGGTCCAAGCCAAAATTGGCTAATATATTCTCCTAATTGAAGTATTTCAGAAATGAGAAGTAATTCAATGACAACGCATAGACCACGAAGGTGTTTTCCTTTAAGGCCCTTTTCACAACTGACCGATCCGTCAAAAGTGCACCAGTTTACATGCTATAAAAACTTAAATAACTATAAAAACTTAAATTGGTCACTTTTCCCAATACATTGATGAACTCAGGTACGCATGACTGAGTTCTCAGAATATTAGTTATCTCTAGGACAGAATCCCCCAAATACTCTCGGATAGTTCTGACATGAAGATCAATATGGCGAACCGCCATTCCATATGCTGTGCACACCTATTAGCATTATCATGTCATATGGAACTCCAGCATCACTCTCTAAAGCTAGGAACCTAATTCCACGGGTGTTTGAAGGGAAATATTTGTGCAAAGTTTGCTGTAGGACATCCCAAAAGGGAAACCAATCCCAAGAATTTATATACACATGTTCAGCTGTCTTCGGTTTTCTATATAAAATACTCTTCGCACCGCATGACATCCATACCTTGACGGGCACAACTCCTGCATGAAATGTAAGGAAGAATGTTCTGACGGCAGGCGGTACAGACATTTTTTTACTCGTTTCAATACATTTTGCCCCAGCCCAGTAGAGTATATTGACCGGTACCTCACTGAAGCCTCAGAGATAAAGAAGAGGTGGCAGGAATACACAGAAGAACTGTACAAGAAGGACCCGGATGTGCAAACCCAACATAAGACGGTTGTAATTACTGATCTCGAGCCGGGCATCCTCAAGAGTGAAGTTAAATGGGCCTTAGCCAGCCTTGCTAAGAACAAAGCTACCGCAATTGATGGCATTCCAGCTGAGTTGCTTCAAGACCTCAACCATGACGACGCTGTTAACGTTCCGTATACATTATGTCAGCAAATTTGAATAACCCTGCAGTGGCCACAGGATTGGAGGAGGTCAGTTTACATCCCCATCACAAAGAAAGGCAATGCCAAAGATTGTTACAACTACCGCACGATCGCGCTTATTTCGCATGCTAGAAAGGTGATGTTGAAAATCCTCCAAGGTAGGCTGCAGCAGTATGTGGATCGGGAGCTTCCGGACGTGCAAGCTGGGTTTCGCAAGGGCAGAGGAACTAGAGACCAGATTGCCAACCTTCGCTGGATCATGAAAATAGCAAGAAAGTTCCAGAAACCCATCTACTTCTGCTTTATTGATTATGCGAAAGCGTTTGAAGGCGTAGATCACAGCAGATTGTGGCAAGCTCTCCAAGAGATGGGAGTTCCAATTCACCTCATCTGCCTCCTCAGGAACCTGTATGAAGTGCAAAATGCCACAGTCAGAACTGGGCATGGTCTTATTGATTGGTTTCCGATTGAGAAAGGAGACAAGGCTGCATACTGTCGCCCTGCCTATTTAACCTATATGCTGAGTGCATCATGAGGAAGGCCGGTCTGGACGAGTCTTCAGGTGGAGTGAAGATTGCTGGGAAACGTATCAGCAACCTTAGATATGCGGATGATACCACTTTAATGACAGAAAGTGAAGTGGAACTCAAGAGAATTCTGATGCGCGTACAAGAAGAGAGTGAGAAGTTTGGGCTTAAACTGAACATTAAAAAGACAAAGATCATGGCGTCTTGCCCTATCAAGTCCTGGAGCATCAAAGGACAAGAAGTGGAAGCTGTGACAGATTTTCTCTTCTTGGGCTCCAAGATTACTCCGGAAGGAGACTGCAGCCATGGAATTAGGAGACGCCTGCTTCTGGGAAAGAGAGCCATGGCTAGCTTTGACCGCCTAGTAAAGAGCAGAGACATTAGTCTGCCAACCAAGATCCGTATAACTCGTGCTATGGTCTTTCCAGTTGTGATGTATGGATGCGAGAGTTGGACTGTGAAGAAGGCTGACCGCCGAAGAATTGACGCATTTGAATTGTGGTGCTGGCGGAGACTCTTGAGAGTTCCTTAGACAACCAGAAGATCAAATGGAGAAAGATTTGACGTTGGGAAAGGTTGAGGGTCACCGGAGAAGGGGTAGGCAGCGAACGCGATGGTTAGATGGCATCCTTGAGGCGCTGCAGAGGAAGTTATGCGATGTTAGGAAGATAGTGAGAGACCGTAAAGCGTGGCGTGATATGGTCCATAGGGTCACGAAGAGTCAGACACGACTGAACTACTGAACTGAACTGAACACAGGTACAGGCAAGACTATTTTAACAAGACCTTTGTAGAACTGTTTTCTTGTGACACTGGTTAAATATTGCATAGAAGATAAGGTATACAAAAACCGTTTTGCTTGGGCAATTTCAGAAAAATAACCATGGGTTCCACTAGAAAGGTGACAAGCAGTTGACATAACGAACACTGGCAAAGCTCTTGCCAAGCGTTACTGAAAAACAGTACGCAGAAAAAGGATCCTTTACATCTTGTGAGAATAAAATACGGTAAACAACTTGGCGCAAAAGTAAGTTCGACAAAGATAATCCGGCATCGCCTACACGGCGAAAAAGGTTCGTTCGACTTGTTTTCTCATAACTTGTAGCCCAGATAAATACTGCAAAGACCCCGTGTAGCTTTTCCATATTTATCCGGTTATTTATACTGTTTATCAGTGCATAACCTGCATCATATACCATAATTTGCTGACAAAAACAAGTTGCATTTGGGTGCATGAGTAAACACTGATAGTTGTTTTGCTCCCCTCCTTCCCCTTTTCAGCCTTGTTCCGCAATTGATTTGTCTGATGATGCCAATTGTTCTCAAGTGGACTTAGAGATACTTTACTGAAATTTATAACCAAGTAATATTCTCCAATACCTGATACTTTTTTGCAATTTTCCTGCTTTTACAGGCAGAGAAACATGAGAAAGAACGAAATAATTAATACTATATATACATCATTATGTTAGCTGCAGCACACACACACAAAAAAAAAAAAAACACCTGTGAAGTGACAAAAAGTAAAGAACAGAATCAGTATAACAAAAAATTTCGGCCAATGTCCAGAAAATTATTTTTAGTTGTGAACCGAAAAAAAAAAAAAAAAACAAACTAAAATCACAGAAGAATTAAAAACAGAAACACCGCAGAACAGGAAATTTCAGACGGGAGCTGCGAGAATTTTGTATTTCTCTACAAAGCTTTTTTGAGTGTTGATAATGTTGGACTCTCAAATAATTTATTACATGCGAACTATTGGCCCTCCCATCTCCCGCCTACGAAAAACAAGAAAAATACTGGCAAAAATGTTGCCTCTCTGTGCGCACATTAGAATGTCAGTCAGGGTCGAAAGGTTTGTTGGTTGGTTGGTTTGTGGAGCCCAAAGCGACTCAGGCTATGAGAGACGCCGTAGTGGAGGGAGGACATTTCGACTACCTGGGCCGGGTTCTTTAACGATGACTGACATCTCACAGCGCATGGCCACCTTGCTTTTCGCCTCCATCAAAAAGCGGCCGTCGCGGCCGGGATTCGATCCAGCATCCTTGGGCACCGTAGTCGAGAGCTCTAACCACTGAGCCACCGCTGTTACTTCGCATGTCATTCACGTAAAATGAAGACAGACTTAAGCGAGTAAAAGTGGAGGAGAAAACGCTTTACACTTTATTGCTTGATCTCTAGTCGAGAGTATCACTTCGTAAGCCGTTGATTAACATGCTCTCATCGCGAAAACGAGATGAAATGTGCTGCTTTTCTGCCATCTACTGCTTTAAAATCGAGATCAAACTTGTAGCAAGCGGACAGGTATTCGTTTTACCACGTGAATTTGAAGCTTGTAAACGCTTACAATATGATGGATATACGAAATACGCACCGCACTGTCACCGGTTATTTGAAGCCCTCATGCAGAGCTCACGAAGCAATATATACAATACAATACAATTTAATTTTAGAAATGAGAGCTGAATTCTAATATAATTTTAAGGCAAGTAAAAATAACTGAGAAAATGATGCTACGAATTAAATATGTGCACGACTGCGGCCATCTCCGCCGCCTTCTCATAGCGAATAGATGGCGAAGAGATAAAAAGAAAGCCGAAAACGGCTTCATGACCAAACGCATTCCTCTTCAAATTGGCCACAGTTTCGAAAATATCTAGGAGACAAAAACAATAATAATAAAGGAGGGGAGGGGGCTGCAGGGGGAAGAAAGTGGTTAGCAGTGCGAGCGATGTCTAATCGATGCTCTTTCAAGAGCCGCCTACCACCTCAAAAGCGCGCTGAGTAGAAATTGATGAGCTGCACTCCACTAGTAATATGCAAGACTCCGCCAATTGCGTCTCCCCTCTGCGGCTCCTGTGATGTGAGGGCCCTTCAGAGATGCCTCGCTGCTTCGAACGTTCAGTCCATGAGAAGAGGCTTTAATTTTATTTTGCCTTTTCTTAGATATTTACACTGTACCTTGAAGTAATCCAGTGATGCCCAGAAAGAGCGCGTGTTATATTTCCTGGCATAACACAGCCCGGATTAGTGCGATGAGTTAGAAGCACAGTAAACTTTGTGCTTCCATGTATGCGCATATCTATCCTGTTCTCAAGCCGGTAGAGCCAGAGCGTGCTGAACAAGCGCTTTAACGTCGAGAAGACACTATTCTGGCAGTGTGCCCTTTCTTTGAAGACCAGTTCCAACGAATACCTCGGTGTGTCATTTATCAACACAGAGCTGCTATTCCAAGCATCAAAAAGGGGGGGAAGTCACCTGTATTGGTTAATTTCTACGCTTTCTTCTTTTGTTTGGAGACTCCCGCCAGAGTTTGAAGCAAGAAACCCCACATGATGGCGTGCCTTCAACAATATACAGTTGCGGCCTAGTAGTTCTGTTGTTTTTTTTTTTGTTTTTTTTTTTTTTGTTTTTTCGTTTTTCATTTCTTTTCAGGAACTGACCATGCTAGCTTATTCCTAATTTTGGAGTTAGAAAATTGGCTGGCGCCTGACTTGGTGCTATGTTAAGCATGCACCAGCATCCAGCGCTAAGCTCGTGCCTCCAACTATGCAGCTACAACAGGAAGTTTCTCGGTGTGAGTTTACATTACTGAGTCACTCCATCCATGCTGGTAGACGAGCAGAGTCGAAGCGACCGGCAAAAACGCCCTAGGCTTGACTGCGAACTTTTTTCAAAGGTATCGAGAATGACGGCGTGGAGATACCCTCTAGTAGAGTTTGCGTCAACAGGTCATGAAGCATAGATGCCCCATCCGGCCCACGAGATACTCTGCAGTAAAATTTTTACCGTGACTAGGCTTCCCATGGAGGTTGAGCCATGTAGAGCGCGGAGAACGGGAGCACTTTCATACCCAATTTTATTCGGCCGGAGCTTGGCGGCAAGATGAGACGAAAGCAGTGAGCAGCCAGTCATAGAAATTAGTGGGTCCCGCCGTCAGCTGTAATGATCGGCGCTCGTATCACGTACTGTGCCATGCAGTCAGTGCTAAGGCTTGGTCGCTAATGTGCCAATGGATCGGACGCTTCCCACGGGCGCTTGAAAGTCTTGGTTTCATCAGTCAACAACTGTGGTGAATGCCAGACAATCAAATGGATAAAAAAATAACCTTGCAGAATACTGCCACTTATGTTGTACTCTTATGTGCAATGCCACAGCCACCTAACGGTCGTCCAGGCTGGTTATACATAAGGAGTGCCTCCAGGCTTCGAAGGGCGCTACCAGATTAGTGAAATTTGGACTCTGCTTGACAATGTGATTGGTTTTCTATGACTCCAACTTTTCGTATAGAGTGTTAGATGAAAGTCGGCGACAAGACCCAATTTTGTCCCTGCCATCTTTTACTTTTGTTAGCACATCTTAAGTTGCGAAGTTTGAATTGGTTTGGACAACTAGTCCAAGTAATAGTTTTCTTTTATACCGTGTCTCTCCGAACTTCCTAGTGTTAAACTTTGCGTGCACCGAGAATGCGACTTCAGTAACTGCGAGCAAAATTCAGATGCCGTAGCAGCGTTTTAACCTGTACATAAAAATTATATATAACGTGGCTTAGGGAAGCACTTTACAGCGGGGCCGCGATTCTAAAGACCGTTGAACATTCTCCACATGGATTCTTTCTCCGCCATATATCCCGCCATTAGGCAGAGACCCTGGATGCACCATGCCTCTCGGAGCCTTTCCTCTCGTTAGAGGCATTTTTGGACACTAGGCACTGTCTGTGCGCTTGCTCTGGGTGCTGCACGGGTCGCCAAAGCCCACATCATCGAGTGAAGGTACTTGACCTTCAGAATTGTGCCGACTTCACGGCATGCACCGTATACGCCTTCTAATATCCGCTGTTCGATCTGCCGTGCTCACTCTATACAAATATGAGCAGGCTTGTGAGCTCTAGGCTATCACTGGTAATTCCACGATCTTTAAAAATCCTTCCTCATTTTCACTTCAGAACACCGGAAGAGAAAAACACACAAATGAACGCGAATCGCGATGGTCTATTACGACGCAAAGTTTTCTTTAGAGAGTTGCCACCCACGAGTCGCAGACGCTGGATTACGAGCAGGCTCCGCCACCATGACGCCGCCGGCGCGCACTTTGCAAGCGTGCGGTCGCGTCTGCCTACTATACAGCGGACGGCCATTCCGGCCTGAGCCGAAGTACGCGCAGCACACTGGCCGACAACGTTTTTCGGTGCTTTCCAGCGATAAGGCACGAATAATCAGTGCGCTCTAAGCTGTAAAGCCTCGGAGGGTGACCAAGGATGCTTGTTGGGTCATTAACCTCCGATTTAATGACGCTTGACGCTGGTCGTGAATACTGGATACGCCGTCGGCGACCGAAATGTGCTAAAGGTAAAAAAAAAAAAAAAAAAAACAGTGGAAAATAGCTAAATAGCTGGGAACATTCATGTAAGGCGCGTTCTTTAGGAAGGCGCTTTAAATACCGCGTCATCATGCCACGCACCAAAATTCGTATATACCAAAATGCATACGCAGAATGCACACGTTTACGCACACCCAGTAACAGCGATTAGCAGAGCGCGCCATTCTAAGGCGTTAAGTAATTTACCAACCAGCTATTCACTTGCCTCAAGGAAAAAAACAGAATTGCGTATAAACACAGGACATGAATACACCAAGGGCGCATAAGTTATTATGGAGCCAGTCTTCATTTTTCTCATCACTGGCATAACTTGTTCCTTAAGCGCAAAACATCAAACCAGACAAAACTGTCCGCTTATGAATCAAGCCCGCCTAGCGCGCCTCTATAGAGCACATGGTCAGGGAACGTGAAATTTAGAATCCTTGGCAGGCCTTTGTACAAGTACATAACGCTCGGGAAAATACTTGGATATTTCCTTGCTTTGTTTTGCTTTTTTACTTCTGAGAAGAAAGCTGTGATTAAAACCTATGATCCTTTCAAATGTTCTCTGGAAGCAAGGACACGTAGCTCCTATGTCCACTGCGCAATTAAGGCTCATTGACAGAATGCGTGGGTCAACGGCATCATTTAGGTGAATGGCCGGATAAGGGCACAAGTAAAGACGCTACAGAGAACGTAAAATTTGGGTCTGGAGGTCTTCGCTCTGCCCATAAAAGGGTAATTGATTAATTTCTTTTTGTTTTTCCTGCTCACGGCCCCAAGTTGCTTTCTCTGCCAGCTAGTTGTGAAAAATGGGCGTATGACAAAGACCTTGTGCTCTAGTGAACTCAGCGAGCTATACATACTTCTCTAAAGCTCAATGTAAGGCCCTTTCCAACCTTCCCATATCCAAGCACGTCATGATTTTGGAAAATTGTAGCTTTGCTCGAATTCGGTTTCAAGTCTCATTACGGACGCAAGAATCACGAGTAATCACAGGTTCAAAACTGTTTCTTCTGACCTAAATCTTGAAAACTATGTGACTTGTCTCAACAGCGTCACGTAATATGAGCAGGCATCAATTCCCCTAGGTTTATAAATGCTAACTCTGCTTAATCTGTACAGCTCCTCAAATATGGAATCTTGTTCATGAGTATATTAGCAGCGACAAATTCTTTCGTATGGTTGATTACGACCACGTTTTAACGCCGAACTATACTCTGTTTCCCAACGCTCCTTTACATAAATGCTTTTTTTTTTTTTTATTGTTACCCGCCAACCACGACCTTGTCTGAGTCCAAATGTGCAAATATAAAAGCCCTTGTTTCTTCTGTATCAGATCACTCCGACGAACAGATGACCTTGATCGAAACGTTGGAAATAAAATCGTTTGTTTTTTACCATGCGCCAAACCAAACGAATCAACGGGACCTTTCATTCCCGCACACCCAAATCATACGCATATGCAAGGTGTCCCAGCTAGATGTAACAAAGATTTTAAGATATACGGTGAACCCTAGCCCCAGTGAAACTTAGGTGTTAGGCGTCGCCTACCCTATAAACTGGAATATTTTTCGTTCGCCGAAGGTAGTTATTAGCACTAATTGAATAACTTTTTTCTTTTTGGCTCGAGGAAAAAAGCCTCAGTACAAAAGTTGTAGATGGCCTCGAAAAACTTCTAGCTATTTTGTTTACATCAAGGTACGATTTAGTAGCTATCGGCCTTCAAAGAAAGCTGTCACTCGAACAGCTGCTATTTTAAATCATTCGCCAAGTTCGTACATCAAGTTTCATCGGAGAGACAACATTGCTGAGAAAAGCAGATTTTGTTATCTGGTACGCATCTCCAGGCTTTAAAGGGGCGCCGCTGCTACGAAGGAGGTTTTTTTATTGAGCGAGGTGTCGATTTTGGCCGTAAATAAAATACATTACGTAAACGCTAACTAGATAAAACAATGTAAATATATAGTCGTTTTCGAGATTCACAACATTTCCATCGACACTTTACTCCTCAATAAATAAAAAAAAATGCTTAATTTGTCATTACTAACTAAATTTTGCGACAAAAATACTGAAGATTAGACCAGGAGACTGCTAGGTCTCACCGTATTTTTTGAAACCATTTTTACATTTTAATGGCGACACCCTGAACATATGATCTACTGCAACCACTGCGCTCCACAATATTACGTAATCGACTGTATGTGAAAACAGATAAGTCACTGAAAACTGCAGCCGAGAAGTGCGCCTTGCGGGTTGACAATGCACAGTACGTAGCTATATGTTACAGAGGTTGGTTGGTTTGTGGGTTTAACGTCTGAAAGCGTCTCAGGCTATGACATACGCCGTAGTGGAGGAAGCACACGGGCGCCTAGCTTTTCGCCTTCATCGAAAAGCGGCCGCCAAAGCCGGCATTCGGTCCTGCATTCTTGCGCACAGTGGTCAAGTGCCGTAACCACTGCGCCACCCAGGGGGAGCATATGTTGCAGAGGCTGCCACAGCTTAAACAAGCGCTACAGAAAAAAAAAAAAAACACGCTTCTGCACTTTTTTTTACTGCGTTGCCACAAAGTTCCTTCGTAGCGCAAAATCCATCTTGTTTTCCTTATCTATGAAATGTGTTGGAGGGTTTAAAAAAAGTCGATAACTTCATAGACGTAATTACTACCGGCGGTAATTTTTGTTCTATTTCAACGAATGTAAAAACTGCAATATCATTTTTTTTTTTTTTTTTTTTTTTTTTTTTTTTTTTTTTTACTGCGAGCGCGTTTGTACCCGCATGTCTCGGTGTTGGATGGAGTCGATTGTTTCGGGAGCGTGGCAGGCGGTAGCTCGCAGGTGACATGGCTGGGTCGGTTGCTCATAAGCTTGGTAGGATGTTCCCTAAAAGAAAATTGCTACCCAGTCGGAGAAAAGTACAGAAAATTTTTGGATGTTACGACAAAATTTCTGTGCGGTTTTTGACGGGAAACCTGTTGTGACAACAGAACATTCTGAAGTAACATCCGAAATTTCTGTAGTTACAACAGAAAAGTGCTACAGAACTACAGACAACAAAAATATGCTACAGAAATACTACAGAACTACAGAAAAGTACTACAGAACTACAGAAAAATCTGATGGTTACGACAAAACTACAGAATATTTTGTCGTATTTTTGACACAGTTCTGTAGCTTTTTTCGACTGGGTATATTACAATAAATAATCTCGAACCGAGCCTTACTGCCGCAGTGGTTTCTTTACATAGCCGATAACGTAATTATACACACACGTATATTTATTTATTTAATTTCACTACTCAGTTCAAGGAACAATAATCAAAGGTGGGCAGAAAAAATAGGCAGACAAAATTAAGGTGAATAAAGCAAACAAATAAGTTGAAGTGCGTTTAAACAAATATGTTTAAATCACCCCCTTGTGAAAGCTTGCGCAGAGCACAGAAGTGAGGAAAGAGCAACTCGTATACGGCGAGAACTCTATGACCTCTCACGGTGCTCCGTGCAGTTCTGATTCCGAGCTCCAAGGAAAACACTTCGTCGGCAGCTGGTCATAGTAAATTCTGTTGCAATGTTCTTTTTTTTTCTTTTGCCGCACTCTGAGGACACTCTGTACTCTTCTTTATTTCTCCATCCCCCCCCCCCCCCTCTCCCCTCCCTTTTTTTTTTTTGCCATCTATAGAAAGCCGAATGTTTTTCCCCGTAGTGGTGCTTGAAAGCTATAAATACAGAAGTAAGCCAAATGAAAGCCTCGACTACAGCGACCCCTCGCATTTGCCGTCCTTATCATCCGAACCTTAGCAAGCGGAAGCTCTCCCACGGTTCCTCCGACCGCCTGTTTCATATCAGGGCACAGCAGAGCCGTACAGGTCTGCACCAGGCTTCTGCTCGCTTCTGCCATTCGCGCTGCCGCTTCTCAGCGAGAGACAAGGGACGGCGAGACGTCCACCCGCCGCTTCGGTGCGACAGACAGGGCGGCCAATATTAACCAGCTGTTGTCGCGCGGAGCCCGGATCGGCCGATCGGCAGCCTCCAAGTTCCCCGCTGCGTGACTAGACGCGCGCGGGGCTTCGTCGGCAGCTGGTCTCCGCGGCCTCGGGAAACGTGCGGCTGGCTTTTACGTCCCGCAGCCAGCGGCACATTATAGCTGTAGAGTTTTTGTCTTCTTTTATTTTCTTCGCCTTTTAATCATAAGGCAAGACGTCGAGTGTGTGTGTGTGTGTGTGTGTGTGTGTGTGTGTGTGTGTGTGTGTGTGTGTGTGTGTGTGTGTGTGTGTGTGTGTGTGTGTGTGTGTGTGTGTGTGTGTGTGTGTGTGTGTGTGCGCGTGCGTGCGTGCGTTCTACGCCTAAAGCTGCAAGGAAGTGTCAAATTGAACGTTGCAGTAAACTATTAACATGCAAAGCAAACAAGTCATTTGTGTAGTTGATGAGGCTAACTAAAAAGTCAAAGGGCTGAAAAACGTTCATGCCACAAGATCTACAGATGTGATCATGACTGAACATCGCATACCCCCCGTGAAGTTTAAAAAGGCACATACAGCTCGACTGCAAGCGCTAGCCAAAGCAAAAAAAAAAAAAAAAAAAAAAAAAAAAAAAGAAAAAAAAGAAAAACGACATGGAAAGTCGCCCTGGGCATACTCATAACAGCAGTAGATTACCTACTGAGGAAAACGGCGTAGCATGGCTCTATAATAAATGCCTTCCGTCTGAAAAAGCTACATGGTTTAACATTTGTCGAAAACTGCATAATGAAGGGAAACGCTATCCCCACAAGCCGACGCATTTGCTGAACACCAAGCACCAATACCAGGACGACTTCCGCGCAACGTAACGAGAAACCTGATTCAGTTTACACCGCGTACTAAGGACTGTGGACACAGAATAATCAACCCTAAAGATTCAGACCTAAGACCTATCAATGAGAGCCGCCGGATTTAGTTACTTTCGCTTCATTCACGCTAGCCTTACTGCTGAGAAATGCGAAATATCAGTAGAAAATGGCATTAGAACTCTATAGGGACCTGCGAAGTGTACATTTTCAAAAGCGAAGCCAATTTTAATATCCATTTATTTATTCAAAATGCCTACATGGATCAGAAGGGCAGTGATTAAAAGGGGCACAAAACAACATACGTACAAGGAAAACTAGGCCATTAAATGCAATGCGAGGCACAAGACAAAGGTAAAAGAAAAAGTTAGCATAGTTTCAGCTAAGGTTAAATCGAGTAGAGGTTTAATTCGGTTTAGCTGTTGGTTGGTATTTGTTTTTTTTTTTTGCTCAAAGTTTTGATTTGCTTACTCTCTAGGCTATGTACACACATTAGGTAACGTGCTGACGTTTACGGCGTCTTTTCTCCCCTTCCAACTCAGCCCGCCCGACACGGTGCGCTTCTTTGGCCGAGACAGTAGAAGGAGCCGGCTCACTCGCCATCCTGGCCTGGTCTGACGCGTCGTAGCAAGATGTCATTTTATATTTTTTGTTATCTTTATAGTTTTTATTCTATTCTTTTATCCCACTAGTTGTCATGGATTCGTATTTTATTAATATTTATTAATAATTACCATCATCCCTATTTATCATTTTTACCTACCCCACTAATACTTTCATTAGTAATTGGTTTACAGGAAAGGAAAGGCAGCAGTATCTGTTACGCTCTGTGTGGACACCTGAATAATAAAATGATATTGCTTTACAGGGAAGGAACAGCGCAGTATTTGTCGCGCACAGACCTGAAGGCCCGGTTAGACCTAGTGAAATAGTGCATTAAACTAAAATGTGTGCAAGACAAGACTAAACGAGAACATATATAGGGTCAAGGTACTTAGTGCTACACGCAGTAGCAGTAATTCAACGCACGTGGCAAATACACATCAGAGCAAAATACAGTGATCATATTATAAACATCAATTCCTCTAAAACGCACAAGAAACCGAAACAAAACGCAGTATACTTATTTATAGTGCCCTTTGATAGTACCCTTAAAGGCCCTCTTTCGAGGGTATTACATAAGCGGGGGAGGCAAAAAAATATAACTTACTAGTCGCAACCTAATTGGAACAGAAAAGTTAATACAAGAACAGAAGTACAATTTTAAAAACAATAAGGAGAAGCAAATTGAAAACAAAAAACAACCATAAACAGTGGATCATAAATAGTGGATCACAACAATGTTCGTATCTTCATAATAGAGAAGACAATAAAGCACAAAATAGATAAAATAGAGTCTTCTTCTCGCAGGGACTACATACTGTCAGACATTATTGGAAGTGGAATTAGTTCTTGAAATTTAGTTGCATCAGACTCGGTAGCAATATCAGATGGCAAACAGTTCCAATCAATGATCGTGCGCGGTATGAGTGACTTAGAAAAAAGGGATGTGTGGCATGTGGTACGCTTAACTTTGTTAGGATGATCACGGCGTGGAAAGATAGCGGCAGGTTTCTGAAAGGAATCTTCATGAAACAAGGGGTGGTGATAAAGTTTGTGGAAAAGTGAAAGGCGTGCGTGTTTGCGGCGGGAAGATAGGTCTGACAATTGAGCGCGCACTTTTAAAGCTGAGGCACTGGTGTGACGGGAATAATCGGAGTAGATGAGGCGCACCGCACGGTTTTGGAAAGCCTCAATGTTATTTATGACGTAAGCTTGGTCGGGATCCCAAATGGCAGATGCGTACTCTATTTTAGGACGGATTAAAGGGGTGTAGGCAAGCTTGCGCAAGTGGGCAGGGCGTGTTGAAGATTGCGTTTAAGAAAACCCAAGGAACGATTAGCAGATGCAAGTGTGAGATTAATGTGGTGATGCCAGGATAGGTCAGACTGAAATTGAGGTCCTAAGTACTTATACGTAGAGGTAAGTTCAACGGTCTCATTGTTGATCGTGTAGGAATTTTGAAACCGGGTTACATGATTGGTGAAGGACATGGCCTTAGTTTTAGAGATTTTAAGGGCTTAACCATGAAGAGCACCAATCACCTAGTGCATTTAGATCGGATAGTAAAGCGAAGCTGTCAGTGCAACAGGAAATATTCCGATAAACTACACAGTCATCAGCGAATAATCTAATACGGGAAGAAACGCATGCAGGTAAATCATTCATAAAAATAAAAAATAATAAGAGACCAATGACACTGCCTTGAGGAACGCCAGACGTTACGGAGCCAAATTATGGATTGTAATTATTAACACTGGTAAACTGGGTACGTGCTGAAAAAAAAATCTTTAATCCAATCAAGAACGTTACCATGGAGATTAAGACTTGTTAATTTTCGTAGAAGCCGGTGATGTGGGACACGGCCAAATGCTTTGGAAAAATCTAAAAATACTGCATCTACCTGAAAACCAGCATCTATTGATGTAAGTATGTCGTGAGTAAATCCCGCGAGCTGTTTCATAGGAGTAGCCCCTCCGAAAACCGTGATGGTACTTATATATAATGTTATATATAATGTTATATATAATGTTATATATAATGTATATAATCCTCTAAGTAGTTAACGACCTGGGTGTGTATCACGTGCTCCAGTAACTTGCATGTGGTACTTGTTGAGGATATTGGGCGATAGTTCAACGGTGAGGACCGGTCGCTGGACTTGAAAATGGGTATGTGTTTGGCAACTAGCCACTCATTTGGAATCGTGGCAGACGATAATGATTGCGAGAAAAGGGCTGATAATATTGGGCTCAAAGTAGGTGTCATGTTTTTAAGTATTTTGTTATTCAACCCCAAGTGATCTGAAGATGTTGATAGTTTGAGTTTTTTTAACAAAGGAAAGATACCATCTTCAGAAATGATTACTTCTGGCATACAGCTATCAATGCTGAATCTGATGTCTGGCCAGGAGAGGGCGTTTTCACGAGTGAAAACAGATATGAAAGTGTTGTTCAGGAGGTCGGCACAGTCAGATTCAGGAATTGATTCGCTGTTGTGATTTGCAAGAGAAATGTCGGGACAAGAACGAGGGTTGATAACACGCCAGAATCTCCGAGGGTTACTTTTCAACATGGATGATAAATAATGATTGAAAAAGTGACGTCGTGCAGATGAGATAAAGGACTAATACTCTTTTTCGCAATGTTTGTATTTTAGCCATGAATCTGAAAGGCGCCATTTATCCGATTTTATGTAAAGTCTTTTCTTTTTGTTATTCAGACGGCGTAGTCTTAGACTGAACCAGGGTGCATTGTCGTGATATTTTAATGTTACAACTGGAATAAATTTATCAATTAGACAAGATAAAGCATTATTCAGCAGGGTCCAATTTACCTCAATCGTTCTCGACAGACAGTTGTTCATAAAGTTGCGTGTAAAGACCGACAGTTCCGTATTCATGGCGTCGAAGTTTGCCTTGCTTTAACATCTTATCTTCTAAGTGATCTTTCGTTTACTGAGAGGGCGTACGACTTTACCTGTAATAATAGTATGATCAGAGAGACCGTTCAGGTGCGTTATGTCGGAAACAACTCCCGGGTCATCTGTAAGAAGCAAGTCCAGAATATTGGCAAAGGTCGCCGAGGTTCGCGTTGGATGACTGATTAGCTGGGTTAACGAAGAGTCCAGACATTAGTGCATAAATTCAAGAGCTTTGTTGTGGGAAACCATGACGGATTAGGGGGTCCAGCATATTTCGGGAAAGTTAGAATCACCAAAACTTAACAGTGATGTATTTCTAAACCGTTACAACAGCCCACTCAGCACACGATCAAACTCACTGGCAAATGGTGAATCCATATAAGGGGGACGATAAATAACACCAATAACTAGATCGCCCGAATTACATTTAATTGAAACAAATACAGATTCAAGAAAGGAATCAATAATAATTTGTGTGGCAAGTAGTTCTTTCTTTTACGGCTAGGAGGACGCCGCCCCCTCTGCGATGGTTTCTGTAGCAGCGAAAAAATTGAAAGTTTGACCAGCAAACAAGTATGATATTACCTGGGATGGCGTCATTTAGCCACGTTTCAGTGAGCGCGATTGTCGAAACACTGTATGAGTCAATGAGCGACGACAGTTCAGCTGATTTACGTAGGATACTTCGGATATTAGTAAAAAGAAAAGAAACGCTGTCATTAGAACAACCATCCGAAGAAGGTGAAGCTGGAGTTAACGATTCTTGAACAGAGTTGGCTCATCATGCAGGCAAAGTATTCGATACTAGAGTAACGCTATTAATTATTGGCAGCGTCCCAAACGTAAACATTGTCATTCACAAAAAGTTTATTGAACACGAGCCGAACACGGTCACCGTCTTTTTTTTTATTGTTTTTGAAAATTTCTATAGATTACGCCGCTTATCACGAACCCTCTTAGAGTAGTCATGTGCAATACTAGAAGCTTTGTTTTTCATTTTGTATCCGCAGTTTAGTGCTACCTCTACTTCTCTGTCATTGAAGAATTTGGCATTTATTGCGCGTGTCTTGTCGCTCAAAAAATCACCCAATCGATGCGCTCTAGAAGTAGACGTGACTACGATATCAAGTTCATCTTGACAGAATTGTATCACAAGACGTTCTGTTTCTTCCCGCGATTCCTCCGCGTCAGTATCAGCAATGCCATAAAACAGCAGGTTTGATCTTCTCAAGCGGTTTTTCAAATCACCAGTCTTGTTCTGCATTTGTGCAAGTTCATCACCTCTACTCGAGCATGCTACAGGGGTAACCATTGTCTGAATTTGGGATTCCAACGTTTTGGATTCCAACGTACCTGTTCTAGTGGATTTAGGGTTTCCAATTTGCGTTGCAAATTATCAATTTGGTCTTGCATTTTCAAGGGGGATTTAAGTGAATGAAACTTTGAGTATAGAGCGTTCATTTGTTCGAGCATTTTTTAGGTGTCTTCGAAGATTTTGTCGTAGTTTTTACAAGACTGCCCTGATGCACCTGGCTCTACCCTATTCTCAGTTTTACTTACGCGATCAGTCAAGGATTCAATGTCATGCTTCAGTCCAGCGTGAATATTGAGCACCTTAGCACCTTGAGCACAGTGGTATCTATGAAGTCAAAATTAGATTTAGCTGAAAGAGATAATCTGTCATTTATTCGAGTTAAGCGTCGTTTGCTATTTATTACTCTATAATATGAGGTTCCTGTCACTTTAGAAAACAAGGGGATCATCCATGAAATTAACTGAGCATAAAAAATGCAGTCGTTGCAAAATTTTGCAGGGAAGAAGATATTCCAGTGGGTAAGTCATTAATCTACATTAGAAACAATAAAGAACGAGAAACTGCCCTGAGGCACACCATATGCTTCATCACAGAGTGGGGATGGGAAATCGTTAGCTGTTGTAAACTAATGGCGAAAGCAAGTTACGAAAATATCTAAGCGTTAAAAAATATA
This sequence comes from Amblyomma maculatum, assembly GCF_055883805.1. Taxonomy (NCBI): domain Eukaryota; kingdom Metazoa; phylum Arthropoda; class Arachnida; order Ixodida; family Ixodidae; genus Amblyomma; species Amblyomma maculatum. The sequence continues at coordinate 282,202,729 of NC_139344.1, read as the reverse complement.
CGCAAAAGGCAGATAATAAAGAGGAGAAAAAGGAATGTGTAGCCCTGTTAGAATGTTCAGTCCATTCCAAAAGATGCAGTAAGTTTGTTAGCTGACGTCCATATTGAAGTGAAAGTCAGTAATGAATTTCAGCAGTTGCTTGTAAGTAATAAACGTTGTTGGAAGCCATGCTGCTTAAGAAAAAAAACAGAATTTAGCTCCAGGAGACAATAAATGCGATAGGCAATAAGGTGCATGAGTAACTTGCATCAAATTGAGGTTAGTTAATTGAGGCGGTAGATTTTCAGTGAATTTTTATCTTCGTTTTCAAAGCGATGACCTTCGTAATTTTCGAGTCTACAAAGAGCAAGCCAGAGGATAATGATCGTTAAAAGATACAGCAATTGATTTTATAAAATTTTTTACATTGTTATTTGCATTTTTCATAATGTGACCAAAATCAGCGCCAATCGAAACCTTATGATTTTCAATGAGATGAACGATGCCTTCAGCGATGCAGTTAGTAGTAGCCATAATATTGATAATCATATGGTCAGTAACAATGGGTATGTTGGAACAATAATTCGTAGTGAATGAAGAATAAAGATAAAAAATATCTGCTAAATGCAGGGGGGGGGGGGCTCTCTACGAAAGTGGTAGGTGGTCAGAATTACAAAATGAGATATGGCTACTAGTACTGTCGAGAGATATCACATGCCAGAACATTTTTGGGATGAGATTTTAGGAGAGGGTAAAAGTAATGATAAAAGTTTTTGTTTTTGGAAGCGCCATTAGCGAAATACTAAGATTTTAGGCATTTACTGCATTTTTCAAAGCCATCAATAAGAACACAAACTAAGCCTTAAACCAAGGAAATATATCTATAAACTAGATTAGTCATCACGTTTTAAAAACTACCCAGTCTTGTTCAGTAAATCTGAATGCGGTTAAGTGTACTGCTTGCGGTCAAGGGGCGCTTCCTGAAATCTGATTGGCTGACAATGTGTAGCGGGAAATACGTCACGCATACACATTGTATACGGTAATATCAAAAGGACGTTTCATGACGTAGGATGTGCCGCCATTGCCGTAAATGGCTGAAATGGGGCGCCACGTGTGGGACCACACTGAGGTGATCGCATAAAAACATGGCGAATTTGACGAGGAGTATAAGCAGCTGTTAGCATCCATGTTCGAGGACTACACCTGCAATCTCAAAGTATCAATTACTGTTAGCTACTGGCTAGGATGCTCACCTTTTTCGAACAGCCGCGTTATGACCAGTTACAGTCCGGTCAGCGAGTCTGCTTAAGTTTCTAACATCTTGTATCAGCTTGATTTGAACAGAGCGTGTAAAGCAGCTCAGAGAGTGGGGGCACACACACACACACACACACACACACACACACACACACACACACACACACACACACACACACACACACACACACACACACACACACACACACACACACACACACACACACACACACACACACACACACACACACACACACACACGCACACGCACACGCGCACGCGCACGCGCACGCACACACACACACACACACACACACACACACACACACACACACACACACACACACACACACACACACACACACACACACACACACACACACACACACACACACACACACACACACACACACACACACACACACACGCGCGCGCGCGCGCGCGCGCGCGGAGCAAAGTACCACCTAAGAGCTGCGCCCAGTGCAACCGGGTCATCTGAGGCAAACGTGGGAGAAAGCAAGAGCCGCCCGCCGAACTCGAAAGAAGCACAGAAAAACAGTTTTTTGAAGCCATGCAGGAGGAAACCAAGCGTTTTCCCCGAGCGAGGTTGTATGCGCAACTTACGTGTAACGTCGCCATCATGAGGCTTCTTTGCCTCGCATACGCAAGGGGGGCTTAAGCGGTCGTAGGTGCCGAGAATCGGCGATCCTGTTTGAGTTCGTGATGCTAGCAAAAGCAGCGAAAACACTAGGTGACGAAAACGTATGCTACCGTTTTAAGTGAGTGGGTGAAGCAGCAGGACGCACTTACTGACTGTTGTGTCTTTCTGGGAGTGTGATCACCCGCCGGTATACTTGTGACAAAGAAACGGGTGCGTCTCGGAGGGATCGTGGCCCTCCCCTCTTCCGTTAGCAGTGTTCCAACGATGCACGGAGGTCTCGCCTAGAAATTGATAAGCTTTTTGTTCATTCTTTTTTTTTGCGAACATTGTCAGAATCAAACATTTTTTTTAATCGATATTTATTGCCCCAGGGCATCAGTAGGTTATGAGATGAAGGATGAATAAATGATTATATGAATGGAAAAAGGTTGGTTGATTTTATGAAGTCCAGAAGTGAGCGATGATGAGGTCCCTGCGTCCAAGTGACGTATGAAGCAGGATTGGTTGCTGAAAGGCCAGCTTTGCTCAGGTGCCGGATTCGGGTTGGTTTGAGTGCTGGGCAGTCCCACAGCAAGTGGTGGATGTCGGCCTCAATATCTTCGTTTTTACAGATCGGGCACCCTGGGCGGGGATATAAGTGCTGGAAGTATGACCACGTCCTGGTGACAGCTGGTGTAAGGGCAACACCGACCCGGATCCTCCTAAGCACAACCTCCTCTGCACGGGTGAGACCGCGGGGAAGGGATAAGTGCACGTGTGCGGCGCCGGAGGTGATCCTTTCTTGACAAAAGGAGTGTAGCCTCGTCTACTTCGAGGAGCCGTGGGATTGATGCGTCTTGGTTCACGAGGCGGGTTGCTAAGTCAGCTTGACTTTGGGAAGGCAGCAGATCCCGTGGGACCCACTCAATGCGTATTGACTGTGGGATGCGCGCCGCAAGCTGGTGGATGTCTTGGCAAATTTTAGGGCAGCGGCTGACACGTCGGAGCAGACGTACTGCTTGAAGTGCGTCAGTGCGGATGACAACGTGGGCTGTAGGGAGCATGGTTATGGAAGCCACGGAGCAGAGTGCCTCCTGAATTGCCACGAGCTCAGCGCAGAAAGATGTAAGTGGTTCCGAAAGTTGAAACGTAGTAGTTTGATTCAGGCTAGGTCTCCGTGGACAGTAGATTGCCGTTTTGGCTTCACTGCCTTGCAGGCTTCCATCCACGTACACTACTATGGAATCTTGAGGCAGGTGAGTATCTTGCTCTTCAAACTTCTGGCGAAGCACCAATGCCGAGTTAGCAGACGTTGGTCTGCGGATATCAGTTGGCTTGTTGTTTCCTAACTGTACAAATTTCCAGGGAGGGAGAACTGGCGCAGGTGGCTCAAGAATAATGTGCGACGTTGCATACGCCCTCAGTGCTTGCGTGGAATGTGACAAAGTGGCCTTGAGTCTGCGAGCATCACCGCGCTGCTGTACCAGTTCATCGATGGTGTTGAGCTGCGCATTCTCCTGTTCTCCTTCAAACATGTTTGAAGCACCTCGAAACCTCACGCTGCTTCAGAACGCTATGCATTCAAAATATGTTTAAGCGAACCAGGAAATGGACCGAAGCAGCAGGAAGCGTGAACGTTTGGGCGAGTTGGTCAGACATATGTGACATGAAAGGCGCGGCAGAAAGAGACGAGGACAGAGAACACACAAGGACAAGCGCCAACCAACCTACGTAGGTGCGTCAACATGGCGATCCACATGCACTCGGTGGTCAGAGACAGCATGCAGGTAAACTCCCGTTATTTTATAGAAGCTCTCCCAGGGGGCTCAGCTCTGAAGATGTTGACATGAAGGCAGTCCCTGAAGTATCTAGCCTGTCTCTGTCATTCAGACCACAGAATCTTGCAGATCCGGGACCCATGGCCTGTAGATGGAAGGAAACCGCCCGAAATCGCCTTGACTGATGGAAGAAGAACCTTGCAGCGGATGCAAAATCTAAGGGCGCGTGCTTGACAATCGGCATTGGCAGCCAAGGAAACGAGGACACATGGATCTAAACATTGAAGAGAAAAAGAGACCGTTGTACTAGAAATACGATAAAGAAGCGTGAACATATGAGCTAGCTGGTAGGACATATTTGACATGAAAAGCACTGCAGAAAGAGACGAGGACAGAGAACACACAAGCGCTCGAGAACGGTATGAACTCCGAATATTCAAACGACGAGAGAACTAAACCATCCCGAAGTTAACAGGCTTCATTAGGTACATCTTTCCCGTAATGAGCGACATTTCGAGAATCAAGGTGAAGCACAGAAAAAAAAAAAAAAAACCCTAAGCCGGTGTCCGCCGCCAAATAATGTCCTCCAGCGTTTCCAACTTGAGACGTAACTGAAAGGATACCCGATGAAGCGGAGCTGTGTACAGATACCGGCGCGCTGCGTTTGACATAATTGTACAAGCCGTGCTCGCTTCTCTGCGTAAAATCATCCAGCTGTCCTAGACATGGCGGAAGTAAACTGGTGGCGAAGGCTGTGCCCAAAAGCGGTTTAGCGCCACTGCAACACCGCCACAAGTGGGGGGGGGGGGGGGGGGGGGGGGGCGAACACTCAAATAAAAGAATAATAAAACTACAAATTAAAAAGCTATGCACCAACACAAGAATAATTGATATTGCTTTATGAAAGAGCTAAGCTATTTTAATGAAACACTACATTTTCGTTTTCATTTTGCATCACTGTTGTTGCGTCCCCTTTTAATCTTGCATTGGCAATGGTGAGACTGCACACCTTGCTGGGTGCTTGCCAAGAAGGCAACGAAGCACTCTATTATCGCTGCCGTCAGGCTGTCTGCGATGTTGCTCCCGTGAGTGGTACAAAGATAGTTCGCTTGTCTAAAAATGTGCCTGTCGCCAAGTTTTCGTCAGGTATGCAAGTTGCTTCTAAGTAATTGCTATTAAGTAGTAAGATGCTTCCCAGTTTTCCAAGTCCATAGTTTTTTCCTTGGATGTGCAGCCAGCGCAAAGACTGGTCGCGCCGTTGTGGTGCGCTTTTCGTTTCTTTCAGAGCTCTTGGCGCTTATAAAACTGAGCTCGCGGCATGCTGAAAACTGACGCACCGTGCAACTGCGAGGACTATATACCGTCGGTGTCATACTGCATTGTTTGCCGCAGGGCTTTCACACAAGCTCCTGTCTGCATTAGTCTGGCTTTCGTTTGCGCATTGGTAACATACATACGTTGGTCAGTGCTGGCTTTGTTACGCATTTTTTGTGTATGCTTTATCGCTGTATTTGTGGGCTTGATATAATAAACCACGCCTGTTTTCGAGCTCTTCTTGTTCGACACTCCACTGAAAATTGTGCGGTTACGCCAACGCTTTACAGGTCATGCTGTAGAAGTATCCTGAGCCTGTCGCTTTGGAAGAGGTTATGGTTTGCTCTTTTCTTGTGCCGTCTTCTAATTGGTGGGTTTGATTGTTAACTGCACTCGAACAGCAGATTCGAGCCCAATATAATGACAAAGGTTGGCGAGAGCTGAACGGCTCCCTTCAAAAAGACGGCCTCGAAACTACGGCAGGTTGCACCCAGAAAAAGTGACACTATAATTAGCGCCAATGTCATACGTAGCCCTGACGTCATTAAACGTGACTAACTTTAGTTGACCCTCAATGTCTAGGGGACGCTGGAGTGCCCATGAGCCCCCATGTTTAGAACGTATAGGCGTTTACGGAGCCTTCGCTAAAAGTTTACATACACATTGGTGATGGCAGCGATAAGAAACTGTTTCGTTGTCTCCTTCCCAGCAATGCCTGCAAGCTCGCCTCAAGACCGATGATACATTGAAAAGGGACGCAAAATTAAAAAGAAAAATTGTTTTATTAATATACCTTACCTCTTTCATAAAACAAGGTAGAAAATATTTATTATTCTTGTGTTGGCGCGTGGTTTTTTAGATTGTAGTTTTATTTTATTGGAGTGTTTGGCCCCCCGACCTGTGGCTGTGCTGCAATTGCACTGAACCGCTTTTGGGCTCGGCCTTCGCCGCCAGTTTAGTTCCGCCATTATTAAGGCGGCAGTACGTAGCTTCTGTGCTCTTCTATCGCGGCACAGACACCGCCAGTTTGCGGTACAGTTCGCTTGCGTCGAGGATAACGAGGGTGAGGAAAATTCTAGAGGGCACTTTGGACCACAAAAGTGCGATGAGCGGAAAGCCATTATAAGTGTTATGCACTGCGCACACATGGCACCTAACTACGCCACCGGCAGCCATTTTTGCGGCGCACGTAGCAGACGAACTCTTGCCAGTACTGCTCCGAAAGCGTGTTTTCGTCTTGTTACAGCGGATCGCGTGCCACCTCAAGTAGCACGCCGTTAATGGACTGCCATCAGCCCCATATTGGGGGAATCCGGCCCCAATATTGGGCCAATAATGGCGTTTCATTAGGCCGCTACCCGTGCCAAGATTTAATCCAATCTACTAGACTGGCTTTCCTACAATGGCCACCGATGGCAGACTAGGTTATTTATCGGCATGCGGCGTCACTCAACGGCTACGCAATATATTCCACCCAAGCATACCCACTGGCTCCTATACAACGTACATCCAGAAACTCTCTCACAGGCTATCCAATACTTACAACCAAGCTTACCCACTGGCTTTTAAAACTGCTATCCAGCTAGGCTCATCGGCTGCCCAACGTCGCCAACCCTAGCTTGTCCACTGGCTTTGCATCCTTGGCATCCAGGCAATCCCATTATTGTTGAATGTTGATTTTGTGACTATTTTTTTATTTGATGGGTGTTACGGCACAGAGGCAGCGAAAGCCATCATGCGCCAAACACAGGGTTGAGCTTGTTTGTGTGCAGGTATTTTACATGCAGCTAATAATATATATACAGCATCCTGAAAGTATACATGCATTCCCACAAAAAAGCCAGAATTATTCGTTTCATGGCTATTTATTAGGTGCGCATGTGGTACATAGTGAAAAAAAAACTTATAGGCAGAATTATTTCAGACTTCCAGGACTTCACCTCTGGTTAGGTTCGTTGACAAGGTGTCGGCATATCCCAGGTTGTAGGAAGACACCGCATTAAAAGCAGCTCCAGGTGCCTGCTAAGCCAGCATCTCTAGCATGCGCCCTTGGCTCTCAGTTATAAGGACAGCAGCTTTCAGCAGCCCTTGCCGATGTATGCTCGAGCAGCTTGCATACCACCATCTTCCCTTTCGTACAAACATCTGCAAGCGAAAACATAAATAAGAGGCAATATTATGCAGAATGTTTTCAGTACAGCTTGGGCAAACTGTTCATGAGCAGTAAAATGTGCCACTGCTACAAAATTAGTTTGCCCAAGTCAGTGTGCTGAGATCGGAATTCATAGAGTGCATATTTTCTGTTTGGTGCGATAGAGTTGAAGCAAAAGCGTTTCTGACTCTCGGCGTGCATAAACAGCAGATAAGCACATTCTGTTAATTTTAATTATCAGGTGCCAATGACTGGCAAAATGATTAATTTTCAGTTAATACGCCGCACTGTATGAAGAATGAATATCTTACCGGTTGTCTAGTTCAGCCTTGCATGCAGCGTTAACAAAGCAGCCCAAGAGGAAACTGGGACGCAAAGGTCCGTCCTAGTGATCCCGAGTCTTTACTCCTGCAGGGAAGTGTAGCAACATGGGAGGCAAATAAAGCAACAAATGTTCCCAAAAACCTACTCCGTTACGAACATATATCTTAAAATAAAGGGTTAGTGGTACTCACACTTAGCTGCAGACTGTTCCGTGAGACAGGACGAGGCCTGTCCTGGTTCTACTGTTTGTTCTCCGACTGCCAGCGGAGTTGCAGCAGACAACACGCGAGACGCGCACCTGCGCTGCTAGGGAGAAGAGGGAAGAGCGAAGAGAGAGAGCGCGCCGGCACCAGTCGTGCGAGCATGGCAGCGCTGTCCGCATACTTTCATATGACACCGCAAGTTCGAATTCCACCGGGGTTCGCTAGACGCTGCTCAAGCGTGAGAACGAAGAATGCGTATGCTGCCACGGCGAAGGCTGACGCTGCTGCGTCGCAAATAGCCGCCCGTCTAACACTGCTAGAAAGAACGTACGTTTTTTCTAAACTGTTAGAGCGAACGAACGTGATTTCTAGATTGAAATACCCTCGGTCCGATCGCAATATATTTTAATAATATTCCTAAAAAGCATGGAGAATTTTCCCAGAATACTGCATAGGAACAAGCATTTAAACGCGTGATGTTAAGGCGACTTTGCAAAAATATTCGAAGGCAGGTCATGAGAGTTATACACGCGCTTATACAACTTTCGGACCAAAATAATTTCCTTGAAGAGCAGCATGACCAGGCAACAATAATTTTATGACAAATATTTCGCTGGTGAGCACGCATTCATAAAAAACATTATTGGCACTTATTTCCAGACCCCAAATGTGGGGTTGCTATGCTTCAAGTTTCTTCAATATTTTCTCTTTTAAGTCTTTACTAGCAAATGTTAAGTCCGAACTAGTTAAACAGCTGCCACAACAAGTACAATACTTGTAGTAAAAAGTTGGGCAGCATGCAATGCTAATTTAAATACACTTCATTCCAGAACATCTGAGTAAGCTAGATTTTTTTCTCTGCCAGGCGAAGGTAGAGAACGTATAGAAAATAATGCTTCTATATTTTTTTGTGTGGGCGGATCTACCTTTTGACTATGAGCTATGCCGCATCAACAGCCCAAAGCGTTTGTTCATCATTTGTCCCTTGCTGAAGCACTCAAAGCAGAGCACACCGGCATATAGGAATGAAGTGCAAGTTTATGGCTAATGTAAATTACAATACAAAATATGATGTAAGTAACCGGTCTTCTGTGCTTACAAGACCACCTACGGCGCAATACAATCTGCGCTGGCGCCTCGTTGAGGTATCAACAAGCGTACATGGCGAAACGGTGCAGCATTTGCCTTCACTAGCACAATCGTTTCGACCTCTGTTTTCCAGCATTTGATCTTTTCTTCCACCATGCAAATGAAATAGTGCATAAATAAAGCATTTATGTGTCTATTTTCAGTCATGGACAAAAGCTTTCAGGATGCGGATGTAAAACCTCATCGCTACGAATTAAGCCACGCTGACAGCATATAGTATAGTTTTCAAGGTGCTATGTCTTACTGGCCTACTGCAGATTGCAGGAGTGTATATGTTTGTATACTGCGCCGTATTGTGTTTCTATACATAGGCAGCAACCGTTGTCAGCCTAAAAAATTATGCCTCTGTTTGTTTTGCGATTTTATCGAGGAGAGCGACGAAGTATTCTTAAAATTTTGACGTATGAGTGGCCTCATGCATCATGCTGAAGACGTAAAGAAGGAATGGTAGGGTCTGTAACTGCTGCGCGTTCCACCTCTGTACTAAACTTCGTCACAGTTGAGAACAGCGCAACAGTCGGATATTTCTCAATGCTTCGTAGACAGCATAAGCCACACGTCCGACTCGATGGCAACATTGCAGGAAGCATGCCCTGCTTGCATGAGTAGTGCCACCCAAACATTCATTTAGGGGCTTTTTAAGTGTTTTTGCTTAAGAATCTCTGCCTTTATCTCATGGCATGGGTTTGTCAAGAAAATGAAGCCTTACGCCGGCAGGGGTTCAGCCACCGGAGCAATGGCGGAGGACCCTATACCACTGTGCCCTTACCGCCTAAGCCATTTTTCTTGAATAAATGTTCTCAACTACTGTTACTATATCGTTGACGATGCATAAAACATATTTGAAAGCCATCGCGAAGGACACGACAGTATTGTTGGGGACGTTGAAAATATATCATGATATAAAGATTGAGAATTGATCGTTAATATCTGTATGGTTTGTTGCACGTCTAGAAAGCCTCACATGTCTGTTTCTGGGGAAATTTTTTTTTTCTTATCAAATCACTATTAGTGTGCAGTGCTTCTTGTATATTTTCTTTTATTTTGGACACCCATTATCGTGTATCTTTGAAAAAGAACTTTGTCATCTCGTGACAGGTGCAGCGGTGGCGTAGCGGTAGAACATCCGCCTCGCATGCAAGAGGACCGGGGTTCAAATCCCGGTGCCGCGCAATTCACCACCGGATGAAAAAAAAAACAAAAATCCGCGTGTCGATCGGAATTGCATAGACAGGTTTGGGGTGCGACCTGATGCCGGTGAACACCTCCGGCAACGCACTCCCTCACCAGAACAGGAGTTGGCCACCCTGGTGCAGTAATTGGCCGCAACCTCCTATGATAAGCTCCATAAAACCCCGGCCCTCAGTCACCAGCGGCTGCGGAACAACTGACCACGGCGGCGGTCAGACCAGTGACGCAGCAGGGGGTGCTAAGAAAGCCTGGCTCCGCTGGACAGGCCGCCATTGGAAACTGACCCTGGCAACGTTTAATGCTAGAACCCTAGCTAGTGAAGCTAGTTTAGCAGTGCTGTTAGAGGAACTAGAGGGCATGAAATGGGATGTCATAGGGCTTAGTGAGGTTAGGAGGCCGAATGAGGCATATACTGTACTGAAGGATGGGCATGTACTGTGTTATCGAGGTTTACCAGAGAGGCGACAACTAGGAGTAGGTTTCCTTGTCAATAAGTATATAGCGGGCAATATAGATGAATTCTATAGTAATAATGAAAGGGTTGCAGGCATCGTAATTAGGCTTAATAAGCGGTATAAACTGAAGGTTGTACAGGCCTATGCACCTACATGTAGTTATGATGACCAGACAGTTGAAAGCTTCTATGAAGATGTAGAATCGGCAATGCGAAAAGTAAAGACGCAGTATACTGTACTAATGGGCGACTTCAATGCCAAGGTAGGGAAAAAACAAGCAGGAGACAAGGCAGTAGGTGACTATGGCATTGGTTCTAGGAATAGCAGGGGGAGTTACTAGGTGAGTTTGCAGAGCGCAAATAACTTACGAATCATGAATACCTTCTTCAGCAAACGGAAGAACCGGAAATGGACATGGAAAAGTCCTAACGGAGAGACTGAAAATGATATCGACTTCATAATGTGTTCAACTCCCGCCATTATGCAAGATGTAGAGGTAATCGGGAAAGTGCGATGCAGTGACCACAGGATGGTGAGGTCCCGAATTAGCCTAAATCTGAAGAAGGAACGCAACAGATTAGTAAGAAAGAAACCCGTAAACGAATTAGCGGTGAGGGGGAGGGCAGAAGAGTTCAGGATCTCGCTAAATAGGTATTCAGCTCTAACTGAGGATGCCGACATTACCCTAGAGGCAAGGAACAATAATTTCAGAGATATCATTACTGAGTGCGCGGTAGAAGTAGGCGGTAGGATAGTTAGAGAGGATACCGGTAAGCTGTCTAAGGAGACGAAAAATTTGATTAAGAAACGCCAGAGCATGAAAGCTTCCAATCCAACAGACCAGATCGAATTGGCCGAGATATCAAAGCTAATCAATAAGCGCAAGGTGGCCGATATAAGGAAGTATAACATGGAGAAAATTGAGCATGCTGTAAAGAACGGGGGAAGCCTTAAAGCGGTAAAGAAGAAATTGGGCATAGGCAAAAACCAGATGTATGCGATAAGGGACAAAGCGGGCAACGTCATCACTAATATGGAAAAGATAGTCAAAGTAGCCGAGGAGTTCTATACAGATCTCTACAGTAGCCAAAGTAGTCAGGACCGTAGTGAGATTGGCGGTAGGGAAAAACAGTCAGACGTTCCACCAGTGACGAAGGACGAGGTCAAGAAAGCACTAGAAACTATGAAAAGGGGGAAATCAGCTGGAGAAGATCAGATAACTACAGATTTGCTGAAGGACGGGGGGGATATCGTGCTAGAAAAACTGGCCGCCCTTTATACGCAGTTCCTGGTGTCATCGACGTTACCGGAACCATGGAAGAATGCAAACGTTATCCTCATTCACAAGAAAGGGGACTCTAAGGACCTTAAAAATTACAGACCAATCAGCCTACTGTCTGTTACGTATAAGGTATTTACTAAGATAATCGCTAATAGAATCAGGACAACCTTAGACTGCAATCAAGCAAAGGATCAAGCAGGGTTTCGGAAACGGTACTCTACTATCGATCATATCCATACCATCAATCAGGTGATAGAAAAATGCTCGGAATATAACCAGCCCTTATACATAGCATTCATTGATTACGAAAAAGCATTTGACTCAGTTGAAACCTCGGCGGTGATGCAGGCATTGCGAAATCAGGGGGTAGACGAGCCGTACGTGAAAGTGCTGGAAGATATATATAGTGGCTGCACAGCAACCATAGTTCTGCATAAAGAAAGTAACAAAATTCCTATAAAGAAAGGTGTTAGGCAAGGAGACACAATCTCTCCAGTACTATTCACGGCTTGTTTAGAGGAAGTATTCAGAGACTTGGAATGGGAGCAGTTAGGGATAAGTGTAGATGGAGAATACCTCAGTAATCTGCGATTTGCTGATGACATTGCCTTGCTAAGCAACTCGGGGGATGAACTGCAAATAATGATTTATGACCTAGACAGGAAAAGTAGAAAGGTAGGCTTGAAAATCAATATGCAGAAGACTAAGGTAATGTTCAACAGCCTCGGGAAGGAACAGCAGTTTGCATTAGGTAGCGAAATACTGGAAGTAGTGGACGAATATGTCTACTTAGGACAGGTAGTAACCGCAGATCCGGACCATGAAAAGGAAATAACAAGAAGAATAAGATTGGGATGGAGCGCATTTGGCAAGCACTCGCAGATTATGACTAGCAGCTTACCGGTATCGCTCAAGAGGAAAGTATACAACAGTTGCATCTTGCCTGTATACTCACCTATGGGGCTGAAACGTGGAGGCTAACCAAGAGAGTTCTACTTAAGTTGAGAACAACCCAGAGGGCTATGGAACGAAAAATGGTAGGGGTAACATTAAGAGATAGAAAGCGTGCAGAGTGGGTCAGAGAAATAACTCAAGTTACCGACATTCTAGTAGAAATTAAGAAGAAGAAATGGACATGGGCAGGACATGTAGTGCGAAGAGAGGATAACCGATGGTCGCTGAGGGTAACAAACTGGATTCCAAGGGAAGGAAAGCGTAGCAGGGGGCGGCAGAAAGTTAGGTGGGGGGATGAGATTAAGAAGTTCGCAGGGGTCAAGTGGATGCAGCTTGCACAGAACCGGGTTAAGTGAAGAAATATGGGAAAGGCTTTCGCGCCCTGCAGTGGGTATAATCAGGCTGATGATGATGATGATGATCTGCAAGGCAATTCTGGCCAGCACATGTCATGATATGTGCAATGTTTTTCCAGCCGTCAAAACACAGTGGACAATATCGACAACCATAACCCAGTCATATTCATTGTTTAAAGTCCCCAAAACTACACCGACCACCGTATGCCAAAATGTATCCAATGTAGATAAGCCAGCTATACTAACAGGATTATATCAATCTATGATACAATGATGCGTGCAGTGTTGGCAAGCCATCGCAGCTGACCATAAAATATCGACCACTATAACCCATGTTGAATACAATATTGGGAAACCATCGCAACTAGTAGTAAAATATTGACCATCGAATATCAGCAAATATTTCGAGTCGACAGGCCAGCAATAATGACACGAGAACATTGATTAACCTATGTAAAGATGTATGCTATTTTGGCAAGCCATTACACTTCGTCAGGGAACATCGACCACTGTAATGCAGATATACAATGTTGGGAAGCCATGACGACTGGCGGGAGAATATTCACCAATGTATGCAAAGATACATTCGATGCTGACAAGAAATCAATATTGGCATTGTAATATTCACCAATGTATGCCATGGTAGGTGCAATGCTGGCTACTCGCCACAGCTCATTGTGCAATATTGCCCCCTGGAACCAACAAGTATACATTGTTGGGAAGCCACTAATACAGGTGGCATACCATTAACCAATATGTGCTAATATATATTAAATACTGGCAGGACAATATTTACCATTGTATGCCATCATCAACCATTTTATCTGCAGATATACACAATGTTGGGAAACCGTCACGAGTGGCAGGGGGATATTGACCAATGTATGCCAAGATATATTCAATGTTAACAGGCTCTCAATACTGGCTGGACAATATTTACCAATGCATGCCATTATATGTCCGATGTAGGCCAGTGGCCACTATTCGTTGGGCAATATCGGCCACTGGAACTGAATATGCATACAATGGTGGCAAGCCACTAAGACTGGCGGGATGATATTGACCAATGAATGCCAAGCTATATTCAATGTCGACAAGTTATATATCATCATCATCATCATCAGCCTGACTATATCCACTGCAGGGTAAAGGCCTCTCCCATATTTCTCCAATTAACCCGGTTATGTGCTAGCTGTATCCACTTCACCCCTGCGAACTTCTTAACCTCATCCGCCCACCTAACTTTCCCTGCTATGCCTTCCTTCCCTTAAATACAGTTTGTTACCCTAAGCGACCATCGGTTATCCTCTCTCCGCACTACATGTCCTGCCCATGCCCATTTCTTGTTGATTTCCACTAGAATGTCAGTAACGTGAGTTATTTCTCTGACCCGCTCTGCACGCTTCCTATCTCTTAATGTTACCCCTACTATTTTTCGTTCCATAGCCCTCTGCGTTGTCCTAAACTTAAGTAGAACCCTCTTAGTTAGCGTTCATGTTTCAGCTCCATAGGTGAGTACAGGTAAGATGGAACTGTTGTATACTTTCCTCTTGAGCGATACCTGTAAGCTGCTAGTCATAACCTGCGAGTGCTTGCCAAATGCGCTCCATTCCAATCTCATTCTTCTTGTTATTTCATTTTCATGGTCCGGATCTGCGGTTACTACCTGTTCTAAGTAGACATATTCTCCTACTACTTCCAGTGCTTCGCTACCTAACGTAAACTGCTGTTCCTTCCCGAGGCTCTATACTGTAGGCATATATACTGGCAGGAAAATATTTACCAATGTATGCCATGATTCGCGAATTATGGGCAAGACATTGCTGATGGCTGGGTAATATTGGCCATCATATATTATTGTGTATATAATGTTGGCAAGCAATTCTATACGCAAGGTCATTATTGCCCGTTGATAGCCCATGAATGCCAATCATGGGGGAAACATGTAATTCACTTGTCCAGGAGTGGTCAATGTTGTCGCACATGGCGGTACCATTATTAGTAGCGCATTGGCAACACCGGGCCACTGGCTTACCAGACGTCGCCCATGTCCAATATATCGGGCCGGTCGCATATGCTACCTGGGACATTCATGTTGTCACTTGGATTCCGCATGCATCGGAAATCTGGCCTTCTCTTGTCGCACTTGATAGCTGCGTGAAAATGTGTCTTAAATAATGCCACTTAGAGTGGCCACATGCGCTGGTTAGTGTTGCTCGAGCCGAGGTGCGCGAAAAGGGCGCAGCGAACCCCCGAACGTTATTTGTAAGATCAGGTTTCCCTCTATTCTGGAAAGAAAGCTCGGACAACGATGACAATAGCTGTTTGATAAATACGGAAAGCCGCATGTGGTCCGGCAGCGGGTCTACGCGGCTGTTCCATTATTCTAGACGACGTATCTGCGACCGTTGATTCGATCTTTTCTGCATATGTGGTCTAGACATAGTGCTTCAGAGTTCATCCTCGGGGTTTACCTGCGAACGTTTTGGACGAGGTGCATCCTGGATGGGCGCCAATTAAGTTTTCCCAAAACTGTACGTATGAAATATGTGACTTTGTCCTATTTCGGACCTTGAAATGATCCATTCATTGGGACATATGCGCCGTTTCCGGACGGTGTCGTGGCCATCCTGGCGATTACTTTTTTTTCTTGTACACATGCTGGGAATCTATGCTTGCACCAGGGCGATAATGCAAGCTCGCCGCTTAGCTCGGCAACTTGCCAGTTTAACCCGAACATTGCACTATATACATTCACTGTGTTTACAGATTCCGGCCCGAAAGACAAACACGACAGGGATGAAGCGCGGACTACCGAGTATCGGCTGCACACTCGCGTGTCGACTTCTGTTAACACGCACGGCGCACAGCCCAAAAAGGAACCACCACCGTGCACTTAGTGGATAGCAACCTTTGTGTAAAAAAAAAATATTTCTCAAGTGTGGTAATGATAATGCTTCCAATTTCCGACTCTCCGATTTCACGGAAGCGCTGCTGCGCGCGGGGATAGCCGGCCGATTCTCCCGTGTTCGCGAGTTCCAAAAGGCAATCTGAATGCGCCGCTCGAGGAAAGCACGCTAGTGGAGGCGTTCGTCTGGTATCTGCACCACAAATATGGCGGCCGGCGGTGTAGTTGGGCGCCACGTGAGCGTCAGTGCATACCACCTATAGGGGAGAAAACCTGGGCCAGGGGGCGCTGCGCCGCTCTGTGCGTCAGCGCCCTCCATGGAGATCCCGTCAAAACCTACGCGCAGTGCGGCCGCGTCGTCTGCTCCCCGCCGCATAGAAAAGCATGCTGTCGTCTGCTCCGCGCTGCTCTCCAGCACGTGTTTGCGCGCGCGCGCTCGGTTGTTTCTCTCCTCCTCCGGCCGCATTCTGGCCGCCGTCGCGCTCCAACAAAGGGGGCAAGAAAAAAAAAACGAATGAAAAAGTGACGGCGCGCTTTTTCGCAAAACTCGTGAAAGTGTTTTTCTCTCTTCTCTCTTTCGTGTTGAAACGATGGTTGTCGGTTTTTTTAGGTATCTCGTACCGCTCGTATCTCGCACCTCTGTTTGTAACTGGCGGTGCCGCAGCAGCCATCGCAGAACCAAGTCGGCCTCAAGAAACAAATATATTTCATTAATGCCATCACTCGGCGCTTATAAAGGGAAAACACATACGTTAATCGTCCTATCCTCATACGCGATCCTGCTTCGGGAGCTCAAAACTGCGCATTCGCTAGAGGAGATAACTGAACTAGGGATTGCACAGCGTAGCTGTGGAATTAAGAAGACAAAGGTTTACTTGGAGAGATGTCCCCGCCTGCATGAAAAGTCGTCAGGCATTTCCTCGCTCTTCGTCTCACGGAGAGAGAAAACTGCCGAAAGAATGGCATGCCTCGGCTTCTCGTCAGTGATCCAGGTCATTAAGAAACCTCTTATCGTTAAAGGTAGATAAGTCATTGATTTCGGATGGCAGCGCCACAGCAGCGAACTCCCCCTGACCGCTGTCAGCAGGAACCAAAGGGTAAGGCGGCATGCTTTGTGCCTTTGTAGGGAACGCGTCCTAAACGCGCTGAAAACAGGTACCACGGCGCCGGCAGCATCGCCTAAAACGTCTGTCCCCAAAGAGTTGAATAGGCCCCTTTCAAGTGAGCAGTCACAAATGGAAAGGAATCTCCCCAACCAGCGCCCGGAGCACTCGTCGCTGTGTACACGCTTATCAATTCTCAACGAGAAGGCTGGACCCTTCATTCTCTGAACAACATGGAAGAGACATCAAGAGGTGCCGCCTCAAGTCCTTCAAAATACCTGTCGTTTGCCTCTGCCTTCGAGTACTGAATTCGCGTTCATGTTTTTTTTTGTTTTTATTTTTTGTCTGAGCCTGCCAACAAGCGCTCTTTGAAAACAATGTCCGCGGCGATCAATTAATCATAATTTCTCACTTTCGAAAGCCCCGATAAAAAGCGTGCCTCCAGCCAGCCTCTATGTCAGCCGGGGCACAGAAAAAAGCAAAAATAAGAAACACCACTGGCAAAGAGCGCCGGCTTTGCGCGCACAGACGCACGACCATTCCCCCTCGTCCTCACTCTCCTTCTCGCGCTCCGCTTGCACGTGCGGCTGCCTGTAGCACGCACTCCCGAGCGAGCGGGCTGCGCAGACTCCGCAGACAGCCGTGCGCAGCGCGGGCGCGGATGCGCGTAGGTTTTGTAGTTCCTCTCCGCTCCGCTGGAAACCGAGCGCTGGCGTCGCGGAGCAAACTCCAGCTTTGGTTCCCTATAGCGTTGTGGGTCGTAGCCCATCACTATGGCACCTCTATCTCCCTCTCTTCTTTCACTCTCACCTTCCTCCCTTCCTTAAGGCGTGGTATATGTGTCCGCGGAGAATTGTGACAGATACTGCGCTTTTTCTATCCTGTAAGTCAATCCGCCTTTTGCGGCAGGATGTGGCGCCATCATGTGGGAGCGGAGAGAAACTCATTAGACGGCAGTGCAGCCGACGACACGAAAGCGCACCATGCGAAATGGCCACGCCAACGCAGGTAGAAAGCGAAAGTTCCCCCCTTTTTTGCCTTCGGAACGGAAAGTAGTGACAGTGATTGCAGTATCATATTAACGTAGTATGGGGGAATGTTTCAGCGTTTTCGCAATCCACTCATAACGCACGCATATACTGTCTTCGTATTGTAAGAGCGTGTAGCGCGGTCCATGGAGCGAGGTGTGTTGACAGAATGAGACGCTCTCAGCGTGCGGATTCACGACAGACTTATATTGTAGAAAACAAATATTGAAAAGAGAGCGCGGAGGCAGAGAGAGAGAGAGAGAGAGAGAGAGAGAGAGAGGCATCTCAAAGGGCAAAGCAGCTAAGGGTTTGTTGATGCTGCAGTCTCCTGTGACTTACGAGCGGCGCATATGCGCGGGACGTCTTGAGTTACCGAGCACAATGCGATCACCGCGGCGCCGGCATGGTGCAATGGCCTTCGCTTCCTCCTCGCTTCATCTACAAGCGTGCAGCTATAGGATTTCATCTACGAAGCTTGGCAGAGAGGCACTTATCCGCACCCCCTGAACAGGGCATTGTCCCGGCCGGAATGCGCACAACAGAAGCCTGCAGGAAACACGCGGTATTGTTCTGGCAATGGGTGATTCAGCGCTGTGGCCGGTTTCTGCCCCCAGAACGGATGTGGTCGCAGTGGTGAAAAACTTCTGGTTGTACAGAGAATGGTCGTTCTGTTGTGAAAGGATCCACAGCCTTTCTGTCTCCGCCACGATTTCTGCGGAATCAATGACCTGGTGACACATGCGCATCTACATATCGGGTGCGCACGTCGGTCAGGAACCAACGCTATTCTACGACCAGAGCGCTCCACTCCGCAAGTGAACGAGCATGAACCCTCCAAGAGATTCATTTGTGCCGTGCGGTTTCCTTGCCGTTGCAGACGGTTGGACGAAGACGACGGCTTTCAAGCTCCCTAACGAAGTGCAGCTGATTGCGCACACCGAAGGAACAAACTGCGAATGCTTTGGCGGGAACAAAGGCGAGCCGGTAAGGTAAAAAAAAAGAAAACTGCGTCGTGCAAGAGTGTCAAGTGCGTCATATGCTCTTAGTGGCAGAAACAGATATGTATGTATGCATCTAAAGGAAATGTGCGTGGTGAAAAGTACCCACTGGAGTTTGCACCAAGCCTGTAACGCACCAGTGATAGCTGCAATGAGGATTTGTTCGGTGCGTGTTTGCTTTACATGCGACGGAGCCTGATGGCGATGTGCTTTCTCGCTTGTTTTCTTTATGTGCGAAGGGGCCGGGTAGCGCAGATATCACAGGCGGCTGTGTGCGCTAGACCCTAATATTTAGCATGTTTTATCGTGACTGCCGCCTGATTAACAAGAAGAAAAAAGTACGGCGTTTGTTGTGATTCACCGCCGTTCGCAAGCCTCATGAACAGCTCAACCACTCGGCCCGCGAACAGTGATGCATCACAACCAACGCCGTATTTTTTCCTTCTTGTATAGTCAGGTGGCAGTTGCGATAAAACATGCTAAATACTACGGTCTAGCGTTCATAGCTGCCCGTGATATCTGCGATACCCGGCCCCTTCGCGCACAAAGATAACAAAAGACAAAATACATCGCGATCAGGCCCCGTTACACATAAACCAAACACGCACCAAACAAATCCTCATTGCAGCTATCACTGGTGGGTTACAGGCTTGGTGCAAACTCCAGTAGGTACCTTTCATCATGCACATTTCCTTTAGATGCATACATACCTGTAACGAAGTGTTTTTCGCTTAGTCGAGAGCACGCAGTCGGTTGCCAAGGTCGCCCATTTACATATCTTGACGCTTGGTCGCCCCAATTCAAGCTCCACGTCGTTGTTGGTCGCGGCTCGCCGAAGGGAACTCGAAAAACCACGTCTTGCATTCCGACACGCCTCGAGAGTGGCGACCGTACGCAGCAGATGTGGTTGGCATCGCTTTGCCAAGCCTGCGACGGTCATCGTGCCACTAGCCTCCGTACACTGGCGGCGCGCCGGCAACGAGAAACGCCGTCCAATGTGTTTGCATCAGTCGCCGCTAGCACTTCGCGCATGCGCAGAAAACTCGCGCAGAAGGCGGATTTCAAACGCCACTGATGCCTGCTGTAC
The DNA here is from genome assembly GCF_055883805.1 of Amblyomma maculatum. Lineage (NCBI taxonomy): Eukaryota > Metazoa > Arthropoda > Arachnida > Ixodida > Ixodidae > Amblyomma > Amblyomma maculatum. The sequence continues at coordinate 282,182,568 of NC_139344.1, read as the reverse complement.
TAACGCCTCCTAGACGTCTGGGTCTGCTTCTGTTTGCTGTGTGGTGCAGCGTTCGAGGAAGCGGCAGATGAAAGGTGCCACCCAGACGCCTGGATCGGACGCCCAGCGGGGTCAGCTTCGTATATGAATGAATCGCCTGGTGACGTCATGATCTGTCGTGATGGTACATCGCGCCCCCCTTGTTGAACACAACCAGCATTTTGTTGAAGGCATCAAAGTTCACCGGCGTTCTATAATTCGTTTGCAGAAAAGGAAAGGCGCAGTATCTATCACCCGTGGAATACCGCTATCATCCTCACGGGCTGGGCTGGGGATCCCAAGAATGGAGGTTCGATTCCCGGTGGAGATACGGTTTATTAATTTATTTTTAGCTGCAGCTCTCGAAAGCGTGGCACCTCCGCTGATAACCTTGAGAACTTTGTCCACAACGGCACTAAAGGCTTTCGCCTTAAAATGTGCGCCTTACTCTCGCCTGGTATTTGATGACTGTTCTCGTGACAGCATAGTGCGGCTTTCGCATGGCGGAAGTAAACTGGTGGCGGTTAGCGCGTTTGCAGCACAGGTCGGTGGGCCGAACACTCAAATAAAGAAATTATAAAATTACAAATTCGAATGCTATGCACCAACAGAAAAAGAACAAATATTTTAACACCTTGTTTTATAAAAGAGATGTCATTCTAATAAAGCATACCAAACTTTGTGATTGTTTGCAACACTTGCTTTGCCCTGTGTTGATGGGAGCACGGTAGCCCGACTTTGGCAGGCCTTGTTTCGGCACCCGGCCACAGTGGCCGCGGGAGCTTACGAAGCGATTTCTTATCGCCAGCTGTCTGCAATGGCTCGCCTGCAGGTAAAGCGTATAAATTTAGCTCGCCGGTCGCAAAATGCCCCTTTTGCGAAGTTTTCGTCGTCCTTGCGCGTCGCTTCTCTGTCACCGTCTGGTAAGATTTGCACTCCGCTGCACCGCTGCGGCAGTTTTCTCGGTTTTGTCGTTTCCTTCGGCGTGCGACCAGTGCGAAGTCGTTTTCAGTCTTTGCACGCTTCGAGCTCTTCTTTTGAAGTGCTTAGCGCTTAATTTCAAGATGAGCTTGCGGAATGTGGAGAAACGATGCTTCGTGGCATATTGCGACAGCGTGGACAGTACCATCGATGTCACGCTACACCACAGAGAAACATACTTACGTAAAAAGCGGACACTCGAGCCGTTTCGCGGCCGAGCAAATAAGGGCCTGACCACCCACCAGGCAGCGTAGTGACGCTCGCTTCCACTCTACTTCAAAGGTCACACGTCCACCGGGTTGCATTAAGCGTCCCGTTTTCATATCAACGTTGATACGGTGCCGGTCATGTGCCGTCGAGTACGCCCACCTCACCGCGCTTTCCAACGCATTGCCTCGTTTTGCCGGTAACATGTCATCTTCTGTCTTCAGAATTAATTTTGGTGTTTCTTGAGCTAAGGACGCTTTTAGCAGGTCCTGACGGATTTCGCTTGTGTAAAATAGAATATAATCTGTGAAGCACCTTCACCGTGCAGCCACTGTTTGTGTTTGGGTAGTGTTTTTGTGATGAACATGTGCATCGCTTCCAATGCGTAACTTTATAAAAGTCACTCGCAACCTACGGCATAAAACACAGAATTTATCGGTGGCTCACCCGTACCATAACCCAAACTTTCATTTGGCACGACAAGAACAATGCATTGCGCATTTGGAATCGCTTTGTGAATTATGGTTACCTTTCTGTACATGTAGAATGCGGGTTCTTAAGCACCATTTTTTCATGGTGCGTCTTTGTCATGGTTAAAACATTCTCGTTGGGGTCGGAAAAGCGCTGCTGCCTGTTTGTAGCTTGCATTTTTGAGTACATCTACTGCTATTAGTCACGTACTATAGGCTCCCTGTAATACATTTGTCACACGGGCAGCGGACAGTTTTGATCGCGGTCGTACTATTGTGATGCTAGTATGTATTCAGTGCGTTATGTTTAAATTTCTGAACAGCCTATTGCTAAAGGCTGCTGTTGTATAGAAATTCCGCGCGGGCTTACATGCATTTTTCCTCTCTACGTATGTCAAGCCGTTTACAACCGCTTTTGTGTTGTTCCCACGGGTGATGTTTTAGAGAAAAACACGCACCGGGCATGCGCAGTTTTCTTCTCTTCGTGACACTGTATCACGTGTTTTGCCATACCTTCTTTGTTGTTGCTCTTCGTAATATCCTGCCTTTTATAAAGTGTGCTATCCAGTATTCTTTCTGTGCAATTTGATATGTAAACATGAAAAATTAACCTTTTTCTATGGAACCACTGCCTCCTATTGTGTGTCACTGAGAAATGCGGCCAATAACGTCAAAAAAATTACAAGGAGAACAGCTCCGATCCCAGTATTCCAACTTGAATGAACTAAGTCAGCCGCGCTTAGGTTCTGCGACAAGCTTGGCGGTATTTAGAGTATATGAGGCTTCGATCTGCAACTTTATTAGGTCTTACGTATTGCATGCTTAGAAAGAAGTATCACTTGCTCTCCGATTTAGCTGACTATTTTAAGTCAAAGGTAAATCAGAATAGAAAACATTGCTATCAAAACCGAAACTAAAACAGAGCTAGAGCCGACGCCTAAAACCTCGGAGGACGAAATCAGCGGTGTGACCAGCCGCTTGGGGGCGCTGGGGGCAGCGTAGTAGTTCGGCCGTAGGGCCCTACAGGAGTTTCCGCTCTTTACGTAATATGTTTCTCTATGTTACACCACTTCCCGCTGGACTTTCACATGTCAGCTCTTGTCAGTGTAGTCGGCTCTAGGTATGCGCAATAGCCTCTGGATGTTTTCGTCAGGTTGTTAACCCCTCTTTCATAGCTGCTTTAGGGGATATTTGTTTAGTACACCGCAGGGCACACACTTTCAGTGCTAAGGTGTGCGAAAGAGGTCCGCCACTTGCCTGATTTATAGTGAGTTTCATGCAGCCGACTGTCATAAGCGTGAACTTGATACCGGGCTCGCAGGAGCAATCACGTGCATGCTACTGATCGAAAGGAAAATTTCAGTTCAGTTCAGTTCAGTTGTATTCCTTAAAGGCCCCCTTTTCAGGGGGTGTACTTAAGAGGTGGGAATACAATTGAAAATGCAAACAAACAGTAACGATTATTTAACATTGAAGATGATCTGTTACACGAGCTTGAAAAACAGATGGCGAAGAGATGGGGACGATGGCATACACTTGATAATGTGAAAAAACAGCAATGATTATTTAACATTGAAGATGATCTGTTACACATGTCAGGGAGATCTTGTGTCGTGTACAAGATCTAACTGACATGTGGGAAGGCCTATGTGGGGCAAACAGGCCGATGCATCAATGAAAGGCTAAGGGAACAGAGAAATTCGTGTTACTCATTGTCTGCTCCAGGAAACCTGGCGACCCATTGCTCTCGTTGTAAAACGGAAGAAGATCAACAGGACTTGTGGGGTACCCATTGTGTACCAAGGTTCACCGAAACCAAGGTGCTGGCAGGCGCAAAAGACAGTTTTAAAAGACAGATTACCGAAGCATTCAAGATGATTTCGGGGGAAGAAGGGGAATGCGTGAGTGTTCTGTCGGTGGCGCTCAACAGCAAGGAGGTGATACTTCTCCGTTCGGACAACGTGACAAGAAGTTAGAAACAATTTGTCATTTTTTTGGTTTATTTATATTTTATTTTTTCCTTCTGAATTTCTTCGCATTTGTTCTGAATCTTTTGTTTACTTCTTATTGTAGCACTACGTTTTTTGTGATTCATTCTTCTTCGTACCACAAAAACAGACAGTTGGTAGCGAGCGCATCATCTGTGTGAACGACTTGGTTTAATTCTCTTGTGTGTGTGTTGTATTTGTGTATAACCATGCAGCGCCAGAGGTCGTTGGAGTCGTATAGCCAACTAGCCCGCTCGCAAGTACTACTGAGATTTACTGATGCTCCAGAGCTGCTGATAACGTCAAAATAATGTGCCTAACGAATCAGAGTGATGAACAATTTTATTTCATTAGATAAGCAATTTTCTTCTAGAGTGATGTCATAAGTGAACCGCATGCTTTGAAAGGTATCGTTCTTTGGAGATTATTTACCATAAATGTACTGAGTTCTCTTTCCTTTTCGCAATAATATTGTCATTTCAGACGCCTCAAACGAATGCAGCAGCGAAATGGATTGTTCATCTCTGAGCGAAACTTCGGCATCAGTGCGGCGTGCTGAAGAACCACGTGAGCAGGGTTGCATGCATAACTGGCATAAGTCTTTTAAAAACGGTGATAATTGAAAGCTAATTGGACTGCTTCTTATGATAGCTGCTGTCTCTGGTGAATCTGTTGCCGAGGGGTACATCCAGAGTCAGTCGTTCAAGTCTCTGCAACTTTTCCAAGAAGGTGATTGTTCTTTCGTATTTGCTGGAACAGCCTCAGGAGGTATGGCTCAGAAATTTGCTACAAATCCTCGTCTGTGTGCTGTGCAGAGGCATATGGTGCCAACTCTACTGGTTCTACCTTGAACCAAAGCTTGTTCCCGCGCCAATGGATTGATGATGGTTCAGTGTTAGTTTTCGCCTATGGTGCATGGTTATTATTTGTTCATTGTTGGGTTTCTGGCCTTCACTTTCAGAACTGTGTTGTCACTATATTTTGTTCCTTATATTGTGTGGTCGCAGCTGACCACACATATGCACGAACAAGCACTGAAGCAAGCGCTTCATCTCTGGAACCTGGCACGGCAGGCGTGGCCACAACATTGGCAGCGAGTGCTGATCTGTCACCAGAAGCTCCGTTCAGCAGTTCGCCTTTTTCTCACAAAGGTTAGCAATTTTACAAGACTTTTACAATATTGCGCTCTTCTTGGTGCTGCAGGATTACATGCAGCTATGACTAAACCAGATGTAGCAACTTGCTCTTCCGTCAATTCTGTACCGTGCAGGATGCTTCACCAGCCCCATCAATCAAAAGCGGCCACTTGAGAAACTTCGAGCCAAGCTCAGGCAGCTCCGTAAGCGCAACAAGAGGCTGCAAGGATGGCTGCTTCAGCTCAGTAGCATGAAGACCGCTGCTGAATTGGCAGAGAGACTGCGTGAGCATTTAACCCCAGCTATTGCTGCTTTTGTTGAAGCTCAGTTGAAGATGCACAATGTCAGCAGGCTTGATCGTCGATGGTGCAGCCAAAATAAAGCATTTGCTTTAGGTTTATACTTTCACAGCCCGAAAGGTTGTAGATATTGCAGGAAACTCCTAAAACTTCAATCTGTTAGGTCTCTGCAGCTGTGGCTTGCAGGCGTACCACTGAGGGTTGGATTTATCCTGAAGTTTCTTATTTGATCGAGAAACGGGCAGTGCCTTTTCCACGACAAGAGAGGGCTTGCACCATAATTTTTGATTAAATGCATAATTCAAAGGAGCTGTCGTACGATCCAGCGTTTGACAGATTTGAAGGCCTTGAAGAGTACAGTGCAGTGCAAGGCGCTTTTGTTCATGGCCAAAGGAATATGTACGCCGTGGAAGCAGCCTCTTGTCTATTTCTTTGCAGATAAGGCAGCGCTTGCGACTGTTCTGCATAACCTTCTCTTCAAATGCCACAAAATGTTGGTTGAATTTGTATTGCAGCCTGTGTCTGTATTTGTGATCAGGGGAACCCAAATGTTTCTTTGTTTTCAAACCTTGTGACCTCTGAAAAGCCGTACTTAAGAGTGACCGGTGAATCGCTTTTCTTTATTTTTAATCCACCATATTTGCGACGTGCTTGCGAAATATGTTTTCCAAGTACGACCTAAGGGTAGGCAATGACACAATTAGGAATTCGTACATACGACAGGTATATAAGAGGGATAGAGAAATGCAAATTTGGTCCATCCCAAAGTTGAGTGCCTGGCACTTGAATTTTACTTTTGCTTCCAAGATGTCTTTGAAACTCGCAGCACAGGTATTCAGCAATCATTGTGCTGTTGCATTGTGCACGTTGGTAACATTCCAGCAATTGCCAGCAGAGGCTATTCACACAACCAGATTTGTTGAGAGGATCGGTAGACTCTTTGACAGTATAAATATTTCAGAAAAGCGGGGAAAGTCTCCGTATGCCTCTGAAATGTGTGCAGGATCTGTGCATAACGAGTGTTTGGAAGAGTGCATTGTAGTTTTCGAAAACATAGTTCTATGCTGTGCACGGCAGCCTCTTTGGATCCATGGCTTCCGCCAAACTATGAGGGCTGTGCTGCTGTTATAGAACCACCTGGCCTCTCACTATGGTTTGACATACATCCTTACAAGACACCCGAACCAGGATGCACTTGAAAACGCTTTTCCAGTTGTTAGGTCAAAATTCGGATCAAACAGAAATTCATCTCTTCGGCAGTTTCAGGCAGCATTTAGACACCTTTAGTTAGCAACCTTTTTAAGCTGTCGGAAAGCAGCAACTGTGCTAGACATGCATGCGTGTAGAAACAGGTGAATCCGGCTGGACTGCCTAGCTGCCATATTGTAGGCGGCAAAAACAGGCCGCAGTGCAATGGGAACGACGAGGCTATGATTGATTTTGTACAAAATTTTTATCATTCATCAGCAAGGTAAAGCGGGTAACATCTTTCGACATAAACATTGCTTCTATGCACATTAAATTCAATTAGATATTCGCTCCGATTTCTCTGTAAAGCGACCTGGAAGGCAATAGTTTCACCAGTAAATCGCCGCCTTGGAAACCTGAATTTTTGCTTTCAGTGAGCAAGACCGTTTTGGCTCAAAAATGTGATTAAGATGTCAACAGTGGTGAACCAAAATATGCCCCTCTTTATTGAGAAAGCTGACGATGGAGCTTAAAGAGTGGCCTTAGTTAAAAAGTAGATATCAAAAGTTGCATCAGCAGGAGTAGAAGTTATTTCATTTACATTTGATGAAGCAGCTTCAAACTTCACCACGGCAAATTGCCTCGGTGCAGACCTTTTTTACCATTTAAGCACTTTCAGAACGAGTTTCGAGCACTCGACGGAGCCTTCTAAGAAATGTTTTGATGCTTGACGCATGTCATATGACCAAACTGATACGCAGGTGTCTGGGATCTGTGAGTCACCTAATTGATATTGAAAGCTCTCTTGTCAAATGGTGCTATAATGAAGCTTTGGAAGCCTTGCAGCATAAAGAGGAACGAAGCTCTCAAAAGTTCACCTTTGCTGGGAAAAAAAGAAGATGAAAGTACGGCTTGCTGTACAAATGCCATGTTCGTCACTCGCTAATGCACTTGACTTTTGTGAATTTTAATTGAAACTGCCGCTGTTCCAAGGAGCACATGCCACCGCAAAGTTCATACGAATCTTCGAATGCTACTCAACTCGAGAAATTGCCTGGCTGGCTCATTTAAGGCTTCCATGCGCAAAGAGAATGCATCATCTAGCAAGGCATTTCTCAAGGAGGCCGAACGGTACATCAAGAAAAATATGCAAATGGACGCCTTTTTACTGATGGACAGAAGAAAACTGGGTTCGTTGGTCTGCTCATTTGTATGCAGAGTGTTGCAGCTGTGGTTGAATCCCTTGTTATGACAGGCAAGCTAAATACCTTCTGACCCACAGTATGTCTCAGGACTACCTAGATACATTTTTTTGGTTCTGTAAAGGGAAGGGGCGGATTCAGAAACAACCCCACTGCCTTCAAATTTAAAGCAGCGTATAGGCGGCTTCTTGTTCAGACAGAAATGAAGTCTTCTGAGGATGGGAATTGCACACAAGATGTCGTTACTGTTTAAGCCTATCCACTGTCATTGATATGGCTGAATACCCAGGGACAGTAACGTCACAAATGAGGTCTGCCGTCCTGGAGCCTTATGGCGACGAGCATGACTATACCCATCGTACGGACTTCCCGAAGTTTCTTCAGCATGCAAACACTGTTGTTTCCTATATCGGAAGGTTTGTGGCTGCCAAGGTTGCTGCTGCAACACATTGTGAGGAATCTGTGGCAGCACTGCGTACTAGCGAGTTCACCGGCCTCACTCGTGCAAAGAGTCGTGGTGGGTTTGTAGCACTCTCCAATGATGTCCTGCAAATCTGTGAGGCCGCTGAAAAGGGCCTTCGAGTGCTTCAAATTCAGTGTAAAGACTTAAGAATGCTACATTTACAGTGTGAACAACTTGTAGTGGAAATCCTGACCAGTTATTGAGAGGGCTTGGTTCAAAGAACTAAAGCCTTACCTGTTGGACTGCGACCCATTGGACAACCACATATACAAGTCGTGCAAGAATATTGCAGTTCTTCATCTGAAGATCAGGATTCATCATGTTGCCAGAAACCAACCGAGGAAACTGCAAAGAAAAGGTGCGGACGCTGCTCTCCGAACTCATTATCTTCAATAATCAGTGGCTTATGAACACACGCATTGCTTAACGCTGCACACATGTTATGTCAGATTTAGGTAGCAGTATTGCAGTTCTTGAAAGTGCGCTTCAGCTATCGCAATTTCTGCTTTATTAACATGTTGCTATTCTTGTTTGTTGTGCAACCATCATTTGCTGTGGAACCTTATAAAAGACTGAATAAATTCTGATAAAATGAACTTAATGTGTGTTTTTGTTTTCATGTTTAAACAACTCTTTCACATCAAACATACAGTTTCATGGCCCCAATAAGCAGTGTGTATATTCAAAAATTAATTTACAAGGTCGTGCGGTGCCGGTATTGCTGGTGATCTGGCACAAGGACCCACTTCTTAATGCAAACGGGAGTGCCAATCTGCTTAGCCGCTGCAGTTGATCTGGTTTTCTAGCCGCATGTTTTAAATATTCGCGCACTCTATCATGCATTGCAAAATTTAAATGCTTGTGTCGGCTTTCTTCATAAACAGGAGAGTTTAGTAATCAATATTTTGGTTCACCACTGCTAACATCCTAATCACATTTTGAGCTGAAACGGTCTTGGTTACCGAAACAAAAAATAGGTTTCCAAGGCAGCCATTGATTGGTGAAACCATTGTATTAGGATCAGTTTGCACAAAAATCGGAGCGAATATCTAACGGAATTTAATGCGCATAGGAGCAATATTTATATCGAAAGATGTTATCCGCTTTACCTTCCTGACGAATGAAAGAACTTCCCACAAAATCAGTCATAACCTCCTCTTTCCCATTGCATTGCGGCCTGTTTTTCCCCCTGGCAAGACGGCGGCTAGCCAGTTTACCCGCTTCACCTGTTTTAGCACGCATGCTTAGGGGACTCTGTTGTGAAGCATGCACACGTGCTTATCAACTGAGATACCGGCCAAGCCACATGTTAACGGCAATAGCTGCGGTGACGTGGCTAGACAAGCGCCTATAAATACTGCTAACCTTTAATAAAGCTTGTTAGTTCTTCGTCGACCACTTGTCGATTCACTTCACACTCCAGAAGTTTTAATATACCCTCCTTGGTTAAAACACTTTGCTTGGGATCCGAGGGCTGGAGGCTCGATTCCCGGTGGAAGCAGGAGTTTTATTTTTCTTACGACGTCATCAAGATGATTGACAAGGGGAATCTTGTGGTATCCCGTGGAATCTCGCGGACTGGGACACTTCACACGGACGCTGGCGAATCATGAGCCATTGAAGGCTTTCGCCTTAATATCGTTCATGTTGATTTCAGCTTGTTCCATGGAAAGTGGTCCCATTAAAAAACGTTTGTTTGCGACCTCTTTTATCTGAAAATTTTGAATCAAATCACGTTCTTCTCTGCGTCGGCAACAGCCCGCGCATTTCGCGATATGGGCAAACCAGTCGCATCGTATTGCCGAATGTTTATAACGTGACTCTACATAGATTGGGAGCCCGTATCCTCAAACTCGCACGGACAGGTAGCATTTTAAAAGAAGGATAATCCAATAGCCCGCACGCATGTTGCTATATTCACGTGCGTGTGCATACTTTAATGTCACGGCGCGCGTGCATGGCCGTCGTGACGGCGACGATGAGTGCACCTGTAGTGGATAGCGTGCAAGCCTGGCTGTTCCGAAGGGCACCGTTACTATCCCAGTGTATTCCGACAGAAGAATTAAAGGTGGCTCGCAGAAAAACGCGACAATTGGAGCTTGATTTGGAACCTCACAAAGGTGCATTGAGGCCTGAAATATTTCAGTGCAAGGTCAGAGAGCATAAAATGTTTGTTCGGAAAATGTTTTAAAGACCGCGCGAAACATAAAGGTCTTAGTTGTATTTTTATCTTGAAGGGGCGATGACACAGTCGTTAAGTGTACTGAAGTTTTATGCTTCAGTGAATAATATATAAGTCTGCTATTCTTTTCGCAAAGTTTGAGTGCCTAGCGCGCGGCACATATTAAAAAAAAAAAAACTCGACACAAGTCGGAATCGCGAAACTCCTCTCACCGAAAGCGACCGCCATTTGGAAATGCTCGTGTGACGTCTGAAGCGAATAGATTCCAGAGCGTCGTCTGCAATGCAGGCTTCAATATATCAACGGACATGTCTAATTTTCCTTCGTGGATGATTGACGTAGTGGTCATCTCTCGTGCAGTAGTGCTTAAGGAACATGTTACTGCACAAAAAGGATGAAGAGTAAGTTTTTCAGTTAGAGGGATGCGCGGTTAGGATCCTTAGCCTAGAGATGCACTGATCTGTCGCATTACACCGCGACGATGCCAGTATGACCAATGGTTGCCTATTGTCGTAATTTGAGGTTTTCGGCCCCTAGAAATCGACTTAATCGATCAGCGGATGGTAGCCCGATAAATTTTGACCTGACCGGAGGCCGAGCGAGAACTTAAAGCTCGATGAGTTAACGCGCTGAATAGCTGCGCTTGTCTGTGGCGTAATTGTGTTTAAAAAAAAAGAAATACAGTTACATTTCTTATATTCACATTTTAACACTCATCAGGAATGCGCTTCGCCAGAAATGTCACTCCGTGCTGGCCTGTCGGCCCCTTCCGCGACGAATAGGCCTAGCGTGAGTCCGCGAGGTTTGGGTCTTCAATTTCGGCGATTACGAAGAACGCATTCACAATCTTTAGCGGTTGCATGTGGCCAGCGAGAGTAGCCCTGGCAATAGTGACCCCAAATCGACGACTGCTTATGTCACAAAACGCGTGCGTATTGAGCGCGGAGCGTCGATGTGACCCTGTCTGGCGAGCAATACTGAAGTCTGTCGGCAGCTGTCGGCGCCGCTTGCAAGCACCCCCCCCCCCCCCCCCTCCCACCCCCTTTTCCCGGCACTTGGCGCAGGCATGAGACGCAACGTAGCGTCCTCGGCACTTCTTAACTGCAGCGCTGTTGTAGCTTGTAAACAAATAAAGCTGTAACTAGTTTGAAAAGAAAATGTTTTCGGTATTGCTAGCTCAGCTTGAATTTTATGCTGTTGTTTAGGGTGAGCAGCATACAGCCGTTTACGTAGTAATGCTTTGTAAACAAACACGCTGGGGGCGCAGTCGTGCCCTGCGAATCCGCGCATTCCTGCGAAAGTTTTGAGCTCGTACACTAAATACTAAATGATGCATGTTCACATTGAAGCACTCACGAGTCATTTGCTGTGCAAACATCAGAAAAATCAAGGTTAGGCTCGGGATCCGGTCGCAGTCACGCGCTCGCGCTGCAGCGGAGGCGGGACGGAGAAGACGGCGGGTGGCGACTGTTGGTCGGTGCGGGCAGTCAAGTATTCGAGTAACTTTGGCGACGATAGGACTGAAACGGTGGTGGCGGCGCAAGTTTTTCTGCGCTGGCCATGGCCAAACTGAGCATAGTTCTGCATGAAGGCTTTACCGGCCGAAAATAACACGCGCATGCAGATATAACAGCATCTCAAGCATAAGTAAGGTACCGCTTCATTCAAAAGATTTCTCTGCTCCTCTAATGTCACGCAGTGTGCTGTCGTGTTAACTTATGCTTATTCGGGTTTTCTTCTTATTTTTTCGGACTGAAAGAGCGGCGATCAATAGCTCAACAATCAGCAACACGTACGACGCTAAACCATCGTCTCGTTCGTGGGCGCACATTGCGGATGCAAACATTGGACATATCGCTTTTCATGTGCGGGAGCGCTTGGTTGCTAAAACTAGACAACTGTCATATCCTACTAATAATTCGCGTTTGATTGTATGCTTTGATAATCTACCACGAGCCCATCGATTTCGACCTTCTCGACAATCTCTAGACGGAAGCCTGGAACAAGTCCAGTTCTCCGAGGATCACTAAGCTCACATATTAGAGTGACGGCTTCTTAAAGAAAAAATATGATTTGCAAGTAAGTTATCCACCCTCCACGGCGTGCATGCAAGTACCACAATGCAGCAAACACCGAAGAGCAGACGACGAAGGAATTACATGCCGTCGTGACGTCAGCGATCAACGGTCGCCAGACCGGCAAGGTGCCGGGGTAATAATGGAAAAAAAAAAGTCACTTTACAAATATCTACTGCACTTAATAAGCTCAAATTTCGAGGAATTAGAATTTCACGTATGTGGAGGAAAATGCAATAATAAGTTTATGTTCAAGTGTTAGCTGCGATGATCCCTTTAAGTACCAGAACGATAAAAAGGGCAATAGAAACAACAACGAAAAAGAAAACTTTGCATTAAGAGCGTAAACCATACGACCCTGTTGATAAGCAAGTTATCGCCGTGATTAGTTTAAAGAATACGCGGCAGGAGTCCTTACTCCGAGCCTCCATTGATGTATGTCGTCCACGAACTGCACATCACGCCCGGTCGTTCCTATACGGCGGCTAAGAGGACGATCGGGGCCAAAGGGGGCTCTGAAAACCACTAGAAGATGAGGATGACCGCAACCGTTTAGGTTGTTCGGTCGGCTGACAGGGCGAGCTGGAGCGAAGTATTTACCTCGCGCTGTAGTCTGCCACCGATTCCTGCCCAATTCGGGGCCTGTCGTCTGTAGTGGGCGGATGGATGGCTACGGCTCAGCCCTTTGAATTGGGGGTGGCGACGCACGCCACTATCCGTAGATTTAATATATTTTTCATTTACTAAATCTACGGATAGTGGCGTGCGTCTTTCGGTTCGTAGATGACTTTTTAGTTGTTGTAGATTGTGATGCGCAGGGAATTGAATGTGTTACTAGAAAGATATTGGCTACATTTGGAACGATGATGAGCTCTCTTGACTTAACACATGAACTCCCAGTAAATGGCCAAATTAGGTTTTAAATATCCGGCTCCATTTTAAAGGGGATGGTGTCTGCTGGGGCTACGAACCGCGCGCCAAAAAACCGCTTCTGCCTTTCAACTCCGCCCACTCAAAGCTCGTAAAAAGAGCCATTTTCACGTCTTGCTTTAAAAACGCACTCGGCAAAAGCTGCCCGCATCTCATCTCAGAAGTGCTCAACCATCAAGCCGAAAGGCTGAGCAGTTCAGGCTATCCGCAGCACCTTCTCATCTCGGTTGCTGAAGGCCTCCTCAAAAAGATGCGCACCGATGTGAACAAGTGTGACGCCTGCGCACAGCGTAGGCAAAAGGTAGCTGTGATACCGTACATTCATAAACAGTCACACAACCTGAAAAAAGTTGCGCAGCGGTACGACGTGAAAGTCGCTTTCTCTTCTCTGCACAAACTGTCAAAACTGTGCAAAATGACTGATCCGGAGATGACCAAGCAAATGAACTGCGGCAAAAAGCATCGGCGGCCCTTCGTTGAATGTGCAGAAGGCTTAGTATACGAAATTCCGTTAAACTGTGGAAAAACATATGTAGGCCAAACTGGGAGATGTGTGAATGATAGGTTGAGATAACGCGCCAACAATGCAAAAAATGCCCGTGACGGCAAAGATTTTGAAGGTTTTCTGGCAACCCACTGCCTTACTTGTAAGGACTGTTCTCTAGATCTTGCTGGCACTGTTGTTAGAAAAATAAGCAAACAGCATGTAACACGAGAAATCCTAGAATCTCAACTGATATGTCATCGGGGAGAAGCATGTGCTAGTTCTGCCTCTATCATTCTTTCTGAAAAAGAACGCTCTTATTTGCGCATGCATTGACAGTGACGCCTGATTGTTTCAGAATATATATGTTCACGTGATTCGTTCGCAATAAAAGTTGGAAGTTCAGCGCCGTCCCTGTCGTCTCGCCTCGTCCTTGTCTCTTTGCACTGTTATATATTTGTTCAAGCCTAGACCTATTCCGCGCTGGTTGATATCTACCATGCTTGGACGCTTGGGTTGGAATAATTTAACGGTCTATTCTATCAGAAAACGATTTCAAGCCATAGCCCTCTCTGCCACTGATCGGTCAACATTTGAAAATGTGCATAATGAGGTTGCGTTGCACGACATCACGCGGCGTCAAAAGGAAGTAAAAAGAAAAGATGTCAAAATGACGTTCACACACTAATTACGATAATGAGATGCGCTTTTTCGTTGGAATCATTTCATGTTCCCCCGTTTACGTGGAATAAAAAATAACGGCGCTGTTCTTCGCGGTAACTCTTGCGAGACGGCAACTGCTGCGACTACCGAGACTCTGTCGACATGCGGAGGAACAGTTAAGTTTTGACTGAAAAAGGAAACTGTGCAGTACGTGTGTCGCAAATCAGCTGAACAAACTCAGTGCCTCTCGCGAAACCGCTCTATCGTTTTTTGTAGCGCGGGAGAAATAGAGCAGACGTAACCTTCTCTGAGTGCCCGTGTTTGTGCGCACAAGTTGATACACCTCTCAAGGACGCCGGCGAACAAAAAAAAAATTTGAAAAAAAAAGGTTATCTCCGGCACGGTAGTATATCTGGCGTCAAGGAGCTCAAAGAAGGCAAAATTTTTGTGTCGCAAAGGCTACGTACCATGCCATTAACACCATCCACACACCGACCGAAGTTTGCAAGGTTATTTGCAGACGACGTAACCTCAAACAACGTCCATCGCAACCAATCGCACTGAAATACAGGTACAGAATAACGAAGTTATTAAAAGCCTTGGAGCCATCAGCTGATTCTGCACCGGCATGGTTGTGTTGCTTAGGAGAAACTGGATTATATCTGGAACGCGCTGTTGCCGGCTCTAAACGACGCTCTGTTTAAAAGCGATATTCTTGCTTATATTTTGATCTCTTCACACCTGTCCGTTATTACAGAGAAGTCAGCTTCAGTTGTTATATATCTTGAAACTACTAACTTCTTACAAAATGATTTTTCTTCAGAAATAATTTGTTAACAAAAAACAAGTAAAAGCATTTCAGCCTGCCTTTTACTATCTCACTTGCTCTTTTCATAACATCATCATCTTCATCATCATCAGCCTGACTATACCCACTGCAGGGCGAAGGCCTCTCCCATATTTCTCCACTTAACCCGGTTCTGTGCTAGCTGCATCCACTTGACCCCTGCGAACTTCTTAACCTCCTCCGCCCACCTAACTTTCTGCCGTCCCCTGCTACGCTTTCCTTCCCTTGGAATCCAGTTTGTTACCCTAAGCGACTATCGGTTATCCTCTCTTCGCACTACATGTCCTGCCCATGCCCATTTCTTCTTCTTAATTTCCACTAGGATGTCAGTAACCTGAGTTATTTCTCTGACCCACTCTGCACGCTTCCTATCTCTTGATGTTACCCCTACCATTTTTCGTTCCATAGCCCTCTGGGTTGTCCTCAACTTAAGTAGAACTCTCTTGGTTAGCCTCCAAGTTTCAGCCTCATAGGTGAGTACAGGTAAGATGCAACTGTTAAATACTTTCCTCTCTAGCGATACCGGTAAGCTGCTAGTCATAATCTGTGAGTGCTTGCCAAATGCGCTCCATCCCAATCTTATTCTTCTCGTTATTTCCTTTTCATGGTCCGGATCTGCGGTTACTACCTGTCCTAAGTAGACATATTCGCCTACTACTTCCAGTACTTCGCTACCTAATGTAAACTGCTGTTCCTTTTCGAGGCTGTTGAACATTACCTTAGTCTTCTGCATATTGATTTTCAAGCCTACCTTTGTACTTTTCCTGTCTAGGTCACCAATCATTATTTGCAGTTCATCCCCCGAGTTGCTTAGCAAGGCAATGTCATCAGCAAATCGCAGATTACTGAGGTATTCTCCATCTCCCCTTATCCCTAACTGCTCCCATTCCAAGTCTCTGAATACTTCCTCTAAGCAAGCTGTGAATAGTACTTGGGAGATCGTGTCTCCTTGCCTAACACCTTTCTTTATGAAAATTTTGTTACTTTCTTTATGCAGAACTATGGTTGCTGTGCATCCACTATATATATCTTCCAGCACTTTCACGTACGGCTCGTCTACTCCCTGATTTCGCAATGCCTGCATCACCGCCGAGATTTCAACTGAGTCAAATGCTTTTTCGTAATCAATGAACGCTATGTATAAGGGCTGGTTATATTCCGAGCATTTTTCTATAACCTGATTGATGGTATGGATATGATCGAAAGTATAGTACCGTTTCCGAAAACCTGCTTGATAACATAGCACGCCTTAATTGGCGTCATGGTGACGTTCATGTTGTTGTCACTTCATACGCAATTTTGATGTGATTGCCGGTGGAATAGAATTCATTTTGGCATCGTTCCATTACTCCAACCTTTATCTCATACACAGGACTGCACTTACAAAAGTCAGACGAAGAACCATCACACCTTTCGAAATCCTAGAACTGGTGAAAAAGTTTCGCAGAAACATGCAGACCACAAGAAATAAGAGGAGGCACAGGCGCTCACCAACTAGCCCAAGATGAGGTGTTAATGCAGTTTCCAAATCCCTCGTACCACTGCGTACCTATTGTAATTCCACACTGCACTATTTTTCATGAGCGCTTCGCTCCTGATACTTACAGCAGCTACACACTTTTTATGCTGCGTTAGACACTCAGCTCCATTATTTATCCGCATTCTAAGGCACTTGTACATATAAACTACCACCAGCGTAGCCTCCTGCATCCTGTGCGCGTCACCCTCGCCATTGTGAAAAATCATGACTGCCAATTCTTCGCTTCTAAACTTCAGACATAATCTGACACCCTCTATTCGGAAGGTATCCAGAAACCCCTGTAGATCTTCCCTGTTGTAAGCCATTAATGCTATAACATCCGCGTACATCAGTCCTGGTACGGACTGTTGAATCCGCACTCCTTGCTTGAGGAAGGAAAGGTTGAAGCCGAGCCCGCTTGTCTCTCTTCCCTCTCTTGTATAGTCTCCAGTCATTTTAGGTACTGCATGAACAACAAATGTGACAGCGGAATCCCTTGCCTAAGCCCCCGCTGCACCTCAACAGAATCCCACTTTTTCCCATTGTATAAGCACCTAGTTACATTTATAAATATCTTTTAAAAGATTGGTCACTCTGTTTCCCACGCCTAATGCATCCAGAATTTTCCACAAGCCTTCTTGAAGTACAGATAGAAGCAATATGAGAGGGAACACGGGAACTCGTGGTCTTTGTATTTCGCAAAGCACTGTCACCAACAGAAGATGAGAATAAGTGTAACCAGGGGCATGCTCGGAAAGAGCAGCCGACCAAGCTTATTTTGCATGCGTCTTTACCGCTGATTCTTATCACCTGTCGGTGACAGCGCTTTGCAAAGCGTGGAGGGCACACGCTACCGTGTTGCCTCTCATATTGCTTCTAGCTGTACACATAGACTCCTTTGATATTCAGAAAAGTTAGCCATATGATCATATGTTGCTTTTTTGCTATTTGAATACTCTGCGTCAAAGATAACGGATTGTCTTGTAACCTTCTTTGTTTCCGGAACCAATTTTGTAATTCACTCTGCACCCCCTTGTCCTCTACCCATGCTGGCAGTCTGTTCTTCATAATCTGCATCATTACCCTGTAGGCCACTGATGTGACAGTTATGAGGCGCTAGTTTTTCATGTCAGCTTTGTCCCTCTTTCCCTTATGTATCATAATCATCCTAATTATGATCCATTCATCAGGGGCTTTACCATCCCTTAACATATTTCTGATAAAGTTGCTTAACTTTTCATAGGTACTCTTCTTTATTAATACAATTAGAATACCATTTGGGTGTGCTGATGTATAACTTCGTACTCTCGTCTCAGCACTTCAGATCACCAACTCTGTCCAAATGGAATCACTGCGTCGTGCTCTAATAATAAAGCATGCGGGACATTTATTTAGTCTTCTCTTATCATTATTCATACATGTTATATTGCTTTCTCCTCTTCTCACCGAGTACTTCGAGCTGTAACTATATACATCTGCTCTATGGTAGCCTTACAAGTTAAGGATTGAGACGTTAAGTGAATTTCTTAGCTGATCATTATCCTTTTTGTTTACTTTTTAGAACCACTGGGACCCCTCTCGTCTAATTTTAACATTGATCAAATAGGATGCCTCGCTTCCATATATCATGTGGTCCTCCCATTAATTTTTCTCTACGTCTGCGTCTGGTTCTCCCATACGCTTAAAATATCTGTGTTCCCTGGAGGGTTCCTGACATTACTTTATGGTCCTCTTAACCTCCCATTCCACCAGCTCTTCGCTTTTCGTCTTCTTTTCATTTCTGGCCTCACCCTCACCTTACCATAGCTCTAGCTCATATAGTCCACTGCACGTTGCATAGTTTCACCCTGCGTTATTATCCTCAGAAATTGCTACTTTGGTTGGTTGCTTTCTTCAATTGCTGTTCCGAGTAAAATAACGCATCTGGCTGGCCACCTTGCTTCGTTCCTGCCTTAAATGTTTTATAAAACTCAGCTTGATACTTCTGTGGATTCATTGTCTCGATTTCTGTAGCCATTTTCATTGTGTCTATGTGAGCATTCATATCCTCTAATTTGTCTCACACCATTTTTTAGCACGTTAATGTCACTTGATGGATAATCTATCATTTTTGTGTGTGTGTTCTTCCTTAGCAGTTGTTAGTGTCCACAGGTATACGAAACTAAGGAATGTTTGCTGCTTGCCACTTTTTCTCTTAGCCATAAAGGTTCCTTGCATTCCAGATTGACTTTTTTCGAATTCATACTTTTACAGATGAATGCCCCAATTCCCCCTTCATTTCTGATACTCTCGTTTTTATTACAATATTCCTACGCATTGTCAGGATAACATGGTGGCTCCTCCATGTCCCGAAGATGTGTCGCCACAGCCCATATATCATTAAATCCTCCTTCCTTAGCTGCTGTTCTTTTTTTTTCTGCCATTTTAGGCTATTCTTGACACTTTGAATTTTATTACACCCTATATCTGAATTAATGTGGCTCTTCCACTCATGCCTCTCGCTTCTCCTATGGCCTTTGGTCCCTTAAAAGCGTCATTGAATGACGGCCTGTACTACTAACTGCCCTCCTGCCAGTGGCACCACTCTAGTAAATACCATATTGCGTAAACGGTTTAAAACCGGTCACGTAAACGCCCGGGTAACCTCCATTGTGATGTACCCAATTCGTTGGCTCAATCTCCCAGCGACCCGATTGGTCTCAACTATTCTCCGTTTTGTCCCGCTGGGTTTCCCATCGAACTATAAGATTGTGCATATAATAACATGCACTTTCTCAGAATCTTTCCATAGCTTATGCGTTCGTATACCTCTAACTTTCTAGCTCGTCCGCTTCAGCACATCACTGAGACCCAAATGGATGATGACCAAGGTTTATTCCTTTATGCCACCCCTGCCACCTCTTGGGACCTGGTCATCGCATCTGCCATGCGTTTCCCCGATTGGTCTTCCACTTTCAACCAACTGTCTGCCGTCACTGTTGTTAGAACGGTCTCCTCGGCCATCGCTACTTTGCAGTCCAACACCACCAGGGCTGTTCTACGTTCTAACGTTCACCTCCTGCTTGTGATAGTCGCTCTCTGGTCGGCGCTAGTTGGCCTTCCCATTGCCGGGGTGCTCCGCCATTTTCGCGCGGCTTTGAACCTGTTGCTAGCCCTCCCGAAGACTGCCACAATGCTTGCTGTAGCGTCGTGGATTCGCCGTGTTACCGCGAACATTTACCGGCAATCCTACATCCATCTGCATGAGACTCCAAGCTGTCCTTACCTTCCATCCGACTCTGCTCCGACACAAGGTCATCCGCTGCCCGCATCATAGCACCTCCACTCGACCTTCCAGATCGGCCCGCTTACCCCGCTCTTCCTTAAGCTCAGCCACTATTTGCTCTTTGTGCATTTGCCCCCTCCGTCTTAACCAACTCTAAACTTCTGCCTCGAGTGCAATCCGAGTTTCGTTCTCAAACTTCAGGTCCTCTTTGAGCTTCTTAACCCTCGCGGCTTAACCCAATGGCTGCCATTTCTAACCACCAAACGGTCTCGTGAACTCTTTCGCACAGCCTGCACTCGAAGCTAGCCTCCCTACGTCGGTTTAACTATCGAAGCCCGTTTCTTCTAAGAAAAAACGCCCTTGCAGATCGCACTGCACTATATACCTGTCTCCCATGACTTCCTTAACTTTCCGACCCATTGGCCAGCCTGCCTCCTAAGTATGACAAGGAAGCCTGCGAAACTACCTAGACAAAGCCGACTACCCCGGCTTTCCAAAGTCTTCCCTGCGATTTAAAATGACCGTTTTACCCCATGAAAACGTACACTTCCAGGAGAAAGTCAGCTCCCGCTTCTGAGGCGCCTGGCGGTATACGGTTGTGACATGTTTGGGAAAGGCAGGGAGCCTTCATACATAGCTTAACAGTACACTTTGCGGGGCTTGTTGGTGATGCATTTTTTTTTCTTTCTTAGAAAATAATTAAGCGCTACTTCTTCAGACACGCGAACAGAAAGACAGCGCCCGTCCTGCCCCGTAATTATGTTTGCGTGTCTCAAAATGCACTGTACAGCCATCTAAAAAAAAAAAAAAAGAAGAAAAGTTTTATACACAGCTTGCATATGACGTCATGTCAGCGTGCTTGCTACAGCGGCGGCCATACTCACGAACCGCTTAGCCGCCGAGAGCGCATCGAGACATTCGTATGTAAATAGACTTGTTTTGTGCTGCGACCGGCTCTTGTCATCGTTTTTGCGATGCAATGGCTGCCATTTCGAGTTCTCTGGCCTTTTATTGTGGCTACAAAATGTGCAACTAATCATGTCGGCGCGAGGGAAAAAGTTTTGTTAGTGTGCGAACGTTGACCACTTACAATGAGCCGGAACAAAAGAGCGCCAGCCTCGGTCACCTAGCTGCTTTCTGGTCTTCGAATGAAAGCGTACAAATTGATATATCCGCATACTTACCTTGCTACCGAGTGAGTGGGGGAAGAGGCTGCCAACAACCCGAGACGGCTCCTACTTGGAGAAGACTGATCAAAACAAGCTCTTTCAATGGTTGAACTGATCTCGAGGCGCAATTATAGCGCACACCGTAGGTATCCCTTCCTTTTTACTTTTCCGGATTCTGCAACACATACAGAAACGCTCATTTCTTCAGTGAGCTGCATTTGCAGAAGATTGTGCACAGCTGGATTGCCTACTCCGCTGCGTTGGCCTCGGCATGCGTTTCCTGGGCCTCGGCTCTCCGCTTTTTGCTGTGTCGTTTTTTGTGGGGTGCGGTCGGCGTACGGCTTAATCTTCACGCGTTGCTGAAGTAGCTGGGAGTGGACAGGTTCACTGCCTGTTCGCTTCTGCGATGTCCTTGGGTGGTCTGCATTGCAATGCGGTCAGGTTACACAGCGAGACGTTTATTGTTTCCGCATTATCACGGTGACGACAACTTAAATTGCTCATATACCTAATACGAAGTGCGTGCAGGAACTTGAAGATTATTGCTGTTCTTGCGGTTGAAGTTGCACATGTTTCAAGTCTAGTTCACTATAGTTTCAAGTGCACTACATGCAAGCGCCTTGATCAACGCGGCTTCATTCACTCGCACTGGTCTTCTGTATAGAGAAGGTTATTTCCGTCAGAAGCTTTAGCGCTGCGCTTACAGCGACCGTACATCGCGCACACGTCCGTACTGAAACGCATGCAAACTTCAGGAGCCGCATGCTGGTTCATAAATATGGTGCCTTCATATTCGATGGTTCATTTCACTGACATCAGTGCCGGCTATGTATAGTAAATCTTGGGAAAAGGGGGATCACAGGCGCTCTCTTAAGCAATCCATGCAGTCACTCGTCCATGGAAAGGAGGGAAAGGTCTTCTACTTCCACTCTCCACAGCGCGCATATATATATATATATATATATATATATATATATATATATATATATATATATATATATATATATATATATATATATATATATATATATATATATATATATATATATATATATAGGTGCTTTCTTTATTTAACATCAGTTATGGTAACTTAATGATAAGAGCGTCTTACGAAGCTGGGTTTTTGCGCGGCACTTCTATTTCGGCAGTGTTAGCAGCTCGGTTTTGCCATCGTGTTTAAGATTATGTTCCCGTAGTTTTGTGACCGTCATGTGAATTCTGCCGTTGCGAATTGATGAAGCATTGCAAAGTATCGAACTCGAGCCCTCTTTCAACGTTTCCTTCATAGCTCCTGCTATATTTCTTTCTAAGTGTCCACATTTTGCGCGGCTTTTACCACGGCTTTCCTTAAGACTACTCACACAAGTCCTGCACAGGGTGTCCGAAAGCCGTAATTCAAAGCAGCCGTTTTACAACCACAGTGCGTGAGGTACGGCACGCGTGTGATCTGCGACATCCCTACCACTATCGTACAGCCGGCAAACGGGCATAAAAAGCTATGCTTTAAGAAATAGCTGCTTATCCACTTGCTTCCTTGTAATAAACATATCACGTGGATTCGTTAATTTGTGCTCAAATTTTTCGAGGCCTTGAAGTACGCACGAGAACACAATCGCCAATTTTCCGCCAGTTGTCAAAAAAAAAAACAAGAAAAAAAAAACTTCCCCAATGGTTAAAGTCTTGTCTTCTTGGACACTGCTTTCAATTGTGAGTCACCTGCGCCGGATATATTGTAAGGCGCTGTTATCAACATACGGACGGGAATTGTGTGACCTTCCGACAGGTAGCAATATTCTGTCCTGATCTCCCACCGACCAGGCATATCTCTCATGGAATACAGTGCAAGAAAATGAGGACAACAACATGCAAAAGACAGGAAATGTGCTCGTCTCGGTTTTCGTCCCGCCTTATATTCCAGCCTCTTCACCAATTAGCTCATACAGACCGAAACCCTGCTGCGACTACGTAGAAGGGCGCCATATAGGAAAGCAATGGGCTGCGCGTTGGCCCAACAAAATGAGATGCCACAGTGGTATATCGTAACATACTGCTGTAGTGAGAATTGTCAGATATTCAGGTGCAGAGAAAAATTCTGCTTTTAAAGCTTTCTCTGCGCCCTTACCGAGTAGTTAAAACTTCCATAGAAAGCAAAGGAAGTGCTTTTCTGAAAATAACTAGGAGACTACAACTGTCCCGAGGGACGCTCTGCGGATATGATCATTGTTATTATGCAATATCACGGTATGCAAAAAAGAAAAAAGAATTATAAGCAATTCCCGCTAGAAAATGTACTAGTCCAGAATGTCTGGGTATGTAAATAGGATTGCTGCTGTCAAACGCACTGCCGCTCAAGAGTTCGCATGCTGTTAACATTACTGGCCAGCCCTGGTTTGTTCTAAAGTTTTATAATACACTGGCGTGATGAACTTTATACCGACATTTAGGTCTCGTATTTCTCTCGAGAGAACGCGTACGTTCCAATTTCTCCACACTTCTTTTTGTCCTGAAGGGAAGAGAGAAGTAATAAAGCTCACACGTGCTGCCAGCAACACATTACCGTGTGTCGCCTCATTCTTTTCAATGCGTGTCGGTTGTTTTAAGTCTTGTCTTTATTTATACCCAAACGAATGATAACAGATAATATCGTGCACAAGAGCAGACAGTCGGCGTTCACTTAGGCGCCAGCTGCTTTTTCAAAGCAGAATGTAAGGCTAGAGAACTGAGGACGCGCCCGAATTCAATTTGCGGGCAGCATTTGGTACACCAGCACGCACCTTCCGTTGTTGCACTGTGCCCTTGAGAGGTGTTCTCTGCAATGCATTGGGTGTACATTTTCATGTTTTCGCCCCTGACATGCACGCATGCCCGAGGCATACACTCACTCGATTTTTCAAAACAACCCTGGGTCAGCGGGTGAGGAAGCCACCGCCGCCGCGTCGCACCGTCGAAAGCGCGCCTAAAATCCTAATGACCTGCGATGAACTCTGGCGGCTTACTACGCAGCCCCACTCTCCAGCGCACCTCTTACATCCGTGCTTTTTCGCGTGGGCACACACTGGAGCTGCGTGCAGGGCGATGGCGCGTAGCGATTGGTCCGGTCGAAGGCCACGTGATGGACCCGGGTCCAATGGAGAGGGGCCCAAGCCCGAACCGCGCGGTGAGTTGAACAACGTCGGGTCTGGGCATCGGTGTTGAATCAGTCCGACGACAGCCCCCGAACCGGCGAGGTAAAGGTCCCGGCGCTCCGAGGTGTCCCGCTGTTCATCCACTCCCGACTTGAGAGAAACGGTGAGCCCATCTGCTTCGCGCTCTCTTTGCCGCCGCCTCAACTTGCGCGCTCCCGCCGCGCGCCGCGTGCGCGCGGGCGCCAAGTGTGAGGAGGATCCCGGCACATTTTTTTTTTCTCTTAAATTCTACACATGCGGCAAGAAAACATAGACGTTCGCCA
This sequence comes from Amblyomma maculatum, assembly GCF_055883805.1. Classification (NCBI taxonomy): domain Eukaryota; kingdom Metazoa; phylum Arthropoda; class Arachnida; order Ixodida; family Ixodidae; genus Amblyomma; species Amblyomma maculatum. The sequence continues at coordinate 282,158,034 of NC_139344.1, read as the reverse complement.
ATTATTTTTGGTGGGAGAGCATGGGCCAATCGAAAGTAACAGCCAAGAAGTGTCGTCCGGCTGAGTAAAGCAACGCCATACTCTGCTAAATCAATAAAGCCACTAGGCGAAATGCAACGAGATTACCAAAAAAAGCGTCGATTTCAGATAAAAAAAGATACATTAGTTAGCAGCTCTGACGCCCGTAGACTTATGAATCGTTCTGCGAGGCTTTTAAACTTAGAGGCTTGGACCGAAACTCGTATGGGCGGGGACAATCACGTTAAAACGTGGAAAATCCCTCGAAGACCATGAAGTCAAGAACGGACGGACGGGAGCCAAGTTTCTCTTTATATTATGGTCGGCGTCCAGTTTTCCTCTACAAGCAATCCGGCCTTTTTTCTTTTCGCCTTCATGACTAGCTTACCTAAAACATGTATTGGCGTGAAAACTTCAATTCATTCATGTATTTATTATAGAAAGTATTAAAGTAACGATTTCGCGCACCATTACGAAACACGAGGACGTGCGAATCGGAGTAAGCGTGTCGCATGGGGACTCAATTGGCACGTTTTGCTTATTATAAGGGTGAGATACTACACTCTCAGTCTGCTTTGTCTACTTGTGTAAGCCGCCCGTCTGCGTGTTTTATTTCTCTTTTTTCTTTTTGCGTGTGTGACGTAAGTTAGGCGAACTGCTCTCGCAAAAGCTGCAACGTTTCTCCTGATCCCTCAAAAGGGATCAGCTCCTAGCAGGGACGCTTATAGAGCTGGCGGCTAGCCCGACGCGACGGCACTCAAGCCGGCTTTGTCGTATTGCATTGGGCGGCTTTGTAACATTGAATATGTCATCCCGTGCGACAGGCCTTTAGCTTGCTCCCATTTGGCGATCGTGTTGTAGGGCGCTTCCAGAACACCCAAAAAATTGACTTAATCTTGCACGCGCACAAAGTCGGTCATGCTAATCGCGCCGTCCGTTGAGATGCGTTGGTGGGACCATTTTAATGGATCAGTGCGAACATTCCTTGGATGCTGAATGAACCAGGTGGTCGACCACTGGTAAGGGAATATAAATGTCTGTCGTTTTGCCGGCACGAGAGAAGTCGGTCGTTTTTATAATCTTGCTATGGAACAGTTTGACTCTTCACAAAGCGAAGAGGCTACCAGTCACCATTCACATGAGTCGTGAGATGTTAAACGGGGCACACCAGCATGCGTGAATAACGACGCCGTCCTCTCAAAGCTAGTCCGGTACTAACCATGCTGAAGAATGTGCTCTCAGTATGTCGTATGGGTTAGGTAATTTTACAAGCATTCTTTTTCAGATCAAGTAAAATAACGCTTCATCTTAACTAATCAACGACGTGCGGTTAATAAAATAATTAGGTCAAAAGAAAGTGTCAAGTTTAATGACTATAGGTAAGTTATCAGCTGCAATGAGCCTGAAAGGAAAAGTGTCTTTTTCAATTTGCATCGATGTCTCTTATTGATAAGCGTCGTGCTCACTTTTCTTTTTAAATTTATTTTTCTCTATATGAAAAGCATCAGGCCACTCAGAGGTGAAGTCTGGTTTCTGCCTGCAAAAGCTGATAAAAAGCCCGGCTTTGCCTTTGGCACGTAAGAAGAAATGAGCTCACGCTTCCCGAAACACATTTGAAGCTTGTCGCAAAGAAAGGTCGTACGTCTACTGAAGCACCGAATTTGGCGCCCGCAATGCAACCCCCTTTTCGAAACATCTCCGACATGTCGGAACAAATATTGTTGTCTGAATATAAAATTAGGTTCCCTGTGCACGATTACCGCTGCCATAGCGCTATAGGTGCCACGTAATTAACGGATTCCCTGATTCCACTGAGTGACATTGAAGCGAGGGGGATCTTCGACAATACCTAGAAAAATCGAGAGTTCTTTTCCAAACCATTTGCATGACGAAATTTCATTGTGGTGCATTCTGAAGCAACGTTACTCATCGAACAGTTAATAATTCTTGTAGCGTGTATACTGTCCAGCGAAGAAGTATCTAAAAAGAACTGTGCTTCCAGAATTTACTTGCAAAGAAATGCACGATGCTGAGACGTTCTGATCCTACGGGGGATGAATACAGATCAACATTAAAATCACATGAACGCGCAGCAGCAAGACCACCCAACGAAGGTCATTTTCAAACAGCGCAGACCATTAGCCCAAATCTGCCTAATATGAGTATACTAGTTGCCAGGTACGCCGTATTGAACGGCTCGCTATTGATTTCCGCCACCATAAACTGTCGACTCAACTCCACACGACCTCAGTTTAGACTGGCACAACAAGCATGATTGTTTAGCGATAACAGCTTTGTTAAATAAAATAACACGATGCGCCGGGTACCCCTCTCGGCTCGCCTGTGATTTTTCTGCACTACTATAACTAAAGGGAGTTTTGGGACGTGAATGCTGGTTTACTCAGTCTTGTAATATTTTTTTTTTTGTCAGAAAACTGAGCCGAGAGCGGGAAAAGAAAATCTATCTGATGTCTTAAAAGTCACTTCAGAGTGCACGGTGCTTCCTAATACAATGAAAAGCATGAAAGCGACAAAAAAGGTGGTGGTTGGTTGTAATCTGTGAGGTTTAATGTCCCAAAACGGCCAAGGCTATGAGAGACGCTGTAGTGGAGCCCTGGAGTTCTTTAACGTGCACTGACATGGCGCAGAATACGGTCGCCTAGCTGTTCGCCGCCGTCGAAAAGCGGCCGCCGAGGCCGGGATTCGATCCCGCATCCTTGGGCATAGTAGTCGAGCGCGCCCTACCACTGCACCCTTCCGGCAGGGCGGGGACAGAAAAAGGAGCTCCCAGTATACCGACTTCGCAGTAAGTTGCCACAGTATCTGAAAGCGTCCACAAATCATTACGCTCTACGTCGAAATTCAAACTTTCTTGTATTCATGAGGAATCATTTATTTTAGATGCGACTAAGCAACAAGTTTTCACACCGGATAAACCGACAAGTGCGAGCGACCCACCTATATTATACAGAAAAAAAAAAAAAACATTCTGGAGAGAGATTACTGATGCCTGAGTGCTTTGATTACATCGAAACGCGGACGCCGCGGTAAAGAAGTAAAGAATCGACGCCGCAATCTTGTGGTTAGTATATAAACGCTGCAGCCTCCGAAGAACCGTGGCGTGCGAAACTGACAGGTCCTGGCGAAGCGTGGGAGCGATGACGCGAGCAAGCAGTCACAGTTTCTCGTGCAGCAGTTTTCAGCTGTTGCCGCTCCTGTATAGTCCGCCTGGCTACTCCGCTTGGACCACTTGAGCGAAGAGCCTCAAGCGCGGAGGAGCTGCGCCTCGGGAGGAAAGTGGCCCCTTCCGTTTCGAGAGAGAGCCAGAGATGAATTGGGCCTGTCGTTGGTGCTATTGTAGTGTGAGCAAGAGAGGCCGTGATGAATTGACGGTCGTCGTCTGCCTTGAGTAGCACGCCTGCTCTTCTCTGTCCAAATTCTCTTTCTGCGGCGCCTGTCGTTGTTTACTCCGTTGGGAGAGCAGCGCCATTTCGCTGCGCGCCATATCCTCTGACTGGACCCATCAATGGCCTGAGCAGTAAATGCGAATCTTTCTATAAATACGTTCAGCAGCAGTGGGCGCAATGCGAACAGCTTTGCACATCAACAACCGGTGCTCACAATGCCTGTAGTATCCGCTTCAAGCGCCGCCTGGCTTGTTTTTTTTTTTTTTTTTCAGCAGAATTTCGTTTTTGTTCTCTCTAGGAGAGGTTTTAGCAAGAATACGGGCGAAAGTGCGCATGACAAGAGGAGACAGCGGGAATAGACTTGAAGTGACGGAGCGCAGAAATCGGGTCTTGTGTCGGGATTCGGTAAAGATTGCTCTGCAGTGACGCAACGCAGTTCACTTTCACAAAGGCAAGGAAGAAGAATTGACTGTTTTATTTAAAAAAATTCTTCGCTCGCTGCAGATCGCCGACAACTGGGAGACATTTAGCCCGCCTCTATCAGGGCCCTCGGCACGTCTCGAGAACTGTGATTCTTGCTCGTTACTGATGCCAACGCCCAACGCAGGAGCCAGTATTTTGGAAGTGAGGCGCGTTGCTTTGCCCACGCGAATCATTGGAAACGGAAGACATATTTTCGCATTTCAGTGGCACACATCTTCAAATCATCGACCATACATTGTATAGCAGCGCCTAGATTTCGCTACTCGTCTCACATTCGCTTTGTCCCCATACACTAGGCCTGGACGCGTTTTCGCCCACCAAGTTTGCTACTGGCTATGAGCACAGTGTCATCGCTTAAAAAAAAATAAAAAAACGTAACTGGCAGACCAGCCTATCATTCGATTCACATATTCTAGAGCTCAGCTAAAATTCGCTTGATTCGAATGGAGCATTGACTGGGACAACGTACGTGGGGCCTGCGCTTTAATTTGCGCTAACTTAAGCGACGCCCAACACTATCGTGCACACGGACGCAAACGCATATTCGAGATGTGCCCATGAAGTGGCGTAGGCGTCACTGTGACCTCCCTAAGGGCAGTCGTTCTTTTTTTACCGAATTAGTGGCCGTATTCCATACTTCGCTTTGCCTTAATCTATGCGGCTGACACTCGGGGCCTTCTGGAATCTCAAACGTCCAGCCGCGACTTTCCACTTCAAACTAAAGTGCGCCTGACGCAGTCGAGAAAGCATCAGGTATGTGTATGTCGAAAAACATTACGGCAAAGTACGCTTTCAGCCGAGTCACGCATAGCAACAATGCTTCATTAGCAATGCTTTGTCGCGCAGGCCGCGTAAGTACATACCTAGCTGTCCACGGAGAAGTTTAGATGCGGTTTCTGCTTTACATTTCACTTACTAAAATTATTTAACCACTTCCTTCCTGCTGTCCATGATCGGGGCCTTTTCTTCTTGGATTTCTACCCGCACATTACCCGCACATTTAGTCAGTGTAATCGTAAAGGTTAAGGATAGCATTTTTTCAATTAAACTTTCTCACTCATGTAATGCAGGCAGATTTCAGTTTGGGTATGCAGGCGGATTTCAGTTTGGGTAACTGGTATTCCAACATGCTCGATATCCAGAAGGACGTGTGCGTGCCTCGTTTTAGGCAATGCCATTTCAGGCCTAAAATAGTGCGGTGCGTTTTGGGCGCCCATCCTCAATAGAGGTTGAATACAGCTAGCTCCCAACGCTTGCTTATTAAGCCAGCCTTTAGTCCGACGCTCGCGTGCCTTCCATGCATATCGTAAAGGTCACAAGCCGGGCACAAGCGGAGACTGCTTTCGCCTCCACTGCCTTCTGAAGGCTTCAGGGAAGGCCTTTTCGTTCTCACCGCACGTGAGCAGTCGACATTATCCAATTTTTGGCAAGGTGACTCGGAATGCATTTTACCACGCTGGTTCAACTATTTGTTTCAATTACTAATACGTTGGAACGGATCATACTGTCTGGGTAAATCGCGCTCGGTCGTCGGCTCAACCGAAATGTAGCTGGATTGACACTTGCACGAGAACTCCCCTTTTCTCGCGTTTTAATTAGATTTACATTGGATGAACTTTCGCGTCAACTAAGCATGTGTAGCCCATGCAATTAACTGCTTTAATAACGTGATTGAAATGCAGCGCCTCCTGAATAGCGGAACATGTTGAGGACGCCGAAATCGTATTGCATACTGAGCGCTGCTTGCATCCTAAATACACTTTATAGCTGTGTTGTTAAAATTACCCTCTCAGCAGCCGAGAAATGCGTGCATACCAGCCTGTAACAATGAAGCCCAAATAAAATCTCTCTTCAGAGAAATTCCACTCAATGATTGAGAAAGGCTTCTTCTCGACGAGGAGGAGAGATAAACAACACAAGTCCGCGTTTCTACCATCTAATGGAAAGCTTTGCACGATTTTCTAAATCATACAATAAAAATGTGGGTGGACTAAATAGGGAAGCAATTTGTAAGGAATAAAGCGCCTCGAGTAAAAAGAAAACAGGGTAGAAGAAATAGGTTACTAACATAGAGCATTTTGTTTTTCTTAATTCTAAGTCCTCAATTTCATTTACCTATTAAAAGAATGGTGTGCCCTCAGTGAACAAAGCTAGCGAAGTTGTATAGATGGTAGTTAATTTGGTATTGCATGCTTCTCTCTTGTGCTCTTGAGCGAATACTTTTTAATTTGCAATTTTATGATATAGTTAAAGTGTGTTATATATGCAGGCGATGTCCTCTCCGAACAACGATGACGGCGCATGAGCAAATAGAACTCTAGGCAGCTTACAGCCCTGGTAATTTAATAATTAGTAAAGATCACTTTAACACTGAGGCTACTAGTTAGAGACCCAAAAGAAAATTTGCCTCTACCTTGCGATCATGGGCTCAGTTTAGAAACTCTAGGAAGAGTAGACAATATAATGGTATTAGAGCCCCATCTTAACAGCCAGGTGTTAAAAGACAATCTGTTAATTAAGTTGTCAGCCAGGTTGCTTGCTTGTCACCGGTATCATTGGCCTGCATCGTGATTTTCTTCCGTGCACTCTAAAAAATATTTCAACTTTATAATGTTAAGCTGGCTTAAAGATACACGGAATAGATACAATAAAATGTGACAGCCTGTGTGACATGGTGTGTCTTTCTCTTAATATACTATGTATCCCACCATACATATCAAACGTGTCGTGTTCCAACTGCACAATGCATGGCAAGCCCAACATAGCGGACACATTACCCCGTCTTTTGAATAAGTGCAGTGCAGAATAGATTAACCGGAGAGAGGTGCCGAGAGTGTGCATTGTCGTCTAGGGCACTCACGTGACCACTTCTCTGATTTCTTTGGAAGGGAATGTTGGCATGACATGCAAAACTGTAGTCCTGTTAATTTTGCACCTTGCACTTGGACAATATTTCCGCTGTGCGATTTGTGCTATGTTTATGAGTCATGTTTCCTTCCTCTCTTTACGCGTTATGGCGCACTGCTTGCAGCTCCAGCGTGATGCGTCAGCTGTGGGGCAGCTATCGTTTATCGCGTATGCTTCGCTAGTAGATTCGGTCGCTTACACATTGTATGCTTTGTTTGTTGCCCGGCCCGAGGGGTACGTCCAGCTTTATCTTGCGGCTTTTGTCCTTCGACCTTGTTCGCCTTATCGTGGGCGAATAAAACTGAATTGAAGTACCTTGCGCATTTGGACATAATATTTAGCAAGGAGTGAGTAAATTTCCCGAGGCCACCAACGTACGTTTGCAGACAGCTGACCTGAATTAGCTGTCACCCTAGGGGAGTTCCTGTGTGCACGGTGGAGGAAGCGAACGAATGCGCGTTTGCGATGCCCATTCTCCAACCTGAGCTTCCCGGTCCAAGTCAAACACGCCGTGTTGAATCTGATCAGCACCACGATTAATACCGTGAGGCGTACGGCTCTTCGGTCAGTAGGTGAAGCCTGGCTCTGCTTCAAGAGCTCGCGCCATTGTTGACAGCGAAGGGACGAAAAGGAAAGTGCTCAGCAGCCAAGCCGCTACCCGCTGACAGCAAAATAGGGAGCACCAAAGAATGCAGGCAGACGCGGTCTTCTCTCCAAGGTCTCCGAACGGTCCCCTTTCCCTGGCCTACCAAAACAAGTATTTTTATCCATTGTGCACTTGTTATTGTTCTCTTTAAATGCTTGGCATTACGAGAAGCTCGAGTCGCTACTATTCGCCCATTTCCAGGAAGCAAACATTTGATATCCAACGTCGGCAAGTCTGGAATTAACTCTTCGACATCTGTACCGTCTAAGTCGGTGGGCTATGTCATTTGGCCAACACCTTGCATCACTTTGTGATAACCCGATGGAGGCTCTGAGAAGCGTGGGTTCCGAACGGAAGCGGCGGGGAGAAATAGTAGGTTGCCCATCACGGGTTTCTCCTTCTGCAGTACTGCCGTCGTGGAAAACAACTATTTTTAGCCGTTTCGTTTGCGCTCTACCTCGACTGGGTCGTAGCGCAAGAACCTTCCCATAGTGATTTTGCTTCGGCCAACGACTGGCGGCCACCGTTTGCATGCTTCATGCACAGATGTCAAAATGTGATGACTCATTTCCTCATTTTTATGTGCAAGGAGCTCGTCGGCTCTTTTGGCGGCGCTCTGTGTAACCGCGGGAAAGCTTCGCGCCGCTGTCACACTTAATGTGTTGTGTGCCGTCTATAGCAAATAGTGCGTGTTGTGTGGCAGGGTGAGGCATAAGAGTAAGCATGCGTGGTCATGACAAGAATTTCATGTTTAATTAATTTGGTGGTAATTGCTATATAAAGAAGCCATGAAGCAGGGTATATATATAGAGTGCGTCCGAGTCATGTGACCAGTCTTGACCAACGACTAACAGTCATGCGATTCACCAGACAAGATGTAATGCCGCATATAGGCCACGCTAACAATCGTGCTAAGCGGTGTTGAGAATCTTGTACTCCCGCAGGCCAGGGCTGGCCACTGCCTAGGCGTCCGCTAATTTCTTTCTTTAAATAAAAGCGACAGTACCATAAGTCATCATGTCTGGCTTCTGATACCACTAATACAAATACAAATAATTTTATTTAGCATTAACACTGATTACACAGTACTCGTGATGCTGTAAGGTGCTAGCAAAAGCCTGCGATGGCTTGACAAAGGCTAGCGCCCCGCTTACAGAACAATACAGCAGTGGACAAAAACGCAACAAAACAAGGAAAAGCCATTATAAGCATACCGGCCGCTTTATATATATGTATATACAAAAGTAAATTTAAATGATAGGACTGATATTGGGTGGTACAGAATTGCATTCATGTTTATTCCGAGAAGTCAACAATCGTATCTCCATTCCATCGGAAGCACCATGCAGCAGATCGTTATACAGTCTCCCGACCCTTATGAACCATTTTTGAAAGATCTTCGTTCGAAACCATGCCAGGATGCAGTAGGATGCTGAGTTGGGCGAGTTGGTAGTAATTCATTTTTGGATGGAAAACAGCGCAAAGGGAAGAAGGATAAAGAGTGTGGTGTATGCTTCCTGTTCCTTTGTCCTTCGTCCCTTTGCGCTGTTTTCTATCAAAACAAAAAAAAAATATCAGGATACAATCTATGAAGAGTGACACCGAGGAAAAATAACAAATTATTTGCTTTGTGGCAAAAGGGCTTTGAAAAAAAAAAAAAGAAAAAAATATAAAGCAATCGATTGTAATAACCATTTCAAAAAGCAATTTTCGCTGAGAAGCACCTCATAATGCAACCGAAAATGCAACGCACACTCAAAATGAATTTATAAGTGAAATTACTGTAAAAAAAAAAAAAAGTTCAAGTGCTAAAATACAAACGTGAGGTCCTTCGCGTTCATAAGCCGAGCGCTAATGTATGCGCCTCAGAAGCAACGGTGCCGATCACTGCTAATTGTGCTCTTAAATCTCTTCTGAAATGTACTATTTCCCGCCAGGCGGCGTAGCTGACCTAGTGCACTGTGCCCTTGAAGGTTCGAATACGCGACCAATGACTGAGAATGCCACTGCGCGTTTACTAGCTGAGCGAGCTTTTAGCAACTACTATTCTTTCTGTTCAGTTAACTTCCAAGATCGTTCAGACAAGCTTGCGCAATCATAAGGACGGAGCAGGAAACTTTTCTCGTTGTAAACTTAATCGCCATTCTTTGAAGTACTTTCCTGCGCACACACAGACGAACAAGGATGTACCCTCTTTGCCAAACGTAACGTGACTACAGGGTCTGCTTCGTATTGACGAGCCCTTGCGGCTCCGGAAAGAGCTAAATCTTAAGGTGAGAAGACCTTACAAAGTATTACAGCATCAGATACGGCAATACAGAATTACATCGAAACCATGCAGCCCTTTTGGTTAGAGACGGGTGCACTGTTACTTGGTTCGTATGTGTATTGTTCATGCAAGTAGAGGGTTCTCAGGCCACAGGGGGCGGTGTAACATGGCCCTTAAAGTTTAAAGGCTTTTCAGAGGTGAGATTTATACTTCACCGACTACCTCCAGGAATTTTGAGTTCCGATAGTAGCTTAACTACCCGACTATATTGCTCAAAATCAGACCCTGTGGCCTAGGAACTTTGGATCAACCGTATACGTCCTTTCAAGAATATTAGTTAGTTAGTTAGCTAGTTAGTAAGTTAGTGAGTTAGTTGGTTGGTTAGTTAGTTTGGTTTAGTTAGTTAGTCAGTTATATTGGGTTTTATGGCCCATTAGCCACTGTGCCTCTCATGGGCAAAACACACGATCTTTCAAGAATCAACCAGCTCCCCAAACTACAAGTATTAATTTTGATATGGGCATTTTAAGACAAAAAGGTGTGATCACCATTTTTGTACGTAATGAAATCTTCATGCACGATGAGCAAATGTGCCGACAACATGGAATGAACTTTAGTTTTGTGAGATTCGTTATAGACTTTGTGAGAAAAAAAGTTGCACGTCACATCAGGTGCAAAACATCGTTTTTGCTATTTCGTAATGCTGAAAATTTACTCTTACAGACACAACAAAAGAGTTATTTCAGTACGGCTGCTTTTAGCAATTAAAGCGCTAATTTTGCTCCAGGAGCTACGCTCTGCAAAAGTAACAATTTTGAGCGCCTCCTTAAAAGATGCATTAAGGTTTTGCCTCGAAATCTTTTCCACTGCATATTGCACTTCATTGTCTTCAATTCAGACAAATTTGGTTGCTCTAAAGTGGTTTTTCACAAGGCTACAGTATTTACCAAAATAAAACGTCAAAATAATGGTCAAAATTTGATTTGAATTAAAACTGTCATCAGTTTTTATCGAGATCCTCCTCCGTAATCCGCAGTAATATTTGAACTACAAGGCATCACAAAAGAGTTTCATTATGTTTAAAATCATACAATTAAACAAATTAACAAATGAAATGTTGCTATAAGGATAATTTTTGCAAAGCAGTTATGAAATAAAAATTCATGTCTTAATCCTTTTGAATTGCTTGCTTTCATATATTAGGTTTAGTACTGACCGGATGTGGTTACGTTTCAGACGGTACAGTGATCGAGCTCATATTAGTAATTTTTAGTTTTTTTTTTTTATATTTGAGCCCATATGAGCAATTTTTAAGTTGTTTTTTTATGTAATATGAGATTTTAAATTCTTACCTTCTTAGTACACACTTCTAATACCGTCACCTATATTGCTTACAACCGATTTCAGCATATGTTGGTGACATTTAAGACATAAGCTCAATACGCCTATCGTTACTCTTAACATTCCTTTAGTGAACTGCTGCCGCCATACGGAAAAGTCTTCATTAACAGCTAGTTCAGAGCTAGATGAAGCTTGCTGCGATCTTGAATTCGGCAGCATCACGCATGTTGCCGCCTCACGGAGGACTAATTTTGCTCGAATGTGCTTCCCATAGCAAGGTATTTTTTCCCTGAACGTCTGGAGGCTATGTCTGAGCCAGCGCGTACGCAGCGGTGCGCAGATTTCGGGTCTCTCATTTTCCGTGACGGACGACACGCTCTTTGTTGCATCCAGTTTTCTCTGTGCCAAAAAGCACCTTGACAAGTGTACTCGACATCTCTGCTAAAGCGTGCCGCCGCGCAAAGAAATAAGATGTCATCAAATTTTCAAAACTCGGGAAAAAAATCCTTTGCTTAGTGATTTTTTCTTTCACAAAAGTTTGTAAAATAACATAATAAGGTATGTTTCCATTTCGCGAATTTATTTCGCAAGTCAGAAATAAGTTCATTATTATAACTTTGCACCAAAAATAAGAGGTCGCAAAGGCTTTCAAGAGAAAGATAGTAAGGTGTTGGATATACTCTCATATAGTTGATGCAAAGCGTTGTTTAAGTCTGAATTCCAACGTCGAGGTTCAAGTGCACTTAGACATGCTTGCACGCCCTCTACCACCAGCTCAATGCACAGCTTCGTGTACACATCACTGAACCGCGACGAGCTTTTTTCGCGTGACGCAGACGATTAGGGAATTGAGAGCATTCCGACTGACGTCGGCGGATCGTTGCTACAAAGACGTTGCCGCCATACGGCTTCAGACGCTTAGCATACTCCGAAGCAGACCATTTATAAACAAATTTTACGGTGTGTAATGAGATGACACTGTGCCATAAACTACATTGGGAAATGCTGGCCTTTTTTTTTTTTTGTCATCTCCTTGGTAAGAACACACGTTTTCCCCACAATTTTCAATGTTTTTATCCGAAAAAATTACTTCCAGCCTGCTGTCGAAACTACTGCCGCCTGTGGTGTGTACGGCCTGCGAAGCGAAAAAGTTGGTTGTACTTCAAAACTCCCATCTGTCCCTTTAAAAAAGCAGCCCTGGCACTCCACGGCCACTCCTTCCTAACACGTACCTTAAGGATAACGCTTCCATCTATGACAAAATAACTTTTGTTAGGGATACGTACAAAGAGCGTCAACCTCCACTGACACAAAATAATGCATAGGGGAGTTTTTGTGTTCATCAGTTGGAAGTAATGATGTGATCGGGGAGATAATGGTTAGAAAATAGAAAAACAACAACGTCCCACCGGGGGGATTTGGAGGTCGTGGGTTCGGATCCCATTGGCGGCACACGGTTATCTTTTCTTCTACTTTCGACTCAATTATCTCCATGCTTATATCATTATTTCACATTGATGAACACAAATAAATGTCCTGTGCTTTCCTTTGTGTCGGGCTTCCTGTGTGTATCTCATAATGAAGCCCCTCATTTTCCCAACTGTTTGCAGATTATGCAAGCGACGAGACTCTAGCTCACGTCAGGAAAAGTATGTAACAATCATGAGCTACAGCACAACGAACTTCAAAAAACGAAAGCTACACGACAGGTGTTTTAAGCCCCAGGACGCGAGAAAAATGCTTTCGACAGCATTGGTGGGCTTGTAAAACATCAGGCGACACAGCCCAACTTGTGAAAATCTGAATGTCTGGCAATACAGACAGCCATTGGCTGCGTAGCGCATTTGAAGGAAGCGATGAAAAGTGGCAGCATACTGGAGGCTCCACAGAACGATTCACGAAGAGGAGAAGGAAGAGTATGAAAGAGCAAATAAATTGCTTAGCGTCCAGACGATTCACATGTGGATCCATGCTCAGTAAAAAGAGGGCAACGCCTCCAAAGCGGACTACATGGCTGCTTCGGGATGTAAGAGATTTTATTTACCGTGGACCCGTGCTTGCAACAGCTGCTCAAATAGCGACATCAACGGCCATCCTGCATTTCTTCTTCAGACCACTGAATTTTAGTCCGAAGACTGAGAAGCATCACGTTTGTTCAGTTCCTCCTCCTCATTGAAATGTTTCCATCAGAACACACGACAATTTCTCTGCTGACAGCACTCTTGTAGAACCATGGAACCTCGAGGCGCTAGAGTGAGCAAAAGTAAGAGATTTCCCCGAAGTTCCGAACCGTGTCTCACTGCTAAGGGACATGCATGGCGCTTCTATGCAGTCCCACATGGCTCAAAACTTAAGAGGGAAGAATGAGGGGGTCTTTTAATTTTGCTCATGATACACATCAATACGCCTTCTAAAGATAGGCTTCAGGGACCTGTTAACATTATTTGGTAATAACTGTTAAATAATACATTCAGTAAAGCGGATAATTGGGCTAGTTGGTATGACATTGATTATGAGGCAGTGCACCAGGAAACAGACAACTAAATTTTATTCAGGAGAACGTCAGAATAAATACGAAACAACTTGAAGAAAACAAACACAACAAAGACATAAGATGCGGACCCCCTGGCATCCTTATCACGGGTTACCTTCGCGCATCTAGGAAATGCAACTCTTTTTCAGGTAGCAGAATCGATGGTGTGCTGACACATGAAGTCCCCGCATTAGCTATTGCCTTCGCCTCGATAATCTCTCTTGTTGTTTTCCATACATGTTTGGTCAGAATTCTGCGATCGGAAAAGTTGGGTTTGTAGGCAGGCTCGTGCTCACACTCGCGGCAATGCTTCGACAGAAAGCCTGACGTGATGAGCGCTTTTCCCTCTTCCTGTCTGTGTTTCCTGGTGCGCTGCCTCATAATCAAATAATACATATTTAACAGATTGGTAGCTTGCCAGTGCACCTCACGATGAAAAAAATATATACGTTTACGAAAATATTATACCGTCATTGGCTTGTTCTCGACAAGTTACAGAAAGATGAAATCTATTTTTATGTTTACCCTATTATATCACACACACACACACACACACACACACACACACACACACACACACACACACACACACACACACACACACACACACACACACACACACACACACACACACACACACACACACACACACACACACACACACACACACACACACACACACACACACACACACACACACACACACACACACACACACACACACACACACACACACACACACACACACACACACACACACACACACACACACACACACACACACACACACACACACACACACACACACACACACACACACACACACACACACACACACACACACACACACACACACACACACACACACACACACACACACACACACACACACACACACACACACACACACACACACACACACACACACACACACACACACACACACACACACACACACACACACACACACACACACACACACACACACACACACACACACACACACACACACACACACACACACACACACACACACACACACACACACACACACACACACACACACACACACACACACACACACACACACACACACACACACACACACACACACACACACACACACACACACACACACACACACACACACACACACACACACACACACACACACACACACACACACACACACACACACACACACACACACACACACACACACACACACACACACACACACACACACACACACACACACACACACACACACACACACACACACACACACACACACACACACACACACACACACACACACACACACACACACACACACACACACACACACACACACACACACACACACACACACACACACACACACACACACACACACACACACACACACACACACACACACACACACACACACACACACACACACACACACACACACACACACACACACACACACACACACACACACACACACACACACACACACACACACACACACACACACACACACACACACACACACACACACACACACACACACACACACACACACACACACACACACACACACACACACACACACACACACACACACACACACACACACACACACACAAAGGCTTTAGAAGCATTAAGAAGGGTTCAATATTAATTGGCTTCGGTTAGAAAACAGCCTTAAGCAATTCTAACGAATAGAAATGTGAGCTCAGTTTTGTATTTTTTTCCATAATTTTAACCCACATAAAGGAACATTTTAGACCCGCCGGGGTGATGCAGTGTTTATAGGGCACTCGACTTCAGTGCCCAAGGATACAGGATCGAATCCTGCGTCGGCGGCCGCTTTTCGATGGAGGCGAAGAACAAGGCGCGACGTCAATGCACGTTAAAGTCAGGTAGTCGAAATTACCGGAGCCCTCCACTACGGCGTCTTTCATAGCCTCAGTCGCTTTGGGACGTTAAACCCCATAAACTAAAGCTAAACTATACTAACATTTTACAGTGCTTTACAGATAGGAAGTACTGAGAAATATTCACAGGAGTTTTAATAAATATATCGAAGATGGTGGTTCCCTTTTTCCGCAGAAATCACTGTTGCGCGTTTTCGAACGTTTTTGAGTTTTGGAGACATTGAAGCCTGAGGACTACAGCGCTCACTATGATGAATCAACAAGCCAGCCAATAAGTATTAAACATTATAGCCCTGTTAAGAAACTCTTATTGGTCTAGAACTAGCAAATTTTACGGGAATGAAGACAATTGACTCCATAATGCTGAGACAGTAGTTCATCGGCATAGCTTACTAAGTATCTTGCCAGATTACTGGGCTGAAATTTAACGTTTTTGCAGCGCGTAGCTCTGGAGCAAAGTTTGCCATTCTTTCCCAAACAGACTGCGATATAAATAGTGTTGAGGCTTTAAGTGTACAGATTGCATACATTTAATTAGTTAACACTGAATGCGACAAAAACTTTTGCGAGTTTGCAACAAGGTTCCAAGCCTAAAACTTTACGAAATGGCGAAAGTTACGTTTTCCTTCTCTTGCGATGCATGATTTTTCTCTCCGAAAAAGCACACCGTTTCTCGCAAAACCAAGGCTCATTTCTTTGTGCCATCACATTTCCTCATCACATATAATATTTAATTGTAAAAATAATTTAACACGAGACCTCTATTACCGTCCTTATCTGAACACAATCTCGCATTTGCAGAGCCGATACAATTCGTCCACAGAAATAACAAAGTTCGGCTTCTGTGATAGGCTGACGCCCTGGCTATGATTCCACCTGTACTGGACTCTCTTTGATGCAAACAACTACTGGCGCTTAAAGAAACAAACTGGAATTTACGGCATATTACCAGAGCTAGTCGGGGACAAAGATGGAATTGTCGCCCGACCTTACTGTGCTTAACACAGTTAATTCGCAGGCGGTGCGTTCGCATCATTTCATTTAACGAGATGACTTGACATCTGGCATACTAATGTTATCAGAAGCCCTTTTGGGAAGGTATGTGTAGTAAAAACGTTTCGTAAGGGCTCCGTATAGTTTTAGCCTCACAATGGAATCTATAGAGATTTAGCAGCTTGTGGCGTGTGTTTCATGAGCCAGCTGATAATTAAGCTTACAAGACAGCCAAGGTCATATTTGACGCCGCTAGCTTTTGCACCTTTACCTGTAAAATAACTTTACCTTTACTGTTGTGAAGAAAAACCTACACCAAACCAAAAAGAATGACAGCTAGCCCAGCCAGTTTCGCGACATTTCACTTTTCATTTAATTTTGTAGCACATTTATATTTCATCGATATTATGGCGAAGATTGAAGAACGAAAGCTTTAACTCAGTGACTTATAAAAAAGTATGGAGTCAAAGTTGACTGACCTTAAATTTACCTTTGCGTCACTCCTAACGATAATATGATGAGCCCTTGGTGCTTAACATCATTAAAGGCGACTGACGTTAGATTTATCCTTGCGCAGCACGCAGAAAATAGTGTGAAAAAGTAAACCCCGAGCGTTTAATAGCCCATCTTCTGCACTTGCACAAGATTTTAGAGCAAAACTTCCCAAGAATATATCTAAAAAGCTTTCTTGGCGTTCAGTGTACTCTTTGTGCCTCATTTCTTTGTCATTTAGCCTCCATGGAGCGGCAGGTCACGACGAACGCTTTTTGTGTACTAGTGTCCCATGCCCACTCATCGCCCTGGTAATGCGAAAGCATTACATGTCCGGTTAGCACAAAGACCGTCCATGGCGCGAAATTCACGAGCATGCCTCTGGCAGGTGGATGCTGACTGATCCGCGGGTTGTGTGACGCCACGGGACCAAGGGAGATGGTCGAGTTGGAGCAAGCTACGAGCTCGGGTAGCTCTTTCCATATGAAAGGGTGAGATGAGAATCCAATATACCATGACCCATACACCTTCCGTTCGAAGCCGTGTAGCCTCGAAAAATCAGAACATGCGTTTAGCAGGTGGTACCTTTATGCGCTCATGAATCACAGTATTAGTCATTATTCATAGTAAATATGCAGCGTAACATGAATCAACACTTTACAAAGCGACGTAATGTTTTCAGACACACACGTTTGAGCAGTATTTAGTGTGTCTGCCAAATTTTATTCATAAACTCTATAGCGCGATAAAGAGACACTGAGAGTGGTGCCACCTGATTATTTTGCTAGGTAAACGTGGCTCCTTCGATTTTTATGTCAATTTTTACGATTGTCGCCCACAAAAGATGCATTTATCGCAAAGAGAATTTGATTTAAAAATCTTCCCACTGGCCTACTCATACATCCCTTTCGAAAGGCGCCGCTTGCCTCTGTTTTGAGGTGTATGGTGGCATAGCGGGCCTCTGTGTGCGGGTCCCACGTGAGCAAGGGAGGCTTGCGCAACCTCTCAAATACCTTCGTTGGTTCGCTATGGGAAATAAATAGACAACCCAAACTGGCATTGCTCTTTTTGATCCTGTGTTGGTCTCGCATTCACACTGCTTGGCCTAGCTCCGTCCACATCCTACATTCATCCCACATCGGTCTTTTATCGGTTACTTGAGTGAGGTGCAACGTAACTGTGGTCTCTACGCAAGAAAAACCTTGTCAAGCCAAATTGGAGTTGCCCACACAAAACTACTCCCACATCGGCCGTAGCGAGGTTGGAAAACGAACGAGCCCGCATCATTCCCACGTTGGTCCTGTGTAGGTTACTCTAGGGCAGATGCAACATAATGTAAGCTTTATGATGAAAATAGTTCGCCAAGCCTATATAGTTGGCCTTACCCCCGCAAAGCCACTGTATATACAGTGTTCTGCAACTTTATCAGAACAATCTTGGGAAATTTTCCCGCCTCGACCGGTGGGAAAATTTTCCAAGACGGTTCCGATAAAGTTGCAGAACACTGTATATATAGGTTTCACCACGATCATGGTGGGGCTGAAAAATGGCCGCACCCGCATACAGCCCTCATCGATTCTTTGTGCGGCAGTTCAGGGCAGAGAACATAAAAGCGGGCTCTATGCGTGGAAAAACGGGGCAAACCAAATGGGGCTGCAGATGCTATGGCGCAGTTAATATTATAATCGCTGCAGTTGGCATGAAAACTGTATAGCGAGTATAGCTTACCGCACAAGGCGGATAAAGTTGTTGAACGGCCGAACCGAATCACTAACGACCCAAAGCCGACATCAGGCCATTGAATTAAAACCAGTGTACGCAGCAAGTGAAGCTACCGGTGCAGCTGCACAGGAAATAAGAAAGTCGATAATGGGACGGAATCTGGTTTGGCCAAGAGGGGGGGGGGGGAGCATTTGGACGGAACAAGAGTCATCGACAAGGGAAAATACGATTTCTGATGATGTTTTGTCTGCACTGTGAACAAGGCCTCCGTTCTGGGAGTCGACATGTCAGCAGAAATTCGCTTTTTTTTTTTTACTGGTCAGCTACTCTTGTTTCATCCAAAGGAAAGAAGAACAATAAAATCCAAAATCGTTCCGAATTCATCAAAAGTGCTGTCACATGGCGGACAAACCTAATATTGTTAACGACAGCTAAGTGCGCTCGCAAAAAGAACTTTCAAAATACTTCGGCGGACACTTAGGCTTCGCCTTTAAGTACCTGACGCGACAGTGTTAATGGTTCCCGCCTTTCTCTTTCCTTGCGGATAACCGTTCTCGCACATATTCACTTTGCTACTGGCTTAATCAGTCACTAATCCCTATTTTGTTCTTGTGTTACCTCAAACGCACTCATTACCACACAGTCGTAAGCTATCACGTTATGTGAAAGACCGCCCGACAGATATAAAGTCTCGCTTTAACCAAAAATTACAAGCTTGTCTGCGTGGGCTGGATGTAGCGTGTCTAACTCGTGTTCCAACGGTCCCGCGTTCGATTCTCATCTCACTCTCCCATCTCAAACAAGGCACCCAAATTGGCAGCTCAAGTCAACTCGGCCATGCCAAGTGGTCTTGTGGCGTCACGAAACCTGCTGACCAATGAAAAAATTACGAGGGACTTTAGCGACTAAAGTAGTGAAAAGCGAAAGCCTGAGTGCCGCGTTCTGCTACGCAACTGACATTAAATAATTATTCAGTAATTAAGTATGCAATTACTTATAATTAATTGGGTAATTATTGAATTTCCTAATTAGTCACCAACTTGTGATTAAATAATTATTTAGTATTTTATTATTGATTCATATGGTCATATAAGGCACGCATTCGCGCATACTCTGTTGGTGCTCCGTGATTGGTCGAGACCTCTATGACGTCATCCCGCCTCGGCCAATCAGAACGCCGCAAAAGCGGGACACATTTTGTCCACGACAGCATGAGACGTTAAAGGCTTTCTCCTTAATACCCGGCTTTATGTCCCCTGCCAACTACACCTGCAAGTATGACGTCATCCCGCCTCGGCCAATCACAACGACGCAAAAGCGGGACACATTTTGTCCACGACAGCATGAGCCATCAAAGGCTTTCTCCTTAATACGCGGCTATATGTTCCCTGCCAACTACACCTGCAAGAGGGATAACGTTTCGCTTATAACACCAACAACAAAATTTCTGGAGAACGGAGCCTTTGACGCTGTCGCGTTAATTAACACGAAGCGCCTTCAAGTTTAACCGGACCAGCACTGATAGTCAGATCGGCGGACAGTTCCAACAGTCTTCATTGTGACCAAGAATTAGTGACATTGCAGGACACAATAAACCCGCCCACAATTAATCATGTGTGAGAGAAATGAGAAGCACTTGCTTCCTCACCACGTCAGGCTCTTTCCGTTTTCGCAGTAAAGCAGTATCACAGGCCACCATGAAACGTGGTCTCTCAAGAAATTTAGACTAAGTTCGCAGCCCGTGAAAAATTCGCAAAGTTTTTGCGCTATACTGTGAGCAGAAAGCAAATGTACTCGCTGCCATCTACGTTCTACGTACATGGGGGGAAATTCGGCGGACCGCTATAAAAACATTTATCATGAGAAATAACTTTGCTGCCGAGAAAAAAGGGGCAGCAAAAGACGAAATTCAGAGCTTTCGCATTTTACAAAAACAAAAATTGATAGTGCTGTTTTCAGTCTTCTCTCAAGCCTGTTCTTCTTTTCTTTCCGCTCTCATTATCCCGCTCAAGGACGACCAATCAGGCAGGAAAATCAGCGCCACTGATGCGGAGCACAGTACGTCACTGCCTGGAAGGTGTCAGCTGAAGTGTTGCGTTTTGTGTTAGTTTGACCGGAACTGCCCCTAAGGTGGCTGTGCAGTCACTCGCTCTCTGTACGCAATGCATATAACGCAAAATGTTGTGCTTCCCTGCTGCTTATTAGTGGAAGTTCCCTGCGTTCCTCGATTACCTGCAAATTCTTTTAATGCTGACCGAGAGAGCCACAGATGGTGAGGTAGGAAGCACTGTCCCTCACTTGTGACCTGAAATGCTACTGGTTCGTCCCGATGATAAAAGTTGTTGAAGCTGTCAGCCGAATTGACTATGACTGTTGAGCCGATTGAAGTCACTTTTGTTAATTATCAGTCGTTTTTCCATTCACGCTTCGCTTCTCCGCCAGGTGGCAGTACACTTAGTGAGCTGTGTGGCTGACATACATGATGCCCCTAGAGGCGGAGCAAGAAAATTCTGGAACCATATAAGCTGGCTAGGGAAGAAGAATCAAAGAAAGCAGGATCGGATTCAAGATAACGAGGGAAATTGTTTAAAGGGAGATAACGCAGTGAACTACATTACATCAGTTATAGCCGAGTCATTTAAGAGCGACGATAGGGTAATCTCCGCAAATCAGGAAGCAACACAAGGTAGCAGAATACAAAGCAGTTTAGAACTGACCAATCTAAACTGGAAAAAGGCAGAAAAAAATATTCCGAAAAACACATCTACAGGAATAGATGGAATTCCGATCAAGCTGATTAATGAACTCGGTCCAAAAAGTAAGGAAACGTTGTTAAAAGCTCTGGAAACAGTCATAACGAATAAGCAAATTCCGGACAGCTGGCGGCAGAGTAAAATGAATTTGATTTATAAAGGGAAAGGAGCCAGGATGCACATAAAATCCTACAGGCCGATTACCATAACATCTGTTATGTACAGATTAGCCATGCAGGCGGTGAAATTAAAGGTGCAAGCATGGGTTGAAAGTAACAAGATACTCGGAGAACTTCAGAACGGCTTTAGAAATGGTAGGCGCTTAGATGATAGCCTGTTCGTGCTTACCCAATTCATCGAAATATCTAGAGTGGAAAATAGACCTTTGTATTTGGCCTTCCTGGACATAAACGGGGCGTACGACAACGTAAGCAGGGAACTCCTGTGGAACATATTAAAATAAGAAGGTATCGGTTATAAGATAATAGAGTTCCTACAGGAAATATACCGGGATAACAAAGTAGAAATTACGTGGAAAGGGATAAGAAGTACGGAAGATGTCAAAGTATGCAAAGGATTAAGACAAGGCTGTCCTCTATCACCCCTGCTGTTCATGCTTTATATAATAAACCTGGAACGGAGGATACAAGACAGTAACCTAGGTTTTAACATGTCATATAGATTAGGTGGAAAGGCGGTAGAGCAGCGCCTCCCCGGTTTGATGTATGCAGACGATATTGTGCTGCTAGCTGAGAGTCTTGAAGAATTGCAAACTGTAGTTAAGTATTGCGGAGACGAAGGGGACGCTCTAGGCTTCAGTTTTAGCGCAGTTAAGTCGGGTCTGATGATTTTCAACGGCTCAACTGATCAGGGTCTTAAAATACAAGGCCATGAAATACCTAGAGTAGCAGAATATAAATATCTGGGGGTATGCGTAAACGAAGGATTGGCATACATTGGAAAGCATGAGCAATCGCTTAAAGCCAAAGGGCGAAGGAATGCCGGGATAATGAAGCATAAGGCATTGTGGGGATACAATAGGTATGAGGTTTTGAGGGGTATTTGGAAATGAATTATGGTGCCCGGACTTACTTCGGAAATGCGGTTTTGTGCCTAAAATCAGAGGTACAGTCGACATTAGAAATAAATCAGAGATCCGTTGGACGATTAGCACTAGGTGCCCACGGCAAACCTACAAATGGGGCGGTACAAGGAGATATGGGCTAAGCATCTTTCGAACTACGGGAAGCTCAGAGTAAAATATTATATGAGGAACGCTTGAGGAAATTGGACAGTAACAGATGGGCAGCTAAAGTATTTAAATACCTGTACTTAAAAAGCGTTGACTCACAATGGAGGAAAAGAACTAGGTAACTAACTAGTAAGTATGCTAGTCACAAGGACGGAGAAACAAAGAGCATTAAGCAATAGGTGAAAAACACAGAAGGTAAAAATTGGATAATTTCGATGGAAAAGAAACAGAGAGTGGAATTATACCGAAAGTGGAAAATGAAGATCGGGAAGGAAGCTTTCTTTGATAACTCAAGAGGCAGTGCCCTATTTTTGGAAGCTAGATCAGGGTGCCTTAGAACACGCAGCTACAAAAATAAATTTAACAATGGAGATGACGCATGTGCTGTATGTGGTAACTCCAGTGACACAATTGACAATATTATACTCGAATGTTATGGTATCCATCCGGATGTTGATGCAGGCGCAATCACTGTTCCTGAAGCTCTGGGGTTTAGAGATACCAGTGGCCGGGTGAATAAACCGGCGGTGGAAACTAGCAAAAAACGACTGGAAGATTGGTGGCTTAAAAGCAGAGAAGTGACATAATGTTAGCAATGTAGAAACAAAAATTTAATAAATAGAATGATGGTTTATATAGTCAACCAATCTAAATCAATGATTAAGATATAGGGAGAAAAATGAGCATGATAGCTACTGCTACCACCCCGTTTCAAAGGGGACGCTCCTATATTCCATCCTTCCATTCATCTATCCATCCATCAAAAATATATAAATTATTTTCTTTTTGTGTGTGACTACCAACAAGCACAGCAGCATGTTTTCGTGGTGGTCGTGTCGTGGAGTAGCCCCCGCTCCCTATCTATGCTCAGGGTATCACCGCTTCGCGTCGTGTTATTATTTTTTTTTTGAAACAAAAATAAACAACTCATTTGAATTTACTGAACCTCCGTAGGTGTCAGCCTATTGTGATGAAAGGGAGTTCTCTGCTTCAATTGGTTCGTTTACATTCGCGAGCAATGAAGCGAAAGCATGCGTCAAAAAAAAGGAAAGTGACCAGAAGCCAGGTTTGTGTGCCGTAATTGCGTTCTACGAGAGACCGCCAACTTGAAGGAGGGAGTGAAAAGGCAACTCCACAAATTACTTTGTACTGTGGGTTGGAAAAGAACTACACCTTTCTATATTATCAAAATGCAAAGGCACTCAGCACTCAACTCTTAGAAATTCAGTTCCATCTGTCATGCGATTTTACATTCTTAGTTTAGAAACCTCTAAATCAACAGAGGATGCTGAACTGGCGGTGTTGGTGCTGCTTCATGGCTAAAATTCAGCGCGGAACGACAAGTGTGTGTGGCTCTTCCTTATGTCCTCGGCTTCTAGCACTGAATTCTAATCAAAACAACGCTTTGATTATTTCTGCGTCGCTGAACTCTCCACTAGTTGGCAGTCATAAGTACACGCCACAATAGGCCCTGAAGGGTCTTACAGACGAGAAAAATATTCTCGACGATTACGTTACTTTCTAATGCGAAATTTGAGCGCAGCTCATTAGCTGTTTCACCACTTCGATAGACTGAGGTATGCGTTTCGGCTCGGCCGGTGCACACCTCGGGATCCGCAGCCCGCGATCCGGCACTCTGATTGCCGTCGCACAGGGGTGACATTGGTGAAGGAGCGAAGAGAGCAATTAAGTTATTGGGAGGTCGCGGGAGGCAGCGCGTGGGTCCATAGGAACATTGCACGGCGAAGAGACAGCAGCGACTGACTGATGCCGCTGACGCCGCTAGCGAGTGAAGTCAGCGTAGCTCGACGTTTCGGCTTGGGATGCACGCACAGTGATCCGCTAGAGGCGAGCCGGCTATTCGGCAACCGGAGCACACCGTCGCCGCCACGCAGGAAAAGGGGGGGGGGGGGGGGGGTGTACACGCAGCGGCGAACGGTAGCGGCAGGAGCGCACGCTGCCCCGGCTGCAGAGCTAGTTACGAGGGACAACGGCGACGATGAGGCGAAATACAGGCACGGGTGCCAAAGCGCTGCGCTCTAAAAGCAAAGCCCATAATGAGGGTCTCAAACGTTCGGCCTGCTGGCCATATGCGGCCCGGTGAATGTTGATTCTGTGCCAGTGCGACAACTGACGTCTTGGAAGCCCGCACACTCCCTTAAGGAGAATGATGCTTCTTTTGTGTGAAGGAAACATCGTCTTGTATACCTATGCACCTTTTTTTTACTTCTATTTCGCGAGCCGACGTTTCTTTTACCTTTTTTAAACATTCACTGCAATTTTGCATATTGTACACCAGCTTAAACATATTGTGGCGAAAAAAAAAAAAGCGGCGAGGAAGAAGCGTCGCAGGTTTTCAAAAGTTGCACAGAAATCTGATGAGCACGATATAGAAATGTGGCTGTTTTTGACGCTGCCGTTATTGATGCTGGCAGTATGCAACCTGACGTTTTTGTCTTACAGCTAGTATCCTGCAGCTCGCGCGCAGCAAACGAGCACAGGTGGAGAGGACACCATGCTTCTTTCCTGTAAGGCGATTCTCTATAGTCGGTTGTGCTGACTGCGAGCTGGATCGTAAGCGCCGAACTTTTGTTCTGAATGACAAGAGTAGAATGTTCTGAACGGCTCAGAGTATACACGAAAAGCTATCGCACTCCTGTTACGAGCGCATTCTGGGATGGGCGTCCCAAATGCACGCGAGAAAAAGCTTCCCATCGTAGCCGGCCTTGCATGAGTCTTCCCACGCTGTGAGGCTCTTCGCGAAGTGAGTGTTCGCACGTTATCGATGTGCGTGACTTGGAGAGTGCGATTTCACGGCTTCCCTCAGAGGCTGTCAGGAGGATCGATGACCGTGGTACACTGGTCGAATTCTCGCGTGCCCCTCGGTAGTCGTTCATCAGACAGGTGCATGGGCCTGATTCTGTGATGAGAGCCACTTCAAACAGGCAGGTGAATTTCTGCGGCTCACCTCGAGTCTAAATCGTAGGCAAAGTTCTTGGGAGTGTGGCGACCGTACACACGGGGTGACTGGTTTATTAAGCTTAAAAAAACACAAAGCGACATTGCCCCTACGTGGTACGTGAGAGTTTAGGGCTCCGGAAAATTAGACCAGTTAGGGGTATTTAACACGTACTCATATCGCACGATATACGGCCGCCTTGTGTTTCGCCTCTGTCGAAAAGAGGCCACCGCGGCCGTAATCGAACCAGCATTATCGGGATCAGCAACCCAGCGCCTTAACCTGTGAGCCACACTCGCGTTCGCGAGTGTGGCTACACAACCACTAGCACGCCGAGCCAAGTCAGATGCGTTTGTGTTATTAGCCTCAGAGCTTTTTGCGCCACTGCTGCTTTTGCCACTGTTAGCTGACCAGTCATCTTGCGAAATTATGGATACGCGTAGGAACAATTCCAACACAAGTAGTCTGCCTCATTAATCCAGTGCACATCTAAAGAATGAAACTGCCTTCCCTCTTCACTTGCTATGATCGATAAATGTTAAATAATTATTACAGTCCATTGTGCAGAATATTCACTAACATGCCAAATTCCAATAGTGTACAGAATTAAACCAAAGCCTCCTCTTATGCATGCTCATATTAATCTAATTACATTTTTTGACTGTGCACCATAAAATGTCATTGCGTAATTGGAAGTTCATTGCTATTTTTTTCTTCGTAA